>NC_135973.1:7857208-8539399 GCF_053455715.1 Rhinoraja longicauda
TTGTATGTGGCGCTGGTAGCTTTGTGAGCGGTTTCAGCTCGTATCCCAAGCCTGAGTGATCGGAGTCGAGCTCTCACGCTGTCTCCGTGAAAGCTAACAAAGCCCCTTTTCTGCGAGCAGAGAATGGGGGCCTGGCCTCCGGAGCTGGGCTTTCCATGGAACGTGGGAGATGAAGCCATGGATTTGGAAGAAGAGAAGTGGAGGTCAGGTTGCCTGGCGATGGGACGGGGTTCCCAGATCACGATGCTTGTATTGACAGTAAAACTGTTTTCTCCTCCTCCTCCTCTTCACAGCCAGCTAATCAACAGTTTGCCTCAGGGTTTAATATCTCGGTTATAAAGGACTCAGGTTACGATTCAGGATACTTCAGGGTATCCTGTCTTTGCTGGCTTTACCTTGCACTAAACGTCATTCCCTTCTGTGTCTACACACTGTGTGATGGCACCGTGAGTGACCGTTGTGTATTGTCTTTCTGCTGACTGGATAGAAACATGGAAACATAGAAAATAGGTGCAGGAGTAGGCCATTCGGCCCTTCGGCCTGTACGCACCGCCATTCAATATGATCATGGCTGATCATCCAACTCAGTATCCCGTACCTGTCTTCTCTCCATACCCCCTGACCCCTTTAGCCACAAGGGCCACATCTAACTCCCTCTTAAAATATAGCCAATGAACTGCCTCAACTACCTCTGTGGCGGAGAATTCCACAGACTCACCACTCTCTGTGTGAAGAAATGTTTTCTCATCTCGGTCCTAAAAGACTTCCCCCTTATCCTTAAGCTGTGACCCCTGGTTCTGGACTCCCCCAACATCGGGAACAATCTTCCCGCATCTAGCCTCTCCAACCCCTTAAGAATTTTATATGTTTCAATAAGATCCCCCCACAGTCTTCTAAATTCCAGCGAGTATAAGCCTAGTCTATCCAGTCTTTCTTCATATGAAAGTCCTGCCATCCCAGGGATCAATCTGGATAGCACGCAACAAAAGCTTTTCACTGTACCTCAGCACATGTGACAGTAAACTAAACGGAACTGAATTCTCCTTTTACATGCATTTTTGCGGTACATGTAAATACACTCTAGTGGTTATCTTTCTTGCATTGATTTTACAAGGAGTGTTCTCCAGGGAATAATTATTGATTGAAATAATTTGTACAGCTCTTGTAAATTAATTGCACATAAGAGCAGCGCAGTGGTAGAGCTGCTGCCTTTACAGCGCCAGAGACCCGGGTTCGATCCTGTCCCACGGGTGCTGTCTGTCTGGAGTTTGCACGTTCTCCCCCGTGACCCGCGCGGGTTTACTCCGGGTGCACCAGTTTCCTCCCACACTTCAAAGACCGTGCAGGTTTGTGGTTAATTGGCTTCCGTAAACTGTCTCCTAGTGTGTAGGGAGTGGACAAGAAAGTGACATAACATAGAACTAGTTTATACGGGGAAATCGATGGTCAGTGTGGACTCGCTGGGCTGAAGGGCCTGTTTCACCACGGTATCTTACAATCAATCTAAACTGCTGGGCCTAATTGAATAAAAATGTTATAAAGAAAAATAATATTGAGGGATTATAGAGTGATGGCATGGGTCAGATTAGCTTAGTTTGGAGAAACAGCACGGAAACAGGCCTTCGGCCCACTGAGTCCACACCGACCATCAATCGCCCGTTCGTACTAGATCTGTATCCCACTTTTGCATTAACACTATCCTACAGTGTGGGAGGAACCGAATTTCTCTGTGGGAACCCACGCGGTCACAGAGAGAGCGTACAAACTCCGTACAGACAGCACCCGGGGTCGGGATCGAACCTGGGGTCTCCGGCGCTGCAAGCGCTGCAAGGCGGCAACTCTACCGCTGCGCCACCGTGCCGCCCCGTTAGCCTGCAGGGGAACTGTGTGAGCGTTAATGCAGCTGCCACCTGTGGTCCCTTGTGCATCATCTGTACACTGCCTGCAGCAGCCGTTCAGTGCTACAATGTTCCTTCTGACTTCTGTTCAAAAATGTTTGCTTCCTTTTTTTTTTTTTTTTTTTTTGCTTTGCATAAAGGGTTTATTGGGTTCAGATGGGAAGTTAACAGGCAGTGGGCCAGGATATTTTAGCCATCACATTAACAGAAATAACATTTTCTCCTCATTAACGAAGATGTGGCCGTAAAGCATGTTTGATTTGGGTCTGCACTGACCCAACGATCACCCCGCACACTAACACTATCCCACACACACTAGGGACAGTTACAATTTACCAAAGCCAATTAACCTACAAACCTGTAGGAAGGAACTGCAGATGATAGACAATAGGTGCAGGAGGAGGCCATTCGGCCCTTCGAGCCAGCACCGCCATTCAATGTGATCATGGCTGATCATTCTCAATCAGTAAGCCCGTTCCTGCCTTCTCCCCGTACCCCCTGACTCCGCTATCCGTAAGAGCTCTATCTAGCTCTCTCTTGAATGCACCTCTATCTAGCTCTCTCTTGAAAGCTTGTTTAAATTGAAATAGACACAAAATGCTGGAGTAACTCAGCGGGACAGGCGGCATCTCTGGAGAGAAGGAATGGGTGACGTTTCGGGCCGAGACCCCTCTTCGGACTGAAGAACTTTAACCTGCAAAACTTTTACTTTTATCTTCAGACTTTTAAGCACCAAACCTGCGCGTCTTTGGAGGGTGGGAGGAAACGGGGAGCACCCTGGGGAAATGGCACGTGGTCACAGTGAGAACGTACGCGGAAACTCCGCGGCAGAAAGGACCCGAGGCCGGGGATGGTACCCGGGTCTCTGGCGCTGTGAGGCATCATCTCCACAGTGCCGCCCCAGTGATTTTGATCTCCCGTGACCCGGCGTTTAACAAAACACAACGGCAACCAGCGCACTAACTGAGCTTGTTTTCTCGGAGCAGCAAGCAGGTGCTAGGACGGGCTTAGCATGTGAAGGAACGCCCTCCCCTCTGTCCCGCCTGTAAAGCCTCTGTCGGGTGTTCCTGCACCCTATTCATCATCGGGAAATGCATTCCTCCCCACTTTGCTTTCTGCCTGCCTCCCTCTCTCCATTCCCCGCCCTCCACTCTGCAGGCGGGCGACGGAGTGCTAGCTACCGACCGAGTGGGTGGAGAGAGGGGGGGTCGGGGCAACGATGGTCCTTTGAGAATGTACGGCTCTCTGCTCTGCCCTTCCCCTTCCCCTCCAGCAAGCAAACTCAATGGTCAGTTTTTAAACATCAGAAGAGAGGATGGGGCTGCGTTGAGCTAACTTTCATTGTCCTGGATAGTCTTGGCTGAAGAGAGACACAAAGATTTAAATCACTGGGCTGGAACAGCTGGTGGGAATAGCGCAGGGCAATGAATTGGGAGGGGGAAGGGGAGTGGCTGATGGAAGTAAGCACTGAATGCCCAGGTGTATAAATAGCTCTCCCTCCCCTCCATGGTCACACTACCCTGTAGCTTTGCCTTTCATTTCCTCTGCATGTCTCTCTATTAGCGTTCGATTTTCTGCCTGTCTCTTGAATCGGAATGTTGGGGGGTGCAGGTACGGTTGACAACTGTCCCGTATTAGCCGGGACATCCAGTATTTTGGGGCTAAATTGGTTTTGTCCCACACAGGACCTCTCTTGTCCCGTATTAGGGCCCAGGGGCAGCTATAGGCCTGGACACCGGAGGCCCGGGCCCCTGCCTAATGGAGGTTGCATAGCAACCCGCCTCCCGTCCCGGGCGGCCGCCATTGGTGGAGCGGGAGCACGTGGCCGCTGGCTGGGTGAGGTCACGTGGGACGTGGGGCGATGATGTCGCCCTTTGTCCCCTTGTTTGGGAGCGAGGAAGTTGGCAAACCCTACTAATACGGGGACAAGGGCAGTCCCATACGGGACAGACTAATTTAGTCCAAAATACGGGATTTCCCGGCTAATACGGGACAGTTGGCAACCCTAGACATACAATGCGGAAACAGGCCCTTTGGCCCACCATCCGAAGCCAACCAGCGATCACCCGGTACACTAGCACTATCCTACACACTAGGGGTCAATTTATAATTAAAAAAACAAAACAAAATCAATTACCTACAATACTGTAGGTCTTTGGAGTGTGGAAGGAAACCGGAGCACCCGGAGAAAACCCACGCGGTCACGGGGAGAACATGCAAACTCCGTACAGATAGCACCCGTAGTCAGGATCGAACCTGGGTCTCTGGCATTTTTAAGGCAGCAACTCCACTGCTGTGCTGCCCTACCTGGTAGCATGTTCCAGGCACCCACCACTGTTTTAAAATAAAATGATAGGCAATAGTAGGCCATTCGGCCCTTCGAGCCAGCACCACCATTCAATGTGATCATGGCTGATCATTCTCAATCAGTACAAATTGCTTTGTAAATCTCTGTTAAACCTTTCCCCTCTCACCTTGAAGTAATGCTTTCTAGTATTTGACAGCTCTACGCTGGAGGGAGGGGGAGGGGGAGGGGGGGGGGGGGGGGAGGGGAGGAGGAAAGACTCTCTCCTCTGTTTCTGTCACTAATAATTGTGTACGGTTCTCAGGTTTTCCCTGGCCAGCCTCTGTGGGGAACAACCTAAGTTTGTCCAATTTTCTTAATAGTTACTGCTCTCCAATCCAGGCGACATCCCGATTCACCTCTTCCGCACCCTTTCCAAAGCCTCTATTATCCTTCCTGTAAAGTAGTAACCAGAACTGCACACAAAGAATGCAGTGGTAGAGTTGCTGCCTCACAGCGCCGGAGACCCGGGTTCGATCCAACTACAGGTGCCGTCTGTATGGAGTTTGTATGTTCTCCCTGTGACCGCGTGGGTTTTTCTCCAGGTGCTCTGGTTTCCTTCCACGATCCAAAGACAATAGACAATAGGTGCAGGAGGAGGCCATTCGGCCCCTCGAGCCAGCACCATCATTCAATGTGATCGCGGCTGATCATTTTCATCAGTACCCCGTTCCCGCCTTCTCCCCATACCCCTGACTCCGCTATCCTTAAGAGCTCTATCTAGCTCTCTCTTGAATGCATTCAGAGAATTGGCCTCCACTGCCTTCTGAGGCAGAGAATTCCACAGATTCACAACTCTGACTGAAAATGTTTTAAAATGTTTTTCCTCATCTCAGTTCTAAATGGCCTACCCCTTATTCTTAAACTGTGGCCCCTTGTTCTGGGCTCCCCCAACATTGGGAACATGTTTCCTGCCTCTAACGTGTCCAACCCCTTAATAATCTTGTACGTTTCGATAAGATCTCCTCTCGTCCATCTAAATTCCAGTGTATACAAGCCTAGTGGCTCCAGTCTTTCAACATATGATAGTCCCGCCATTCCGGGAATTAACCTAGTAAACCTACGCTGCACGCCCTCAATGTACAACTGCAGAAGGACCTCTTTGCTCCTATACTCAACTCCTCTTGTATGAAGGCCAACATTCCATTGGCTTTCTCACTGTGGGTTCATGAGCTTCTGTGAATTGTCTGTCGTATGTGTGTAGGAGAACTGCAGGTGCTGGTGACAATAGACAATAGGTGCAGGAGAAGGCCATTCGCCCTTCGAGCCAGCAAAGATACCGAAGGTAGACCCAAAATGCTGGAGGTCAGCAGGTCAGGTATCATCTCTGGAGAGAAGGAATGAAAACGTCACCCATTCCTTCTCTCCAGAGATGCTGCCTGTCCTGCTGAGTTACTCCAGCTTTTTGTGTCCATCCCCTAGATCTGATCTTGTACTCTTTGGAATTGTGCTCTCTAGTTTCTATGACTTTACTTTCACTCTCCCTTCCATCGAACTTCAAGTTTCTCAGCAGTAAATTTCATCTGCCTGTCAATACTTGCTGAAGTTGTGCCTGACCTCAAGTCCAGTAATTATGTGAGCAGAAGCAGTGGTCCCAGTAGTAACACAGGAGAAGGCACAAGGTGTGTTCCTGGAGTAACTCAGCGGGTCAGGCAGCATCTCTGGAGAGAAGGCACAGGTCGAGACCCACCTTCAGATCCTCCAAGTATGGCCCACCTAGAGAGAGTGTTTTGTACCGTCAGCTATGTTTTCAAGATGTGCATCTGTCGGCGGAATCTGTGCCCATGTGGCTGGTGGACTATTTCTCTTCAGTTGACAGTGTCAACAACCGATCTGCGTGCGGCCTCGGGAGCCAAAAGGGCACCGTACCGAGGGCCAGGTGAGCTGGTTCGGCAGCGTCTGTTCCAACTGGGGAACTTCAGCTTGAGCAAGCACTGCGCTTATAATCTTCCACCCACCGTTCCACTCTGGGGCCTGTGGAATGTGTGGGGATATTGGCTGGGGGCTGCTGCAGAGAGAGAGAGAGTGAGAGAGGAGAGAGTGGTGGCGGCATGTGGACTATCAATTCACCTGTCTGAGATGAGATGGAGGGGAGGGGAGGGAGGGAGTGGGGGAGAGACCGGGCATGTCACTCCATGCCTGGCGTGTGCTGCAATCATCTCGGCTTTCATCAGGCACGCTCCCCCAGCCCTGGGGCAAGGCACCTTGAAGTGTCAGCAAGTTGGGAACGGCAGGTAATAAATAAGCTGTGCAATGGGGCGTGTGCAACGCTTTGTCTCTCGCTCTCTCCCTCTCTCTCTCTCTCTCTTATGTTATAACACACTTTCAAACTCTTTCCGGACTTGGAACCTTGTTTTAAATAAACAATCCCGCTCACAAGAGGCCACACCGAAGGCAGGACCAGCCCTCCACCAGGCACGCACGCACGCACGCACTCCCAACATTCACATTCACAGCTCAGCAGGTTGGGGTGGAGCAGCGGTAAAGTTGCTGCCTCAATAGCGCCAGAGACCCTGGTTCGATTCCCGACCTGGACGGAGTGAGGGGTGTGTTTTCCCCGTGACCCGCTTGGGGTTTCTCCGGGTGCCCGGGCTTCCACCCACGCTCCAAGGACGTGCGGGTTTGTAGGTTAATTGGACAGGATAGACAAGTCAGAACCTCTCCCCCCCCCCCCCCCCCGGGTGACAATGTCCAACACGAGTGGGCATAGCTTCAAGGTGAGAGGAGGAAAGTTTAAAAAGACTGTGTGGGGCAAGTTGTGTCTTTTAGAGGGTGGTGGGTGCCTGGAACGCCCTGGAGAGAGAGGGTGGTGAGGCAGATGCCATAGTGGTGTTGAAACTTTTGGATAGGGCGCATGGATATGCAGGGGAGTGGAGGGATATGGATAGGGTTGCCAACTATCTCACTCCCAAATAAGGGACAAGGTGACGTCACCGCCCCACGTGACCACACCCAGCCAGCGGCCACGTGCCTCCGCTCCACCAATGGCGGCCGCCCGGGCCGGGAGGCGGGTTGCTATGCAACCTCCGCTAGGCGGCGCCCGGCCTACACTGTCCGGGACTACAACGACCCCCAGGCCTACAGTGTCCGGGCCTCCAGCGCCATCCGGGCCTAATACGGGACAAGGGAGGTCCTGCACGGGACAAACCAATTTAGCCCAAAACACGGGATGTCTCGGCTAATACAGGACCGTTGGCAACCCTAGATGTGGGTCGCGTGCAGGCAGAGGAGATGTTTACCTTGACATCATGTTCAAAAACAGACTTTGTGGGCCAAAGTACCCGCTCCTGTGCTGGACCTTCTATGTTCTACGTATCATCTTGCCACAGGCAGGATATCACTGACTCCCTGAATCAAAATTGGGAGACTGTAGCAAGGTTGTTGGGCCATTTGAGCACATGCCACACTTTGCTGGCCTGTTGGAATTTTGCATGCTCAGGCCACAATCTATGGTGGCCCACCACCAACATCTCTCAGTGCTTCATGAGGGGACAATACCAACCATTACCAGAAGTACAAATTAGAGATTGACCAAAAACTGGGAGTGAAAAATAAGGCGCTGAATCTTTTTCAGATGTTAATGCATTCTCTCTGACCTTTAGTTTAGAAACACAACGCAGAAACGGCCCTTCGGCCCACCCAGTCCATGCTGCCCAGCGATCCCCGCACACTTACACCATTCTACACACACTAGGGACAATTTACAATTATACCCAGACAATTAGCCAACAGACCTGTGCGTCTTTGGAGTGTGGGAGGAAACTGGAGCACCCAGAGAAAACCCACGCAGGTCACGGGGAGAACGTACAAACTCCGTACAGACGGTACCTGTGGTCAGGATCAAAACCCGGGTCTCTGGCGCTGTAAGGCGGCAACTCTACCGCTGCGCCACCGTTCCGCTCCGACCTGTGCTGCAGTAGCAATTTTAAATAACATTTCAGCAAAGGTTCTGTTTGAATTATTATTATACATTACCGCGCTTCCTATATTCCTTTCCCGGCCTTGTGTTACTGCGCTTATCCACAGAAAATGGCTTCCTGCTTTTTTTCTTTGCGTTAGCTGGCTTCTTTGTCCATAGTTCCTCTTGCCAGCCTTCCTGTGTTGGAAAACAAAAGCAATTCCAGCTGAAAGAAAAGAATAGAGTTTGGGGCAACAATGGAGCCAAAAATACAATGAGCTGTTTCGTTCAAAACTCTGGTATCTGACGGACGGATTTGTGTGAGATACGTGGGCCATTCTTCTGAAGTACTGTTGCTGATTGGTGGGAGATATACCAGTCCAAGAAGCAATATTAGCCTCAAATGTTAATGTGAAAGGCCATTGTTACACCACTGCCGAAGGTAGTGTGTGACTGCCACTGGAGGCCAAGTCAGTGGATATTTTAAGGCAGAGATAGATAGACTCTTGATTAGTACGGGTGTCAGTGGTTGTAGGGAGAAGGCAGGAGAATGGGGTTAGGAGGGAGAGATAGATCGGCCATGATTGAGTGGCGGTGTAGACTTGATGGGCCGAATGGCCTCATTCTACTCCGATCGTATACACCTGTTTTCATTCAGAATAAACAGAGACTATGGAACAGGCCCTTCGGCCCACTCTGTCCATGCCGAACACGGTGGCCAAGTTAAACTAACCTCCTCTGCCCGCCCATACCACTCCATTCGCTGCCATTTTCTTGTTGCCTATCTAAAAGGGGTGGCACAGCGGTAGAGTTGCTGCTCACAGCGCCGGAGGACCCGGGTTCAAGCCCGACTACGGGTGCTGTCCATACCGAGTTTTTAATGTTCACTCTGTGACCATGTGGGTTTTCTTCGGGTACTCTGGTTTCCTCCCGAATCCCAAAGAAATGCAAGTTGGTACGTTAATTGACCTGTGTAAGTTGTCCCTAGCGTAGGGTAGAACTAGTGCCCAGTTGATTGCTGGTCAGCACAACTCAGTGGGCCGAAGGGGCCTGTTTCCACGCTGTATCTCAACTCGCATGAGTGAAACAGAGATAGATCAGCCATGATTGAATGGCGGAGTAGACTTGATGGGCCGAATGGCCTAATTCTGTTCCTCCTATTCCTATGACCTTGTGATGCCCACACACTAATGCTATCCTACGCACACTAGGGACAATTTATATTTATACCAAGCCAATTAACCTGCAACCCTGTACATCTTTGGAGTGTGGGATAAAACCGGAGATCTCGGAGGAAACCCACACGGGTCACTGGGAGGATGTACAAACTCCGTACAGACAGCATCCGTAGTCAAGATCGAACCCGGGTCTCTGGCGCTGTAAGGCCGCAACTCTGCCGCTAATCTAAAGTTGAACTAATTACAAGTGATGAAGAGGGGTGTTAACCTGACTATTGGGATGGCATAAATTTGTAAAGGCAAGAAAGGGGGAGAGAGAAAGTGTCAGTGAAAAACCGAATCAGTTGTCGGGCTGTTATTTTTGTTTTGTGTTGTGAGATTTGTGGCTTGGTGCCAGAGGAGTCCTTGTGAAGTCGAAGCAGGAAGAAGGGTGGGTGTGTGCACAGTGATAACTGTAGGGCTCAGATGCAGGCTCCATGAGGACTGGCTTTGCCTTTCCTGAGCAGTGTCTATTCGAGGAGGAGACTGGTTTCCGCAGTGGAGATTCAGAAAGGCTAACGTGGCAGTGAGGTTGGTGCGTTAAACCTGCCCGCACTCCAGAGTCACGAGCATTGCTGCCTGTTCAGTTGAGCTTATTGTCACGTGTGCTGAGGTACAGGGGATAGCTTTTGCTGCGTGCTAGCCAGTCTGCAGAAAGACAGTACATGATTACCATCGCGCCACTTACAGCGTACAGATTACATAATAAGGGACTAACGTGAGACAGGAACACGATGAGTGAATAACTGGGTTTATGGCAGTCATCTCAGCTTCATTCTTAATTGGACCCAAAATCTGTTCATCCTATGACTGTGAGTTGCTTTCTTCACTCAGAGGGTGTTGGGTAACGGGACGAGCTGTCGGAGGAGGTGATTGAGGCTGTTCCAGTAACGAATTTAGAGGACACTTGGACAGGTGTGTGGATAGGAAAGGGTTTAGACGGATATGGGCCAAATGCGGGAAAAAAATTGGTGAGCACTGCCCAGTCCATCAGGGGTATCGGACCTCCCCACCATCGAAGGGATCTACCAGAGTCACTGCCTCAAAAAGACAGCAGCATCATCAGAGTCCCACACCACCCTGGACACACACGCACACACGCGCGCACACACACACACACACACACACACATTTTACTCCTGCCATCGGGAAGAAGGTACAGTAGACAATAGGTGCAGGAGGAGGCCATTCGGCCCTTCGAGCCAGCCTGAAACGGTAACGTCCAGGTTCAGGAACAGCTTCTCCCCTACAGCCATCAGGCTGTTAAACACAACAACCTCCAAATAAACTCTGAACTACCACCTCCAAATTAGCTTAAACACTACAACCTGCATATAAACTCTGAACTTGACTTTGCACTATATTTTTTTATTTTACACACGCACACACACACTATATTACTATGTGTGTGTGTGTATATAAAATAAATGATCTATATATATGTATATGTATATTTGTGTGTGTGTGTGTGTGCATATATCCATATTGAACAAAAAGTTTAAAATGCATATTTTAAAACTTTTTCTGTTTAATATAGGTTTCACAGAGTACTATGTTTACATATCTGTTGTGCTGATGCAAGTAGAAGTTTCATTGTTCCGTTTTGGGACAATAGAAACATTGAAAATAGGTGCAGGAACAGGCCATTCGGCCCTTCGAGTCATGGCTGATCATCCAAAATCAGTACCCCGTTCCTGCTTTCTCCACATATCCCTTGATTCCGTTATAGCCCTAAGAGCGATATCTGATTTCAAGAGCCAAGAATGTTTTATTGAATTCAAGAGCGATATCTAATTCTCTCTTGAATTCAATAAAAACATTCTTGGCTCTTGAAATGTGGGCAAATGGGGCTGGTGTAGATGGGGCATCTTGGTCGGCGTGGATGAGTGGGGCCGAAGGGCCTGTTTCTGTGCTGTTTGACTCTTTATCATGTTTCGCCTGATTTCCTCCCCCTGTTTCCCTTTTAACCCCACAACTTAATCCCCCCCCCGGGTTACGTTTGGCCCGGGTTTATTCACACAGTGCAGATTATTTTGAGAATTGTTATCCTGCAGTTTCATAGTATTTGTATGTGAGGAACAAACTTCTTAAAATGTTCCGGGGGTGGGGGGGGGTGATAAAAGTGTGTTTTTCTTCCGCCTTTTGTGTGCCATGCGACGTGTTTAACGGGCAAGCTGTTAAAGTAGTTTGGATAAAATCAGCATAACAAGCCTTTGTGTGATTGTGTGTGTGTGTCCTTCAGGAATGAGAATGAGCCATAAACAGCAAGAATCTGTGTGCCGGCTTTTTAAACAGCCGACCTTCAAATTCCATCAGCTCCACTTTTTTTTTTTAAAAAGAAGGCGTTTGAGTGGACACGATAATTCTTGCCCAAAAATGTTTTTAAACACACACATGTTCTGTCTTGTGAAGCTGTATAACGCAGCGAGCAGGTGGTGGAGTGTCTTTAACTGAAGAGGGCTGGAGTTTCCCCTCACACAGCCCGTCCCTCTCCTTTTGTTTAACTTGTCCAGCTGTATGCTAATGGTTTAGCTTCCTTTGCTTGTTCCCTTTGCTTGGGTGAGTTAATTCGAGTGTGGAATCGGCGCCTATTATGTGGCTGAGTAGCGGCAATGCCTTGTGTACATGGCCACTTGTGCAGCAGCCCAGCAGAAATTATACCCTTTGTTTCCACCTTCGGCAGTTCCTTCCTGTCTCTCTCTCTCTCTCACACAATTGTGTAGGGGAGGAACTGCAGATGCCTGGTAGATGCCAACTGAGCCATTCGGCGGGACAGGCAGCATCTCTGGAGAGAAGGGATCCCGGGTGAAGTTTCGGGTCGAGACCCTTCTTCAGACTCCATTGTTTCAATTGAATGATTGTTCAATCTCTCAATTGTTCTGTGTGCTGCTGTTCCCGACAGCTGTTCTCCAATGCACACACAGCTTCTCCCCGTTCCCTGAAAATGTAATACTGTATTCCTGATCGGAACTCTACTGTAAAACAGACACAAAAAGCTGGAGTAACTCAGTGGGTCAGGCAGCATCTCTCGCCCATTCCTTCTCTCCAGAGATGCTGCCTGACCCGCTGAGTTACTCCAGCATTTTATGTCTACAGTTTAAACCAGCATCTGGAGTTCCTTCCGACACAACACTCTACTGTATATTAGTGAAGTATCAGAACAAATATTGCTCAGAAGAGAGACGCAAAATGCCAGAGTCTGAAATAGATGTCACGACCAAAAAAGTCGCCCATTGTCTTCTCTCCAGAGATGCTACCTGTCCCCGCTGAATTACTCCAGCATTTATAGACAATAGACAATAGGTGCAGGAGTAGGCCATTCAGTCCTTCGAGCCAGCACCGCCATTCAATGCGATCATGGCTGATCACTCTCAATCAGTACCCCGTTCCTGCCTTCTCCCCATACCCCCTCACTCCGCTATCCTTAAGAGCTCTATCCAGCTCTCTCTTGAAAAGCATCCAACGAACTGGCCTCCACTGCCTTCTGAGGCAGAGAATTCCACACCTTCACCACTCTCTGACTTGCGTCTAGGATTGATCAGTGGTTCAGGCAGCATCTCTGGAGAAAAGGAATGGGTGATGTTTCAGGTCGAGTCCCTTCTTCAGTACTGGAGACAAGTGCAATACCTTGCAGTGCCTTCTCTACTCTCTCCTTCGCCCCACACACCCTCAAATCTATACTTCTATCAGGTTTCCCCTTGTAAATCTGTGGAATTCACGGCCTCAGAAGGCAGTGGAGGCCAATTCTCTGAATGCATTCAAGAGAGAGCTAGATAGAGCTCTTAAGGATAGCGGAGTCAGGGGGTGTGGGGAGAAGGCAGGAACGGGGTACTGATTGAGATGATCAGCCATGATCACATTGAATGGCGGTGCTGGCTCGAAGGGCCGAATGGCCTCCTCCTGCACCTATTGTCTATTGTCTAACCTCTGGCATTCCAGAGAATCTAGGCTGTCCAATATTTCTCTGTAACTAATGCACCTTCGTGCAGGCACCACACTGGTAAACCTCCTCCCCAGCCTCTCCAAAACTTTAGTTCAGTTCCGTCTACTGTCACGTGTACTGAGGATGCAGTGAAAAGAGGTGCATGTTTGATCGTTAATTGCGTCTGTAAATTGTCCCTGGTGTTGGTGTACGGGGTGATCGCTGGTCAAGTGTGGAGAAGGTGGGCCAAAGGGCCTGTTTCCACGCTGTATCTTTTAACGTTTAAAAGTCTAAAACGTCCTTTGTTTTTTGTGTGGGGGATGGGTGGGTGGGGTGGGGGAGGGGGGTGGAGTGTGTCCATTGGACTCTGCCTCTCAATGTCCAGCAGAGAAAGGAACCCCTAAGGCTGTGGTCCTCCCCACAGAGCCTCTGCGTTGGCTGCACATGGGGTTGCCAACTGTCCCGTATTAGCCGGGACATCCCGTATTTTTGGGCTAGATTAGTTTGTCCCATCAATGGGCCCCGCCATTGGTAGAGCGTGAGCACGTGGCCGCTGGCCGGGTGAGGTCACGTGGGGCGCGTGCGGGGCAGTGACGCCACCTTGTCCCGTATTTGGGAGTGAGGAAGTTGGCAACCCCTGGCTGCACAGCCCGCTTTGCAGGCAGACAGGCAGGCGGGCGGACGGGGGATTGATCTGGAGGCCATGTCACTGTGTAAATATGCCTGGGCGTTGCCGGGGCAAACACTCCAGCGGCAGCTGAGTGGATGTCGACCCGTGCCAGCGCCCGAGGGCTTGGAGTCCAGGTGCTGCCTCACCACAGCCCAAGAAGTCAATGGTTTCAAAGGAGAGTATTCGGCAGAGGTGGAAAATGCCCAAATAACATCAAGTTCAATTCCGTTTCAGTTTATTGTCCCGTGTACCGATGTGCAGTGAAAAGCTTCAGTTGCGTGCTAACCAGCCAGCGGAAAGACAACGCATGAATACAATCCAGCCGTTCAGTGTACAGATAGAGATTTTAACGTGTGGAACGATTGTTACAAGTGATTGTAAATCTGCTTCAGTGGCTAGCGTGCAAATATTCGCCTGGATTGGGCACCATCTTGGAACTTGGTTCATCAAGTGACCCTTGCATTCCCTCTGTCTCCCTCTGTCTCCCTCTGTCTCCCTCTGTATCCCTCTGTATCCCTCTCTGTCTCTCTCTCTGTCTCCCTCTATGTCTCCCTCTATGTCTCTCTCTATGTCTCTCTCTCTGTCTCTCTCTCTGTCTCTCTCTCTGTCTCTCTCTCTGTCTCCCTCTCTGTCTCCCTCTCTGTCTCCCTCTCTGTCTCCCTCTCTGTCTCCCTCTCTGTCTCCCTCTCTGTCTCCCTCTGTCTCCCTCTGTCTCCCTCTGTCTCCCTCTGTCTCCCTCTGTCTCCCTCTCTGTCTCCCTCTGTATCCCTCTCTGTCTCTCTCTCTGTCTCCCTCTATGTCTCTCTCTCTGTCTCCCTCTCTGTCTCCCTCTCTGTCTCCCTCTCTGTCTCCCTCTCTGTCTCCCTCTCTGTCTCCCTCTCTGTCTCCCTCTCTGTCTCCCTCTCTGCCTCCCTCTCTGCCTCCCTCTCTGCCTCCCTCTCTGCCTCCCTCTCTGCCTCCTCTCTGCCTCCCTCTCTGCCTCCCTCTCTGCCTCCCTCTCTGCCTCCCTCTCTGCCTCCCTCTCTGCCTCCCTCTCTGCCTCCCTCTCTGCCTCCCTCTCTGCCTCCCTCTCTGCCTCCCTCTCTGCCTCCTCTCTCTCTCTCTCTCTCTCTCTCTCTCTCTCTGTCTCTCCATCCTAATCATCGTACTGTCATCCTGTGGGGAAAGGAACTGCAGATGCTGGTCCACACCAAAAACAGACACAAAGTCCTGGAGTAACTCAGCGGGTCAGGCAGCATCTCTGGAGAAAAGGATGGGTGACGTTTCGGTTCGAGACCCTTCTGATGTCTGAAGTCTGAAGAAGGGTTTCGACCCGAAACGTCACCCTTTCCTTCTCTCCAGAGATGCTGCCTGGCCCGCTGAGTTACTCCAGCATCCTGTGTCTTATCTTCGCTGACATCCTGTTGAGTTTCACTCTCAGTATAAATCGTTATCACCTAGCCCACACCCAATATTGCAGAGAACTGCAGGTGCTGGTTACCAGAAAAAGACACAAAGTGCTGGAGTAACTCAGCGGGTCAGGCCGCATCTCTGGAGAACATGGATATGTGACGTTTGGGTCCAGGACCCTCTTTCTGACCGATTGGAGTGGAGGGAGGGGACGAGGAAGAAATAATGGGTGGAAGGGGATGGAGTGAGTGGGGGGAGAAATGGGTGTAGATCCAGGTGATGCACAGGAAAGAGGGTGCTCGTAAATTAGTTATCTAAAATAGGATTGTAGGCTGCTCAAACAGAATGAGATGCAGTTGCTCCAGTTGTACTTTGTTCTCTGTGTGCGTGTGTGTATATGTATGTGTGCATTTATATTGCATACTTAACATACATACACATACACTCACATACGTACATTTACACACACATACACTCATACAGTATGTACACATGCACATATGTACATACACACAAATATATGCATGTAAATGTGTGTGTGTGTAAGTGATATTGTGTATGTGTGTAAGTGATATATTGTGTGTGTAATTGTGTACGTGTGTAATTGATTATGTGTATGTAATTGTGTGTGTGTGTGTAAGTGATATTGTGTATGTGTAAGTGATATATTGTGTGTGTAATTGTGTGTGTGTGTGTAATTGATTGTGTGTGTGTGTGTGTAAGTGATATTGTGTATGTGTAAGTGATATATTGTGTGTGTAATTGTGTGTGTGTGTGTAATTGTGTGTGTGTGTGTAATTGATTGTGTGTGTAATTGTGTGTGTGTGAGTGATATATTGTGTGTAATTGTGTGTGTGTAAGTGATATTGTGTATGTGTGTAAGTGATATATTGTGTGTGTGTAATTGTGTGTGTGTGTGTAATTGTGTGTGTGTGTGTGTATATATGTGTACATACACGTACATTCACGACTGCAGCCTGTTGCTCAGTAGTTAAGATGCTTGCAGTATTAACCAGGGCTCCTGGGTTATTAGTGTGGTTGGAGATGGCCAAGGCCACAATGGCCCCAATGTTGCCGGAGCCCTGAGGTCGCGGGTCCCCTTTGTGCGTCTCTCACCGCTCTCGGGGCCAGGATGCTGAGGGGAGCACGGCCGGTTGCCATGGGAAAGCTGCGTGGCCGCGGCGGCGCAGAGAGCAAGACAACAGGTCTTTCTGTGGGGAGCCTGGCTTCCTTTCACTGCCTCCCACCCTTCACGGTTTAAGCTTGTTTGACTTGTTTAAGCGGCGGTTTGGAATAAATTTCGTTTTTCGATCGGAGTGGATGGAACCGCAACTGGTGCAGCCTTGTGAATGAACGTGCAAGGAAAGGAGAGAGAGAGAGAGAGAGGGAGGGAGGGAGGGAGGGAGGGGTAGGAACTGTGAGAGAGAGAGAGAGAGAGAGAGAGAGAGAGAGAGAGAGAGAGAGAGAGAGAGAGAGAGAGAGAGAGAGAGAGAGAGAGAGAGAGAGAGAGAGAGAGAGAGAGAGAGAGAGAGAGAGAGAGAGAGAGAGAGAGAGAGAGAGAGAGAGAGAGAGAGAGAGAGAGAGAGAGAACTTGAGAGAGAGAGAGAGAGAGAGAGAACTTGAGAGAGAGAGAGAGAGAGAGAGAGAGAACTTGAGAGAGAGAGAGAGAGAGAGAGAACTTGAGAGAGAGAGAGAGAGAGAGAGAACTTGAGAGAGAGAGAGAGAGAGAGAACTTGAGAGAGAGAGAGAGAGAGAGAGAGAACTTGAGAGGGGCAGAAGACATTGGCTCTAAAGCACCGTACATATATTTCCTCCGGCATAAAATAGCGTCATCAATCTATGCAGTGTGGAAACGGGCCCTTCGTCCCAACTAGTCCATGCTGCACAAGATGGCTAGTCCCATTTGGCCCATAGCCCTCTAAACCCTTCCTATTCACATCTGTCCCAATGTAATTTAAAAGTCATAATTGTGTCCATTTCCCCTGGTATCTCATTGCAGATGCAGACTGCCCTCCGAGTGGAGAAAGTTGCCCCCTTAGGAAGCTCTCCATTTCTCAGCTGAAGTCTATGCCTTCTACCTTTAGAATCCTCTACCCAGGAAAAAAGATAGCCAGTGTTCACTTTACGTCTGTGAGCCCCTCGTGATCTTGTACACCTCAGTAAAGTCACCCGCTCAGCTTCCTACGCGCCAAAGTAAATCTCCCAACCTCACTGTTCTGAGCTGTTTATATAACCGGCAAGCTTAACTGAATTGGCAGCGTGTGCACACTTTATGCTATTCAATAATAGCTCTTGAACACTGAACTTTTTAAAAAAATCAATTTATCCTTCTTTTTCAATTTTGCAGACTTACATCTTCACAGATGGGGAGGATGAAGAGTTAAAGAAAAAATCAGGTGAGGCTAAAATATGGATCACTGTACGGGGCCACATCAGGTCTATGCTGTTCCCATGCCTTGAGTCTGGAACAAATCCTCAAAACATTTCTAGACAACGTTCATGCTCTAAGGACTCAGCCTTGTGCAGTGCCATCTGTCAACTGAGATTAATTGACAAAGATGAAAGGGGTGGCTTTTGATTTTTAAATGGGTAACATTAAATTTAATAAACCGACAAACGGCTTTTATTTAATACTAGACCAAGTGGACCCGTTGGGCTCAAACCTCTCCTGCATTGGTGCAGCACTCTCTCCTCCCCCCCTCCCCTCCCCTCTCTCTCCTTACACTTCCAGTTCCCAGCCCCACCACGTGGATGCTTCTGCTACGGGGCCCGGGCATACGACAATAAAACACTCTTGACTCTTGGAAAATTAGACTGTGTGGTGGGGATCATTGTAATAAATATACGCACGCTGTTGTAATGCAGAAGAAATGTGTGGGAAGCGACTGCCGATGCTGGTTTTCACCGAAGATAGTCACGACAAGCTGGACCTCAGCGGGTCGGGCAGCACCTCGGGAGACAAGGAATGGCAGGGTGATTGGATGGTCACTGAAATGTCTTTTTGAGCAGGTTGCCAAACACTCACGCGGTTCCCTACGTGATGAGTGATTTAAGAGTCTTGTGTGAGTTTGCCACTGTTCCGAAAGGCCAAGAGCTTGGTTTCTATTCAATTAGCACTTTCCCACTATCTACCACCTGTTGTATGGGGTGGGCCGGAATAAAATTGATTGAGCGAGAGAGAGAGAGAGAGAAAGAAAGAGACTCGTTGCCATGGCGACTGTGACTGCAGTGACTCCAGTCTGAGGAGGAACATCTAAGCTATTGAATGCCTGTGCCCTGACCCCCCTCCCCTCCCCTCCCCTCCCGTCCCCTCCCCTCCCCTCACTACAAGGCTGCAGCTGTCTGCAAATTCAATTGTGTGTTTTTATCAAACGCTACAGCTTAAATAGTTTTAAGCCCGTTAACCCCAGGGTCATTTTTGTATGGGTCTGGCAAAATCCTTTAAAAAAAAATTGGTGGAGTAAACTGCTGTTTCTTTTCTGTTCTGTGATGAGACTACCCTGATTTTTTTTGTTTTTGTAAAGCTATCTGGTAAATCTTAGGGAGGGGAGGGGGAACACAAAGTGCTGGAGTAACTCTGCGGGTCTGGCAGCATCTCTGGAGCCAAGTGTGTGTTAACTGTCATGTGTGCTGAAAGCAGAACGGTGACATTTTTACTAGGCAGCAGCACGACATGCCTGTAAACACAGTATTCATCGAGTACAGTGGGTGGTACTTTAGGGAGCTAGAGTTTGCTGCCCCACCACGCCAGAGGCCCAGGCTCGGTCCTGTGACCACGGGTGCTGCCTGTACAGAGTTTGTACGTTCTCCCCCGTGACAGCGTGGGTTTTCTCCGGGTGCTCCAGTTTCCTCCCAAAGACCCCAAAGACGTGCAGGCTTGTCGGTCAATTGGCTTTGGTAAAATTGTAAATTGTCCCCAGTGTGTAGGATAGTGCTTTTGTATGGGGTGATTGCTGGTGGGCACGGACTCGGCGGGCCGAAGGGCCTGTTTCTGCGCTGCATGTCTAAAGTCTAAAGGCATCGTTGACTCCTCCACTCCTGAATACATACCTGGTGTGTGTGTTCCCCTTCGTTCTATTGCCTCTCAAGTATGTTGCTGATGGACTTACCCTCTCGCCCACAGGCCACGTGGTCAACACTAACTGCTCGGCAGCTCACAGTCGACAGGCTCTGTCATGCAAGATGGCCGTGGAATACGACAAGTTCATCGAATCGGGCAAAAAGTGAGTACCAAATCTGAACATCGAGTCAGCCGGCAAAACCGTGCACTCGTTTAGTCTAGAGCTACAGCGCGGAAACGGGCCCTTCGGCCCGCCGAGCCTGCGCCGACCAGCGATCCCCGTACACTAGGACTATCCCGCACACAAAGATTTACAATCTTTACCGAACCCAATTAACCTACAAAACCTGGATGTTTTTGGAGTGTGGGAGGAACCCGGAAGCATCCGGGCAAAAGTCACGGGGAGAACGTGCAAACTCCATACACCCGTGGTCGGGATGGAATCCGAGTCTCTGGCGCTGTGAGGCAGCAACTCTACCGTTGCACTGCCTTCTAGAGTGGTTGGGGAGGTTTGTTAATTTGTAATTTCAAGGAAACGGGAAGAAATGGGAAAGTTTGTAAATTATGGAAGAGAAAGCAAATGGGAGTGTGTGGATATGGAGCCATCACAGTTTAGTTTAGTTTATTGAGACATTTACTGAGGTACAGTGAAAAGCTTTTTTGTTCTCTGCTAACCAGTCAGTAGAAAGACAATACGTGATTATATTTGAGCCATCCACAGTGTGCAGATACATGATAAAGGGAATTACATGAATAACATTTAGTGCAAGATAAAGCCAGTAAAGTTGGATCAAATGTAGTCCGAGGGTCTCCAACGAGGTAGATCGTAGTTCAGGATTGCTCTGGGCTTACACAATGGATTGAGCCTCTTTAGTTTAATTTAGTTGAGCTGCAGCATGGGAACAGACCTTTCAACCCACCGAAGACCATGCTGACCATAAATCACCCATGCGCATGTGTTCTATGTGATCCCACTGCAATGTTACCCCATTCTGTGTTATACCTCACACTTCACATTAGACATGTAATGCTGAGGCTCTATAAGCCGCTGGTCAGGCCGCATTTGGAGTACCGTGAGAAGATTTGGGCCCATATCCGAGGAAGGATGTGCTGGCTCTGGAGAGGGTCCAGAGGAGGTTTACAAGAATGATTTCAGGAACGAGTGGGTTAGCATGTGATGAGCGTTTAACAGCACTGGGCCTGTACTCGCTGGAGTTTAGAAGGTTGAGAGGGGAGACCTCATTGAGGCGTACAGAATAGTGAAAGGCATTGATAGTGTGGATGTGGAGAGGATGTTTCCACTGGTGGGAGAGTCTGGGACCACAGGCCACAGCCTCAGAATTAAAGGGCGCTCTTTTAGAAAGGAGGTGAGGAGGAACTTCTTAAGTCAGAGGGTGGTGAATCTGTGGAACTCATTGCCACAGAGGGCTGTGGAGGCCAAGTCAGTGGATATTTTTAAAGCAGAGAGAGACAAGTTCTTGATTAGAATGGGTGTGAAGGGAGAAGGCAGGAAAATGGGATTAGGAGGCAGAGATCAGCCATGATTGAATGGCGGTGTGGACTCAATAGACAATAGGTGCATGAGGAGGCCATTTGGCCCTTCAAGCCAGCACTGCCATTCAATGTGATCATGGCTGATCATCCACAGTCAGTACCCCGTTCCTGCCTTCTCCCCATACCCGCTGACTCGGTTGACTCGATGGGCAGAATGGCCTCATTCTACTCCTGTAAGTTGTGAACTTGTGAAATGTTTTGTGCTGAGAGCTGATGATGTGCTGTTGCCTGTCAGATGGTTTTGCCACGTGGATGATGATAACTACGTGAACACTCGCACGCTGCTCAAGCTATTGGCACAGTACCCGCACACTCAAGACATCTACATTGGGAAGCCCAGCCTGGACCGTCCCATCGAGGCCACTGAGAGGATCAGTGATAACAAAGTGGTACGTATGATGGTGGAACAGATGGCCATGGGGACTAGGGTGGCCAACTGTACCGTATTAGCCGGGACATCCCGTATGTTGGGCTAAATTGGTTTGTCCTATACGGGACGGCCCTTGTTCTGTAGTAGGCCCGGGGTGTGCTGTAGGCCCGGACAGTGTAGGCCCGGGGAGTGCTGTAGGCCCGGACAGTGTGGGTCCGGACAGTGTAGGCCCGGGCGCCGCCTAACGGAGGTTGCATAGCAACCCACCTCCCGGCTTGGGTGGCTGCCATTGGTGGAGCGGGAGCACGTGGCCGCTGGCTGGGTGAGATCACGTGGGGCGCGGGGCGGTGACGTCACCTTGTCCCTTATTTGGGAGTGAGATAGTTGGCACCCCTAATGAAGACTGCAAGGAGTTGTACAGGCACTGCAAAACACATACACAGTGCTGGAGGAACTCAATGGGTCTGGCAGCATCTGTGGAGGGAAGACATCAACAGCATCTGCAGTTCCTTCCTGCACAGCATCTGTGGAGGGAATGGACGTTTCAGGTCCGGACCCTTCCTCAGACTGATTGCAATAGGGGGAAGCAGAGTTTAGGGCAGGGCAGGGCAAGGCCTGGCGGGTGACAGATGGAAAACTTCTTGAAGGGTCCCGACCCGAAACATCGCCCATCCATTCCCTCCACAGAGGCTGCCTGACCCACCGAGTAACTCCAGCACTTTCAATATCTGCAATTTCATCATCTGTATTTGTCCCTGAAGCGCAGGAGGATGAGGAGTGATCTAACAGAGATGTATAAATTCATGAGAGGAATAGCTCAGGTAGACGCAGAGACTCTTGCCTAGAGTAGAGAACTCGAGAACCAGAGGACATAGGTTGAAGGTGAGGGAGGGGGGGGGGGAAGATTTTTTAGGAACCTGAGGGGTAACTTTTTCCACACAAAGGGGTGGTGGGTGTATGAAACGAGCTGCCGGAGGAGGTAGTTGAGCCAGGTACTATGGCAACGTTTAAAAACATTTAGACAGGTACATGGATAGGGCAGGTTTGGAGGGACATGGACCAAACACAGGCAGGTGGGAATAGTGTAGATGGGGTATGGAGGTCGGTGTGGGCAGGTTGGGTCAAATGGGCCTGTTTCCACACATGTATCACTCTGTGACCCATCCTGTTGTATGGAAGACTGTGGCTGGATTGTGCGCTATGCTTCATGCTGTGATACGTTTTGCTTTCTCGCAGCAGCCGGTGCATTTCTGGTTTGCAACAGGCGGAGCTGGATTCTGCATCAGCCGAGGCTTGGCATTGAAGATGAGTCCGTGGGCAAGGTGAGGGTTATGACCCATGTGACCACCATCGCGGGCACAGTGGGGCAGTTGGCAGAGCCATTGCCTCAAGCGCCAGGGCCCCAGGCTAAATCCTGGCCTCTATCTATCTAGATGGAGTTTTCATGTTCTACCTGTGACCGCACTGGTTTCCTCCAGTAACTCACTTCCATCATCCCAAAGAACGAGCATGTTGATAGATGTTACGTTGGACACGTTAGAGGCAGGAAACATGTTCCCAATGTTGGGGGAGTCCAGAACAAGGAGCCACAGTTTAAGAATAAGGGCTAGGCCATTTAGAATTGAGATGAGGAGAAACTTTTTCAGTCAGAGAGTTGTGAATCTGTGGAATTCTCTGCCTCAGAAGGCAGTGGAGGCCAATTCTCTGAATGCATTCAAGAGAGAGCTAGATAGAGCTCCTAAGGATAGCGGAGTCAGGGGGTGTGGGGAGAAGGCAGGATCGGGGTACTGATTGAGAATGATCAGCCATGATCACATTGAATGGCGGTGCTAGCTCGAAGGGCCGAATGGCCTACTCCTGCACCTATTGTCTATTGTAGATTAACTGGTCGCAGCAAGTTGCCCCTATTGTAAAACAAGTGGTAGAATCTGTGAGGAGCCAATGAAACTGTAGGGAGAATAAAATGGAGTCAGTGTAGATTAAGTGTAAACGAGTAAGAGATAAACTGTAGATAGATACAAAATGCTGGAAAACTCAGCAGGACAGGCATCATCTCTGGAGGGAAGGAATAGATGACGTTTTGGCTCGAGACCCTTCTTCTTAAGTACTTCTTCCGAAACGTCACCCATTCCTTCTCTCCGGAGATGCTGCCTGTCCCGCTGAGTTGCTCCAGCATTTTGTGTCCATCTCAAGTGTAAATGAGTGTTTGCTGGTCGGCATGGATTTGGAGAGCTGTCTTACTCTAGGACCCTGATTCTGTGACACGAGAAGCGTGAAATAGCATTTGTCTTTACTTTAGTAATTGTAAGTACTTTTTAGTTTTTTAGTACTTGGAGGTACAGCGTGGAAACAGGCCCTTCAGCCCACCGAGTCCATGCAAACCACCACCGTACGCTAGCACTATCCTACACTTTTACAGTTTTACCAAAGCCAGTTAACCTACAAACCTGTACGTCTTTGGAATGCAGGAGGAAACCGGAGCACCCGGAGGAAACCCACGCGGTCCCGGGGAGAACGTACAAACTCCGCACAGGCAGGATCAAGCCCAAGTCTCGGGCGCTCTGAGGCAGCGGCTCTACCCGCTGCACCACCCTGATCTAAATGCTTTTCAAAATATTATGTGCACCAGTCATCCGTTGGGTTTGGGCAAGGTTTCAATAGGCGGGGGGGTTGGATGTGTGAATGGAGGCCAACTTTTTCGATTTCCGCTTGCTCTTCCCACAGCGGAGGTCACTTCATGAGCACCGCGGAGAAGATCCGTCTCCCAGACGACTGCACCATCGGCTACATCGTGGAGGCGGTACTGGGCGTGAGGTTGATTCGCAGCAACCTGTTCCACTCTCACCTGGAGAACCTGCAGCAAGTCATGAGGGCCGACATTCCTAACCAGGCAAGCAGCACGAGTCGCCCGATGGTATTTTAAAGCCGGAAACACGCCCTCTCCCTTGGGGTACTAACGTGCGCCGCTCTGCATTCCAGGTCACACTGAGCTACGGCACGTTTGAAAATAAAAGGAACGCCATTAATCTGAAAGGGGGCTTTTCTGTCGAAGAGGACCCATCTCGGTAAGTCTGAGCGTTTCTTCCCAGGTGTTAATAAGTTCTAGGAGCGGAGGTAGGCCGTTCGGCCCATCATGTCTACCCTGCCAACCCCATAAACCCCTGACACCCGTACTAATCTAGAGTCTGTCAATCTCGGCCTTAAAAAATATCCTTTGACTTGGCCTCCACAGCCGGCTGTGGCAACCCAGTACAATCTAAGTGGACCTTTAGACTTTAGAGATACAGCACAATAACGGGCCCTTCGGCCCACCAGCGATCCCTGAACTATCCTACACACTAGGGGCAATTTATATCGACATAAGCCAATTAACTTGCAAACCTGCACGTCTTCGGAATGTGGGAGGAAACTGGAGCACCCGGAGAAAACCCACGCTGTCACAGGGAGAACGTACAAACTCCGAACAGACAGCCCCTGTAGTCAGGATCGAACCCGGGTCTCTGGCGCTGTAAGGCAGCAACTCTACCGCTGCGCCACCATGCTGCTGCCACGTATCAACTTTAAGAGGTGTGTTGTCCACATCTGACACTTCTTACTGCTGAACAAAAACATACAAACTGTGCCTTGCACTCAAAATAGAGTCACAGTGCCACGCACACGGAAACAAGCCCTTTGGCCCAACTTGCCCACACCGACCAACATGCCCCACCTACACTCGTCCCACCTGCCATCGTTTGACCCATATTCCTCTAAACCTGTCCTATCCATGTACTTATCCAAACATTTTTTAAAACGTTATGATAGTGCCTGCCTCAACTACCTCCTCTGACAGCTCATTCCATAAATAATTTGGAAAATTAATTCCTAGTTGCAACATGCCTGCTGAGGAGCTAATGAATGCATTAATTGCATTAACTTATTTACGATGGCACTTTTATTTGGGGTCGAATGTGGGGTATTTAGTCCTCAATCAAGGCACTTTGCAAATATCTTTTACCGTGTTTCCATTTTGATAATGCTGTTAGGTGGAAGAATGGGAGGGGGGGAGGTTGAAATTGAGTTAATTCTCTTGGATAAAAGTTTAATCAGATAGACTTTGAAAGCATTGGTTTCAAAGCGCTAGCCTTGATTTTCCAGATTGATTCCAAATATTCAGATTGTGCAGTGCCTATCCGAACACCAATCTGTGCTCCCACTAGTCAGTTCTTTTCCAAAGTGCAGACACAAAAAGGCGGAGTAACTCAGCGGGACGGGCAGCATCTCTGGGGTAAAGGAATAGGTGACATTTCGGGTCGAGGCCCTTCTCCAGACTGAGAGTCGAGGGGGAAAGGAAAACGAGGGATATAGACGGTGATTATGGAGAGAATTGTAGGACAGATGAATGAAAGTTATGCCTTAAAGTAAAAGGGGCCTGCCTGGCTTGTTGGAACTTGCTGTCTTTAGGATTGTGGGCCGCTGCCTCTGGCAATGGATTTACTTTACAAGAGCTAGCAATTTTGTGGTGGTTTAATTGAAGATAATTCCCTGCAAAGCTGCTTGGAGGAAGCAAGGCAACCTGATGCCATTCGCACAGTTTACATGGTGCACCATCGCATCATGACTGATGGAGGGAAGGTGCCTTATGAATAAAGACCTAAACTTGTAGAGAGAAACTCTCACATGGCTTAACCACCCCAAAAAACTCCACCCCCCCCACCTCAATATGATCGGTGACCTTTAACGCTGTGCCATTTGAGGGAGTATTTTGGCAAATATCCAAAATGGTACTTGAGAAACAGCACGGTGGCGCAACGGTAGAGCTGCTGCCTTATAGCGCCAGAGACGCAGGTTCAATCCTGACTACGGGCGCTGTCTGACAGTTTGTACATTCTCCCTGTGACCGTGTGGGTTTTCTCCGGGTGGCTCTGGTTTCCTCCCACTTGAATGCTGATATACGGCTGCAAGTTATTTGACTCCGAAACCATCATTTGATTCTGATGTGTCTAAACTGATCATCTGTGCGGGAAGGGATGGCAGGTGCTGGTTTAAACCAAAGCTGGAGTCCCTCGGCGAGTCAGGCAGCATCCTTGGAGAAAAGGAATAGGTGACGTTTCGGGTCGAGATCCTTCTTCAGACTGAGAGTCTGGGGAAAGGAAAACGAGGGACATAGACGGTGATGTAGAACAAATGACTGACAGATATTGAAAAAGTAACAAGTCAAGTCAAGTTTATTTGTCACATACACATACACGATGTGCAGTGAAATGAAAGTGGCAATGCCTGCGGATTGTGCACAAAAAAAAAAGTTTCAATTACGTCATATAAATTAAAATTAATACAGAAAAGAAAATTTAGTCCCTGGAGTTATAATAGTTAACAGTCCTGAAGGCCAAGGAAAGGTGGAGCCCACAATGGTCCATTGTTGGCTGTGGGCTAGGTGATAATGAGTTATGCAGGCAGTGAAACTCAACAGAAAGACAGTGAAACTAGCAGCACAAAGACTTGGGTGCCAGCGTGGCGGAGAGAGAAAGGGGTCAAGGAGAGTTTAGATTTAGATTTTAGATTTAGAGATACAGCGCGGAAACAGGCCCTTCGGCCGACCGAGTCCGGGCCGCCCAGCGATCCCCGCACATTAAGTTGGAGCAGTTGAACTAATCATTTATTTTTGTTTTGTCCCCTCCAGGTTTCGATCGATTCATTGCCTTCTGTACCCCGACACCCCGTGGTGTCCCCGCAGCGGCGTGTACTGATCCCGAACCTCGTCCCCATGTCGACCCCAGTGTGTGAAGGGGTTGTGGAGACCACTGTGTGTAGCTGCGATAAGGCTCGTTGCTGGTTGAAAGGACGCTGTGCGGTCTGGACGTATCGATTAGTCTTTAGTATCTCCTCCCCGTTCTTTGTCTTTGACGGGGGGGGGGGGGGGGGCAGAGCCGTGTGTAGATTCTGATTCCGAACAGGAAACGGCAGAAGGCAAAGAGGCACCAGAGAGACGTGCGGTCTGTGTGTGCCATGTAAATTAAATTTTCTCCCAAGTGTGAAATTGTAAGTGTTGCTGATGTATCAGCGGATCTTTTGGAATGTAAGCCAGTCACTCCTTCCAGCCAGTTTTAAACACTTGCCGACGCTGGGAAATGCACGGGGGCGGTTTATCGAAACAACGACACAAAGTGTCGGTGCGGTAGAGCGCTGCCTTCGCGCCAGAGACCCGGGTTCCATCCCGACCACGGGTGCTGTCTGTACGGAGTTTGTACGTTCCCCCTGTGACCTGTGTGGGTTTTCTCTGAGAACTTCAGTTTCCTCCCACACTCCAACGGTAGGTTGATCGGCTTGGTATAAGTGTAAACAAATTGTCCCTAGTGCGGAGTAGAGTTTATGTGCGGGGATCGCTGGTCGGCGCGGACTCGGTGGGCCGTACGGCCTGTTTCCGCGCTGTATCTGGAAACTAAACTAAAACTATGTGCTGGAGTAACTGAGTGAGACTGAAGAAGGGCACTAACCCGAAACATCGCCCATCCATGTCCTCCAGAGATGGCGCCTGACCTGCTGAGTTACTCCAGCACTTTGTGTCTTATAAACACTTGCGCTTTTTATTTCTGACTTTCAGAACACGCATTCCGAGGTCTAATTGCAGCTAATGCCATAACGTGTTGGAACTGATTCAACAACGTCTGAAGTTTGGGAAATTCTTAGTGCCTCAACACTAAGTTATGCCAAACAGGCTTAAAAATAGAGATTTCCTGTCGGGAAATCTATTCTTTTACCATCTGTTTCTTGCTGAGGATAGGGTGGATGAGGCTTGTGTTTAAAGCTGGCTGCTGGAGGCTCCTAGGCATGGCTTCTGATTCTTTCTGGGGCCTGTCTGTATCTGAAAGCACTTTTCCTCCCGACTATTAAAATCCTACGATTATTAATGGCACGACAGAGCTGGCAACTCTCGATATAATCCTCGGATTAATAATCTCGGAAAACGTGCTGCACTAATACTTAATGGATGACTAGCCGATGATATTTTTGTTTAATTCTATTTGATATTAATAATTCAAACTGACATTTGAAAGTAGCTTTAAAACAGTGTTACTAACTGAAATGCACAGTGTTACAAACTACAATGCACTCCCACCACTAGGGGGGGGGGGGGCGCAGCAAGAGCCAGAGACCCCGGTTGGATCCTGACCACAGTGTGGAGTTTGCACGTTCTCTCTGGTTTCCTCCCACATCCCAAAGACGTGCAGTGTTTTGCAGGTTAATTGGCTTCTGTAAATTGCCCCGAGTGTGTGGGATGTGAAAGAGGGATTGCATAGAACTAGTGTAAACGGGTGAGTCAGTGGGCCGAATGGCCTGCTTCCATGCTGTATCTTCACATTAAACTTTCACACACATGGGCCATTCGGCCCATCAAGCCTACTCCGCTATTCAATCATGGCTGACCAAGCTATCTTACCCTCTCAACCCCATTCTCCTGCCTTCTCTCCATCACCCCGTACTAATGGGGCATTCAGACGTGTCCGGCACTGTCGGGCAGTAGCTCTACCCACAGCGCTGCCCTGTAGTTTAATGTTTCCCTAAGTTCTGAAGGCACAATCTAACCTAGCATTCTCACCCACACCCTCAAGGCCGTATATTTACAACGTCAGAAGAAACGTGTTCCGTCCCAACTCCAGATTAAGGGAGAAGATGAAAAGTCCTTAAAAAAAAAAAAATGTATCCCATCGAGTTTGTAGCACTGGTAGCAGGTTGTGTCAGTCATTTAATGTTCTATGACAGTGACCCATACTGGGTTTATTCTAATGTGTATATTTATACGGACAGTATTCACTGTTCTCTTGTATTGCTGTATATTTGAAATGGTCCCCTAATATTCAGAAGTGGTTCTGATCTGTAAAAACGTGATGTTTGTATTTTTGTTTGGTTTCATTGCTTCTCTTATTTATATTCCAGCATCTGGAAACAAAATATTGTAAAGCACTGTAAATATAATCACTGAAACTCAGGGAGGGAACCTGAATGGTTACAGAAAGCTGATGGGGCCCTATCCTTTTCCTTTCTAATAAAGGATTTTATTGCGTGACATAAAACATCGTTGGCTGATTTGTATTTGAATTATGTGCAGGAAAGAACTGCAGATACTGGTTTAAGTCGAAGATAGACACAAAATGCTGGAGTAACTCAGAGGGAACAGGCAGCATCTCTGGAGAGATTGAAGAAGGGTCTCTACCCGAAACGTCACCCATTCCTTCTCTCCAGAGATTAATGCCTGTTCCGCTGAGTTACTCCAGCATTTTGTGTCTATCTTGCATTTGAATTAGTTTATTGTCACATGTACCAAGGATACAGTGAAAGACTTTATTCACATGCTGTATTGCAAATCATGCCATGCACAAATACAACAGGTAGTGGCAAAGAGAAAAATATCAGAGTGCAAAATGTAGTGCCACAAAAAGTGCAAGTAGGTTGGAAGATGAGGACTACATCCTAGCTGAGGGAAGGAATTCTTCCGTGGTTACGCGGAATTCTTTGTGGCTGTTCTTAGAGGCCAAGTCAATGGATATTTTTAAGGCAGAGATGGATAGATAGATTCTTGATTAGTACGGGTTTCGGGGGTTATCAAGTCAAGTCAAGTCAATTTTATTTATATAGCACATTTAAAAACAACCCACGTTGACCAAAGTGCTGTACATCAGTTCAGGTACTAAGAACGAACATACAATGGCACACAAACATAACAGCACATACATAAACAGTTCACAGCGCCCCCTCAGAGGGCCTCAAACGCTAGGGAGTTGAAATAGGTTTTGAGCCCGGACTTAAAGGAGTCGATGGAGGGGGCAGTTCTGATGGGGAGAGGGATGCTGTTCCACAGTCTAGGAGCTGCAACCGCAAAAGCGCGGTCACCCCTGAGCTTAAGCCTAGACCGCGGGATAGTCAGTAGCCCCAAGTCGGCCGACCTGAGGGACCTGGAGATAGAGTGGTGGGTTAGAAGATTTTTGATATGGGGGGGAAAGCCCGTTTAGGGCTTTGCATGTGAATAGGAGGAGCTTGAAGTTGATTCTGTACTGTACTGGTAGCCAGTGGAGAGAGGCCAGAATCGGGGTGATGTGGTCCCTTTTACGGGTACCCGTCAGGAGTCTCGCTGCGGCGTTTTGGACCAATTGCAGGCGGGACAGGGATGATTGGCTGATCCCAGTGTATAGAGAGTTGCAGTAGTCTAGGCGGGAGGAAATGAATGCGTGAATGATTTTTTCAATGTCGTAAAATTGGAGGAATGGTTTGGTTATGGGGAGAAGGCAGGAGAACGGAGTTGAGAGGGAAAGATAGATGGGGAAAGATCAGCCATGATTGAATGGCGGAGTAGACTTGATGGGCCGAATGGCCTGATTCTGCTCCAATCAGCATATGACCTTTTGACATTCAGTGGGTGAATCTCATCGTATGTGCTTAAGCTTTTGTATCTCTCGTCCGATGGAAGAGGAGGGAACGACCAGGGTGAAAATGGTCACTGTTTCACCTTTGACCTTTCACCTTGTTTGGACGCTTTCCCAAGATGGCGTGGTGTAGATGGAGTTAATGTACGTTGTTGACGCCGCTCTAAAATAGAACTCATGGAGATTTTTCAATCCCTTAACCCCTAGGCATTCCCAATAGTTGCAACTCGGCCTCTTAACCTTCTCGTGCAAGGTCTCTGAAGGATATCGAGGCCCTGTTGTTCTGGTGTGTTTCCAGCTGCACTAACATACTGGGATGGAGTGCTTTCCATAAAATCGGGTTCGAACGTAGAGCAGTGCAGCATACAGAATGCGTACAGATTAGTGAAAGGCTTGGATAGAGTGGATGTGGAGAGGGTGTTTCCACTAGTGGGAGAGTCTAGGACTAGAGGTCACAGCCTCAGAATTAAAGGATGTTCTTTCAGGAAGCAGATGAGAAATGTCTTTAGTCAGAGGGTGGTGAATCTGGAATTATTTGCCACAGAAGGCTGTGAAGGCTGTCAGTGGATAATTTTAAGGCAGAGATAGATAAGATTGTTGATTAGTACAGGTGTCAGAAGTTATGGGGAGAAGGTCGGAGAATGGGGTTAGGAGGGGGAGGTAGATCAGCCATGATTGAATGGCGTAGGCTTGATGGGCCGAATGGCCTAATTCTACTCCTATCACTTATAACGTTATGAGCATAGCACAGAAAGGCACTGAACATGTGCCGAACATGATGCCAAGACCATCTCTTACCTGCCTGCACGTTATCCATAACCCTTAATTGCCGACACTTTCAGCCTGCTTAAAGGTCTCTACAATGCCCCTATGGTATCTGTCTCCACCACCATCACCCCCAGCAGTATGTTCCAGGCATTCATCACCTGTGCATATGTAAAAAGAAAAACACCTGTGTTGGAAGGAACTGCAGATGCTGGTTTACACCAAAGATAGGCACCAAATGCTGGAATAACTCAGCGGGTCAGGCAGCATCTCCGGAGAGAAGGAATGAATGACAATTCTGGTCGGGACCCTTCCTCGGACTCTGTCTTCAGTCTGAAGAAGTGTCTTGACCTGAAACCTCATCTATTCCTTCTCTCCAGAGATGCTGCCTGACCCGCTGAGTTACTCCAGCATTTTGTGTCTACCTTAAAGAAAAAATCACCTGCACATCCCCTCTAAACTTGCCCCTCTCACCCTAAAGCAATGCCCTCCAGTATATCATATTGCCAGCATGGGGGCAAGGTGCTGATTGTGTATTCCATCAAAGCCTCACAATGTTATACACTGCTCCCCCGGTCTCCTTGCAACCTTGGGAAGGTCCTTCATGCAGGGAAAACAATCAGGAGTTGAGCGCGTTGTCCCATATGCCACATATCCCAAACAGAGGAATTGCATTCTTACTTGAAAATGAGTTCAGTGTGTATATAATATATATATATAAATAGATGTGATGTACGCATACATACGTATATGCATACGTGCGCTCACACACACACACACACACACACATGCGCTCTCACACACGCGCTCTTTCACACACGCGCTCTCTCACACACACTCACACGCGCTCCTCACACTCACACTCGCGCTCTCTCACACGCGCTCTCACACAGGCGCTCTCACACACACACACTCACACATGCGCTCTCACACACTCACACACGCGCTCTCCCACACACACACACATGCGCTCTCTCACACACACACACTCACACACGCGCTCTCCCACACACACACACATGCGCTCTCTCACACACACACACTCACACACGCGCTCTCCCACACACACACACATATGCGCTCTCTCACACACACACACGCGCTCTTTCACACACACACACACACACACACGCGCTCTCTCACACACTCACACGCGCTCTCTCACACACTCACACGCGCTCTCTCACACACTCACACGCGCTCTCTCATACACACGCATGCGCTCTCTCACACACACACACGTGCTCTCACACGCTCACACACACGTGCTCTCTCACACACTCACGCGCTCTCTCACACACACGCACGCGCTCTCTCACACACACGCACGCGCTCTCACACACACACACACGCGCTCTCTCACACACACACACGCGCGCTCTCTCACACACACGCACGCGCTCTTTCACACATACACTCACACGCGCTCTCACACACACACACGTGCTCTCTCACATACACACGCGCTCTCACACGCTCACACACACGTGCTCTCTCACACACTCACACGCACGTGCTCTCTCACACGCTCAGACACACACGCGCTCTCTCTCACACACACACACACTGCAAAAAGCCAAAACCAATGAAGAACAACAATGTAGAAGAATCCAAGTCTGTCCAACTTCTTCCTGTAGCTCATGCCCCTCTAATCCAGGCATCATCCTGCTCAACCACCTCCGCACCCTTGCCAAAGCCCCCACATACATCCTGCACTGGGGTGGCCGGATAGGTTGGAGGAACACACACACGCACACGCACACGCACATGCACACGCACACACCCCACACACACACACACACACACACACACACACACACACACACACACACACACGCACACACACATACACACACACACACGCGCGCACAAAAAAGGAACCATTCCCTGCGTGTTTACAACTGACCGTGTTATCTGAGGCCCAGCTTCTACAAAGTGCTCGGCGGATTATATAATGTGATTGGACTTTGTTTGCGTCAGTGGAAATGATGGGGATAGAAGTTCATTAGATTAAACTTGGCAGCAAGGAAATTATAAACAGCTTCAGCCACGTTGGATCTGGGGATATGGGGAAGAATAACTACACTCCTGAACAGGCAGATTCCTTTAATATTGAAACGTTTATTTAGCTTTTAAATGTCAACTATGGAGTGCAGCCTTACAGTGCCAGAGACCCGGGTTCGTTCCTGATTGCAGGTGCTGTCTGCATGGCATTTGTACCTTCTCCCTGTGACCATGTGGGTTTTGTCCGGTTTCCTCCCGCACTCTAAAAAAGTACAGGTTTTGTTGGTTAATGGGCTTGGTAAAATTGTAAAAATTGTCCTAGTGTGTGTAGGATAGTGTTGTTAGTTAGTGTGCGGGGACCGCTGTTCGGCGCGGACTCGGTGGGCCGAAGGGCCTGTTTCCGCGCTGTATCTTTAAACTAAACGAAACAACGCTCTTGAGACAAGCTGGGTGGCCACTGCCTGAGCTGAAGTGAATTGGATCACAGCGTCTCTCAGTGATCTGAAATAAGTATAGTATTTTATCCCCAGGAGGGATGTCCAAGCTTTGAGGATCATTCTCAGCTTCGAAAAGACACAAAATGCTGGAGTAACTCAGCGGGTCTCTGGAGAGAAGGAACAGGTGACGTTTCGGGTCAAGACCCTTCTCCAGACTGAGAGTCAGGGGGGAGGGGAAACTAGCGGTTAGAAAAGGTTCAGAACAAATCAAAGCCGCCACCGATGACCAAGGAAAGGTGGAGCACACAATGGTCCATTGTTGGCTGCGGGAGGGCTGATAACGAAGGGGTTAACGGATGTGAACAGTGGAACTGGCAGGACGTTTAAGGCGGGGGAAGGGATGGAGAGAGGGACGATGCAAGGGTTACTTGAAATTAGAGAAATCAATTTGGAAGGGCGTCGAACCGAAACTTCACTCGTTCCTTCTCTCCACAGATGCTTCCTGTCCCGCTGAGTTGCTCCAGCATTTTTGTGTCTAACGTTGGTTCCGCTGGGCTGTAAGCCGCCCAAGCGAAATACGAGGTGCTGTTTCTCGAATTTGCGTGTGGCCCCGCTCAGAAGGTGGAGCGGGCCCAGGAGAGAAAGTTCAGTGTGAGAATGGGGAGAGGAGTTGAAGTGTTTGGCAACCGGGAGAACTGGGAACTGAAGGAGTTGGACTGATTCTTTCTCCCACCCAACACTCCGATGTGCATAAGCTGTTAGAGGTCACACAGCGTAGATTACTAACACTGACATTACTTGCACAAATTCCAACTGTGCCCATGAGTATCACAGGCTTTACGCATGTTTAAACTATAATACAATACAATACAATACAATATATCTTTATTGTCATTGTACAGGGGTACAACGAGATTGGGAATGCGCCTCCCATACGATGCAATAATTTAATTAGCTAGTCAGTATTAATTTAAACAACCCAACGAAACAAATTGTAACAGTTTTAAAACAGAATAAAGTGCAAGTAGATCTGTGCCAGATCACTGTGTGATGTGACCATCCGGCTCAGCAGGACCGGTTCATAGCAGCTATGGCCCTGGGGATGAAGCTGTTCCTGAGTCTGGAGGTGCGGGCGTAGAAGGCCTTGTATCGTCTGCCCGATGGTAGAAGTTCGAACAGACTGTGGCAGGGGTGTGAGGAGTCTTTGTGGATGCTGGTGGCTTTTCTGAGGCATCGTGTGTTGTAGATGCCCTCCAAGGCTGGTAGCTGTGTTCCGATGGTCCTCTGAGCTCTATGGACTACCCGCTGAACAGCTCTCCTCTCTGCCTCCGTACAACGTTTTATTCTTAATGTTTTAATGTTTTATGTTTTATTCTTAATTGTTTACTGCATGTCGTGTTGTTACTTGTGAGCAAAGCACCAAGGCACATTCCTTGTATGTGTATATACTTGGCTAATAAAATGTATTCAATTCAATTCAATTCAATTCAATTCAACGTCTTAATCTTCTTTAAGCTTAATCCTCTCTGAGACCACCATGCTAAGTTTCAATCCCCTGATTCCTGACCCCCGCCTTGCAAATCTTTATCCCAGGACCCTCCAACTCTTTTGCTAGCTCCTCTCCAAGCTCTTGATAAATGTTATCCGCCTTGCAAACAATCCTATATCTGATCTCAACAACATCGTTCAGGGGACAGTTTCATCCCAGCTGTTATCAAGCGACTAAACCATCCTGTCACTCGTATGTCACGAGTACTTGAGGTACAGCAAAAAGCTTTTTGTTGCGTGCCATCCAGGCAGCGGAAAGACCGCACGTGATTGCAATCAAGATGTCCCACAGGGCACAGATACAGGGTGAAGGAAGGAGCTTACACCAAAGATACACAGACACGAAATGCTGGAGTAACTCAGGCAGCATCTCTGGACAGAAGGATTGGGTGACGTTTCGGGTTGAGAAGGGTAACAATGAGGGAGTGGGGGGCCTGGAAGACGGAACTCATTCGAGTGACGAAGGGCGTGTGAGGTGTCTTGGATATATATGGGGGGATTGGACCAGAGGGGATAGGGTGGTGTCGAGGTTTGTGGAAGTAAATTCAGTGGGACAAGAGCAAACAGTAAGGTTTAGTGGAAGACAGAGTCCAGTAAAGTCTGATTAACGATAGTCCGAGGGCCTTCAATGAGGTCAGAGCCACTCTCCTGGTGGTGATAGGATGGTTCGGCTGGCTGATAACAGCTGAGTACAATCAGTCTGAAGAACCTCAGGAGAGAAGGAATGGGCGGCGTTTCAGGTCGAGACCCTTCTCTCCTAAGATGCTGCCTGACCTGCTGAGTTACTCCAGCATTTTGTGTTTAATCTGAAGAAGGGTCTCGACCCAAAACATCGCCCATTCCTTCTCTCCTGAGATGCTGCCAGACCTGCTGAGTTACTCCAGCATTTTGCGAATAAATACCTTCGATTTGTACCAGCATCTGCAGTTATTTTTTTACACATCAGTCTGAAGAAGATCAGTCTAAAGTTATGAGAGGAATAGATCGGGTAGATGCACAGAATCTCTTACCCAGAGGAGAGGAATCGAGGACCAGTCGACATTGGTTCAGGGTGAAGGGGAAAAGCTTTAATAGGAATCTGAGGGGTAACTTTTCCACGCAAAGGGTTGTGGGTGTATGGAACAAGCTGCCAGAGGGGGTAGTTGAGGCTGGGAAAGGGACGGTGGGTGTATGGAACAAGCTGCCAGATGAGGTAGTTAAGGCTGGGACTATCCCAACGTTTAAGAAACAGTTAGAAAGGTACTTGGATAGGACAGGTTTGGAGGGATAAGGACCAAGTGCAGGCAGGTCGGACTAGCGTAGCTGGAACATGTTGGCCAGTGTGGGCAAGTTGGGCCTGTTTCCACACTGCATCACTCCATGACTTTATGACTCTTAAGGTCCTGACCCAAAATGTCACTTCCACAGATGCTGCCCGACCCGCTGAGTACTCCAGCACTTTGTGTTTTTGCCTTGGGACAGTAGTTCAGTAATATAACCACAGGGCTGTTGTGGCTGACTGAAAGAACTGTGTGGCCTCCTCCCACCCCTACTTATTACGTTGGTATGTGGTTCCTGTGAAGCAAAGCAGAGTATCAGCAGAGGGAAAGAGAGCCAGAGTCATGGTGTGATGCAACTGTTTTCTCACAGACTGATGACCTGCTCGGTGCTCTGATGTTCCATTACTTCATGCAAACATTCCTCTTGATTATTTAATGGTTTAATGTTACTTGATTGTCACTGTTCAATGATGCTTCACTTTCACATGCACCTTGGCACAGTGAAGTTCATTGTATTACATATAATTAAGTAAAACACATACTATACATAAACACACTGATACATAAATGCAAGAGTGCAACAATTGTACATTATAGTCATAGAGTGATACAGCGTGGAAACAGGCCCTTCAGCCCACACCGGCCAACATGTCCCAGCCACATCACTCCCACCTGCCTGCGTTTGGTCCATATCCCTCCAAACCTGTCCTATCCATGTACCTGTCTAACAGTTTCTTAAACGTTGGGATGGTCCCAGCCTCAACTACCTCCTCCGCCAGCTTGTTCCATATACCCACTACCCTTTGTGTGGAAAAAGTTACACCTCAGATTCCTATAAAATCTTTCCCCCTTCACCTTAAACCTGTGTCCACTGGTCCTCGATTCCCCTACCTCTGGGCAAGAGACTCTGTGCATCTGCGAATTATTGTACGAAGAACTAAATAATTCTGAGTTTCGTGTCAGAGTTTTAAATGCATTTGGAAGAATTGTGCACTTATCCGATCTATTCCTCTCATGATTTTATACACACAGGGATCATGGCCAAATGTTTTCTGAAGCAGATCTTACTCCAAGATATATTATGTGACAATTGATTGTGATAATGTCACTAATGAGTCTTGACTAAGTACAGATTATTGTACAGTCCGACGTTACTTTCTTTCTCCCATGTAAAACCTGTACGGAGAATCAAAGATCCGGATATCCTACACAACCGAGATTGGAAGATAATGTCCTTGTTGCACTCTTCCCTGAGGGAAATCCTCTATTTGTTTAAGAATAGTTTAGACTCATTTAAGTTAGCAAAACCACCCATTTATTTTTGGCTCGGTTCTTATTTATAATGAGCTCTTATTTATAGATGTTCAATTAAAGGCAACTAGTTGTAGGGATGGGGCGGGAGGGTGGCTGTTCATCACGACTGATGTAGGTGCATTCTCTATAACTCTACTAGACCAAGTGGACCCGTTGGGCCCAAACATCTCCTGCATTGGTGCACCACCCTCCATCCCCCCCCCTCCCCCTCCCCCCCCTACCCCCCACCCAACTCCCTCCTCTCCCTCCCTCCCCCCTACCCCCCTCCCCACCCGCCCCCACTCTCTCCCTCCCTCCCCCCTATCCCCCTCCCCTCCCTCCCTCCCCTCTCCCCTCCCCTCTCCCCTCCCCTTCCCCCTCCCCTACCCCCCTCCCTACACCCCTCCATCCACCCCTCTTCCCTTCCCCTCCCCTCTTTCCCTCCCACTTTCCCTCCCCCCCACTCCATCCCCCTCAACCCCTCCCTTCCCCCTCCCCTTCCCCCTTCCCCTTCCCCCCTCCCCTACCCCCCTCCCTACACCCCTCCATCCACCCCTCTTCCCTTCCCCTCCCCTCTTTCCCTCCCACTTTCCCTCCCCCCCACTCCATCCCCCTCAACCCCTCCCCTCCCCTCCCCCTCCCCCCTCCCCTACCCCCCTCCCTCCACCCCTACCCCCCTCCGTCCACCCTTCTTCCCTTCCCCCTCCTCTCTTTCCCTCCCACTTCCCCTCCCCCCCCCACTCCATCCCCCTCAACCCCTCCCCCCACCCTTCTCCCCTCCCCCTCCCCCCTCCCCTCTCCCCTCCCCTCTCCCCTCCCTCCTTGTAGTGTTTGTAGTGTGGGAGGAAACCGGAGGACCCGGAGAAAACCCACGCAGGTCACGGGGAGAACGTACAAACACCGTACAGACAAGTACCCGCAGACAGGATGGAACCCGGGCCTCTGATGCTGTGAGGCAGCAACTCTACCGCTAGTTGGCAGAATGAATGGGTGGAATGGATTCCTGAACAATTTTCTATGTCTCCAAAGGAACTGTCATTTCCAAACAACCATATTCGGTTTGCTTCAGTTCATTGTCACGTGTTCCGAGGTACAGTGAAAAGCTTTTGTTTCCGCGTGTTATCCAGTCAGTGGAAAGACATCAAGCCATTCCCAGTGTACAGATTAGTGATAGAGGGAAAAAACGTTTAATGCAAGATAATGTCCAGTAAAGCCCGATTAAAGATGGTCCAAGGGTCTCCAGTGAGGTGGATAGTAGCTCAGGCCTGCCTTCTGTGTAGGAAAATAACTGCAGATGCTGGTACAAATCGAAGGTATCACAAAATGATGGAGTAACTCAGCAGGTCAGGCAGCATCTCTGGAGAGAAGGAATGGGTGACGTTTCGGGTCGAGTCCCTTCCCCAGACTGAGGACCGTCTTCTAGTTGCTGATAGGATGGTTCAGTTGCCTGATTACAACTGGGAAGAAACTGTCCCTGAATCTGGAGGTGTGCGTTTTCACTCTACTGTACCTCTTGCCTGATGGGAGAGGGGAGAAGAGAGAGTGAGTGAGTGAGTGAGTGAGTGAGTAGACTAACGTGTCAGGAGATAGACACAAAATGCTGGAGTAGTTCAGTGGGACAGGCAGCATCTCTGGGTCGAGACCCTTCTTCAAAGTCCAGGTTCTGAGACCCACACTTGCACAGCGGGCACTTGTGAAGTGTTGAAGGTTGAGTTCAGATATCCCGAGCAACTTGTCTTAGAGGGTGTTCTGCGGACTTTCCTGGCACGTAGCACCGAGATAGGGGGCATTTAAAGAAGAAGAAGTAGTCTCACTCTAATGCAGTTTGTTTTGGAAATGTTAAACAGGCTCGACAAAGTTAACAATCAGCGCCTTGTTAGAGCATTCAACGGCAGAGGAGAGGACACAGATGCTGGCCACTGAGGAGCGTAAATAATTCCCTTTCAGTTTCTCACTGAGGGCCGCTGCAAATTGGTCAAAGGAAATTCCGGCCGCTGTTTATCTGCGAGGCAATAATTTCAGGTCAGGTTGCCCGAGTTTACTTTGCGTACAATGCAAATCAGTGTGTGTGGCTAATGAAAGCTGCAGTTTTTGTTTAATCTCTCTCTCCCTTCAATTTGCAGATTTACGTTCGCACGTTGAACAAAATATAACTCAACGGATCCAGACCCCTCTCAATGGTTCTAAAGTGTAAAAGCAGTTGCCATGGCGACGGAGAGTGAAAACTGTTTAAAAAGGAAGGATAAATGGTTCTTTCCTCCCCCCCCCCCCCCCCCCCCAATCCCTCCTCCTTGCTTTTGTTTTCCTTGTTCTTAGGTTTCTCTGAAATGGGACCATCTGAGTTTAAGTAAGTTGGACATGGGGGTGGGAAGAATCAAGCAGTGTCTTGCTTGACAACTTGGAACCCTCCGCATTCAGGCATTGCATGGCAATCTGATTTCAATGGTCACTTCGTGTTCAAAGGATGTGTTCCTACCCTCCTCCTCCCCCCCCCCCCCCACCTCCCCCCAATCCAGAAGGGTCACGTTAGGGACATTTGCAGGAGGAATCCATCACGGGCGATTGGCATGGACAAAAAAAAGATACCAGTAGGATAAAAAAAAGAGAAAGACATCTCCTTCTTTATGTCAGCTTGGATCCACAAATGGCAGCAGAGTTGGAGAAAGTGCTTGCATTCCTGTGTCTGGTGAGGTGGTGGGGGTGGGGGGGGGGATAATGAATGGGCTGTCAATGAATGGCACCAGCGTGGGGCATCGCAAGGCAATGGGGCCTTTGTCAGCAACCCCCCCCCCCCCCGAGAGCAGATTGTAACTCTTGGCTGAGCTCGACGAGACGGACAATGCCGAGAGAAGCCAAGAGCGCGTCTCATCCGCAGGGAAGGAAAGGAAACAAGGGGGCAGGCAGGCAGGCTGTTGGGCCTTGCTTGGGCCGTGCACTTGCAAACTCGCAGAGATCCCACAGCCTGCCTGCGCTTCGGTCAGGTAACAAACAACAGGGGAAGGGGGGGCCTCGACACGAGACGAGATTCATCTGCCCACGGTCACAAAAACACAAAATACGCCAAAAAAACCCACAAAATATATGTAAGATGGTATTAAAGTGACGAGTGGAAACATAGACAATAGGTTCAGGAGGAGGCCATTTGGCCCTTCGAGCCTATGCGCACCGCCATTCATTGTGATCATGGCTGATCATCCACAATCAGTAACCCGTGCCTGCCTTCTCCCCATATCCCTTGATTCCGCTAGCCCCTAGAGCTCTATCTAACTCTCTTTGAAACTCATCCAGTGAATTGGCCTCCACTGCCTTCTGTGGCAGAGAATTCCACAAATTCACAACTCTCTGGGTGAAATAAAATTTCTCACTTGGGCTTGGGCGATGTGCAAAGATTGGGGGGGGGAGGGGTGAGTCTCAGTCTACCCCACGACAGAAGGGGGAGGAGTTGCACAGTTTGATAGCAACAGGGAAGAAGGATCTCCAGTGCTGCATCTTGGTGGAACCAGTCTATTGATGAAGGTGCTCCTCATGTTGACCAGCGTGAGGCCCAAAACACAGGTTTGAAGAAGAGTCTCGACCCGAAGCATCACCGATTCCTTCTCTCCAGATATGCTGCCTGTCCCGTTGAGTTACTCCAGCTTTTTGTGTCTACCTTCGGCTTAAGCCAGCATCTGCAGTTCCTTCCCACACATAACGCCAAAGCACAACAGGCAAATCATTTTTTTGCTTTTGTTAAACCGAGTGGGGGGAGAACATACAAAAGGAAACTTTCGTCCCTTTGCTTAGTTTAGTTTAGTTTAGAGATACAGCGCGGAAATAGGCTCTTCGACCACCAAGTCCGTCCGCGCCGACCAGCGATCCCTGCACATTAACACTATTCTCCACACACGAGGGACAATTTTACAATTACACCACCCCATTTAACCTACAAACCTGTGAGCCTTTGGAGTGTGGGAGAAATCCCGAGCACCCGGAGAAAACCCACGCAGGTCACGGGGAGAACGTACAAACTCTGTACAGACAAGCATAGCACCCACAGTCAGGATCGAAACCGGTTCTCTGGTACTGGAAGGCAGCAACTCTACCGCTGTACCACATTATCATGTATATGTACATGGTCGACGGCTCGGTTGCAATCAAGTATTGTCTTTCCGCTGACTGGTTAGCACGCAACTAAAAGCTCTTCACTCTTCCTCGGTACACGTGACAATAAACAAAGCAGAAATACAACAATTTGGTGGTTCCTAAATCATTACACAGTCAATGAAGTAACTTGAATGGAATGTGCATGTGCCAGAAGGAACTGCAGATACTGGCTTATACCGAAGATAGACCACAAAGTGCTGGAGTAACTCAGCCGCGCAGCCAGCATCCCTGGAGAGAAGGAACGGGTGACTTTTTGGGTCGAGACCCTTCTTCAGAAGCAATGTCACCCATCCCTTCTCTCCGGAGATGCTGTCTGTCCAGCTGAGTTGCTCCAGCAATTTGTGTCTTAACTTAAATGGAAAGTGGTTGTGACAAGCAACCTCACAACTTAAAGAAAAATAATTTCATTCCAATGACTAAATAATTAATCACGTGGCAAGCAAGTAACACAGTATTGGCCATACTTAGAATGTCTTGGCTGGCTTGTATACACTGGAATTTAGAAGGATGAGAGAGATCTTATCGAAACGTATAAGATTATTAAGGGGTTGGACACGTTAGAGGCAGGAAACATGTTCCCAATATTGGGGGAGTCCAGAACAAGGGGCCACAGTTTAAGAATAAGGGGTAGGCCATTTAGAACTGAGATGAGGAAAAACTTTTTCAGTCAGAGAGTTGAGAATCTGTGGAATTCTCTGCCTCAGAAGGCAGTGGAGGCCAATTCTCTGAATGCATTCAAGAGAGAGCTGGAAAGAGCTCTTAAGGATAGCGGAGTCAGGGGGTATGGGGAGAAGGCAGGAACGGGGTACTGATTGAGAATGATCAGCCATGATCACATTGAATGGCGGTGCTGGCTCGAAGGGCCGAATGGCCTCCTCCTGCACCTATTGTCTATTGTCTATTGCCAGGGGGTAAAATATCCTTCTGTGACCGGGAACATGATAATTGCTTCTCAAATTATATCATTTCCCAATAATAAAAGCTTAGAAATTGCATCTGGAGACGTTGGTAGTTGGAGAAGCGAACAACATCACATTGTCCACTGTCTGAGCAAGGCAAAAAATATAAATGGATTAACTCCCACAACAAAATATTGAGCGGAGGGAATATGCTTAGAACAGATGATGCGATTATCTGTTAATTTTCCTAATGTGAATTTTCAGCCTCATCTTTGCAGAAAAATCATGGGCCCTTGGAACTAGTCTTATATAGTTCAGTCTAAAAAAAGAAAATTAGATTGCAGGAGAAAACCAGTCATGAGGCGTTCTTTAGATTCTACAATGTTCATTAACAGAGCAGTAAAGATCCAATAACATTTGTCTGTAAACAAGTTAACCCGCACCAGTTTGATTCGTGTAAAGGTTCTCTCAATGTACTGGTCCGATGTACTGAGCATTGGTCCCTGGTCTGATGTACTGAGCAATGTTTTTTGAGATTTTTCTTCATTATCACATAGGAAAATGGACAATAGACAATAGACAATAGGTGCAGGAGTAGGCCATTCGGCCCTTCGAGCCAGCACCACCATTCAATGTGATCATGGCTGATCATTCTCAATCAGTACCCCGTTCCTGCCTTCTCCCCATACCCCCTGACTCCGCTATCCTTAAGAGCTCTATCTAACTCTCTCTTGAATGCATTCAGAGAATTGGCCTCCACTGCCTTCTGAGGCAGAGAATTCCACAGATTCACAACTCTCTGACTGAAAAAGTTTTTCCTCATCTCCGTTCTAAATGGCCTACCCCTTATTCTTAAACTGTGGCCCCTGGTTCTGGACTCCCCCAACATTGGGAACATGTTTCCTGCCTCTAACGTGTCAAACCCCTTAATAATCTTATACGTTTCGATAAGATCCCCTCGCATCCTAAATTCCAGCGTATACAAGCCTAGTCGCTCCAGTCTTTCAACATATGAAGGAACCAAAAAGGCTAAATTAGTTTTTTTGTTAAAAAAAAAATTTGCACCGAATCTGCACTAACCAGCGATTGCCCATTCAGACTCGCTCTATGTTTAGTTTAGTGTAGTTTAGAGATACTGCACGGAAACAGGCCCTTCGGCCCACCGAGTCCGCACCGACCAGCGATCCCCGCACATTAACACTATCCTACACACACTAGGGACAATTTACATTTCATACCAAGACAGTTAACCGACAGCACCTACGTCTTTGAAGTGTGGGAAGAAACCGAAGATCTCGAAGAAAGCCCACGCAGGTCACGGGGAGAACGTACAAACTCCGTACGGACAGCACCCATAGTCAGGATCGAACCCGGGTCTCTGGCGTTGTAAGGCAGTCGCTCTACCGCTGCGCCACCGCGCCACTGTCTTATCCCAGTTTCTCATCCACTCCCTGCACCCCAGGGGCAATTCTATAGGCCAATTAACTTACAAAAGCACGTCTTTGGGATGTGGGAGGAAACCGGAGCGCCCCCTAGGAAACCCACAAAGCCACCGGGAGAACGTGCAAACTCAACACAGACAGCAACCGTGGTCAGGATGGAAGTCGGGTCTCTGGTGCTGTGAGGTAGGCGTGTTAAAAGGTGCGTTAAAAGATAGGTGCAAACACTACTGAGTATGAAACTTTTGAACGCATAGAAGATGAGAGTGTACGATGATTTTTTTTGCACAGATTTGATTTGTATTTATTTTTTATTCTGAACAAAGTTTATTTTGTGGGGAAAAAAAGTGTGACTTTGGCGCATTGGAAATAGAATGCTTTGACCTGATGCACAATGCATGTAAAGGGAGACATGTACTAATTGTATTTAGAGACAAAATGCTGGAGTAACTCAGTGGGACAGGCAGTATCTCTGGAGAGAAGGAATGGGTGACCTTTCGATTGAAGTCTGAAGAAGGGTCTCAACCCGAAACGTCACCCATTCCTTCTCTCCAGAGACGCTGCCTGTCCCGCTGAGTTACTCCAGCACTTTTGTGTCTATCTTCGATTTAAACCAGCATCTGCAGTTCTTTCCTACTGATTGTATTTCCTGAGACTATTTTTTATATGGACAAAGCATATATTTTAAACTTTAAAAAGGCAGTCTACGTTACACAGTACCCACTGCTGGGTGAAGTTGCCTTAACTGAGTATCTATCCAACACATGGTAGATAAAATAATCTGCTCCAGTGGAGAAAGCTTGGGTTGCACCTAGGGGTTGCCAACTTCCTCACTCCCAAATACGGGACAAGGTGACGTCACCGCCCGGGCCGGGCAGCCGCCATTGCACGTGGCCGCTGGCTGGGTGAGGTCACGTGGGGCGCGGGGCAGTGGGTCACTTTGTCCCGTATTCGGGAGTGAGGAAGTTGGCAACCCCTAGGTGCAACCCACTTCTGCACAACCTCTTGACTTTAAAGTATTCCTGACTTTTACCACACCTCTGCCACAGAGGGCTGTGGAGGCCAAGTAATTGGATATTTCTAAGGCCGAGATGGACACGTTCTTGATTAGAACGGGTGTGAAGGGTTCTGGGGAGAAGGCGGGAAAATGGGATTAGGAAGCAGAGCTCAGCCATGATTGAATAGCGGACTAGACTCGATGGGCCAAATGGCCTAATTCTGCTGCTATAACTTGTGAACGTGAACATGGCGACTCTTGGCGTGTTGCCTCAGAAAAAAAAATCTACTATTCTTAAACTGCAGGAATAGATCGGGGAAATGCACAGAGTCTCTTGCCCAGAGTAGGTGATTGGAAGACCAGAGGACATAGGTTTGCAGTCGAGGGGAAAAGAATTAATCGGAATCTGAAGGGGTGACAATTTTACACAAAGGGTGGTGGGTGTATGGAACGAGCTGCCGGAGGAGGTAGTTGAGGCAGGTACTATCGCAACGTTTAAGAAACAGTTAGACAGGTACACGGATAGGACAGGTTTGGAGAGATATGGGCCAAACGCGGGCAGGTGGAACTAGTGTGGCTGGGACATGTTGGCCGGTGTGGGCAAGTTGGGTCGAAGGGCCTGTTTCCATCTACGACTATGATGTACAATTCGATTTATTCACAAAATGCTGGAGTAACTCAGCAGGTCGGGCAGCATCTCGGGAGAGAAGGAATGGGTGACGTTTCGGGTCGAGACCCTTCTTCGGTACAATTGTTGTACTCTTTCTTATATTTATGCACGTGTGCTTATGTAGAGAATGATTTTACTGAATTGTGTGCAATACAACAAACTTCACTGTATCTCGGTACATGTAACAGTAAAGCGTCATTGAACAGTAACAATAAAGTAACATTGAACCACTGAATAATCAAGAGGAACGTCTGTATGAAGTAATGGAACATCGGAGCATGGAGTAGGTCATCAGTCTGTGAGAAAATAGTTGTAATCACATTCACCCATTTTGCTCTCATATCTCCTCATCCCCTTTTCTTTCATCCAGTTCTCAAAACTAATCTTCTATGTTGACATAGTTTCTTTCTCAACTATGAACGCTGGAAGTTAATTCCAGAGTTTCACAGTTCCTTATAAGAAAATGTTTCTTTTGCTCACCCGTCAAAAATCTCATACTTTTAATCTTATATCAGTAGGCCGTAATTGTTGGCATCAAGGGTTGATGGAAACAGATTGTGTCTGTCCTTCTCATCCTTGCTTTCAGCATTTTAAAAACACAGTTATATCGCAACTCCCTCACACTTTACTTTTCATACGTTGGAGATACAGCGTGGAAACAGGCCCTTTGTCCTGTCCAGCCTGTGCCGACCAGCACTCAGTCTGTACCCTAACCTGCACACACTAGGGACGATTTTACAACTGACTGAAGCCAATTAACCTACAAACCTGTACGTGTTTGGAGTGTGGAAGGAAACTGGAGCCGCTGGAGAAAACCCACGCGGTCACGGGAAGAACGTACAAATAAACGACTATTGACTATTGAACTCCGTACGGACAGCACCCGTAGTCAGGATCGAACCCAGGTCTCTGGTGCTGTAAGGCAGTAGCTCTACCGCTGCGCCACCGTGCCGCCCAATCTTTGCATTATTCTGAAGATAGACACAAAATGCTGGAGTAATTCAGTGGGTCAGGTGGCATCTTTGGAGAAAAGGAATAGATGACGTTTCGGGTCGAGACCCTTCTTGATCCATGTTCTCCAGAGACGCTGCCTGACCCGCTGAGTTACCCCAGCGTTCTGTGTCTATCTTCGAAGTAAACCATCACCTGCAGTTCCTTCCTGCACATTTTGTTTGCATTATTCTGTTGCTTTGCGTTCGTTGACGTAATTATTGTTGTACTTGTTGGAGTTTTTTGTTTCCTCTGTGAGCTTCAAGTGAACAAAGAATTTCATTGCACCCTGGCCTGTGCGGCAATAAACTTCTCATCGAGTCAATAGACAATAGACAATAGACAATAGGTGCAGGAGTAGGCCATTCGGCCCTTCGAGCCGGCACCACCATTCAATGTGATCATGGCTGATCATTCTCAATCAGTACCCCGTTCCTGCCTTCTCCCCATATCCCCTGACTCCGCTATCCTTAAGAGCTCTATCCAGCTCTCTCTTGAATGCATTCAGAGAATTGGCCTCCGCTGCCTTCTGAGGCAGAGAATTCCACAGATTTACACATCACAAGATTAGAAATTGCTCAGTCAGAGCTGAACACACTTCTCGGCATCTGCATACAATGGCGTCTTGCGTTTCTTGTGCTTTTTGTGCGTAGTGGTGGAAAGATTGGTTGGAAACAGGGCCGCGACGTGAACCCTCTTTTCTTGACCCCGTTAATAAACTAATCTGAATTAATCTGAATGATACACCTCCTTGAAAATGATTGGGAGCCATTATTATGCAACGTTCAATATACATCACATCAATACATAGTCACTCAGAATTGGCATAGTCCTTTTCCAATGCACAATACGAGGCAAGTTGGGGTGAACAGTGTTGTCTGTTCTTTGACAGATTTTAAAACTATCCCCTGTGGGGGGGGGAAACCTGTTCTACTCTTATCAATGCCGCCACCTGGTGGCATGTCCAACAACTGCAACACAAGGCAGATTCTTTGTACCGCGTCTGGATGGTTTGAATGGTGAATGCAATGATTATCTGAATGGTGTCAAGTTAGGAAAAGGGGACGTACAACGAGATCTGGGTGTCCTAGTGCACCAGTCACTGAAAGGAAACATGCAGGTACAGCAGGCAGTGAAGAAAGCCAATGGAATGTTGGCCTTCATAACAAGAGGAGTTGAGTATAGGAGCAAAGAGGTCCTTCTGCTGTTGTACAGGGCCCTAGTGAGACCGCACCTGGAGTACTGTGTGCAGTTTTGGTCTCCAAATTTGAGGAAGGATATTCTTGCTATTGAGGGCGTTCAGCATAGGTTTACTAGGTTAATTCCCGGAATGGCGGGACTGTCGTATGTTGAAAGACTGGAGCGACTAGGCTTGTATACACTGGAATTTAGAAGGATGAGAGGGGATCTTATTGAAACATATAAGATAATTAGGGGATTGGACACATTAGAGGCAGGAAACATGTTCCCAATGTTGGAGGAGTCCAGAACAAGGGGCCACAGTTTAAGAATAAGGGGTAGGCCATTTAGAACAGAGATGAGGAAGAACTTTTTCAGTCAGAGAGTGGTGAAGGTGTGGAATTCTCTGCCTCAGAAGGCAGTGGAGGCCAGTTCGTTGGATGCTTTCAAGAGAGAGCTGGATAGAGCTCTTAAGGATAGCGGAGTGAGGGGGTATGGGGAGAAGGCAGGAACAGGGTACTGATTGAGAATGATCAGCCATGATCGCATTGAATGGCGGTGCTGGCACGAAGGGCTGAATGGCCTACTCCTGCACCTATTGTCTATTGTCTATTGTCTATTGTCTATTGACGGTAGACAAGTCCTTTAATTGGGGGCCAACAATCCAAGGATCTCCTGCCAAATTCCTGCTGATGGGAGTGAGTTCTTAGGGATGGAGATTAAACTAATGATTACATCAACCAAGGCCTCAAAAGGGCACAAAGTGCTGAAGTAACTCAGCAGCATCTCTGGATAACATGGATAGGTGACGTTTTTGGTTGAGAAATGTTATCTGAAAAGGCTCGCGACTCGGAACGTCACCTATCCATGTTCTCCAGAGATGCCTCCTGACCTGCTGAGTTGCCGGAGCACTTTGTGTCCTGTTAGCACCTGCAGTTTCTTGTTTCTGCATCAACCTCGGCCTCTTCCCCTTCCTTCCTCTGGCTTCACATTCTGTGCCTCTTCCATCTTTGTCTCCTTATCTTTTTTGTCTTTTCACCTCTGGCCTTTAAGCCTAAAATTCAATAAAAATAATTATACATTTTTGACCTAATTCTATACAGCACATCCCATCCTGACCCCATATCCTTTAGAGCTCAGGATGGACAACAATCAGTTGACCTTGGATTTAAAATTAACCCTCAGACCTTGAATGATTGAACTCTAAACGTCTATCCTTTGTGCAAAGAAATAGAGTCATAGTGCCACACAGGGCAGGAACAGGCCCTTCGGCCCAACTCGTCCACACTGACCAAGTCGCCTAACCAAACTGGTCCCACTTGCTTGCGCCTGACCAATATCTTTCCTATCCCTGTACTCATCCAAGTGTCTTTTGAATGTTGTAATTGTACCCACCTTCACCACTACCTCAGGCAACTCAGGCCATGTAAGTACAACCCTCTCTATGCAAAACTTGCCCCTCCTTTTAAATATTTCCCCTGTCACCTTAAAACTATGGCCCCTAGCTTTAGATTCCCTTACCTTGGGGAAGGTTGTCTGAAGAAGGGTCTCGACCCGAAACGTCACCCATTCCTTCTCTCCTGAGATGCTGCCTGACCCGCTGAGTTACTCCAGCATTTTGGGGATAAATACCTTCGATTTGTACCGGCATCTGCAGTTATTTCCTTACATGACTATTCACCTTATAGTTGGGCGGCACGGTAGCACAGCGGTAGAGTTGCTGCCTTGCAGCGCCAGAGACCCGGGTTCGATCCTGACCACGGGTGCTGTCTGTACGGAGTTTGTACGTTCTCCCCGTGAGCTGCGTGGATTTTCCCTGAGAACTTCGGTTTCCTCCAACACTCAACATATATGGGTTTGGTATTAAAATGTAAATTGTCCCTGGTGTGCGTAGGATAGTGTGGATATGCGGGGATCACTGGTCGGTGTGGACTCGGTGGGCCGAAGGACCTGTTTCTACTCTGCATCTCTAAAACTAGAACTATAAACTGAAAATGCCTTCCCCTCATCTATAAATGTGGCGGCCAGAACTGCACACTTGGCTTTAACTCCAGATAAAACAAGATAGTAAAAGTTCCCAACTTTATCAAGTAAGTCTTTACGCTCCTGTGCCACTTAAATGAAGACGTATAACAACAGTATATTTTGTGTGGGCTTGCTGAGTGTATTAAATAGAAGCTGGCACATAACTGTGGATTGATATAGGATTGGGTTACGCACTGAGACAGGCGATGAGACTGTATAATTTGGACATTGCGGTGTAGACTTCAACCACAACTGTTTGGAATGTCTCCAAATTTGGGCTCCAGAGGTGAAAAGAGCAAGTTTTAATAATCCAGTCCGACACCAATCAACGTTTTAAAAAAAAAGTCTCTGAAGTTCTGCCGTATCGCTCCAAGTTGCAAAGCTTTGATCAAACCATTGTCCTGTTTAGATTATCAGTGTGTGCTGAGAAAACAAGCCGGAGATAGGATGAGGAACGATGACTTAAGTGTCATCCTAAAACAATAAAAGATAATAAAAAGTCATGAGGATTATCTTAATCTACAAAGACTGACGGTTTACTCAAAGCTAAAACATTGCCCCTCTTGCATGGTTCATTGATTCAACGATACTTTATTGTTATGTGGACCGAGATACAGTGACATTTTTCGTTTTGCGTACAACCCTTTAAAATCATGCCGCAGACCTGACTTAGGTAGTACACAAGGAGTCACCGCGTTTCTGGTGCCGACAAAGGTACAAAGGTTCATCGAACAGTCTTATCTACGACTAGTGTACGAAGGAACTGCAGGTGCTGGTTTACACTGAAGATGGACACAAAATGCTGGAGTAACTCAGCGGGTCAGGCGGCATCTCTGGAGAGAAGGAATGCGTGACGTTTCGGGTCGAGACCCTTCTTCAGACTGAGAGTCAGGGGAGAGGAAAACCAGAGATATGGAAAGGTACAAAGAGCGTGAAAGGTGTGAAAAGGACAGATCAAAGCAGACGATGCTCAAGGGAATGTACAATGTGTAGGAAGATAACTGCAGATGCTGGTTCAAATTGAAGGTAGACACAAAATGCTGGAGTAACTCAGCGGGTCTGGCAGCATCTCAGGAGAGAAGGAATGGGTGACTTTACGGGTCAAGACCCTTCAGGGGTCAGCATTGATAATCCCAGCGGTGTCAGTGCTGTCCCAGCAGAGGTTTGAACTCATCACTGCACAGGAGGGAGATAATGGTTTAGTTTAGTTTAGTTTAGAGATACAGCGCAGAAACAGGCCCTTCGGCCCACCGAGTCCGCGCCGACCAGCGATCCCCGCACACTAACACTATCCTACACCCACTAGGGACAATATTTACATTTACCAAGCCAATTCACCTACAAGCCCGTATGTCTTTGGAGAGTGGGAGGAAACCGAAGATCTCGGAGAAAACCCACGCAGATCACGGGGAGATCATACAATCTCCGTAAAGACAGCACCCGTAGTCAGGATCGAACCCGGGTCTCCGGCGTTGCATTCGCTGTAAGGCAGCAACTCTACCGCTGCGCCACCATGCCGCTCGGTGTTGGGTTACTTCCTGAAGTGCCAACTAGGATGTTTTATAAAGCTTCAAAAGACACAAAGTGCTGGAGTGTCTCGGGTCACGCAACATCTCTGGAGAACATGGACAGGCGACGTTTCAGGTCCTCACCTCACCACTTTGTCACTTCACCTCTTGACTTTGTCCAACCACCTGCCGATCAAAAACCTTCATCGCCCCTGTACCCACCTATCACTCACCAGACTTTGTCCAGCCCCCACCTCTCCTCCAGCTTACTGTGAATGGCTCGATTGCAATCGTGTATAGCCTTTTCCCCTGACTGGTTAGCACGCAACAAAAAGCCTTCCACTGTACCTCGGTATTTATGGATCAAATGGGAACAATAGACAATAGATGCAGGAGGAGGCCATTCGGCCCTTCGAGCCAGCACCGCCATTCAATGTGATCATGGCTGATCATTCTCAATCAGTACCCCGTTCCTGCCTTCTCCCCATACCCCCTGACTCCGCTATCCTTAAGAGCTCTATCTAGCTCTCTCTTGAATGAATTCAGAGAATTGGCCTCCACTGCCCTCTGAGGCAGAGAATTCCACAGATTCACAACTCTCTGACTGAAAAAGTTTTTCCTCACCTCTGTTCTAAATGGCCTACCCCTTATTCTTAAACTGTGGCCCCTGGTTCTGGACTCCCCCAACATTGGGAACATGTTTCCTGCCTCTAATGTGTCCAACCCCTTAATAATCTTATACGTTTCGATAAGATCCCCTCTCATCCTTCTAAATTCCAGTGTATACAAGCCTAGTCGCTCCAGTCTTTCAACATATGACAGTCCCGCCATTCCGGGAATTAACCTAGTAAACCTATGCTGCACGCCCTCAATAGCAAGAATATCCTTCCTCAAAATGCAGTCAAATTCTATAAATATGACGAATGGGAATTTTTAAATGAATTTTCAATGGTTGGCATTGATATTGCAGTACTTTCCAGTACTCATTTTCAGGGTAGCCCTTTGTGTGATAGAACGCAGGATGTTATTTTTAAACTGTCTCTTGATCACATCTCGTGCCACGCTGTAATTGAATGCACTGCGTGAGTGATTTTAGGATGGAATTAAGCATTAGATGTTACTGGCAATGATATGGGAAAATTTGGAGGAAAATATTATACTTGGACAAAGATTTTGATGAACGTTATCCAGTGAAATGCTACTTAATCAGGAAATGTAGGGGGCCATAATGGAGACGGGCTCTTTATATGTGCAGAGAATTAAACCATAGAGGAATACTATTCTTCTGCTCATATTGTCCGTGCTGAACATGATGCCAATGTAAACTAAGGTATCACAAAATGCTGGAGTAACTCAGCAGGTCAGGCAGCATCTAGGAGAGAAGGAATGGGTGATGTTTCGGGTCGAGACCCTTCTTCAGACTGACCCGACCCGAAACGCCACCCATTCCTTCTCTCCTAGATGCTGCCTGACCCGCTGAGTTACTCCAGCATTTTGTGATACCTTCGATTTGTACCAGCATCTGCAGTTATTTTCCTGCACCAATGTAAACTAGTCATCTTAGTCTAGGCACAAAAAGCTGGCGTAAATCAGCGGGTCAGACAGCAACCTCTAAAGAAATGGAATAAGTGACGTTTCGGGTCGAGACCCTTCTTCACGCCCATCTTGGTTTAGTTCAGTTTAGAGATACAGCGTGGAAACATGCCCTTCGGCCCACCCAGCCATACCTGTGCACTGGCATTATCCTGCACTCTGAGGACAATTTACCGAAGCTAATTAACATCCAAACCTGCACGTCTTTGGAGTGCGGGAGGAAACCGGAGCTCCTGGAGAAACACACACGTGGTCACGGAAAGAACGTACAAACTCCGTACACACAGCACCCGTGGTCAGGATCTCTGGCGCTGTAAGGCAGCAACTCTACCGCTGCGCCACCGTGCAGCTCGCCGTCTGTCGGCACATGAGGTAAGTTTAGTTTAGTTTAGAGATACAGCATGGAGACAGGCCCTTCAGCCCACCGAGTCCGTGCCGACCAATGATCACCTGTATACTAGTTCTGTGTTAGAGCAGTTTCACATCCTTTCACACTGGTGACAGTTTACAAAAAAAAACAATTTACCCACAAATGTGCACGTCTCTGGAATGTGGGAGGAAACTGGAGCACCGGAGAAAAACCCACGCAGGTCACAGGGAGAACGTACAAACTCCGTACAGACAGCACCTGTAGTCGGGATCGAACCCGGGTCTCTTGCTGAGTAAGGCAGCAACTCTACCGCTGCACCACTGTGCCGTCCTAATCCATACCCCTCCATTCCCTGCACATCCAAATGCCTATCTGAAAGCCTTTTAAATGCGATCCATGTCTACAACAGACCTCTATAGCCAGCTGCAGCTTGGACTGTGCAGAACGGCACCAAAATCCAGCAACTATTGGACATGGACTCAGTGGGCTGTTTTCATGCATAGGATACTCAATTGGTACTTAATTGTCTTTATGTATGGCAATAATCTCACAGAACTTTATGCAAAAAAAGGTATTTCACTGTACCTTGGTAAACACGACAATAAAGAGAGCTATTGAACATTGGGTTTGACCTTGTTTTACATTGTCTCAATGGTTTTGCCTCTTGGAATATTCAGTGCTTTGAAGGTGCAAGATGTTGTTATGTTATATCTACTAAGAATCTACTCAAGTGCGTTCCATGCACCTCACGAGCATCCTGCTAGAAGTAGCTAAAATTAGGCGAGGCACGGTTAAGGTAGACAGTGGGGAATCCCAGGGAAATTACACTTTTAAGCCAGCTTCTAGTTTGATAGAAAGTTCCCAAACAAAAAAAAAAATCATTCAGATGGAAATTTCAAAATGCAAATGTAGAATGCCACATAAAAATGTAGGGGATTTTTTTGGACCAAATAATCTGCAACTTTTGCATTTTCCCTAGGGCATATTGAGTCATGAGTATAGATATAATCTCAACTGGGGAAACAGATCAAAGTCTCTCCCATCCTCAAAGTTAGTGCGAAGCCAATTTGAAAGCAAATCTTTCAAATTTATTAAAAATCTCATCCATGGTGAAGCAATGAATCACAGAATCTCAGTAAAGAAACAACCACTCATTTCCACTCCACGCTTCCTGTTTTTAAACAATTTTCTACCCGCGATGCTGCTTCTCCTTCTGTTCCTTGGTCGTCAGTCATAATGACATGCCAATTATGTGGCACTGTGTCAATTTGCTTTTTCCTGCTCAATCTCCTTCATTTAGTTTAAAGACACAATTCAGTTTCGCGAGAAAGTGCAGAAACAAGCCCTTTGACTCACCGAGTCCGCTCCGATCAGCGATCAATCACCCTGACACTATCCTACACACGCTCGGAACAATTTAGAATTTTGCCGAAGCCAATTAACCTACAAACCTGGACGTCTTTGGAGTGCGGGAGGAAACCGGGGCACCCGGAGAAAACCCACACGGTCACAGGGAGAACGTACAAACTCCATATGGACAGCACCCATAGTCAGGATCGAACCCGGGTCTCTGCCGCTGTAAGACAGCAACTCTACCATTGAGCCACCATACCACCCTTCTCTGTTACTTAGAGTCATACTGCATGGAAACAGGTCCTTCAGCCCAGTTTGCCCTCGTCAACCAACATGCACCATCTACACTAGTCCCACCTACCTGCATTTGGCCCATATACCTGTATAGACAATAGACAATAGACAATAGGTGCAGGAGTAGGCCATTCGGCCCTTCGAGCCAGCACCGCCATTCAATGTGATCATGGCTGATCATTCTCAATCAGTACCCCGTTCCTGCTTTCTCCCCATACCCCCTGACTCCGCTATCCTTAAGAGCTCTATCTAGCTCTCTCTTGAATGTATTCAGAGAATTGGCCTCCACTGCCCTCTGAGGCAGAGAATTCCACAGATTCACAACTCTCTGACTGAAAAAGTTTTTCCTCATTTCTGTTCTAAATGGCCCACCCCTTATTCTTAAACTGTGGCCCCTGGTTCTGGACTCCCCCAACATTGGGAACATGTTTCCTGCCTCTAATGTGTCCAACCCCTTAATAATCTTACACGTTTCGATAAGATCCCCTCTCATCCTTCTAAACTCCAGTGTATACAAGCCTAGTCGCTCCAGTCTTTCAACATATGACAGTCCCGCCAGAAAGGAACTGTAGAAAGGAACTGCCGATGTTGGTATATTCCGAAGATAGACACAAAATGCTGGTGTAACTCAGCGAGTCAAGCAGCATCTCTGGAGAAAATGGATGGGTGACGTTTCAGACGTCCCAGACTGAAGAAGGGTCCCGACCCGAAACGTCACCCATCCTTTCTCTCCAGAGTTGATACCTGACCCGCTGAGTTACTCCAGCACTTCGTGTCTGTCTAAACCTTTCCTGTCTGTGTTTTCTGAGGGGCCCAATTCTCTCTCTGGTTACATTTTCCCCTCAATAATCATCTGGCAAAGTTACTCTTGATATCCCAGCAGAGCTTGAAAGAGCTTCCCAGCCAAGCAGTCAGATATCGCAGAATGCAGCAGGATAAAGATATAAGCAACATGTCGTTGTCAGTAACACATTCAGTGAGAAATGGAAAATGCTCCGTCTTTATTATTTTTGGACCCGGTTCAGAAAATGTTGCCTTGGTGTCCAAAAAAGGGAAACTATTTACACATCATAAGATTCAATCGTTGTCTACAATGGGCAATTCCATTCTGGTTATGCATCTGGAAGCACAGTGCTTGCAAATTAACCCACTCACTTTCACTCATTTATTATCATCTTCTCCTCTTTGGCTCTTGGCAGTTTGCATTCTCAGCACCTGGGTCCCCACAGGCGTCTGTCTCTGTCCCGCAACACAGTTACAGTTTAGTTTATTGTCACGTGTACCGAGGTACAGCGAAAAGCTTTTGTTGCGTGCTATCCAGTCAGCGGAAAGACAATCCATGTTTACAATCGAGCGACTTACAGTGTATACGGTAGATACATGATGAGGGAATAATGTTTAGTGCAAGGTAAAGCCAGCAAAGTCCGATCAAAGATAGTCCGAGGGTTATCAGTGAGGTAGATGGTAGTTCAGGACTGCTCTCTGGTTGTGGTAGGATGGTTCAGTTGCCTGATAACAGCTGGGAAGAAACTGTCCCTGAATCTGGAGGTGTGCGTTCTAACATTTCTATACCTTTTGCCTGATGGGAGACACACACTGTAGATTCTTCTGTGACCTCTGAACAGTGAGCCTAAGCAGACCCTACAACTGTGGAGACACAAGGAACTGCAGGTGCTGGAGTCTCGAAGAAAAAGTGCTGGGGTAACTCAGTGTGTCAGGCAGCTTCTGTGGTGGGAATGGACGGGCGATGTTTCAGACTGGGACCTATCTTCCAGACTGATTGTAACTGGGGGAGAGAAAATTGGAAAAGAGTCAAGATTCAAGAGTTGAGGCAGGTGTTTTAGTGACAAATGTATCAAGACGGTACAGTGAAAGACTTACTTGCAGCAGCACAACAGGATTATAAATTCAGTACTCAATAGTACTCAATAGTACTCAATAGTACTCAATAGTACTCAATAGTAATAGTACTTAATAGTACACAATAGTATTCAATAGTACTCAATAGTAATAGTATTTAATAGTATTTAATAGTACTCAATAGTAATAGTACTTGATCGTACTCAATAGTAATCAATGGCAATAATACTCAATAGTACTCAATAGTATTCAATAGTACTCAATAGTAATAGTACTTAATGGTACTCAATAGTATTCAATAATACTCAATAGTAATAGTACTTAATAGTACTTAATAGTACTCAATAGTACTCAATAGTACTCATTGGTACTCAATAGTAAATAGTACTCAATAGTATTCAATAGTACTCAATAGTAATAGTACATAATAGTATTCAATAGTACTGAATAGTAATAGTACTTAATAGTTCAATAGTACTCAATGGCATTCAATAGTACTCAATAGTATTCAATAGTAATAGTACTTAATAGTACTCCATGGCACTCAATAGTACTTAATAGTACTCAATAGTCAATATTCAATAGCACTGTGTCCCATGGGGGGGGGGGGGGGCGCGGGAAAAGCCTGGCTAGTGATAGGTGGATACAAGTGCAGGGGGAATGTAGAAACAAAGAACTGCAGATGCTGGTTTATACCAAAGATAGACACAAAGTGCTGGAGTACTCAGCGGGTTAAGAGAAAAAGGATGGGTGACGTTTTGAGTTGGGACCCTTCTTCAAACTGTGTGTAGATTGTGCAGATGGGTTCCTTGGTTGGCATGGGCAAGTTGGGCCGAAGGATCTCTTTCTGCACTGCGTAACTCCTTGACTCTATGAAGCCTGTTCTTCTCTCCGCAGATGCTTCCTCTCCTGATCAGTGATCACCCTTTCCTGCTGTGGTCTGATTCTATTTCTCATTTCCAGCATCTGCGGTATTTTGCTTTTTGCACCCAGTGGAACCGATGGCCTTTTGCAGATCTGTCAACATGTGTCCCTGTGGAACAAGAGCGAGACTATAAAAATAGTTTAAAACGTACTATAAAAATAGGCGCCTTGAATAGGGCAAGAGTGCTGGACTCCATTGTACAGAACTGCAGTTAGATGCCATCTGAAGGGTGGCACTCAGATCTGGTGCTGTCTGTATGGCGTTTGTACGTTCTCCCTGTGACCTGCGTGGGTTTTTTCCGGGTGCTCAGGTTTCCTCCCGCATTCCAAAGACGCGCAGGTTTGGAGGTCAATTAGCTTCTATAAATTGTCCCTTGTGTGTGGGATAGAACCAGTGTACAGGATAGTCGCTGGTCGGCACAGACTCAGTGGGCCGAAGGGCCTGTTTCCATGCTGTATCTCTGAACTAAACCAGGAAGGACAGATTTAGTGCAGCACATATTCAGCAGAGTAATGTGTAGGAAGGAACTGCAGATGCTGGTTTACACCAAAGATAGACACAAAATGCCGGAGTAACTCAGCGGGTCAGGCAGCATCTCTGGAGAGAAGGAATGGGTAACGTTTTCATTCCTTCTCTCCAGAGATGCTGCCTGACCCGCTGAGTTACTCCAGCATTTCGTGTCTATTTTCAGGAGAGTAATACCGGGTATCAAAGGGTTAAACTATGATGTCAGGCTGCACAGGAAGAGCTTTTATTCCCTTGAATATTGAAGGCTGAGAGATCTAATTAAAGTGATTAACATGACTTAAGATTTTGATGAGGGGGAAAGAAAGCAATTATTTTCTTTGGCGGTGTAGTCCAGGACCAAGAGACGACTCTTAAACTTCCTGCTCTGCTGTGAAAGGGTGATGTCAGGAGTCAGGCCCGCACATAAACTGCAATAGAGGTCTGGAAATCTCTTCCCAAAGAGGCCGGGTTCAAGCGGATGAGTTTACTAGGCAAAGATATTAAGAGTAATGGAATCAAGGCGGGTAAAAGCAATTAAGATATAGATCGACCATGATCTAACTAAATGATGGAATATACCCTCAAGGGACTGATGGGTCTATTGTTGTTTCCCTTGTTTCTTTGAGCATGTGTGTGGTCAGTGAATCTGCATCTGGAGAGGATGGAGAGGAGGAAGATGTGCATCTAGGCATTAGTGTGTGTGTGTGCCTGTGTGTCAGTGTGTGTGTGTGTGTCTGTGTGTGCGTATGCGTGTCGGTGTGTGTATCTGTGTATGTGTGTGCGTGTGCATGTGTGTGTGTGTGTGTGTGTTTCTGTGTATCTGTGCTCTACGCGTGTCTTTGTGTGTGTGTATGTGTGTATCAGTGTGTGTCTTTGTGTGTGTGTGTGTGTGTGTGTATGTGTGTGTCAGTGTGTGTGTGTTTGTGTGTGCGTGTGCATGTCGGTGTGTGTGTCTGAGTATGTGTGTGCGTGTGCATGTCTGTGTCTGTCTGTGTGTGTGTGTTTCTGTGTATCTGTGCTCCACGTGTGTCTTTGTGTGTGTGTGTGTGTGTGTGTGTGTGTGTGTGTGTCTGCGTGTGTCAATGTGTGTCTGTGTGTGTGTATGTGCATCTGTGTGTCTTTGTGTTTGCATTTAGGTTTGATACTGTCAGGTATACCGAGCTACTGTGTAAAGCTTTGTTTTGCATGGTATTCAAACACAGCAGATCTACTATACATAAATACAATCAAGTCAAACCTGCAGCACATTGTAGGGTTGTAGCACATTAGTTCCAGAGACAAAACCCAGTGTCTGCAATGCGGTCGAGGTGAATTGGACTGTACCCAAGCTTATGGAAGGAGCGTTCAGAAGCCTGAGATTCAATTAGACAATAAACAATAGACAATAGACAATAGACAATAGACAATAGGTGCAGGAGTAGGCCATTCAGCCCTTCGAGCCAGCACCGCCATTCAATGCAATCATGGCTGATCACTCTCAATCAGTACCCCATTCCTGCCTTCTCCCCATACCCCCTCACTCCGCTATCCTTAAGAGCTCTATCCAGCTCTCTCTTGAAAGCATCCAACGAACTGGCCTCCACTGCCTTCTGAGGCAGAGAATTCCATACCTTCACCACTCTCTGACTGAAAAAGTTCTTCCTCATCTCCGTTCTAAATGGCCTACCCCTTATTCTTAAACTGTGGCCCCTTGTTCTGGACTCCCCCAACATTGGGAACATGTTTCCTGCCTCTAATGTGTCCAATCCCCTAATTATCTTATATGTTTCAATAAGATCCCCCCTCATCCTTCTAAATTCCAGTGTATACAAGCCCAATCGCTCCAGCCTTTCAACATACGACAGTCCCGCCATTCCAGGAATTAACCTAGTGAACCTACGCTGCACGCCCTCCTGTCCACGCACATCTGCACAAATTATTGCACATCTTTGTATCTATCGCCATATTGCGAGCACCATCCATGGTTAAAACCTACTCATTGCCTTGAAAAAGATATAAAATGTTGGAAACACTCAGCAGGTCAGACAACATCAGAGGAAAGAGAACCCTCCATTTTAATTGGGAAAGAGAGACTCATAGACACTGCAGATGATGGAATCCTGAACAAAACACAAATGCTAGAGGAACTCAGTGGGCCAGGCAGCATCTGTGGAGGGCGACATTTTGGGTCAGGACCCTTCTTCAATTTTAAGTTACAAGAAGGATGAGGGGGGAATAGATAGGAAAAAGGCACAAAGGGTTGACAAAGGTGATTTTAATGTCTATGGAAGCATCCAGTCAATAGATTAACAAGGGCAGTCACATCAAGAGAAATCAAACAGTGGGCCATGTTAAAGGTGGGAAATGCAAACCGGAGTTGTTACTCAACTCTGAACTCAAATGGATAAAACCCAGCCGACCTGTGGTGAGGGAGTATTGCACATGGATAATCTTACAGCAGAACCCCGCAAGTTTAGATTTTTAGTTTAGAGATACAGCACGGAAACAGGCCCTTCAGCCCACTGAGTCTGCCCTGTCCAGCCATCCTTGCACATTAACACTACCCTACACACATTAGGGACAATTTTTACATTTCCGAGCCAATTAACCGACTAACCTCTACGTTTTGGGAGGAAACCGAAGATCTCGGAGAAAACCCACGCAGGTCACGGGGAGAACATAAAACTCTGTAACAGACAGCAACCATAGTCGGGATCGAACCCGGGTCTCCGACGCTGCGAGGCAGCAACTCTGCCGCTGCGCCAGCGTGGGGTATTTCTTGTGCAAACAGCGAATGTGTGTTACTGTACCTTAAATTGTTTAATTCCACTCAAATTTCAGTTCAGTAAACCTTCGTTATAACGCACCACAGAGGGGGAATGGTGTCTGATATTGTCGATTGTCTTTTTAAACAGCTAAAAATGTATTTTTGTTACTGCAGGCTAAAAATACTCAAGGCAGTTTGTTACATTTAATAGAGTTAAGTGTCGATTGAAGCCTTGTTGGACGCGACACGAAATAAAGATTGAGATGGAGCGCCACTCTGTGGCCGTGAATTGCACAAACAGTGATTAACAAGTTACAGTATTGAGTGAAAATCCTCTCTTCCAGCTTTCTCCCCATTGCTACAATCAGTCTGAAGAAGAGTTCTGACCCGCAACGTTGCCTATTCATGTCGCCCAGTGATGGTGTCAAACCCGCCGAGTTACGGTCGAGACCCGGCTTCACACTGAGAGTCAGGGGAGAGGGAAACTAGAGATATGGAAGGGTAAGGTGTGAAAACGACAGATCAAAGCAGAATCACGGAGGGGGAGGAGCAGCGAGAGTGGGTGGTGCAGAACTCTCGTCGGAGGGAGGAGCAGAACCTCTTCGCGCAGGCATACTTTGAGGGGATTTCGCACTGGACCAGGCAAAATGTGTGGGAAGGAACTGCAGATGCTGGTTTAGTTTATATTTAGTTTAGTTTAGAGATACAGCACGGAAACAGGCCCTTTGACCCACTGAGTCCGCACCGACCAGCGATCCCCGCACACTAACCCTATCCTAATCTGAGGAAAGACATTCTTGCCTTAGAGGGAGTACAGAGAAGGTTCACCAGATTGATTCCTGGGATGGCGGGACTTTCATGTGAAGAAAGACTGGATAGACTCGGCTTGTACTCGCTGGAATTTAGAAGATTGAGGGGGGATCTTATAGAAATTTATAAAATTCTTAAGGGGTTGGACAGACTAGATGCAGGAAGATTGTTCCCGATGTTGGGGAAGTCCAGAACAAGGGGTCACAGTTTAAGGATAAGGGGGAAGTCTTTTAGGACCGAGATGAGGACGTTTTTTTTCACACAGAGAGTGGTGAATCTGTGGAATTCTCTGCCACAGAAGGTAGTTGAGGCCAGTTCATTGGCTATATTTAAGAGGGAGTTAGATGTGGCCCTTGTGGCTAAAGGGATCAGGGGGTATGGAGAGAAGGCAGGTACGGGATACTGAGTTGGATGATCAGCCATGATCATATTGAATGGTGGTGCAGGCTCGAAGGGACGAATGGCCTACTCCTGCACCTATTTTCTATGTTTCTATGTCTATCCTACACATGCGAGGGACAATTTACACTTACACCAAGCCAATGAATCTACAAACCTGTACGTCTTTGGAGTGTGGGAGGAAACCGAAGATCTCGGAGTAAACCCACGCGGTCACGGGGAGAACGTACAAACTCCATACAGACAGCACCCCTAGTGAGGATCGAACCTGGGTCTCTGGCGCTGCAAGCGCTGTAAGGCAGCAACTCTATCGCTGCACCACCGTGGCACCCAAACCGAAGATAGACACAAAATGCTGGAGTAACTCAGCGGGACAGGCAGCATCTCTGGATAGAAGGAATGGGTGATGTTTTGGGTCGAGACCCTTCTTCAGACTGAGAATCAGGGGAGAAGGAAACTACACCAATGGAAGGGTAAGGTGTGAAAACAACAGATCAAAGCAGAATCACTGAACCTCGTCACCCTCGTGTATTTCAATGTAAACCCGTATCTGGTTTCTACGTTTCTAGCTTCAAGGTGGGGTCTTCATATTGCAAGGCATTGGGCAGGGAGAAAGGGCATTACAGATTCTATATCCCTGGCTGGACACAAAATGCTGGAGTAACTCAGCGGGATAGGCAGCATCTGGAGAGTAAGAACGGGTGACATTTCAGGTTGAGATCCTTCTTCAGACAAGCCCGCATCTGCAGTTCCTTCCTACACCCATTCCTTCTCTCCAGAGATGCTGCCTGTCCCGCTGAGTTACTCAATCATTTTGTGTTTATCTTTGCTTTAAAACAGCATCCGCAGTTTCTTCATACCATCTCCATGGATGTTGAGGTGATCACACATGAGTCTGCTGCCGAAGACCCAGATGAAGCCCCATCATGGGGACTACTGAAGAATTATAAATGGACACTGTTTAGGTAGACACTATAGGCAGTCTATACTGCCATCGTAGAGTCTGTCCTCACCTTCTCCGTCATGGTCTGGTTTGGCTCAGCCACCAAGCACGACACCCGGAGGCTGCAACGGATCGTTTGATCAGCCGAGAAGGTTGTTGGCTGCAACCTTCCCCCCTCATTGACGAACTGTACACTGCAAGGGCCAGGAAGCGAGCGGGCAAGATCATCTCTGACCCCTCTCACCCTGGCCACAAACTCTTTGAAGCACTTCCCTCTGGAAGGCGACTCCGGACTGTCAAAGCAGCCACGGCCAGACATAAAAACAGCTTTCTTCCACAAGCAGTAGCTCTACTCAACAACCAAAAGTCTGTAGCCTCTTTTGCTCCGGTTTATTTCATTCACATGTTTAAACTATAATGTTTTATTCTTAATGTTTTTATTGTTTTATGCTTTATTCTTAATTTACGGTATGTTTGTGTTGTTACTTGCGAGCGGAGCACCAAGGCACATTCCTTGAATGTGTAGATACTTGGCCAATAAACGTATTCAACTCAACTCAACACTATCAAACAAGGTGCAGTGGCAGGTCTACATAAAACATCAAAGAATATGCAGGATCTCAGCACCAACTGTGCCTGACCTTTGACAGAGAACATGGAGCCCAGCAGTTCCCAACATGGAAGGGTTGGGTACCCAACCTAAATGTGGTATCTATTAGATGTGTCTCAGATTCCACTACAGCATAGGCTCTTCTGTCAATGCGATCTTGCAGTGGAAAATCGAGTGTGGTGCCATCATTTCTATGAATGCTTGCATTATAGAGTCCTGGAGTCACACAGAGCGGACATAGACCCATCGGCCCAACTTGCCCACACTGACCAACACGTCCCATCTACACTAGTCCCACCTGCCTGTGTTTGGCCCACATCTCTCTAAACCTGTCCTAATCTTGTTCCTGTCTAAATGTTTCTTAAACGTTGCCATAGTACCTGCCTCAACTACCTCCTCCGCCAGCTCTTTCCGTATACCCAACACCCTTGTGTAAAAAACGATACCCCTCCGGTTCCTATTTAATCATTCGCCCCTCACCTTAAACCTATGTCCTCTGGTTCTCGATTCTGGGCAAGAGACTGTGCATTTATTCCTCGTACGATTTTGTAACTTCTATAAAATTACCCCACATCCTCCTGCGCTCCATGGAATAGAGTCCCAGCCTGCTCAACCCCTCCCGAGAGCTCGGGCCCTCGAATCCTGGCAACATCCTCGTAAATCTTCTCTGCACTCTTTCCAGCTTGACAACATCTTTCCTGTAACACGGTGACCAAAACTGAACACAACACAGTACACTTATTGCGTCCTCATCAACGTTTTATATAACTGTAACGTGACCTCCTAACTTCCATACTCAATACTCTGACTGATGAAAGCCAAAGTGCCAAAAGCCCTCAAGAGGCCCAGCATGGTGTCAGGAGAGTAGCAGTTGAAAATCAGGGCGGTGCCATCATTTCTATGAATGCTTACATGATAAAGTCATAGAGTCACGCAGCGTGGAAATACATGTTCCCACCACTGTCACCACACAAACTGTTGGTGCTGCTAAATATGTCATCTTGCCCCAGAACTGCTCAACACTGCCCTCTACCTGAACTATCCCCCCAATGCCTTTCCACGTGTCGAGCTTCAGCCGCTAACTACTGAGAGGTGTTAGAGCAGACGAAAGAACTTGGAAATAGACTCAAAAAGCTGGAGTAACTCAGCGGGTCAGACAGCATCTCTGGAGAAAAGAAATAGGTGATGTTTCGGGTCAAAACCCTTCTTCAGACTGGTCTCAACCCGAAACGTCTCCTATTCCAGTCTGACTCGCTGAGTTACTCCAGCACTTTGTGTCTATTTTCGGTGTAAACTAGCATCTGCAGTTCCTTCCTACACAAAGGAACTTGGAAGCTTGACACTGAGGAGACGCACAAAGATGATGCACGGGCATTTCTGTGGAATGCTTTGATTTATAAATGTGGTTTGTTTGGGGTTTTTTTTTTGCTGGGCTTTAATCTTTGCACATACTCAAGTAGATGTTTAGTTTAGACCCAAGGAATTGCAGTTGCTGGTTTACAAAATAAGACACAAAGTGTTGGAGTAAGTTGTGGGGTGGCCTGTGACCGCGTGGGTGATCTCCGAGTGTCCCAATTCGAAGGTATTTATTCACAAAATGCTGGAGTAACTCAGCAGGTCAGGCAGCATCTCAGGAGAGAAGGAATGGGTGACGTTTCGGGTCGAGACCCTTCTTCAGACTGATGTCGGGGGGCGGGACAAAGGAAGGATATAGGTGGAGACAGGAAGATAGAGGGAGAACTGGGAAGGGGGAGGGGAAGAGAGGGACAGAGGAACTATCTAAAGTTGGAGAAGTCAATGTTCATACCACTGGGCTGCAGGCTGCCCAAGCGAAATATGAGGTGCTGTTCCTCCAATTTCCGGTGGGCCTCACTATGGCACTGGAGGAGGCCCATGACAGAAAGGTCAGACTGGGATTGGGAGGGGGAGTTGAAGTGCTCAGCCACCGGGAGATCAGGTCGGTTAAGACGGACTGAGCGAAGGTGTTGAGCGAAACAATCGCCGAGCCTGCGACAGTGTCCCAAAGTGGCCTGGTTCCATGCTGTATTTTAAAAATAAAATAAACTAAACATCCCACCTCTCTTCCAACTTTCTTCCCCCTACTACAATCAGTGCGAAGAAGGGTCCAGACCCGAAATTTCGCCTGATCATTTTCGCCAGAGATGCTGCCCGACCTGCTGAGTTTAGTTTAGAGGTACAGCATCAAAATAGGCCCTTCGTGCCCACCGAGACAACGTCAACCGGTGATCATTCCGTGCACTAGCACTATCCTACACACAGGCAGAGTTGCCGTCTTACTGCGCCAGAAACCCGGGTTCGATCCTGACTGTGGGTGCTGTCCGTACAGAGTTTTCACGTTCTCCCCGTGACCTGCGTGGGTTTTCCCCGTGAGCTCCGGTTTCCTCCCACACTCCAAAGACGTACAGGTTTGTGGGTTAATTAGCTTGGTAAAATTGTAAATTGTCCCTTGGGTACCGTTAATGTGCGGGGACCACTGGTCGGTGTGGACTCGATGGGCCGAAGGGCTTGTTTCTGCGCTGCATCTCTAGACTAAGTGAAGGACAATTTACAGAAGCCAATTAACCGACAAACCTGCATGTCTTTGTGATGCGGGAGGAAACCAGAGCACCCGGAGAAAACCCACACGGTCACAGTGAGAACACACAAGCTACGTACAGACAGCACCCTTAGTCAGGATGGAACTCAGGTCTCGGGTGCTCTACGGCAGCATCTCAAACGCTGCACCACTTTGCAGCCCTTGCTATCTGAAAGGATCTGAAAGGGTTACAATAGGCACTGCAGGGAAACATGCGATTTGGGATGCATCCCAGTGGTGTAGTTTCTGCCGCTGAGCCAAGGGCGTGTGGTGTGGCAAATCAGTGGCACTTCCTATTTAATGAAGCAGCAGGCATGGCCCATGAGGCAATGCAGGAAATACATCAGCACTCACTGTTTGCAGACTAATCACCCAAAGTATGAGACTTTAAGGCAACGGTCCACTAGATGGATTCCTTCATAATGCAGTCTTAATGTTGGTAATGTCTCTTTGGGTAATTTATGACAAGCCACTGTACATCGGTGGCAGAGTGGCGCCATGGTAGAGTTGCTGCCGACAGCGCCGGAGACCCGGGTTCGATCCCGACTACGGGTGCTGTCTGCACGGAGTTTGTACGTTCTCCCCGTGACCGCGTGGGCTTTCCCCGGGTGCTCCGATTTCCTCCCACACTCTAAAGATGTACAGGTTCGTAGTAGGTTATTTGGCTTCGGTAGAGATTGCAAATTGTTCCTAGTGTGTAGCATAATGCTAGTGTATAAGGATTGCTGGTCGGCATCGACTCGGTGGGCCGAAGGGCCTGTTTCCTCGCTGCATCTCTAAACTAAACTAAAATTGGAGAAAGAAAGAAATATAAGGATATAATATAACTGCAGATGCTGGTACAAATCGAAGGTATTTATTCACAAAATGCTGGAGTAACTCAGCAGGTCAGGCAGCATCTCGGGAGAGAAGGAATGGGTGACGTTTCGGATCAAGACCTTTCTTCAGACTGAAGAAGGGTCTCGACCCGAAACGTCACCCATTCCTTCTCTCCCGAGATGCTGCCTGACCTGCTGAGTTACTCCAGCATTTTGTGAATAAATACCTTCGAAATATAAGGATATGTTTGGGTGAGGAGGAATAGTAAAAAAAAACACATGAACTCTATAAGCACAAGCATAGATCTGTGGGCTGAACATAGAACATAGGACAGGCCAGTGCAGGAACAGGCCCTTCAGCCCACAATGTCAGTGCTGAACACGATACAAAGTTAAACTGATCTCAGTCTGCACGTTGTAAGGGGTTTCTGCGCCGAGCTTTCGCCCGACCTAAGGTCCCCGTGCCTTGCTCTGATCCCTTGACCAGGCCGTGCACACTGGTTCCCCGTGAGTGGTTCGACCCACTCACCCCTTACGGTTCTAGACACTGGGCTTAGATGCAGGAGCTCTTATAGTGCAGAAAAAATTCAACCAGACCAGATTTCAAAACCAGGGTTTAAATGAAAAGGCTTTTATTCAGCATTTGGGACTATTGTCCATGAATACTTATACAGTTCTATAATACCTGTCCATAAAACACATACCGAATCACACGAATACTTATAACTATGAATCATAAAACACACACAGTTCCATAAGACATATACACGACTGTAAGATGGGGAACGTACGACACATCGCAAAATTGACCAACACACACTTCTTTACACACCCAACGTTTATTCAAACCACCCTCCCCTCTACACTAAACTATGTCCAGGATATGCAAGATCTGGGTGCATGCTCACCATGGGGCTATTACTGGGGTTACTGGCTGTTCGTGCTGCAGTATTTCTCCTCGAGTTGCGTGCCTGTTCCTCTCTCTTGCATCCGTTTTCTTGCCTGCTTGCGTTCCCTGCAGGCTTTCTTCTCGAGTTGACTTAACTTTTTCACCCAAAAGTAGTGGCCAGTTATACTGTTTCTGACCCGTCCTATCTCCCGCCAGATCTTGGAAGCTCTTTGTTCAAAAAGATATGTATGAGGTTTTCTTCTGATCTGCGCTTATGTTCGGGGATACCGGGGATGGCCAGAAGGTGTAAATTGGGATTTCGTTGTGAGGTGATGGGTGTTAACTGGTTTCCCATCACCTACCAGGTAGTTTTCTATGGGCTATTGTGCCCCCTCACTGAGATGAACTGTTTAGGTCGGCTTGGGGCATTGTGAGTATGCTGATGTCAGCGCCCCAGTGTCTGGACTCCGACCTGGTTTCGTAGGTTTCTGCATGGCCAATACCCATCCTTTGTTCTGGCCGTGGCTTTGCAGAAACCTAGAGACTGGGCTGTAAGGTTTTTACTTTTTGTGGCTGGTCACGAGGTCCTGCGGCCATTTTAGGACCCACGGATTGTGACATCCTTTGTTAATCTGCCCGCAGCCTTTCTCCGCTATCAGCCCCAGTCTCTTGTTTAAAATGTCCAAACTGCAGCTCTTTGGTTTGGTGTCGCTTTCCAAATGAGGGAAAACTTCTCAAATCTTACAACGTGATACATATCCCTCCACTCCCTGCATACCCATGTGTCTATCTAATAACCTCTTTCGGATCTGCCTCCAATGCCAATATAAAGTGCTGGAGTAACTCAGTTGGACTTGTAGTATCTCTGGAGAGAAGGAAGAGGTGACATTTCAGATCGAGACCCTTCTTCAAACTGAGATACAGACGGTGATGTAGAGCGATATAGAACGACTGAATGAAAGATATGCAAAAAAAGTACCGGTGATAAAGGAAACAGGCCATTGTTAGTTGTTTCCCAGGTGAGTCTAGCCAGGGTCTCAACCCGAAACATCACCCTTTCCTTCTCTCCACAGATGCTGCCTGCCCCGCTGAGTTACTCTAGCACTTTGTGTCTACCTTCGGTTTCAACCAGTATCTGCAGTTCCTTCCCACACATGCCTCCAATACCACCTGCCGGAGCTCCCCCCCACCTTCTGAGTCAAAGAAAACTTGCCCCGCACATCTTCTTTACATCAGCTTGCAGCCCGGCGGTATGAACATCGACTTCTCCAACTTTAGATAGTTCCTCTGTCCCTCTCTTCCTCTCCCCCTTCCCTGTTCTCCCTCTATCTTCCTGCCTCCACCTATATCCTTCCTTTGTCCCGCCCCCCTGACATCAGTCTGAAGAAGGGTCTCGACCCGAAGCGTCACCCATTCCTTCTCTCCCGAGATGCTGCCTGACCCGCTGAGTTACTCGGTCTGAAGAAGGGTCTCGACCCGAAACGTCACCCATTCCTTCTCTCCCGAGATGCTGCCTGACCTGCTGAGTTACTCCAGCATTTTGTGAATAAATCGATTTGTACCAACATCTGCAGTTATTTTGTTATACTGAGTTACTCCAGCATTTTGTGAATAAATACCTTCTTTAAACTTTGCGCTTCTTTGGGCTGAAAGTTCTGCCCTCGACTCTTTAACATTTCCACTCTGGGAGAAAGGCTTGTGGCTGTGAGCCTGGGGGGAGAGGGCTGTGCACAGTGAATGTGCGTTCACCATTCTGCAATGTGTAAAGTTTAACCCTTCCGTGCATTCCTTGAAGCTGAAGTCATTGCGTTTCGCTGGGCCCTCTTTCAATGCTCCATTGCTCATACATCGGCTGTGACAGCGGCCCATTGATCCACTGGCAGAGTTGCGGCCAAACCAATTCCTGTTCTCCCCCCCCCCCCCCCCCCCCCAATGTTAACACAGAGTTTCCAGCAGGCATTCCTGAATTAGGGCTATGTTTTCCTCTTTACCGGCCAAGCAGAACAATGACTAATTGTCGTTGCCGGGCCATGCCACTACTCGGACAGCAACTGAGCCGGGCTTGCTACATTGGGTACTTACCACCTTTAACTTCCAGCAGCTATTTCAGTGGTTTCGATTACATTAATCCGTGGCTACTGTTACTTGTACGATCATTCCTCATTTATGCTCACACTTTACAGCTGGAAAGCTACAGTAAAACACCTAAAGAATTGAAACCCTTTTATTTTGGCCAAAGTTGTTCATAATAATGCCAAGCCTTGAGAGGTGATAGAACATAGAACAGTGCAGCATTGGAACGGGCCCTTCAGCCCAATGTTCGTGTCAAACTTGAATGCCAAGTTAAACTGACCTCATCTGCCTGCACTTGATCCATATCCATCTATTCCCTGCCCTCCCGTGTGCCTACATAAAAACTTCTTAACTACCACTATCGTATCTGCCTGCACCACCATAGAGATACAGAAGCAAGTTCAAAGGTGGTAATTACAGAGTTGAGTATCTGCCTGTCACAGGGAACATCATGTAGTATAACTGCAGATGCTGGTACAAATCGAAGGTATTTATTCACAAAATGCTGGAGTAACTCAGCAGGTCAGGCAGCATCTCGGGAGAGAAGGAATGGCTGACGTTTCGGGTCGAGACCCTTCTTCAGTCTGAAGAAGGGTCTCGACCCGAAACATCACCCATTCCTTCTCTTCCGAGATGCTGCCTGACCTGCTAAGTTACTCCAGCATTTTGTGAATAAATACAGGGAACATCATTGCTGGGGTCTCCGTCAACCATCTTCTCCCAGTGGCAAAAGAGATGTTCCCCAAATCATAGCGTCTGTTCCGTCCGTCAAGAGGCACCAAGGACATGATCTTCACAACACGGCAAGTCCAAGAAAGGAAATGCACGGACCGTCGGCGAGCTTGGGCTTTTGTTTGGGGATCTTATCGAAACGTATAAGATTATTAAGGGGTTGGACACGTTAGAGGCAGGAAACATGTTCCCAATGTTGGGGGAGTCCAGAACCAAGGGCCACAGTTTAAGAATAAGGGGTAGGCCATTTAGAACGGAGATGAGGAAAAACTTTTTCAGTCAGAGAGTTGTGAATCTGTGGAATTCTCTGCCTCAGAAGGCAGTGGAGGCCAATTCCCTGAATGCATTCAAGAGAGAGCTGGATAGAGCTCTTAAGGATAGCGGAGTCAGGGGGTATGGGGAGAAGGCAGGAACGGGGTACTGATTGAGAATGATCAGCCATGATCACATTGAATGGTGGTGCTTGCTCGAAGGGCCGAACGGCCTAAACCCGCACCTATTGTCCATTGTCTGTTGTTTTCAAAGTTGCATTTGTGAAATGGTCGACCTGCCATTACTACGACATCCATGTGAGTAAAAAGTCATGAGGTGCAAGAGGGCAGGGAGAACAGAGTACAGGAAATTGGGAAAGATGGTTTCTACAATTGCTTGTAACGGAAGGTGGTTTGGGGGCTGGTAGTAGGATTGGCTTCCAGCCTAATGATGAAATGTATCAGCGTCTTTTTTAGTTTAGCTTGGTTTTAGTTTAGAGATGCAGCACACAGAAACACCGAGTCCACACAGCCCTGCACACTTGCATTATCCTACACACTAAGGACAATTTACTTTTTTTTTTTTAACAAGCCAATTAACCTACAAACGTCTTTGGAGTGCGGGAGGATACCGGAGCACCCGGGAAAAACCCACGTGCTCACGGTGAGAACGTACAAAGTCCGTACGGACAGCGCCCTTGGTCAGGATCGAACCCGGGTCCCTGGTGCTGTGAGACCGCAACTCTACCGCTGCACCACCCTGCTTGCCCATTAGGAGTGGAGGAGGTGCGCTTCACAATGCTACAGCATATTTAGTTGCAGTTTACTTGCAGAGTGCAGCACTGTGGCGCAGCGGTAGAGCCCTTGCCTTACAGCGCCAGAGACCTGGGTTCAATCCTGACTGTGGGTGTTGTCTGTTCAGAGTCTGTGACCGTGTAAGATTTATCAGGGTGCTTCAGATTACTCCCACTACCGGTTTGAAGGTTAATTGGTTTAGGTAAAACTACCCCCAGTGTGCGTAGGATAGTGCTAGTGTACTGGATGATCTCTGGGTGATTGCAGGTCGAGGTGTTCTCAGTGGCTGAAGAGCTTTGACAGGCACCTAAGTAAGTCACCAACCCAGATATTCAGAAGCAATCTAAAGCCATCTAAAGCTCGACTCAGCCTTCTAAATAAAGGGCAGCACAGTGGCTCAGCTGGCAGAACTACTGCCTCACTGCACTGGAGACCTGGGTTTGATCCTGACCTCAGGTTCTGTCTGTGTAGAGTTTGCATGTTCTCCCTGTGACCACGTGGGTTAACTCCAGGTGCTCTGGTTCCTCCCACATCACAAAGGCGTACAGGTTTATAGGTTAGCTTATAGTCTTTAGAGATATAGTGTGGAAACAGGCCCTTCAGCTCACAGCATCTGCACCGACTGACGATCACCCCATTCACTAGCACTATCCTACACACTAGGGACATTTTACAAGTCAAGATGTTTCCATGAGTGGGAGAGTCGAAGACCAGAGGCCATAGCATCAGAATAAAAGGACTTAACTTTAGGAAGGAAATGAGGAGGAATTTCTTTAGTCAGAGGGTGGTCATTATAGACAATAATAGACAATAGACAATAGGTGCAGGAGAAGGCCATTCGGCCCTTCGTGCCAGCACCGCCATTCAATGTGATCATGGCTGATCATTCTCAATCAGTACCCCGTTCCTGCCTTCTCCCCATACCCCCTGACTCCGCTATCCTTAAGAGCTCTATCTAGCTCTCTCTTGAATGCATTCAGAGAATTGGCCTCCACTGCCTTCTGAGGCAGAGAATTCCAAAGATTCACAACTCTTTGACTGAAAAAGTTTTTCCTCATCTCCGTTCTAAATGGCCTACCCCTTATTCTTAAACTGTGGCCCCTGGTTCTGGACTCCCCCAACATTGGGAACATGTTTCCTGCCTCTAACGTGTCCAACCTCTTATACGTTTTGATAAGATCCCCTCTCATCCTCCTTGGAATTCATTGCCACAGGTTGGCTGTGGAGGCCAAACCAAAGGTTATTTTTTAAGGCAGAGATTGATAGATTCTTGATTAGTGCAGGTGACATGGGTTATGGGGAGAAAGCAGGAGAATGGGGTTGAGAGGGAAACATAGATCAGCCATGATTGAATGGCAGAGTAGACGATGGGGCAAATGGCCTAATTCTGCTCCTAGAACTTATGAACTATCTCTAGCTTTTGCCATTTACTCCTCCCATCTGCCAATCAAACTCCCCTTCACCTCTATCCATAATCCGGTGGTGCTGGCTCGAAGGGCCGAATGGCCTACTCCTGCACCTATTTTTTCTATGTTTCTATCCACCTTTCACTTGCCAGACTTTGTCCCATCTCCACTGCTTTTCCTCTCCCCCCTGCTATTATTGGTCTGAGGAAGAGTGCTGACCCAAAGCATCATCTGATCAGCTGTGGTGTTCCACACATGTTGCCTGGCCCACTGAGCTCCTCTGGCACGTTGTGTTTTGGTTGGGATTCTAGCATCTGCAGTTCCTAGCGTCTCTGGCTGACATTTCTATTCATTCTTTATTGAACATCGTTCCCGGTTGCTGTGGCAGCAACTTAGAACCCATTTTAAACAAAGCTGGCTTTCAACAACAGCAAAAAGACTAACGATCAATGAATTTTTAATGGTCAAATTTAAGGGAAGAATGTATTCACTACTTATACCCTTCCACAAATAATTCTGTGTTATCTTTAACTGATTTTTTAGTTTAGATTAGTCTACAGGTACAGCGCGGAAACAGGCCCTTCGGCCCACCGAATTTGCACCAACTAGCGATCCCCGCACATTAACACTATCCTACACACACTCGGGACAATTTACACATACACCAAGCCAATTAACCTACATACATGTGCGTCTTTGGAGTGTGGGAGGAAACCGAAGATACCGGAGAAAACCCATGCGGTCACAGGGAGGATGTACAAACTCCGTACAGACAGCGCCCGTAGTTGGGATTGAACCCGGGTCTCTGGTGCTGCAAGGCAGCAACTCTACTGCTGTGCCATCGCATCACTTATAACCATTCATTACTTAATCAAAGGCCTGACATCTCATAGAATCACATTGCACTCCCAGCCTGGATTTGGGCACATTCTAACTTCAGACAAGTGCAAAGCGTGTGATTTTAGCTTGGCCACCTGTTAAATATTGCAGCCAATTTCGTTTCCACTAGGGGGTAAGATTACAGCATTCAATGCTCTGTGCTTTGTATCACTTCATATCTCAATATTATGGTTGATTTGTCTCATCTGCACAGCCAAGGAACCAAACAACTGGTATGAGATATTTTGGAACATTATTTAAAAAAACAATGAAAGATTGCATCATTTTGTGCTGTTACAATTCATTGTTTAGCATCTGGAATAAAGTCAGGGAATTGTGTTTCAAATAAATCAAGGGATATTGGTTACATTTTTTCCCATTAATGCCACTTTCTGCATACAATTAAGAAGATGGAAAGTAAATCTATATAATCTTATATGGTGGAAACTCGAACAGTGGTTCTGAAAGCACCTTGGCATAGGAATGAAGGAAATAAAAGAACCTTATGTAAGAGTACCATTCGTGGTAGGACCCTCAATTTGGAGTCTGAAAGGTGTGTGTGTGTGTGCAAGCTTTAATGAGAGATGTTGGAACAATCAAGCAGTTATGACACTGCGGGGGGCCGCCATGTACGAGGGGGGGGGGGGGGGCATCCAGCAGGGGGTCCATCTACTGCCACATGCAGCGGCAGGCCTGGTTCGCCACTGCGAGCAGAAGATAAAATTGTTCAATTAACTTTTTGCAACTTTGTCGGCACCAGAAACGTGTGTACTGCCTAGGTGAGGTCTGATTTTACCGGGTTGTATGCAAAACAAAGCATTTCACTGTGTACCTAGGTCATAGAGTGATACAGTGTGGAAACAGGCCCTTCAGCCCAACTTGCCCACACCGGCCAACATGTCCCAGCTACACTAGTCTGCGTTTGGGCCATATCCCTCCAAACCTGTCCTATCATGTACCTGTCTGTTCTTAAATGTTGGGATAGTCCCAGCCTCAACTACCTCCTCTGGCAGCTTGTTCCATACACCCACCACCTTTTGTGAGAAAAAGTTACCCTTCAGATTCCTTTTAAATCTTTTCCCCTTTACCTTAAACCTATATCCTCTGGTCCTCGATTCACCTACTTTGGGCAAGAGACTCCGTGCATCTATCCGATCTATTCCTCTCATGATTTTATACACCTCTATAAGATCATCCCTCATCCCCCCCGCGCTCCAGGGGAACAGAGTCCCAGCCTAAACCTTTCCCTACAGCTCTAGCCCTGACAACATCCTCGTAAATCTTCTCTGTACCCTTTCCAGACGGTGCAACTGTTCTATGAACGTTTTGTCGGCGCCAGAAACTCTGTGGCGACTCTTGTGCGCTGCCCAGGTGAATCTGATTTTACCTGGTTGTACGCAAAAACAAAGCATTTCACTGCACTAGGTACCAGTGACAATTTTATTCACAAAATGCTGGAGTAACTCAGCAGGTCAGGCAGCATCTCAGGAGAGAAGGAATGGGTGACGTTTCGGGTCGAGACCCTTCTTCAGACTGATGTCAGGGGGGCGGGACAAAGGAAGGATATAGGTGGAGACAGGAAGATAGAGGGAAATCTGGGAAGGAGGAGGGGAAGAGAGGGACAGAGGAACTATCTAATGTGGGAGAAGTCGATGTTCATACCACTGGGCTGCAAGCTGCCCAGGCGAAATATGAGGCGCTGTTCCTCCAAATTCCGGTGGGCCTCACTATGGCACTGGAGGAGGCCCATGACAGAAAGGTCAGACTGGGAATGGGAGGGGGAGGTGACAATGAAGTGTCCATGAAGGTATTCTGCATGCTCAGAAGAACAATCTCTCAGCTGAAGTATTCACCAAGGCTCTTTATTTCTTCTCGGCTGGACATCGGCTGTGGAAGAGATTTTTCTTGGGGATCTGGAGAATGTCTTGCCCATTATGATGTAGCATTGCAAGCAAATGAAGCTAACTTTGAAAAATGTGCCAGTGGTTTAGCTACAGCTGCATTCTCCACCACTATGAGGTCACTGTTAGCCAGATTAACTCCTTGGAAGTATTGTAAGAAAAATAAGTCTTTTTTTAAAAATTTCAATGCCTTCGGACATCCAAAAGTAATTTACAGCCAATTTTAAACTGTGGTCAGTGTTATAATGGAGGAAATGCAGCAGCAGAAATCCCATTCCTCAGCACCCACACCCTGTTGTTCTTTGAACAGAAGATAGACACAAAGTGCCAGAGTAACTCAGCGGGACAGGCAGCATCTCTGGAAAGAAGGAACGGGTGACGTTTCGGGTTGAGAACCTTCTTAACAGTGTCAGGGGATGTTTGCACATTATTGCATCTGCATGTTCCCAATGATGTAATGCTTGTGTAGAATAAGAAATTGGCTCACTTAATGGGCAACCCACAACCCAGATATTCACAATGCGACAGCTAATCTATAATGTTGCATAAAATCTGGATCTAGAGAGACAGCTGTGCAAACAGCTGCCCGCCCAATTCTCAAGTTCTCGACAATTCCCTAACATTTACAGCAGTACATGACCTCCTAAATAATCGCTGCAAGTTCAAAAGCAAGAGAATTCCCTCATATAAAAGCGAAGATACGAGTGCAGAAATCCTTTGTTCTTTACTTTAATAGAACCAATGCAAGTGGAACATAGAACAGGAACAACAGGCGTTTCGGCCCACAATGTCTGTGTCAAACACAATGCCAAAACCAACTCTTATCTGCCTGTATACAATCCATATCCCTCCATCCCGACATATCCCTATGCCATGTAATTTGCATAGTGATACAATGTTTGGATGGATAGAATGCATCATCAGTGCTACCTCTTACACCCATGCAGAACTCACTGACTTTATACACTTCACCTCCAATTTCCATCCTGCTCTTAAATATACCTGGACTATCTCTGACATCTCCCTCCCGTTTCTGGACCTCACCATCTCCATCACAGGAGAAAAACTAGTGACGGACATTTATTACAAGCCCACCGACTCGCACAGCTATCTGGACTACACTTCTTCCCACCCGGTCCCCTGCAAAAAGTCTATCCCCTACTCCCAATTCCTCCGTCTACGCCGCATCTGCGCCCGGGATGAGGTGTTTCACACTAGGGCTTCCGAGATGTCCTCGTTTTTCAGAAAACGGGGCTTCCCCTCCTCCATTATAGATGAGGCTCTCACTAGGGTCTCTTCTACATCCCGCAGCTCCGCTCTTGCTCCCCATCCCCACACTCGCAACAAGGACAGGATCCCCCTCGTTCTCACCTTCCACCCCACCAGCCAGCGGATCCAACATATTATCCACCAACATTTCCGTCACCTACAACAGGACCCTACCACTGGCCATATCTTCCCATCCCCTCCCCTCTCTGCGTTCCGCAGAGACCGTTCCCTCCGCAACTCCCTGGTCCACTCGTCCCTTCCTACCCAAACCACCCTAACCCCGGGCACTTTCCCTTGCAACCGCACGAGATGCAACACCTGTCCCTTTACCTCCCCCCTCAACTCCATCAAAGGACCCAAACATTCTTTCCAGGTGAGACAGAGGTTCACCTGCACCTCCTCCAACCTCATCTATTGCATCCGCTGCTCTAGATGTCAACTTATCTATATCGGCGAAACCAAGCGCAGGCTCGGCGATCGCTTCGCTGAACACCTGCGCTCGGTCCGCATTAACGCAACTGATCTCCCGGTGGCCCAGCACTTTAACTCCCCCTCCCATTCCCAGTCTGACCTCTCTGTCATGGGCCTCCTCCAGTGCCATGGTGAGGCCCGCCGGAAGTTGGAGGAGCAGCACCTCATATTTCGCCTGGGCAGTTTGCGGCCCGGTGGTATGAACGTCGACTTCTCCAACTTCAGATAGCTCCTCTGTCCCTCCCTTCCCCTCCTCCTTCCCAGATCTCCCTCTATCTTCCTGTCTCCACCTATATCCTTCCTTTGTCCCACCCCCGACATCAGTCTGAAGAAGGGTCTCGACCCGAAACGTCACCCATTCCTTCTCTCCCGAGATGCTGCCTGACCTGCTGAGTTACTCCAGCATTTTGTGAATAAATCGATTTGTACCAGCATCTGCAGTTATTTTCTTATACATAAGATCATAGTGTTCTTGCCATTGTTGTTGTGGGATCCAAGGCTGCATTTGTGTTAGTAACTCAGTGGGCCAGGCAGTATCTCTGGAGAAAAAGGATGGGTCTGAAGAAGGGTGCCGACCCAAAACGTCACCCATCCTTTTTCTCCAGAGACGCTGCCTGACCTGCTGAGTTACTCCAGCACTTTGTGTCTATCTTTGATATAAACCAGCACCTGCAGTTCTTTGTTCCAACAATTTGTGTTAAAGGTGACCCATTTCACAGTGCCCGTTTCTGAGGATGGTTAAATTTGCCATCAGCGTGCAAGGATACAATTTAATTAGACTTTTTTTTTCCTAATCCCCCTGGAATACTGCATCTGTTCTTGTAGCGGCTGCCCGCACGAGAAAGCTGTGCAGGGTGTTGATAGAGTTAAACAGCAGGGAGCAGGGCCTTCAGTCCAACCTCTCTATGCTGGCAGGTTTTATAACTGAACTAATCGCATTTGTCTGTATTTGGTCCATATTCCATTTCTGTGTACCTGTCTAAATGTTTTTTAAACATCGCCATTTTAGCTGTCTCTTGCAACTCGTTCCATATATGAGCATCCTGTGTGAACACAAAAAGATGCAGGAGTAACTCAGCGGGCCAGACTGCGAACCAGGAGAATCCATGTTCTGCAGAGATGCTGCCTGACCCGCTGAGTTACTCTAGGACTTTGTGACTTTTTTTGTTGTAAATCAGCATCTGCAGGCCTTTGTTTCTATACCCTGTGTGAACAAATTGTCTTCACATCTCTCTTAAATCTTTCCCCACTCACCTTAAAACCTATGCCCTTGACCTCTGGACTCCTCTACCTTAGGAAAAAGACAGAGGCCAGTTCTGATATCTTGGCCTTCATAACCAGAGGATTTCAGTATAGGAGTAAAGAGGTTCTTCTGCAGTTGTATAGGGCCCTGGTAAGACCACATCTGGAGTATTGTGTACAGTTTCGGTCTCTTAATTTGAGGAAGGACATCCTTGTAATTGAGGCAGTGCAGCGTAGGTTCACGAGATTGATCCCTGGGATGGCGGGACTGTCATATGAGGAAAGATTGAAAAGACTAGGCTTGTATTCACTGGAGTTTTAGAAGGATGAGAGGGGATCTTATAGAAACATATAAAATTATAAAAGGACTGGACAAGCTAGATGCAGGAAAAATGTTCGCAATGTTGGGCGAGTCCAGAACCAGGGGCCACAGTCTTAGAATAAAGGGGAGGCCATTTACAACTGAGGTGAGAAAAAACTTTTTCACCCAGAGAGTTGTGAATTTGTGGAATTCTCTGCCACAGAGGGCAGTGAAACCATATCACTGGATGGATTTAAGAGAGAGTTAGAGCTCTAGGGGCTAGTGGAATCAAGGGATATGGGGAGAAGGCAGGCACGGGTCAGCCATGGTCACAACGAATGGCGGTGCTGGCTCGAAGGGCCGAATGGCCTCCTCCTGCACCTATTTTCTATGTTTTTATGTTTCTATGGCAAATTAATCAATGAGTCCAAAATGCCACAATGTTCCACAAATGGATGTTGAGGTGTTGTTCCTTAAGCTTGCACTGGAACTCGCTGTAAGAGTGAAGAAAGCCCAGGCAGATCGATCAGAGTGGGAGTCAGACGGAGGATTAAAGTGGCAGGTGAGTGGATCCTCAGTCAGTCCTGCATTCTGTGAGAGGAACCCAGAGCACCTGGAGGAAACCCACGCGGTCACAGGTAGAACACGCAAACTACACACAGACAGCACTCAAGTTCAAGATCAAACACAAGATCTCCTGCGCTACGGGGCAGCAGCACTACCAACTTCGCCACAGTGCCGTCCACCTAGGGGTGAGGCAAGTTATTCCAGACACAATGTGGTGAATATTTGGAATGAGCTGCCAGAGGAGTTAGATACTATTTAAAAGGCATTTGGACAAGTACTTGGATAGGCAAGGAGAGAGGATCTAATGCAGGCAAATGGGGTTAACATAGGTATGCACAATATATCACATGGACGATATAAACTACAAGGGCCTATTTCTATGGTGTGCGGTTCTAGGAACCTATGATTTATACTAACACCGGTCTTATAAAAAAGATTGTGGATCATTTGGCAGTGAGAATGAAGATTTAAAATTGATTTGAGTTGGAGAATTTCCAGCCATCAGTTTCATTTGCCTTCACCCACAGCCTACATTTTTCTTTGAAAGTTTAGATGAGCCCATATTGTGGATTTAAATAGGTCTAAAAATAACTATTTTGTCTTTGAGTCGTGTTGAGAGATAACTTTGAATTCCAGAAGAAGTCCAATTGCAGTCCAATCTTACAGTTATCGGTACATTTTCTTCAGCAACAATCTAATTTTAGAGAGATATATCTGCACACAAATTTTTAATTCATGCCTTGCATTTGCTCGAGGTTATCTACTATATTAGACCTGAGTGAGTTTTCAAAACAACTGCATTTCATTGATTAAAAAAAGGAACAAATTAACCCCTACTGGAAATGTGAATAGCAAACAATGTTTGCTGTAAATACGCAGATCAGGCAACCTTTGTGGAGACAGAAATATTGTTACATATGATGAGCGTTTGATGTCACTGGGCCTGTACTCGTTGGAGTTTAGAAGGATGAGGGGGGACCTTATTGAAACTTACCGAACTGTGAAAGCCCTGGATAGAGTGAATGTGGAGAGGATGCTTCCACCAGTCGGAGAGGCTAAGACCAGAGGCCATTGCCTCAGAATGAAAGGACATACCTTTAGAAATGAGATGAGGAGGCATTTATTTAGTTAGAGAGTGGTGAACCTGTGGAATTCATTGCCACACACAGTTGTGGAGGCCAAGTCAATGGATATTTTTAAGGCGGATATTGACAGATTCTTCTGTTCGATGACGTTGAGCTTGGCAGTGGTAAGGCCTTCAACGTTGAGCTGCAGTAGCACTAAACCTCGACAGTTGGCGGCATTTGACGGTGCCCCCTGGCCTGGGGAGGCATGGCATTTTGCGGTCTGCAGACGTCGCAAAGACATTAGTTTTGCTTTAAGGTTTTATAAGCCTGTAAGGGGGGGAGGCCGCGTAGAGGCTGTCTTTGACACCACGACATGTGCGCCTCAAGTCACGGCGCCCCTTTGCCATGCAAGCCCACGAGCTGCTCTGTACAACACCGGTTGACAACTTCCAAGGCCACCTGGGTCAAGACGAGATGGAGAGACCAGTGGAAGTCAGCAGAACCATCTAGGCTACATCTGTGAACCCATGGACGTCCCTGGCTAAGACCTGCCCCGAAAGCGGTGGATAACCCTCAATCGCTTGAGGACAGGCGTCGGACGCTATGGAGTAGCGATGAAGAGGTGGGGTCTCGTGGACAGTGCCTCCTGCGAGTGTGGGGACCCAACACCGACAGTGGAGCACATAGTCACCAGTTGCCCCAAATACCGGCCACCCAATGGTGAACGAGGTCTGATTGACCTGGACGATGACACGTTGGCCTGGCTCGCCTCAACGGAGCTGCAGGTCTAAAAGACATACGACAGGAGAAGAAGGCAGATTCTTGATTTGTACCGATGTCAGGGGTTACGGGAAGAAGGCAGGAGAATGGCTTTGAGAGGGAAAGATAGAACAGCCATGATGGAATGGCGGAGTAGACTTGACGGACCGAATAGCCTATTCTGCTCCTATCATTTATGAACTAACAAAGTCATTGCCTATTATTATCCCACTTTCTCATCCGCTCCCTACACATTAGAAGCAACTTAAAATGTAGAGGTCAATTATCCTACAAACCCGCACGTTTTTGGGATATGAAACATGACTCAACATTGCTTTATTTAAAATCTGTTAACTTTGATTAAGTTAAATAAATGGTTGGGTGGGTTAAATGCTAGTGACTTTCCCCGACTGAATGTTCCTGGCATTTTAACATCAGACAGTGAGACGACAACCGACGAATCTGAGATATACCCATATGGAATGAATCAACAGTTTGGTTTCTGAAAAATATTTAAGATTTTAACCTACTGAAGAGAGGAAATGATTACCATTTATTGTTTTCTGTACAATTATAAACCTTCGACACAATCGAGCACTCTTTCAATTTTCTATTCTCACAGTAGGCGGTAGTGCACTCTGCACAGCCCATGAAGCCCTTCAGCCATAAGAAGACTGCTAATAACACTGCCACATTCACAGAGCACTTGGGCTTCTATCATGGAGGACTTGGGTCTCGGCTCATGGAGGTTGTTCTCTACTGCAAGCACAAATTGAGGCATTAGGGAAACAGCCCAGGGTCGACCGAGCTAAACTCACAAATCAAACTAGGTTTCTTGGAACAACTTGGACTGAAATCGCAGGAGTTTCTTGGATGGCTGCCTATTAATAAGATCTGTCCAAACTTATTTGTTAGTTCCTGGAGCCTCTTTAATGATACCTTTGGCCCTGGGTGGAATTCTCTGCCACAGAAGGCAGTGGAGGCCAATTCACTGGATGTTTTCAAGGGAGAGTTAGATATAACAGAATCAAGGGATATGGGGAGAAAGCAAGAACGGTGTACTGATTTAGGATGATCAGCCACGATCGTATTGAATTCCAGTGCTGGCTTACTCCTGCATCTATTTTCTATGTTTCTATGAAAGAAAGAAATAGCTGACTGCCTCGTGCCAAACAGATTTGTTTCTTCTGGTCTGGAGTTATGCAACATCAATGATGATTTTGGGCCATCGTGTACAGTAAAGAATATCAAGCACAAAGGAAATGATAGTGGATACATTGCCAATTCTCAGCGTCTAAATTAACGACATGGATGGCCAGAATTAGCGAATTAAATTTTATGCTGATACTGAAATGTATCTGATCGCAACGAATTATGTTATTTCCAGATATGCTTGAATGGAGAGTAGAGGAAAACTATCAGCTGGTAGAACTGCTGCCTCACAGCGCCAGAGACCTGGGTTCAATCCTGACCTCGGATGCTGCCTGTGCAGAGTTTGCACCTTCTCCCTGTGACCGCGTGAGTTTCCTCCTGCTGCTCTGGTTTCCAAAGATGCGCAGGTTCATTGGCCTCTGTAAATTGCCCCCTGTGTGTAGGGAGTGGGAAAGTGGGATAACATAGAACTAGCATGAACGGGTGATCGATGGTCGGCGTGGACTCGGAGGGCCTGTTTCCACGCTGTGTCAATAGACAATAGGTGCAGGAGGAGGCCATTCGGCCCTTCGAGCCAGCACCACCATTCATATCATATCATCATATCATATATATACAGCCGGAAACAGGCCTTTTCGGCCCTCCAAGTCCGTGCCGCCCAGTGATCCCCGTACATTAACACTATCCTACACCCACTAGGGACAATTTTTACATTTACCCAGCCAATTAACCTACATACCTGTACGTCTTTGGAGTGTGGTTCAATGTGATCATGGCTGATCATTCTCAATCAGTACCCCGTTCCTGCCCTCTCCCCATACCCCCTGACTCCGCTATCCCTAAGAGCTCTATCTAGCTCTCTGTCGCTAAACTAAACTAACCAAGCTAACCACCAGGTTCAGGGAGAGTTTCTTCCCAGCTGTTATGAGGCAACTGAATCATCCTACCGCAACCAGAGAGGAGTGCTGAACTACTATCTACCTCTTTGATGACCCTCGGACTATCCTTGATCGGACTTTACTGGCTTTAACTTGCACTAAATGTTATTCCCTTATCATGTATCCGTGGATAGTAAATGGATAGATTGTAATCATGTATTGTCCATCTGCTGACTGGTTGGCACACAACAGCTTTTGACTGTACCTCGGTACACGTGACAATAAACTAAACAAGCCAGTGAGGATAAATTCAAGTTTCTATCCATGTTTTGGAAGTAGCAAACAAATGTCTTATTTGATTCTTAAGTCTGAGCAAAATAAACTTGGCCAGATGAATTCCATTTACTCCATCCAGTAGAGTGCGCAATCTTGGGTGGTCAAATCCATTTTGCCCTTTTTATAATTAGTCTTACCAGGAATAAAGTGAATATGGATCGTCACCCCTTTGTCATTGACTTTTCACAGATATAACTGGTTTTAATTAACCTCCAAATACCATCATCTTTGATGGAAAGAATAAGGAGAGACAATATGGATTGAATGGCAGAGTTTAAAAACGTGTGCGTGAAAAGAGGGACACAATACAAATAGATGGAAGGTCTGTTAAAGCCAAATAAAACATTTATTTAGATCACACTGTAAGAGGTGCACAATGTTCTGCTGGCCGCACTTCAAGAAAAATATGAAAATACTAAAATGAATCCAAGGGTGAGGGATTTTAATTATAAAGTTAGAATGCTGGGGCCATCATCCTTGATTCAAAGACAGAAGGATATATAAGATAACCATTTTAGATAGGGTAAAAATAGAGCAGTCATTTCTAAATGCTGAAGAATCCAGAGAGTTTAATTTAAAACTTTGGGCAAAAATTACAAGAGGGATTCAAAGTCAAACACTTTTAGTTATTCACAAATTAGGATTTAGAATTCACTGCCCATGCACCAGGTGGAACCAGAACTTATTTATTTCTTGAAATGGGAACTGAATAGCACTAGAGAGAATAACTATTAAGGTACTAAAGAAAAAGAACTTGAGTATAGGACTGATGAGTTGGCTCGAGAGGGAGCCAGCAGAGACGCGATGGGCTGAATGGCTTTCTTCTATGTTGTAACAATTCCAATGATACCAAGAATCATTGTGCAAGGATCAAATTAGGGATTTGGGTTGTAGCAATGAGGGGAAGTTGTAGAAAGGAGAGGTGGATAGAACAGTGCCAAATGAGAGGAACATGGATTATATTTTTAAAATGACACAACAATTAGGTACTCAGATGAAAAACACAATGAAAAGGGTTTTACTCAATACTAGACCAAGTGGATCCGTTGGGCCCACACCTCTCCTGCATTGATGCAGCACCCTCTCCTCCCCCCCCTCCCACTCCCCCCTCCTTTTCCCCACTCCCCCCTTCTTTTCCCCACTCCCCCCTCCCATCTCCCCTCCTCCCCCTTTTTCCAAACCCCTCATCCCCATCCCCTCCCCCTCAACCCCCCTTATCCTCCCTCCTGCCACCCCCCTCCCTCCCTCTCCCCACCCTCCCTAGGAGATAGATTTAAACTTTAAAATGTGAATAACTTTTAAAATATAACACCGATATCAATGTAACTTCTTCCATTAGCACCATAGGGACGATGGTGAGCAAGGTGGGCCTAAAATTGTTGCGCTATCATGTACCGTTTTGGCTGTAGTTCAGGAACAAACAAACAAACAAACGAGAGTTTTAGTATATAGGTAAACCAAGCGCCCTGCTGAGATCATTGAACAGTTTGGAAAACCTAGTCAGATTGGAGGAGGAGGAATAACTTCATGGCTGACGGAGGAAGTGTGAAAGGAAATACCTGCAAGGCAGAAAGAGAGGAGCGAGGGGAAAAGGGGAAGGGGATTAATGGGAGAGGTAAAAGCTTGAAAACTATTAAATCCAAGCTTGGGATAAAAACAAATCCATTGAATATATTTTTAAAAACTGAAGACTGTAAACATTTTTTTAGTTTAAAAGCAAAACAGATAGAGAGCAGGGCAAAGGCTGGATCTAGACTCAGTGGATGCAGACAGCAAGCCAAGCACTTGGGCCGTATCTTATAAATGTTGCCAACTGTGGCATTCATTCCCAATCTCTGTAAACGTTGGCAACGTCTGTAGTTTCTCTTGATTTCGGTTCAACATTACTCACGCTTTCCCCCGTATGATGTCTCAGACTATCGTTGATGTTGCAAGATCAAAATGCAATCAAGTTTTAAAGAGCCGTTTCACAGTTTCTGCACCAATAGGTGAAGGTAGCTTCTGGAATGGAGGAAAGAGTTGACAAGAGGGCTGAGAATGAAAGATAAATTTGTTACCGAGACTTAAATAAAACTGGGTAGGAAATGAGGAAGGCAGTTCAAGTACTGAATGTAACAGCAGAAACAACCTATTCAAAGTACAATTATCAATTTCTTCTGATTGGTCAGAGTACACGGGGAGGTGAGCAGTTTATGATATAGAACCAGGAAACTTAAGAAAATTGAAAATATTAATTTTAAGTAACCAAGAAAATACTATGCAAATGGACGCTAGACAGAATGAATCCGAGATAAATAGGGTGTGAATGAGACTCTATTCACAATGCAATCCATAAAATATTCTGCAATAGGAATAGGTCACATATGAAATTTTTAATAAAATACATATTCCATGTACATGGACATAGTTTGGCATATCATACAAATCATACATTAATATGATTTGTGCACATGGACCTAAACAAACCAAAATAATGAACAATTGCATCAGATAAATATAATCCTGCCCAGCATGAGGTGAGATGCAGGTAGGACATCTACTGTAATTTTTTTTATTTTTTTTTAGATTTAGAGATACAGCGCGGAAACAGGCCCTTTGGCCCACCGAGTCCGCGCCGCCCAGAGATCCCCGCACATTAACACTATCCTACACACACTAGGGACAATTTTTTTACATTTACCCAGTCAATTAACCTACATACCTGCACGTCTTTGGAGTGTGGGAGGAAACCGAAGATCTCGGAGAAAACCCACGCAGGTCACGGGGGGAACGTACAAACTCCGTACAGACGGCGCCTGTAGTCAGGATGGAACCTGAGTCTCTGGCGCTGCATTCGCTGTAAGGCAGCAACTCTACCGCTGCGCCACAGTGCCGCCCATGTAAGGCCCTGTGGTATTTAGATGAACAGAGAGACCTCAGGGTCCAAATCCCATGATTCCTGAAAGTGGCATCACAGATGGAACGGGTGGTTAACACAAGATATGGCAAACTTCCCTTTGTAGGTCAGGGTGGAGAAATTAAGAGCTAGGATGTTACAATGTAACTTTACAAAACACTGGTTAGGCTGCACTTGGATTGTGCAGTTCTGGTTGCCGCACTAGAGGAGGGTGTGATTGCATAGAGAGAGTGCAGAGCAGATTCACCAAGGTTTTACTTTAGAGTAGTTTAGAGATACAGCATGGAAACAGGCCCTATGGCCCACATCGACCAACAATTACCCACTCACTAGTTGTATGTTATCCTGGTTTCGCATCCTACACACTAAGGCCAATGTACAAATCCAAAAAAACAACACATCTTTAGAAGATGGGGGAAAATCGGAGCACCCGGACAAAACCCACGCAGTCACGAGAAGGTGCAAACTCCGTACAGGTAGCACCTGTAGTCAAGATTGAACCCGGATCTCTGGCGATATAAGGCAGCAACTCTACCGCTGTATCACTGTGCTGCCCCACTGCGTCGTTAGTGTTCTTGATCAAGAGGAAGGCGAGCTAGAGGGAAAACTCAGCTTGATCATGCTCTAACAACAACCATTTAAAACTGCATGCACGTGGATTGGACTGGATTAGATTCTAGGTCAAAAACCACAACAACCAGTCATTGTTTAGGCCAACATCTGCAGGCAGACCGGCAGAATTAAGCAGTGGCAATCTGCAAGGGAAGTAGAATTGAAAAGGCATTTGCAAAAATGTACATCAACACAGGAAACAAAACTGGATGGCAACTGGCAATCTTTTCCTTTGTAACAAAGAAATCTATCAAGACAGAAGGCCCCCGGCACGGATGAAGAATGACATTTCCTCTTATTTCAATGCACTTCCTCTTAAGAACATGCCCGAATGTTTTAACGCTATTTTGTTAAAGGTCATAATCCTTTTCTTAATTCGTCCATTTTAACAAATAACTGTGACTTATTTATACCCAAAGCTGTCATTAAGTCTAGTTAAAACGTCACACAACAATTCCAAGTGGATAAATGCATCACAACTGCTCCTTGATAGTGTAAACCAGGTCAATGTTCTCTTTTTATTTCTTTAAATATCACGGCATTATTTTTCCGCCCCAATTCCAGTCATCACACACACACACACACGCACACACAGCTGAGGGGAATAGTCCATTCGCCAGCATTTCAGCTAAAGCAGCTGTAACGTTTCTTTCCTGCGTTCTTAATCAGCTGAAATTCTCAAAGTCCCTTGATTTGGTTTGTACGAGTTGGCCTTGTGTTGCCAAATAGGTATTTCCTAATGCAAAGTATGTAGCGTACATGCAGAGGCTATGTCCAGGGAGGTTGGGGAAGGAGGGGTCATTAGTCAAGACTGATCATTGTTGCAAGATATTACGGTAGTGGGGCGTAGACAGAAACAAACACGGGTTTCAGTCAAGCAGTTGCCTGTGTTGGTCTTTATTTTACAAAAGTACACTGCGCATACACACACACACACATATACACGAGACTGATAAGATATGAATATATCACTTGACTCAAATGACACCACCCAGTACTCAGTTCTTAAAGGAACAGTTACCATTGTTTGGGAGTGGTGGTCAATAAATGAAGGTCGGTTTGGATCAAGAGAGCAAATGAATGGTTGTAACTGGTTTTAGATGAGCACGGATGGTGAGGCGAGGGTGGAGGGATTAGTGATGCTTCATTGATTGTAAAGCTCTTTGCAATATAACCTTCCTACTGCCGACTAGTTGACCAGCTAATTCCTAAAATTATAGGAAAATTAGGCACGTTTGTAATATGGTTAACCCGAGAGCCGACCTACTGGAGAAGCATGATGTGAAAAGGGACCAGCATAGAGAAGGTAACTTAATGGTCATGTTAGGAGAGGCAATAAATAGATTTAGGAAGTGTTTGAATTGCAAGACATAGCTAGCTGGAATAAAGGTAAACATAGGATGTTGTAAACCAGGTAATAAAACTGATCACAGGATAAAGGGAAGTCATTTTATTACACCCATTTGTCAGACCAATGCGAGATTGGTTTCCAGAAAGTTGAAAAGTTGAAGGTAATTCTAGGAAAGAGAAGAATGAAACAAAGAAATGTTAAAGGATACAAAGTGGAGGAGTAACTCAGCAGGTCAGGCTGCATATCTGAAGAACATGGATAGTTGACATTTTGGGTCAAGGCCCTTTTTCAGACTGGTCCAAAAAAGAGCCTTGACCCAAAACATCACTTATCCGTATTCTCCAGGGATGCTGCCTGACCCGTTGATACTCCAGCATTTTGTGTCCTGTTGTGTATTGACCAGCATCTGCAGTTCTTTGTTTCTACAAAGAAACGTTGATTACCTTTGAATTATTTCTAAAATTGTAAACTCGCATGTAACCAGACAGTAAAAGGCTCCAAGTGTTTTGAGACAGTTTGAGTTCTCTCAGAGTATTTTCCCAGTATGTACTGTTAGGCCTTAAATAAATCGACGATTTAGAGACTCACCGCTGCTCTGAGATTTTCTTTGTGTGCTGCTCTGTTTTGAGCCATAATTAAGGGGGTGGCATGGCACAGCGGTAGAGTTGCTGCCTTACAGTGCCAGTAGACCCGGGTTCAATCCTGACTACGGATGCAGTCTGTACAGAGTTTGTACGATCTCCCTGTGGGTTTTCTCTGAGATCTTCAGTTTCCTCCCACATTCTTTCGGTATGTTATGAGAAAAAGATTAGTAAAGACAAATGTGGGACCCTTGAAACAGGTGAAATTATTATGGGTAACAATGAAACGGCAGAAGAGTTAAACAGGTACGTCGGTTCTGCCTTCTCTGAGGAAGACACAAACAATCTCCCAGATGTACTCGCGGATGGAGGATATAGGGAGACAGAGGAACTGAAAGAAATTTGCATTAGGCGAGAAATAGACTGATGGGACTGAAGGCTGATAAATCCCCAGGGCCTGATGGTCTGCATCCCAGGGTACTCAAGGAGGTGGTTCTAGAAATCGTGGACGCATTGGTGATCATTTTCCAATGTTCTATAGATTCAGGATCAGTTCCTGTAGATTGGAGGATAGCGAATGTTATCCTACTTTTCAAGAAAGGAGCGAGAGAGTAAACAGGGAATTATAGACCAGTGAGCCTGACATCGGTGGAGGGGAAGATGCTGGAGTCAATTATTAAAGAGGTAATAACAGCGCATTTGGATAGCAGTAAAAGGATTGGTCTAAGTCAGCATGGATTTATGAAGGGGAAATCCTGCTTGACTAATCTTCTGGAATGTTTTGAGGTCGTAACAAGTGGATGAGAGAGAGCCAATGGATGTAGAAAATCTGGACTTTCAGAGAGCCTTTAATAAGGTCCCACACAGGAGATTGGTGGGCAAAAATAGAGCACATGGTATTGGGAGTAGGGTATTGACATGGATAGAGAATTGGTTGGCAGACAGTAAGCAAAGAGTAGGAATAAACGGGTCCTTTTCAGAATGGCAAGCAGTGGCGAGTGGAGTGCCGCAAGGCTCGTCGCTGGGGCCGCAACTATTTACAATATATATTAATGATTTGGATGATGGAATTAGAAGTAACACTAGCAAGTTTGCAGAGGACACAAAGCTGGGTGGCAGTGTGAACTGCGAAGAGGATGTAAGGAGGTTGCAGGTTGATTTGGACAGGTTGAGTAAGTGGGCAGATGCATGGCAGATGCAGTGTAATGTAGATAAATGTGAGGTTATCCACTTTGGCGGCAAAAACAAGGAGGCAGATTATTATCTCAATAGTGTCAGATTAGGTAAAGAGGAAGTGCAACGAGACCTGGGTGACCTTGTTCACCAGTCACTGAAAGTAAGTGTGCAGGTACAGCAGGCAGTGAAGAAAGCTAATGGCATGTTGACCTTCATAACAAAAGGATTTGAGTATAGGAGTAAAGAGGTCCTTCTGCAGTTGTATAGGGCCCTTGTGAGACCAGATCTGGAGTATTGTGTGCAGTTTTGGTCTAATTTGAGGAAGGACATCCTTGCTATTGAGGCAGTGCAGCGTAGGCTCACGAGGGTAATCCCCGGGATGGCGGGACTGTCATACGAGGAAAGATTGGAAAGACTGGGCTTGTATTCACTGGAATTTAGAAGAATGAGAGGGGAATCTTATAGAAACGTAAAAAAATTATAAAAGGACTTGACAAGCTAGATGCAGAAACAAATGTTCCCAATGTTGGAGGAGTCCAGAACCAGGGGCCACAGTCTAAGAATAAAGGGGAGGCCATTTAAAACTGAGGTGAGAAAAAACTTCTTCACCGAGAGTTGTGAATTTGTGGAATTCTCTGCCACACAAGGCAGTGGAGGCCAATTCACTGGATGAATTTAAAAGAGCGTTAGAAAGAGCTCTTGGGGCTCGCGGAATCAAGGGGTACGGGGAGAAGGCAGGCACGGGTTACTGATTGTGGATGATCAGCCATGATCACAATGAATGGCGGTGCTGGCTCAAAGGGCCAAACGGCCTCCTCCTGCACCTACTTTCTATGTTTCTATTTAGCGAGACTGTAAAGCTCGGTTTCCTCCATGCAGAGGGGATCAAAGAGTGGAGTACAGATTACTTCTAAGAACTCCTCACTCGTCCAATATTTAACTCAGAGTTGACACTAACCAAAACAGGAGGTCAGGTTGCTCATCCACCTTCTGAACTCTGTGCAACTCTGAAGTCTGTGCATTGCCAGGAGATGAAGATCAAAGGGACAGAGATGATCTAATAACAAAAACATATAAATATTTTTGGAAAGCAAAATTAGTTTCTTGCCTTAATTGAATTTGGTAAGAACATAAATTATGCACACATTCAACGTACTCTCTGGCACTTGGCATTGGTCCAATGAAAAGGTCAGAGCCTTCAGGGTAAACATCTGATTTTTACTTATTCACTGTGGGAAAAATGACTTTTCCCCGAAGCTCCTCCAACAACCCAACGCATGGATCAATGTGATTACACAATGACACAGTGACGGACTCAGCCATGATTCATGTTCATATTTAATATTGTTATTCAGAGTAAAGCATACCAGCTTCAATGATTCTCTGAGAATTCATTTATTGTACATTTGTATTTTTATCGCCTCTGAAATTTTTAAAAAACGCAAGAAAATATTATTGATCTTGGATCAAATGGTATAAGCAGAATGATCTATCTTATGAAGCATCTAAACTAAATTTTGTCCCATCTGTTTCATTTCAGGTTTCTGTTTAAAAAATGTCTTAATCTCCCCAAAGGTTCCAAACTTTTCATGGTGATCAGGTTTTAATATTTTTTTCCATTTTAATCACATTTTCAATTTTAAACTACATTTGCTCATGTTAATTATCACTTTTTTCTTTCCACATTATTCAAAAGTCTACTTAAACCATTCCATAGTGACATAAATTTAAACCATATACTTCGATAACTAGCATTTAATCTTCATAATAAAAGTTATTAATTTCATATACATTAAACATATTCAGTTTCAATCTATAGTTCCTCTGTCCCTCTCTCTTCCCAGATCTCCCACTGTCTTCCTGTCTCCACCTATATCCTTCCTTTGTCCCGCCCCCCCTGACATCAGTCTGAAGGTCTCGACCCGAAATGTCGCCCATTCCTTCTCTCCCGAGATGCTGCCTGACCTGATGAGTTACTCCAGCATTTTGTGAATAAATACCTTCGATTTGTACCAGCATCTGCAGTTATTTTCTTACATTCTTAGTACATTGCCGAGGTGCCTCAATGTTTTAAAAACACACAAGACCCATCTGGCACATTTGGTCTCTTTACAAAGTCTGAAATTTTAGTTTTTTGCTCAATTAAGATTAGACGCTTCAGTGTTTGATGAAGATTGCTTTTTTTGACACAAGAGGTTGACAATCTGATGTTCAGTAAAGGGCAGCACAGTGGTGCAGTGGTGGAGGTACACCAGAGACCTGGGTTCCATATAACATATAACATATAACAACTACAGCATGGAAACAGGCCTGTCCGGCCCTACCAGTCCACGCCGACCATTCTCCCTGACCTAGTCTCATCTACCTGCACTCAGACCATAACCCTCCAATCACCTCCTATCCATATACCTATCCAATTTACTCTTAAATAATAAAATCGAGCCAGCCTCCACCACTTCCACCGGAAGCCCATTCCATACAGCCACAACCCTCTGAGTAAAGAAGTTCCCCCTCATGTTACCCCCAAACCTTTGTCCCTCAATTCTGAAGCTATGTCCCCTTGTTGGAATCTTCCCCACTCTCAAAGGGAAAAGCCTACCCACGTCAACTCTGTCCGTCCCTCTCAAAATTTAAAAAACCTCTATCAAGTCCCCCCTCAACCTTCTACGCTCCAAAGAATAAAGACCCAACCTATTCATCCTCTCTCTGTAGCCTAAGTGCTGAAACCCAGGCAACATTCTAGTAAATCTCCTCTGTACCCTCTCCATTTTGTCGACATCCTTCCTATAATTTGGCGACCAGAACTGCACACCATACTCCAGATTCGGCCTCACCAATGCCCTGTACAATTTCAACATTACATCCCAACTTCTATACTTGATGCTCTGATTTATAAAGGCAAGCATACCAAACGCCTTCTTCACCACCCTATCCACATGAGATTCCACCTTCAGGGAACAATGCACAGTTATTCCCAGATCCCTCTGTTCCACTGCATTCCTCAATTCCCTACCATTTACCCTGTACGTCCTATTTTGATTTGTCCTACCAAAATGCAGCACCTCACACTTATCAGCATTAAACTCCATCTGCCATCTTTCAGCCCACCCTTCCAAAAGGCCCAAGTCTCTCTGTAGACTTTGAAAATCTACCTCACTATCAACTACTCCACCTATCTTAGTATCATCTGCATATTTACTAATCCAATTTGCCACACCATCATCCAGATCATTAATGTAAATGACAAACAACAGTGGACCCAACACAGATCCTTGGGGCACTCCACTAGACACTGGCCTCCAACCTGACATACAATTGTCAACCATTACCCTCTGGTATCTCCCATTCAGCCATTGTTGAATCCATCTTGCAACCTCACTATTAATACCCAACGATTTAACCTTCTTAATCAACCTTCCATGTGGAACCTTGTCAAATGCCTTACTGAAGTCCATATAGACAACATCCACAGCCTTGCCCTTATCAATTTCCCTGGTAACCTCTTCAAAAAATTCAAGAAGATTAGTCAAACATGACCTTCCAGGCACAAATCCATGTTGACTGTTTCTAATCAGGCCTTGATTATCCAAATAATTATATATATTGTCCCTAAGTATCTTTTCCATTAATTTTCCCACCACAGACGTCAAACTAATAGGTCTATAATTGCTAGGTTTACTTTTAGAACCTTTTTTAAACAAAGGCACAACATGCGCAATGCGCCAATCTTCCGGCACCATCCCTGTTTCTAATGACGTTTGAAATATTTCCGTCATAGCCCCTGCTATTTCTGCACTAACTTCCCTCAATGTCCTAGGGAATATCCTATCAGGACCTGGAGACTTATCCACTTTTATATTCTTCAAAAGTGTCCGTACCTCCTCTTCTTTAATCCTCCTAATTTCCATCACTACTCTACTTGTTTCGCTTACCTCACATAATTCAATATCCTTCTCCTCGGTAAATACCGAAGAAAAGAAATTGTTTAATATCTCCCCCATTTCTTCCGGCTCAGCACATAGCTGTCCACTCTGACTCTCTAATGGACCAATTTTATCCCTCACTATCCTTTTGCTATTGACATATCTGTAGAACCCCTTGGGGTTTACTTTTACATTACTTGCCAAAGCAGCCTCATATCTTTTTTTCGCTTTTCTAATTTCCTTTTTAAGATTCCTTTTACATTCTTTATATTCCTCAAAAACCTCATTTACTCCCTGCCGCTTATATTTATTGTATATCTCCCTCTTTTTCTGAACCAAGTGTCCAATTTCCCTGGAAAACCACGGCTCTTTCAAATTATTATTCTTTCCTTTCCACCGAACAGGGACATAAAGACTCTGTACTCTCAAAATTTCACCTTTAAATATCCTCCATTTCTCTATTATATCCTTTTCATAAAACAACAATTTCCATTTCACTCCTTTTAAATCCTTTCTCATCTCCTCAAAATTAGCCTTTCTCCAATCCAAAATCTCAACCCTTGGTCCAGATTTGACCTTCTCCATAATGATATTGAAACTAATGGCATTATGATCACTAGACCCAAAGTGCTCCTCAACACATACCTCCGTCACCTGACCCATCTCATTTCCTAACAGGAGGTCCAATACTGCCCCTTCTCTGGTAGGCACCTCTACGTATTGCTGCAAAAAACTATCCTGCACACATTTTACAAACTCCAAACCATCCAGCCCTTTAACAGAATGTGATTCCCAGTCTATATACGGAAAATTGAAATCACCCACAATCACCACTCTGTGCTTACTACTAATATCTGCTATCTCCTTACATATTTGCTCTTCCAATTCTCGTTCCCTATTTGGCGGTCTATAATACACCCCTATAAGTGTTGCTAAACCTTTCTCATTTCTGAGTTCCACCCAAACAGCCTCCTTAATCGAGCCTTCTAGTCTGTCCTGCCAAAGCACTGCTGTGATATCCTCCCTGACAAGCAATGCAACACCCCCACCTCTTGCCCCTCCGATTCTATCACATCTGAAACAATGAAATCCTGGAATATTTAATTGCCAATCGCAACCCTCCTGCAACCATGTTTCACTGATCGCCACAACATCATACTTCCAGATGTCAATCCAGGCTCTAAGCTCATCCACCTTTCTTACAATGCTCCTAGCATTAAAATATACACATTTAAGGGACCCATCATTTCTTATTCTCAGTTTATTTCTTTTCCCTTCTTTCTCTCCTACATATTGGGTCTGAGTGTTTCCCTTTTCTGCCTCCTGCCTCACACACTGCCTATTAGCTATCTGTGTTTGAGTCCCTCCCCACAACCGTACTAGTTTAAAGTCTCCGCAGTTATTTTAGCAAATCTCCCCGCCAGGATATTGGTTCCCCTCGGGTTCAGATGCAACCCGTCCTTTTTGTACAGGTCATACTTCCCCCAGAAGAGGTCCCAATGATCCAGAAACTTGAAACCCTGCTTCCTGCACCAGTTCCTCAGCCACATATTTATCCTCCACCTCACTCCATTCCTATTCTCACTATCGCGTGGCACAGGCAGTAAGCCTGAGATTATTACTTTGGAAGTCCTTTTTTTAAAACTCTCTTCCTAGCCCCCTGAATTCTCCTTTCAGGACCTCTTCCCTTATCCTACCTATATTGTTGGTACCTATATGTACCACGACCTCTGGCTCCTCTCCCTCCCCTTTCAGGATATCCTGGACACGCTCAGACACATCCCGGACACCGGCACCAGGGAGGCAAACCACCATCCGGGTCTCCCGACTGCGTCCACAGAAACGCCTATCTGACCCCCTCACTATAGAGTCCCCTATTACTACTGCTCTCCTCTTCCTTTCCCTACCCTTCTGAGCAACAGGGCCGGACTCCTTGCCAGAGGCCCAGGCACCGTCGCTGCCCCCAGGTAGGCTGTCCCCCCCAACAGTACTTAAACAGGAGTACTTATTTCCAAGGGGTACAGCCACCGGGGTACTCCCTAGTCCCTGCCTCTGTTCCTTGCCCCCCCTAACAGTGACCCACTTGTCTACCTCCCGTGGTCTAGGAGTGACCACCTCCCTGTAACTCCTATCTATAACCTCCTCACTCTCCCTGATCAGACGGAGGTCATCAATCTGCCGCTCCAGGTTCCTAATACGGTCCCTTAGGAGCCCCATCTCGTCACACCTGGCGCAGATGTGGATGTCTGGAAGACTATCAGACTCCCAGATTCCCCACATCTGACACCCAGAACAAAAAACTGCCCTGGCAGTCATACTCTCCAAACAAAGCCCCGCGCTCAGTTACTAAACCTACCGCCCGGCCGCTACTCCAACCGCCCACCCAAAAGAACTGAGTGATCTCCTGGGAGAGGCGAAAAACCGGATAAAAAACCCAGGCCAATTTGGGAAAAAATCCGGGAAATTCCTCTCCGACCCCAAGCTAGGCGATCGAAACTAGTCCGGGAGATCACACAGGTCTTACTCCTTACAATCCCCACACACTACTTCCCAAGCAACACAGCTTGGTGCTACTGCTGCTGCTTGCTGCTGCTTGCTGCTGCTGCTACTGCTGATTGCTGCTGCTGCTGCTGATTGCTGCTGATTGCTGCTGATTGCGTAGTGTTTGCACGGGTGCTGGCTGCGTAGTGTTTACACGTTCTCTCTGTAACCGCATGGGTTTTCTCCGGGTGCTCTGGTTTCCTCCCACATTCCAAAGACGTGCAGGTTGGTAGGTTAATTTGGCAATTCAGAAATTTGCACCTAGTGTATCGGCCATAGAACCAGTGTAAGGGGTGACCAATGGTCAGCACGGACAGAGTGTGCTGCAGAAGCCAAGACATTTTTAAAGTGGAGATTGATGGGCTCTTGATTAGGAAGATCGTCAAAGATTATAGGGAGAAGGCAGGAGAATGGAGTTGTGTAGGAAAAGTAGATCAGCCATGATTGAATGGCAGAATAGACTCAATGAGCTGAATGGCCTAATTCTGCTTCTACGTCTTATGTCCAAAGGGCCTGTTTCCACTCTGTATCTAAAAATGTACTTTAAAAATGTTAAAATGCAGATTCCAAATGTTGAAATTCAAATACCATAGATTGGATCTTCAGAGTGCTAACATCCCTTAATTAAAACTCTGATTAAGAACATGTTGCCATTAGTGATAAAAGCAGAAGAAAAGCTTTTAATTACTTGATTAATCTCTCTGGGAAATCAAAAACAATGCAAATCCAGTGTGATCAACAAATTAAGCTAAACCTCATGTGCAGAAAATAATTCGGTGAAAGCTATTCTAGCATCAGCTGGGCGGAAAAGGCATTTCACATGGGAACATAGTAAGCCATTCATCTCACAAACCTATTGTGCATTCATTAAGGTCATAACTAATCCATGCCTTAACTCAAAATACCATGGCTACTTGAACAGGTCAACCACCTCAGCTCGACAACAAAAGCAAAGTTTCTCAGTGCGGTATCCTAAGCCCAATCGGGAACATCAATGATTTTGCCTTCCCATCCAGAAGCGGATGATGGGATATTTCTGGATTTGGCATAATGTTCAGCTCCATTGCTGTGTAATGATCCTGATCTGATAAGGGGACTAGAGGTAAAAGAGCCATTAGGAGGCAGTGATCACAACATGATAAGTTTTACTCTGCAAATGGAAAGGCAGAAGGGAAAATCGGAAGTGTCAGTATTACAGTATAGCAAAGGGGATTACAGAGGCATGAGCTGGCCAAAATTGACTGGAAGGAGGCCCTAGCAGGGAAGACGGTAGAACAGCAATGGCAGGTATTCCTGGGAATAATGCAGAGGTTGCAGGATCAATTTATTCCAAAGAGGTGGAAAGACTCTAAGGGGAGTAAGAGACACCTGTGGCTGACAAGGGAAGTCAGGGACAGCATAAAAATTAAGGAGAGGAAGTACAACATAGCAAAGAAGAGTGGGAAGACAGAGGATTGGGACTCTTTTAAAGAGCAACAAAAGTTAACTAAAAAGGCAATACGGGGAGAAAAGATGAGGTACGAGGGTAAACTAGCCAATAATATAAAGGAGGATAGCAAAAGTTTTTTTAGGTACGTGAAGAGGAAAAAAATAGTCAAGGCAAATGTGGGTCCCTTGAAGACAGAAGCAGGGGAATTTATTATGGGGAACAAAGAAATGGCAGACGAGTTAAACCGTTACTTTGGATCTGTCTTCACTGAGGAAGATACACACAATCTCCCAAATGTTCTAGGGGCCGGAGAACCTAGGGTGATGGAGGAACTGAAGGAAATCCACATTAGGCAGGAAATGGTTTTGGGTCGACTGATGGGACTGAAGGCTGATAAATCCCCAGGGCCTGATGGTCTGCATCCCAGGGTACTTAAGGAGGTGGCTCTAGAAATAGTGGAAGCATTGGAGATCATTTTTCAATGTTCTATAGATTCAGGATCAGTTCCTGTGGATTGGAGGATAGCAAATGTTATCCCACTTTTTAAGAAAGGAGGGAGAGAGAAAACGGGTAATTATAGACCAGTTAGTCTGACATCAGTGGTGGGGAAGATGCTGGAGTCAATTATAAAAGACGAAATTGCTGAGCATTTGGATAGCAGTAACAGGATCATTCCGAGTCAGCATGGATTTACGAAGGGGAAATCATGCTTGACAAATCTACTGGAATTTTTTGAGGATGTAACTAGGAAAATTGACAGGGGAGAGTCAGTGGATGTGGTGTACCTCGACTTTCAGAAAGCCTTCGACAAGGTCCCACATAGGAGATTAGTGGGCAAAATTAGGGCACATGGTATTGGGGGTAGGGTGCTGACATGGATAGAAAATTGGTTGACAGACAGAAAGCAAAGAGTGGGGATAAATGGGTCCCTTTCGGAATGGCAGGCAGTGACCAGTGGGGTACCGCAAGGTTCGGTGCTGGGACCCCAGCTAGTTATGATATACATTAATGACTTAGACGAAGGGATTAAAAGTGCCATTAGCAAATTTGCAGATGATACTAAGCTGGGGGGTAGTGTGAATTGTGAGGAAGATGCAATAAGGCTGCAGGGTGACTTGGACAGGTTGTGTGAGTGGGCGGATACATGGCAGATGCAGTTTAATGTAGATAAGTGTGAGGTTATTCACTTTGGAAGTAAGAATAGAAAGGCAGATTATTATCTGAATGGTGTCAAGTTAGGAGGAGGGGGAGTTCAACGAGATCTGGGTGTCCTAGTGCATCAGTCAATGAAAGGAAGCATGCAGGTACAGCAGGCAGTGAAGAAAGCCAATGGAATGTTGGCCTTCATAACAAGAGGAGTTGAGTATAGGAGCAAAGAGGTCCTTCTACAGTTGTACCGGGCCCTGGTGAGACCGCACCTGGAGTACTGTGTGCAGTTTTGGTCTCCAAATTTGAGGAAGGATATTCTTGCTATGGAGGGCGTGCAGCGTAGGTTCACTAGGTTAATTCCCAGAATGGCGGGACTGTCGTATGTTGAAAGGCTGGAGCAATTGGGCTTGTATACACTGGAATTTAGAAGGATGAGGGGGGATCTTATTGAAACATATAAGATAATTAGGGGATTGGACACATTAGAGGCAGGAAACATGTTCCCAATGTTGGGGGAGTCCAGAACAAGGGGCCACAGTTTAAGAATAAGGGGTAGGCCATTTAGAACGGAGATGAGGAAGAACTTTTTCAGTCAGAGAGTGGTGAAGGTGTGGAATTCTCTGCCTCAGAAGGCAGTGGAGGCCAGTTCGTTGGATGCTTTCAAGAGAGAGCTGGATAGAGCTCTTAAGGATAGCGGAGTGAGGGGGTATGGGTAGAAGGCAGGAACGGGGTACTGATTGAGAGTGATCAGCCATGATCGCATTGAATGGCGGTGCTGGCTCGAAGGGCTGAATGGCCTACTCCTGCACCTATTGTCTATTGTCTATTGTCTATTGACAAAAACCATTACTGCAATTTGAGGTTTGTACCTCAAATCGGCCACTTATCATAAAGCATAATTTTCCATTTGATCTTTTGGATGTGCTGTAAACCAAGTCCAGCATGCTTTCGTTGCCAAAGATCATTGCAAAATGCAATCTGTCTCTCCCTCCCCTCCAGAAACCAGAAATGAATCTGATTTTTGTTTAGTAGGTAAACTGGCATAAGGAGCTGACAGTTGAATCTTGTATTCGGCATTGTTGCCAATAATGTGTCCTCCTGACCTATTCGACACTTAAAACAGAGTTTTCTGTAAATTCGCTTTGTACTTCGCTCAGCACAATATTAAAAAATAAGTAGACAGTAACTTGTATTTTTTAAATAATTAAGCCTGAGGTGTTTTATTGCACAATTTACTACAAGACAATAACAAGTTTACAAAAACATCTAGACTGAACAGCATATTTCACTTTTTGCCCATTTTTATAGAAATGCAAAACTCAAAGAAAAATAATAGCAATTTTTGCCATCTTTTGAGTACAAGCCAAAGAAATTAATGGTCACTATTTCTATTCTACTGACGATAAAAAAATTATAAATAGCAGTTTTGTAAAGAGCTGCAGAATATGCATATGTTTTCATGTTTGATCTTAAAGTTCCATTTCATATGTTCCCAGTCCATTTGTAGTCACTCACCTGGATGTGACCACCTTACTTCAGAGATTGGAACAGAATAAATAATAACGAATGTTTTTTAAAAAAGCAACAAAGTTAAAAATAAACATGTAATTTCATAACATGAACATTGCCATTATCGATTAAAGCTCCAAAAGTTTCAAATTACACAAAGATCCAAAACTTCCCTTTTTAAAAACATCATCTTAAACATTGATGGAACTTCACGTCAAATGGAGGAGATACAATGCTGTACATGCAAGTAGCACATTGACCAGGCACCAGAAATGTACCTTTTAATCTCCAAAGTGCACACACTCTAATACCTTTTTTAAAAGTTTAAAAAAAAATCACATCTGGTCTCTGAATCAATAACAAAATGTATTCACATATCAGTTTAGTCTCAACACTTTAACAAGTATGTGAAATATGTTCAACATGAGTGAACTCAGATTTTTACTCTGGTGAATGAAAGACTGAAGTACAATGATTTTTGGAGTTAGCACAATCATTAACAGTTACAAGTAAATACAATATTTTGAAATATCTGGAGATTCTGAAGTAGTTCAATTTAATTTTATTTCTTTAAAAAAAACACCCCATTCTCCAGAAAGTTAATGAGAATTTTTACTAATTCTGTTACTGGAACATTTCCAAGAACAGGTCATAGCATTGATTAGAAGAATTGTTTAATAATTAACAATTTGTCTTTAACAGATCTTCAATCACATCTATAAACTTAAAGCTGCCTGTTAGTTTTACTTTTTTCTCCTGATTGTGAGGTATAATCACACTGTTATAAAAAAAATTAAATTAGATGAAGTGACTCAATTACATGGTTTAGACCATATGGTATCATGAAAACGTGAAGATTTTTAGAACTTTACTAAAAGTGGAATGTTATAAATAAGAGATGTTCCATTGTAGGAGGAAAACAAGCATGCTGAATGTAGCAACACTGCGAAAACCAAAACAGCTGTGGAAATTCAAAAATCAGAGAGCAAAAAAAGCACATGACCAAAAATGCACGTTAACAAATGACATTATAATGACACAGCATAGTCCCATTTTGCCTGCCCCACTCTCGCTCTATTGAGTTGTGGCTTGAGAGGGTCAGCAAGATATATAATAGGCATGTGATATTTTAGTTGTGTAGTATTGCTGTGACTGTTCTCTTTAGAACACATGCTCTATCAACAATTTGGCTTACTATACGCTTTCCAAGGGTTTTGATAGATTAAACAGCCAATTTTGTTCACATTCTTCCTAATGATGAATCACTACACTTCCCTACATTAAATCTCATCTCCCATATTTTACACATTTCAATGCTCCACATTCTGCATATATGTCCAAATTTTCCTATTAACCATCCATGCTAAAGAGAACATTCCAACTTTTCCAAAGAACTAAGATCTCACATGCTTGACTCTAAACCTCCACTGTACTCTCAAAACACAGCAATTTTCCCAACAACAGTTCGGAATTGACCACAATTTTCCAGATAACTTAATTAGTTCCGTAAAACCCTTCCTCCCCACCATTTACTATTCCTGCATGCTCTACAAACATGGGCAATTTAGTTCACATTCCCTCTAGCATAATGAATCACTATGCTTCTACACATTAGATTTTATCTCCCAGGTTTCGTTCATTTGACCAGTCAACATCCTCCTATGACTATCCCCACTGTTCAATAGATTTCCAAGGCACCTACACACTTTGAAATTAAATCCTGAAGTCCAAGTCATACATGTAAAATAAATACACACACAAACCATGGAAAAATATCAAATGTCCAGTATAATTAACAACCGTTTGCTTGAATTCTTTTCTGTCATTAGTCAATATCATATTACCAGCCACCACCCTTTTAATCCCAGTCTTCAATTAATCTAAACCTGCAGTATCAAATTTTATTGTGTTTTCTCTTTGGAGTTTGGCCGATTGCAAAGGTATCATTTGGATACGATGGGGAAAAGGGCGGAGAAGAATAGGCAGAGTATGAAAAAAGTTTGCTGCACTCACATATCACTGGAAAATATTATCTATGCATAACATAAACAGCAGCTGGCATTAGAGACAGCTGAATAGATTTTGAGACCAGGCAAAAAAGTAACTAGCAATTGTTACCAAAGTTCCTTCAATATTTGCAGCATATTTAATTGCACATCTGAAGCCCATTAACTAATTGAAAGAATAGTTTCATACCAGTTGATTTGTGACTCCCACATTATCACTTTCACTTGTCAATTAAAAATATGTCAGTAGTCAGAGTGGAGGTATTTTTACTTTCGAGAGTAAGTCAAGGAAAAAGATGATTACAGCTATGAAGCAATCATAGCAGATTTTTGGCTTGACTTTCCACACAAAGCAAAGCTTTCTTCCTCACCAAACCCCACTACCCCCACCCATTAAAAGTAATCTATAAACCTCCTCCTTTTCAATCGCAAGGGCCTGCAATTTAAGATTGCCTTTCCCAGCCAAACCGGAATTGTGGTGTAGACAATGATCTAGTTAAATATATTGTAAGCTTTAAACAATTTGCACTCTGAAAGTAGTTTTGTGCTTCTGGAGCACACTTTCTTCCACAGAAGGTCTGATGGATTGACAACATGAAGTGATTGTGTCAGAAATTGCCTGTTTGAAACAGCAAATTCTTGCAAAATTGGCAGACTCTGGTTACATATGTCGCTTGCTCGCAGAGCATCCTAACTAACCCTGCAATTCTTATTAAAGAGTTTTAGATTAAAAAGTTTGCACCAACCCACTGAAAAACTTTAATCAAATTGAGAAATGCATTTAGGAGTAGACATTAAAGTCTTAAGCACCGATTCAATTTGGTTGGATGATGTATCACGCCTTTTTAATTTGCGTAAATTAATGGACAATTCTGTTACTTGTAGATTAGTTTTGCAGTTTAAAATCACTTGCTCCGACAATGAAATTTTTGGCTTTCAAGGCATTTCTGATGAACACATCACTCGTGAGTTAAGCTTGGCTCAGTAGAAATATTAAGTCACATGGAGTGCCATACCTTGCCAGAGATGAGAACAAAGTAATATGGAAATCAACATTGATAGAATGCTACACTGCCAGAGATAATGCCCTTTGGATGATGGTAGGCATGGTAGCAATGGTAGGCATGACCCTGTTGATAATACTCTCACCAGAGACAGAAAGTGGTGAAATCAACTCGTAGTCTATTCACTTAGCACAATAATCTATGTTGACACCTGAATGCAGAACTAAGGGAGCTGTCCTGAACTAAACTTCAGAAACAGTCTTCCACATGAGACAGTAAGCCAAACGCATCTACACTCCAAGGTAGATTTTTAATAAAAATAAATGCCATGCAAAGGACAGAGGTGGTCTCTGCCATCTTGGCTAACATTACTCAACATTATTAAAGAAGATCAAATTATGTTCGTGCATGTGGGAACAGTGCATAAATTAGGTGCCAAGTTTTCTGTACTTCAATAATAACGTTTTGTGAATTACTCCATCGTCATGAAAAAACATGACAGGTAGCATATAAATGTAAGCCTACATTTCAATCTAGCTCACTGCATTCAGTGTTCACAATATGGCCCCCTTCTACATTGGAGAAACCAAGTGGAGATTGGATGATCATTTGCACAGCCCCTGTGTTCAGTCTGTAGGAGTCACCCTGAGCTTTTGGTTGCCTGCCATTTTAATTTACCATCCCACTTATTGTGCAATGTTATAGGACCCAGAGTAAGCTTGAAAATTAACACCTCTTTTGTTTGAGCACATTGCGGTCTTCTGGGCTTAATATCAAGTTCTCCAACTTTAGATGACTGCTCTTTTTTTTCCGGTTCAGAACTGGCCATTTCTGTCTGCCATCACTTTGGCCGTATTTTTGTTCTAATCATATAATCTGGTCTGCTGGCATGTTCCACAGCCTCGTGATTAAAAACATGTTACACAAAGAAGCATGATGTATTGGTAATTGCTACTTTAACTGCTTCCAACAACCCATTTGGCCTTGCCTCTTCTACCCATGCCATCTCTTTCCTCCGCTGAAAACAAACTTGGACTTCTCTTTCCCCAAATCTGGCAAAAAGTTCCAAATCCGAAACATCATCTGTCTCTGTGTCTATAGATACTGTCTGACTTGCTGAATGTTTCCAACATTTTCTCTTTTTAATCCATGCGAATAAATTGCCCCATCAGCTCTTATTCTGCAAAGTAAGATTCTATCACATGTCAAAAGCTTTTTGCACATTTAAATAAATCACATCTACTTGCTCCCCTCTAATGACTCGGGTTGCTATTTCCTCAATGAATTCCAATAATTTTATCAAACATTTACTTTTCCACTTACAAAGCTAGGCTAAATTTGCTTGATTAGATTGATGACTTTCCAAATATTCTGCTAGTACTATGTGCTAAGATGGCACCGTGGTAGATTTGCTGCCTGACAAAGCCAGATACCTGGGTTCAATTCTAACTATAGGTGTTGTCTGTACTGGGTTTGTACATTCTCCCTGTGACCTCCTTGGTGTGCTACGGATTCCTCCCATATTCCAAAGACATGAAAGTTTGTAGGTTAATTGGCTTCTGTATATTACCCCTAGGGTGTAGGGTGGTATAGTGATCATTGGTCAGCGTGGACTTGGTGGGCCGAAGGACTTGTCTACGCTGTATTTCTAAATTAAACTAAAACTACTTCCTTAATGATTTGTAGCATATTTCCCACAATTAATATTAGGTGAATTGATCTGTAACCACTTATTGCCTATCACCCTGGTTGAATAAAAATGTCACATTGGTAGTTTTCCAATTTTCTGAGACTTCTCGAGAATCTAAGGATTTTTGGAAGACTACAACCATTGCATTCATTTATTTTAATATCCAAGGCCCAGAGGGCTAATTCATTAAATAATTGAGATAATATTTAATTCCTCTCCTTGTATTACTGGGAGTGCAGTATCTTCTACCATAAAGAAAGATGCTGTTTAACTCAGTTCCTTATTCTCCATTGCAATCTTTATTCTCCATTGCAATCTCATTCTTTATCAGTGTCTGATCATTTTGACCTATTTTTCAAATACAGATAGTTCTGCTACAATGTGATAGTTGTATGCCTAAGAAATCTCATGTTAAGGAAAATCACATTATAAAAACAATTGTGCGAATTGTTTCCAGAAAGGGGATTGGGGGGCTTGTGAGTTTCAGACCGGCCATAACAAAGTTATGTTTACCCACAGGATTTTCAAGGAAAAGGTCTTTTAAACAATTATAAGTCTTGTACTTAAGTGTGCTTGTGCTCATGTTTAGAAATATTTTACTGAACTTACTGAAATGTCATACCTCGGTATGTGACAAGAACCATTGAACCATTGTTTATTTATGTTACTGCAGGCTAAAAATACTAAAAACCTGTATGTTACGTTGTTAAGTGTCAATAGAAAAATTCTCATTGAATTCAAAGGCTTACTACGGTGAATGCAGCAGCCCACACCGCCAGACTTCGGAACGGCATCTTCCTTTCTGTTACCAGGTCTCTGAATGGTCCTTCAATCAGCTAGGGTATTGCCCGATTCACCTCTATCCAATTGGGGGCATTGGACTGTGTCTGTGGAACTGTTGTGCTACAATGCCGAGAATAATATTCCGCATTCTGTATCCCCCCTTTGCTCGTCCTATTGTACTTGAGTTTGACTTGATTGTATTTATGCATGGTATATCTGATCTGTTTGGATAGCATGCAAAACAAGGCCTTTCACTGTACCTCGGTACACGTGACAATAATAAATCTAAACCTAAACTCTGTGCTTAAAGACATCAGTGTCTGATTGCTGCATGGATGTTATATGGAAACATTTATTTTTCTGCTTGCCAATTTCCAAATAAGTTTTTAAGTGGTTTTCTAGTTTTAGATTGAAATCGCATGGTAACCAATGGTAGGCCTGCATGAAGCAAATACTGTTTACTAATTCATCGATTACATTATATCCAATTCACATTGTGGAAACACGCCTTACAACAGAACTATCTACTAATTTTTCCTTTGCATCCTTTAATATTTTCTCCGGCCTACTTCATAGGACAGTCATTCTCCACGAAAATCAAAGTTGTCATTATATACTTAAAAGAATTGGAACAGAGCTCCAAATTATCAGGGCTTTGATTAAGGCTAAAATTATCCTTGCCCAAGACAGATTCCAAATTAGGAAAAGTAAAACTACAGTAAAAAAAATAATAACCTAATTTATATTCCCTTTCTGACCATCTTTTAAAGTAAGTTGTTCAAGAGTTTTGAACTACTTCAATGTACAAAAATCTTCTAAAATGAAACACACTCTTCTGTAATTGTCAATCCATTGCTTTGGCCCATAAATGAATAATTTCCATTAGTCAATATTTTGACTAGGGCCAGTAGCTCAACTAACTGAAATTTGACACCACCTTAAGTACGTGCAAAATATATTTACTCCAGTGGGATAATTCAAGACACATAACTTTGATTTTTTTATACTTTTCCAAGCACAATGGCTACAAACAGCATTGTATGCACCCCTTATATTTTAGTAGAAATAAAATAATTGCCTATAAGGTTACATTTAGTTAACTCAATATTGCACAGTAGGCTCCGAAGGATATTTTAACAGAAACAATTACCTCAATTTTCCCATGAGATCACTTTGAAGTTATATCAACTGCGTGAAAGATAGAGGTTATGCAGTATTAGACTTTAAACAAAAAAAACCTATGGAGGGGTCAAATAATATTATACAGATCATCCAGACAGAAGATACAACAGAAAACAAATTAAGTAAATAAATCCATGGTCCCCATACTTGATTTTTAAAATCTTTTTGTATGGGGATATTTAAAAAAACAGAATCAATATCATAACAGCAATCAGATATTGATAAAGCCTAAATTATTTTCCCAGTATTGGTCTGATAATAATTCTAATAACCCAAATCCAAAGCACACTAGAAAGATTGCTTCAGACCTCAATGTCTGAGTTATTAACGTCTAACAACCCGGTATAACAGTGAGGCTCTTACTGTATTACATTTGGGACCGTATTAAATACCAATTGTCTTTTCTCCACCATCTAGCAGATTTAGAAACCCAAGGTTATCAGGTTAAGTTTCTATTTGTCAATGAGGACAACTTGTCATTATAAAAATATTTCTCGTGTTTAGAGATTATATGGAGCAAGATGAAGAATTTTGCTTTGTGATGCAAATCAATATGCCATGATAGCACAACAATCCAGAGAAATTTCAACTTGCTTTTGACAAGAGGCAGTCTGAAAGGAGTTCCACGATGCATTAACTGAAAACCCATTTAACGTTAAGGCAATTAGTGCTTCTTTGAGATTAGTCAAGTAATAAATTTGTTGGTTTGGGATAACCAAAGACAACGAAGTCAGGCTTGTAAATTTCATACAGTTTTCTCCTCCAAGCAACTGGAATTTTTGCAAACCAGTCATGCTCCCAACTAGCAACTGTCTGGTTCCGTGAGCTGGAAGGGAACTGAACAAGCTTCTCCACCTTTAGCAATTTAAGTAAGTAACTGGCATCCTCATCCAAACCCTCTAATTTTCCAATAAAATCATAATTTATTTGACAGGGGTGACACAGCCTATATACCTGCCTCCAGTGTTCATTAAAAGGCAGCTCTTTCTCAGTCTGAGGATCCAACAAATATTGAATGAAGTTAATGAAGGTGGGCTTGATTCCCTCAGAGAAAGCTTCATCAACAGTTAGCGGTGTGTCGGTATAATTAGCATACAGTTGTAGCATTTGTCTTGCAAATCGATTGTAAAAATCATTATTCTGAACTGCAAACTTGCTGCGGAATGCAGAAATCAGTCTTACAAATGGATCACGCACAAAGAGAAACTTGGTGTACTTTTTCAGTCTGATCTTCATTAGCTGTTTTGAGAATTTCCCATAGCGTCTCCAGAACTTACTAAAGGTGGAATGGCTGGTGGAGTTGTGCACAAGGACCCTGGGGATTTCCAATGGATCGTGATACGGAATGCCTTGCTTTAAAAGACTTTCACTTAATAGAATCATGATTCGTTTCCAATTAGTACAGGCTACTTTTGGTACATAACAGTAAATAATCCCATGTCGATCATCCACAATTAGATGGTCCAATTCTTTATTTGGAATATCTTCAAATTTCCTATTTTTTCCTGAGAACATGATACTGGAGTCACTACAAGCATCTTCAATTTTCTGCCTCCTCTCATTCTGTATTTGTTCTAATTCATTGCTGGTTTTTGCAGAATTGATTTTCATCTCAAAGTCCTTTTCATCAAATTTAGGCTGAAATATTTCATGGAAGCCTTGTTCCATTTTAGGGGAACTTTCTTCCCCTTTGTATCCTTTTGTGTTTTCCAAATACATTAATTCCAAATTATCCTGAATAATAGTAGCCTCGGAACTGGTTATTCTCTCCCCTGCTGTCTTTTTGGAATTTGAAAGGTCTTGGTTTTGGTTTGACATGGTAGGATGTGTGGCCTGGATTCTTATGAAAGCTGTGTGCAAATAGAAATGAGCTGTTCCAACATCATCCCAATAAAATATGATCAACAGAATCATAAATACACAGGCCAGAATGCCACAGAACTGGAAGATCCGAGATTTACTCATTTTGAGGAAATGCAATCTGTCCAGGATTGGTCACCAGGCATTTGGTAGATGTTCATCTATGAAAATCATCTTAAAATAACCGTATTCTGAAACAAAAAAGGGAAAGATTCAGAATCAGAGTGAATTTAACATGTACATTTGTTGCAAGAATATCAACTGCATTACTTAAACAAGGGAAATCTTATATTTTGTAACCTAATTATAAACAAATTTTGTCTTTTAATTTTACCTTGCAGCTAAAATCCTAAGAAATTAAAATGGAGTGCGATCAACCATATTCTGTTAAAGAAGCAAGGAACAACATGGAAAGAACAGGTATATTCATACATCTATCTGCCTGGTATAATTGACAATACAAACTCCACCAAGGCTGGTATAATTGACAATACAAACTCCACCAAGGTATTGATAACTTGAATTTATTTTAACTAGCTGGGGTAGAGATTTTAAGACTGGTACCAGTGAAAATGCCCAGTGTTATGTTCTTCCAAAATTCTAACAAGATTATCATATGTACCTTTGGGATAAAGCTCCTTTTTTTGTAAACAGTTAAGAGTGTGTGCCTGCAGCTCCACATGATAGTTGACTCTTAACTGTCCTCTGAAGAACTCCAGCAAGCCCTGCTGTTGCATCAAAGTGGTGAGACACAGATGTTTTTTTCTGAAAAGGCATACAATGGTTACAAAGTTGTTAGGAAAACGGAATATGAAAAATCTAATAAAGTAGCAATGACAGATTATGAGACTCAATTCTTAGATTCAAGGGAGTATGAATATGTGCCAGCTTTATTGCAGCCATGATTGATGGATATTAATTAAGCAAGGAAATTAGATGTGATGAGGAGTTTCCATGGTAGATATTTTTGTATTACACAGGGAAGCAAATTCAAAGATGATGCGCTTGATGGACAAGGAAAAGGCAGGGCTAATTTTAACAGAGATAAGATATTTGTTAAGGAAAATCTGTAATCATGAACAAACAGCATACAGTATTTAAGTTTAATTCTGTTAATCAACCAACACATTAAAATTGATCAGGAAAGGCAGTTGTCCATAGGTCAAGCTCTCCGCTAACCTTCCCTTTAAAAAAATGAACACGGACAATTGCTTATGTTGATAATACATACATGTGAACTAGAATTCTGCATCGGTGAACTAACCATTCTGCACTTTTCCAACAACTGAAATAGACGATCAAACAATTTGTGGCTGATGTGTCTAGCTGCAGTAAAGCCCATGTCTGACCAATTAAAACATCTTCAAATGTATATTTGAATGCAATTTTAGCATTTTTATTTTTGCACTTTCCTGATATTTAATATGCCAAGGAATTAACTGCTGAAAGTTCTATACTTTAGTACAATTTAAATTTACTTTCCCCCCTCTGATTTATTGATTGGCTATCTACTTTCATCTTTATTTTCACCAGACCTCTTCTATACTTTAATTTCCTTTGCTTGATTGGTCAAGGCGAGAAACAGAATACATAGGGAAAATATTACTGCAAAACCATTTTGTTACCTCTGAAAGCCAATTTCACCAATGCCTTGAATAAAAACTTAGTGCTCAGTCATTCAATGCATGAAGCAGTATTTCTGATAAAATGTCTTCCACCTAAAATGCCAACTCCAACAATCTCCATAGATGTGTTCAAGATTTATTGTCTTTAATTTACATTCTTAGTCCATAGTCTTTCTCCCCAGTCCTTCCCTACTTCAGTGCAGAATTCTTAAAACTGTTTTGGCCAACATCTCACACTTTTAAGTATACTAATTCTTACCAAACTGTGCTCGTGGCGAGTGCGTCAAGAACTGTTTTCAATATTGTCCAACTCGCTACTCTTTTTTCAGCAGACTTCAGATCCCTATCTCTGGATAAACACTACTTTCCCCATACCAAACTATTTGCACTTGGCTTTCCTTGGAATCCCATCTTTTAAGTTTGTGTTTGTCCCCTGATACTTCCCATCCCATTTTAAATTCTTGCCACATTTTTATCAGCTCCCTCAAGTTACTCGCGCTGTAAAACAACAGCTCGACTAACAATGGCAATTTAATGTCCTTACTCTACCGTCAAAAACACCTAGTTATTTTCCATTACACAAATTACACAAATGCATAAAGAGAAAACAAATCTTTGGTCAATTCATTAGTCTGTTGGGACGACAATAATCAACCTACCAGGTTATCCTGTATAAGCCAGGATGTGAGTGGTCTCATTGTATCCAAGTTGGCCTTTTGCTAAAGATATCTAAAGTGAGCCACACTACCTTTCATCCTTTAATTTTCTTTGCCTAAAATAAAAATATATCCAGTATTTTCCCAAGCAACTCAAATCAACTCCATAAGAACTGGGTTAGGCAAAAGAGAGAGAACCAAAAGCAGAAAACTGCAGTAGACATGACAATCAATTGAGCGGTAATTGAAAGTTAATACACTACAGATTTTGGAACCAAATGAAAGATCATTGATCCAAAACTTAACCCTGTTTATCTCTCCACTGTATGTTACTGCAAAATATGCTGAGTGTTTCCAGTGCTCTATTTCTGATTACCAGCACCTGTTGTTTAATTTTCACACAGAAGCCATAGTTCTCCAAGTATTTCATGTAACAATTTTTGCTTGTTGTGTAGTCTTAAAGAAAGTACTATGGCTGCTTGTAAAACTTACTGAGAAGCACAGAAAGAAAATTAAGAGACCAAGGGGACGAAAGTTTTACAAGTTGATGTTACTGAGGCAGAAAAGCACAGATTTCAATCCTGGCTGATGTTCACAGAGGGATACCGGATAGAAGCAAGTCCCGAGACCCCATACACCTGCCCATCATGCCTGGCCATACTAAGCCCTCTTACCTGCATTAATTCCATTAGTGAATGAGCTGAGAACTGTGTTTTTTTAAATTACACAAAGGACCTAAGGAGAGAACAATGTCATGTGGCCCTTCAATTCTTTGCCAGGCAATAAGATTTAGGATGATCTTGAATCTCATCGACTTTTGTGCTAGGTCTCCAGATCGCCCATTTCCCCCCAAATCTTTTGATTTTGTGTCTGCTATCACCAACCCCCGACAAACTGCATTGCCAAACTCTGGAGGTGATTTCTTAGCAAGATAAACACAGATTTCAATAAGAAAAACTCCAAATCACAACTAGAATATGTGACGAAAACCAGAGGGGAAATATTGCACTATTCAGCAAGATCTATTGCAAAGCAATTTGTGAAAATATTCATCTCACATTTCTTTATAATCTTTCTGTTGATTTGTAAGCAGTACAGGACTTTGGGGAGTTAAGATAAATATTACTTGGGGGGAAAAATTGATACATTTTTTATGACAAAGAAAATTAAAGGATGCATTGGTAGGTAGAAGGGTAGTATGGCTCATTTTAGGTATCTTTAGGAAAAGGCCAACTTAGATACAATGGAGCAAAACACACCCTGTTCCTATAAATTGCTGGCTGGCTTTGGATCCCTCAAAGATTCTCATGCATAGTTCAATCATTTTTAAAATTATTGTTAAACTGCATTATATAAAAGAACCATGTTTTATATTGCTAAATCGTTGTTATTAAATTTCTCTGGAAAAAATCCAGCTATTTTAACAGAATATAAAGCATTTTTAACATATAAAAAACATTAAATCATAGTAAATTTTTCAGATAAATATTTTTAGGTTTCATCATTTTGGTCAGAAAGTAAAATAGATTAAAATGATTAATTAGTTGCCAACCACAAGTGTCATTCCAGGAACTATTCAGTCCAACGGTATAAATACATGAAAAAGTAATGAACAGTGGTCATCTTTCATGCACCAAAAAAAAATCCTTCTCACGAATGCCAGTATTTGCTGCTCCTTGGCAAAACATTTTTATACTACAAATACCCTTCAAATAAAACCTGAGGCACATTTTAACTGTTTCTCTATAAAGGTTATAATGGTTTGACATGCAGAAATAGTTTAAAAATCTATCTCATTCAACGTCCCTCATTCAACATTTTGGCAAATGCTGCAAGGTTTCGATTTGACTGCAATTACATTTTTAATCACAGTAATTACTGAAAAAATGAGCATACCATGTACAGCCACTCTATTCATAAAAGACACAATGCCAATATTCAATTTTATCTAACCCTTCTACACCATCGAACAATTTAATGAGGTATGAAACACTAGTGCTTTGAAATGAAATGCTCGTATTTAGAATTAACACTTTATCAGCTGGATAAAGTAATAGAGGCAGGTTGGGCAAAGTATGCAAAAAAGAGAATCTGATTCAAGATAACATATTATGGAAGAATGTGCTCTCAGAGAACCATCTGCATTGCGATTTTCCATTATGCAAATTTTCTCGACAAATTGGGCTGCATGGTGGCGCAGCAGTAGAGTTGCAGCCTTACAGCGCCGGAGACCCGGGTCTGTGACTGTGGGTTTTCTCTGAGATCTTCGGTATCCTCCCACGTTCCAAAGACGTACAGGTATGTAGGTTAGTTGACTTGGTGTATGCGTAAATTGTCCCTAGAAGTAGGATAGTGTTAATGTGCGGGGATCGATGGTCAGTGCGGACTTGGTGGGCCGAAGGGCCTGTTTCCGTGCTGTATCTCTAAACTAAACTAAAAAACTAAATCCCATGTCATAAGTGGAGATGCATTTCCATGTGACATTTTTCTCCCATATTAAGCAAAGTTATCTGCAAAATGACCTACTGCCATTACTTAACAGCTAAAGACAACATTAGACACTGAAGATGGATGCTCATGGATTAGAAAAGTGTGGGAATAACACAGAAAGGAATAAGATTCGAAAATCAAGGTTCATGGGAGAAAAGTGGTGTCGGAGTTCAAGAGGGTAATGGGTTAGAATATGGCCACTAAATGGAAGTGGATTAAAGAATTACTTTAAGGAGCCGGTGTAAGAGATGGCTATGGCTAGTGCAATGCAGTGTGCAAGAGAAAATGCTTTGCAAATGAAGTGCGCATCTGGTCACATGTCATCAGGCTGGAGAAGACATGGCAAAGAGGAAATTTGAAATAAAAAAACAAAAATGTTGTCAATGTAAATTCCTTAAGATGGAATTTTAATCCGCATCTCAAATTTTTGGGGAACGATTTGTGAATTCCATTGAATGTCACTGTAACGCCGAGGTCATTGATATCACATGCCTCTTGTCAATTTATCCTGGCAATGTTTCACACTAGGGCTTCCGAGATGTCCTCTTTCTTCAGAAAACGGGGCTTCCCCTCCTCCATTATAGATGAGGCTCTCACTAGGGTCTCTTCTACATCCCGCAGCTCCGCTCTTGCTCCCCCTCCCCCCACTCGCAACAAGGACAGGATCCCCCTCGTTCTCACCTTCCACCCCACCAGCCAGCGGATCCAACATATCATCCACCAACATTTCTGTCACCTACAACGGGACCCCACCACTGGCCATATCTTCCCATCCCCTCCCCTCTCTGCGTTCCGCAGAGACTGTTCCCTCCGTAACTCCCTGGTCCACTCGTCCCTTCCTACCCAAACCACCCCAACCCCGGGCACTTTCCCCTGCAACCGCACGAGATGCAACACCTGTCCCTTTCCCTCCCCCCTCAACTCCATCAAAGGACCCAAGCAGTCTTTCCAGGTGAGACAGAGGTTCACCTGCACCCCCTCCAACCTCATCTATTGCATCCGCTGCTCTAGATGTCAACTTATTTATATCGGCGAAACCAAGCGCAGGCTCGGCGATCGCTTCGCTGAACACCTGCGCTCGGTCCGCATTAACAAAACTGATCTCCCGGTGGCCCAGCACTTTAACTCCCCCTCCCATTCCCAGTCTGACCTCTCTGTCATGGGCCTCCTCCAGTGCCATAGTGAGGCCCGCTGGAAATTGGAGGAGCAGCACCTCATATTTCGCCTGGGCAGTTTGCAGCCCGGTGGTATGAACGTCGACTTCTCCAACTTCAGATAGCTCCTCTGTCCCTCCCTTCCCCTCCTCCTTCCCAGATCTCCCTCTATCTTCCTGTCTCCACCTATATTCTTCCTTTGTCCCGTCCCCCTGACATCAGTCTGAAGAAGGGTCTCGACCTGAAACGTCACCCATCCCTTCTCTCCCGAGATGCTGCCTGACCTGCTGAGTTACTCCAGCATTTTGTGAATAAATCGATTTGTACCAGCATCTGCAGTTATTTTCTTATATCCTGGTAATGTATCTGTTTTAGTACAAAAGCTATCCAATGTGAGGCCTGGTTTATTTCTATCCACATTCAAGTACTTTGTTCAGATAGTCATGTTAAAAATAAGCTTCCAAAAAACAACAATGCAATGCCTCTCTGTTCCAAATGCACAATTACTTACATATAATAGAATTACTTCCAAAGGAGTAAAATTAATATTATTGGAATGAATTTAGGGCAGCTAGGTGGTTATTCAAGAAAAGGTTGACAAAGTTATATGAAAGATATTAAGGTTTAAGACATATGAGATCTGGACCTAGATTAGTAGACCATGATCCTGTTTACACTAAAATTATTTTTTTACCAAAAAGTAATTTTTAATGAAAGTAGAGATTAACCAAAATATATTAACCAAAATATATTAACCAAAATATATTTTAGACATAGCTAATATATGTAGCTAATATATCTAGCTAATGTCAGACATGCACATTTGGTGAAAAAAATTAATAGAACATGGGAAGTGGTGAAAATTCATAACTAACTTCAGAACAATGCATTGAGGAAGGAAATTGATTCAGCGCATTACAGGAAGTGTTAGTTGATACAGGGTGATCTTTGGTATTAAAGGCCTAGAGAGAGCTAAGAGAAAATAATCTACATTTTTTAAGCAGTAATTATAGAGACATACAATGCCTACACACATTTCTTAACAAAAGCTAACCCATGTAATCAAGAGAGAGTTAGATATAGCTCTTAGGGCTAACAGAATCAAGGGATATGGAGAAAAAGCAGGAATGGGGTACTGATTCTGGATGATCAGCCATGATCATATTGATCATGGTGCTGGCTCGAAGGGCCAAATGGCCTACTCCTGCACATACTTTCTATGTTTCTAATGGCAAACAAATAAAAATAGAAAATACTGAGAAAACGTAGCTGGTCAGGGAGCATCTGTGGAAAATGTAGTTAATGTTTCAGGTCTGGGACCTGTCGCCAGCTGGGTTTTTCCAGTATTTTCTGCTTTTATTTCAAATTTCTAGCATCTGACGTTTATTAGATTTCCAACAGAAAAAAGGACAATTCCCATCCTTTCTCCTGACCCAAAACATCACCTATCCATTTTCTCCAGAGATGTTGCCTGACCCACTGAGTTACTCCAGCATTTTATGTCCATCTTTGGTATAAACCGGCATCTTCAGTTCCTTTATTACATCCCAATTATGTTTGTACACATCAATGTTCTCAGCAGATTACTTGCATAAAAATGGAAATCCCACTAACAAAGTTCTAGTCTAGTATCTTTGGTTCTAGTGCTCAATTCAACAAGAATCATAATACTGATGATTGTAAAATGCTGTGCAATCTAAAGTGACATTGTTCTACTATTCAATGAAACAGTCGTTGAGTTAGCCAGATTCAATCTGAACAAAAGCCACCTATAGCAGGGCCTGGCACTGTTTGTCTAGTTCATCCGTAATCCACTTGCAGATAATCGCAGACCTCAACCTGTTCTGACTACTCCATAGAGCAGTTGATGGCTATTTAAACCATCCATCTATGATTAATCCTGACTTCCTGCTCTATTCCGACTCTTTTCCTTATCTATATTGCAGCTTGAGTGGCTGCCATGAAGAGAACTCTTCGATAGAGCTGAATTGCATCTTATGGTCAATGCTCAAATATTGTTGCTACTATAATCCTCATAAGTAAGGGTGGGGGTAAAATGTTTTCTCAAACCAAGAATGTCCATGTTTCAATTTTCTGGTGACTTCAGATTTAGCATTCATGCTCACTTTACAACGTATTTACCTCAACAAAAATGGACATAAATAATAAATTGAAAAGCAAAACAACTTTAAATGCCGTAAATCAGAAATAAAAGTAATATGCTGAAAATATTCAAGACAAGCAACATCTGTGAAGAGAAGTACAGTTAATTTTTCATTGTTGTTTATCAGAATGACGCAAGTTTCCTGAACTGCTCAGTGTTTTCAGCATTTTCTATTTTTATGTTATTTTGTTCTTTAGTTTTCATTTTATTGTTTAGTCTTCTTTGCAATTCTTTTGGGATCAAGTATGACTCTCTTCTCTACTCCAGTGTTGTGGGCTTTGAGATAGTGGATTAGGCCAATGTCAGAACTGCAGAATCTTCCACAGATATTATAAGTGGTGCTTTATCAGCCAGGTGAGTACTTTATGAGCCGTTGCTACTTAAATAGGCACTGTAATGGTAAACGTTTTAAATGTTTCTAAGTTTGTTTTGAGTTCAATACATCACGTTTAGTTTAAATTTCAATTTTATTTTTTCTCGCTGGTATCAGATTCCCCCCCCCCCCAATTTGTATTTTCCCCTTTTTATTCAACTCAGTCCGAAAGTTAACTCGAGTAGATAATCAAATTCAACAGCAAACTAGCAATCCAAAAGAGATCAACTCTCATAAGTGTAAATTTTAAACTGCATTGATTAACCATGACAGTTACTACCAGTTGCATTGCTACATCTTCCAAAATGCACCAGGAAGGTGTGATTTGGCCATTTAAGTTTGTACCAGCTCCATGCAAAATCCATCTAATCCCATCCAGTCCCCTATAGCTCGGCAAATTGGTTTCCAAATCTTCGTCCAGCTTCCTTCACACACTGATAAAGTGCATTACAAGTGATTGTTATTCCTCATGTCACTTGTTCACTTGATAATCACCAACATTGGTGACACTTGGTTCTTCACCCCTCAAACAATGAGCACAGTTTCCTTCCATCTACTCTGCTCAGACTCTTCATGGTTTTAAATAGTTTCAGATCTCCTTAGAACTTCCTTTGATCCTAGAAGAGCAACCTCAACTCTACACCATCCATATAACTCCAACTCTGATCCTCATAATTATTTTCATAAACATCTCCCACAGCATTTCTAAGATACATTGTCCAATATAGGGCAATATTTTATTTGCGACTGAAGCAGTGTTTTATGAAATATATTTATTATCACTTCCTTACTCTACTTGCAAAGGAATTACAAAATTTGAATTATCAATTTGCTAACTGACTACTTTTACCTTGGAGTGGCCCATACCTTTTCCCATGGCAATAATATACCATTTGATATTACGATTGATGTTTCCTAGATATTCGGCCATTGATATTTTCTCCACTTGCCCTGGCTTGTTTCCAAAAGACCAGCAATACTATCTTCTCTACTGGGCCAGAGATGTTCAAATTACCTTATATTCAGGAACATTCCTAGCCTTTACCTAATTAGGTTTCTGTCTCGCTGTCATATTTTCATATGGTTAATTACATCTGTGGTTCATCAACTTTGTTTAGTATGAATCTTCCATTTATGTATATGCACTACAAAAACCATAGATTTATCTATAATATAATATGATCCTCCCCCCCAAAACTTCTATCTATTCCAGTATTTCTTGTCCTCCCCCCCCCCCCCCCCCCCTTTCAATGCTACCGTTTGTTCCATGCTTGTGGACTGAACATAGTCTCAAATGAAGATGATGATTCAGCTGCTCAGATTAGCACATTGTCAACTATTCAAGCACATAAACATTCTGTTCTAGATTTGATTTTCTTAAAAGTAAATGCAGTGTTTTGGGTACAGTAAAGAACCATTTTACATATCAGATTGCATAACTGAAATAATTTAAAAATCGCACTCCACCAAGCACTTGCAAGAACTGGTTTCCTACAAATGTCATCCTAAAAGAGGAAACTTTCATATTGAAACTGGATAACTAACTGCCACAATGAAGAATAAAAAATTATCACAAAAAGCTGGAGTAACTCAGCTGGTCAGGCAGCATCTCAGGAGAGAAGGAATGGGTGGCGTTTCGGGTCGATGCTGCCTGACCGGCTGAGTTACTCCAGCTTTTTTGTGATACCTTCGATTTGTACCAGCATCTGCTGTTATTTTCCGACACAATAAAAAAATTTCAGCACATTTTACGGAAGCATGCCAAAATTCCTATGGGTTTGATCGCACAGTTGTAGGGATGGGACACCCACAATCGAGAGTCAGTCTTGAAAGAATGGAAGACACAAAATGCTGGAGTAACTCAGTGGGTCAGGCAGCATCCATGGAGAATATGGATAGATTATGTTGAGGGTCAGGACCTTTCTTCAGACCCAAAGTAGGAGTTAGCTATTGAGAACAAAGGTGAAGTGGTCCCCCCCCCATTCAGAGGGTAGCAAATGTTTGGAATTAACTTTCAGAAACGGCTATTGGGGGTCTGGAAATATAACTACTGCGGTTGTATCTTATATTATCATCTTCAAGCAAATAATTAGAGATGCTTGTTTATACAAAGTTTATACAGTGCTGGAGTAACTCAGTGGGTCAGGCAGCATCTCTGGAGAAAAAGGATGGGTGACGTTTTGGGTTGGGACCCTTCTTCAAAACTGTTTCCATGTAACTACCTGTAGTGATCTGACATCATTACCTCTGAAGAAGGTCACCAATACGTCACCCGTAACGTCACCAATTCCTTCTATCCTTAGATGCTGCCTGTCCTGCTGAGTTACCCCAACATTTTGTGTGTATCTTCGGTGTAAACCAGCATCTGCAGTTCCTCCCTACACATACATCATTATCTCTCAGTCTGAAGAAGGGTCTCGACCAGAAACGTTACCCATCCTTTTTCTCGAGATAATGCATGACCTGCTGAGTTACTCTAGCACTTTGTGCCCATCTTATGTTCTCATACAATATCACCAGTATAAAACTGCCCTCAAATCACTAAGAAAACAGATGTGAGTAACAACTACTACTGATCAGCTAAAATGAATTCAAAGCACACGATCCTTTACCATCTATGGCTAAATCACTTCTGCTGAACTTCAACTTCAACAACACTTCTACTAAACTTTAGTGTCTTACAACTCAAGATTAATTTCCTGCAAACCAACTCCCTAACTACTGAAAAGAGAAGGTATGTGCTGACCATGCCTTCTATCGAATCAGCATTAAATTTTTCATTTAATATTTCTTTATATTTAATATGTTTATTTTCATAAACATCTCCCACAGCATTTCTCACACATTGTCCAATATACGGCAATATTTTATTTGCGACTGAAGCAGCGTTTTATAAAATATATATTATCACTTCCTCACTCTACTTGTAAAGGAATTACAAAATTTAAAGTATCAATTTGCCAACTGACTACTTTTACCTTGGAGTGGCCCATACCTTTTCCCATGGCTATAATATACCATTTGATATTACGATTGAGGTTTCCTTGATATTCGTCCATGGATGTTTTCTCCCCTTCCTTGGCCTGGCTTGTTTCCAAAAGATTTAAGACTCAAATATTTAATATTTCTTTAAACCTTGAGCCAAATTCCACCAGAATGAATACTTGGTGCACACGTTTCTATTCCTCAGACCCCATTACAGGAAGCCAAACTGCTGTCAATGAGAGCAGTCTTTAGCCCAAAAGACTAATTATTTTAAACAACTATCCCCCCCCAAAAAAAGAGCTTTTCTTATTTTATATAAGAACACTAAGGTGGAAAATGCAAAGTCAGTTGTGAAAAGCCAAAAAAGCGTCCCTTCAATCCCATTCTCGTGGAGTGCCCCCCTTCACAATGTCCTCTTTATTTCTCCGAGGCTGACAGTAATTTTCCTTCGACTTGATGTCACGGTTTTTCTGACTCTCTGTCCTGTTCCTTACCTCCTCGCCACTGATGCTTGGTGTGTTTGTCGTGGTGGTCGTTGCTCTCTCGGGTGGTGGTGGGAGGTAGATCCTTCAATGGGACCCCCCTCCCCTCCCCGCCGCCACAGTCACGACCGCCTCTCCTCACAGTTCAGGGGGCTCTCCCCTCACGTCGCACCCGCCGCTTCTCTCCTCCTCTGAAGACGATGGTGATGGTGCCGCTGCCGCCCTCTCGTCGTGGCGGCGGAAACTCTTGCTGGCGGAGATGATGATGGTGGTGGTGATGAAGGTTGTGGGAGAGGAGCGGCCGCGCCGCACGTCCATGTCAGTGCGCGGGCCGCCCTCCCGGCCGCCGTTATCGGGTAACGGGCGCGCGCAGCCCAACCGCCGAACCAACCGCCGGCCCGCGCGCCCCCGCCAGAGCCCTCACCTGCCGGTGCCCCGCCGCTCCGCGCGTGCGCCGTGCCGTGCGGTGCCGTGCCAGAGGCGCCCGGCCGCCCATCGAACCCCCAGGGCGGGAGTGCCGGCTGTCAGTCTGAACACAGAACGGTTGCAGCAGAGCCACAGAGGCCCTTCGGCCCGCAATGTCTGTGCTGAACGTGATGCCAAGGAAGGTGCAGGCAGGGGCCGCGCATCGAGTTGAGGGGCGCTGCCTGTAAGTCTGAACATAGAATTCAACAGGACAGCACGGCAACAGGCCCTTCGGCCCGCAAGGTCTGTGCTGAATGTGAAGCCAACTTAAACTGATCTCCTCTACTGCACATGATCCATAATCCCTTCATTCCTTGTATTACAGTACAGTAACAGGCCCTTCGGCCCTTCGGCTGAACATGATCACAGCCAACTTAAACTGATCTCCTCGGCTGCACATGATCCACATAACTGATGTGTGGGGGGCAAAACTGCAGATTATGGCGAGTCCGGAAACTTGTTGGTTGTAGAAGAAGTTTATTGCAGCCGCAATATTCGAATACAGAGTTAAACAACAAGGTAAAGGACAACCATCAAAAACGTACTGTCTTCTTCGAAGACTTCGCCGAACTAACTATTTCGGGCGCCAAACGCGCACATGACATCGCTGGCCAATCAGCGATGTCGCTCCCTGGACCAATCCCCATGGTCGCGTTCACACGTGACCTCGCTGGCCAATCCGAGGGTTCGACGACCTGGACCATTCTCTATGGTCGCTACATGACCCCCCCCAGAACCCGAGGTGCGGAACCTAGCAGGGAGCCGGATTTCGCGACCATAACGAGTACGGAGAGGGACAGCCTGAACCACAGGAGCCGGGGGTTCCGGACTTGGCGGAACAGCCGGAACGGGAGGTCCTGGAGGAACTGGAGGAACGGGGGGTCCTGGACTGAGCGGAACTAACGGAGGTCGGCCTCTCCTAGGGGTTTGACCGACCAGGACTGGTTGATCCGGATCCAAATGTGCAGGTTTGAGCCGGGACACCGAGACGAGCTCACTCTTGCCGCACATGTCTAAGGTGAAGGTAGCCGTTCCCTTACGCAAAACCCGGAACGGCCCTTGATAGACCCTCTGCAACGGGGCGCGATGGGAATCTTTTCGCAGAAAAACGAACTCACAGTCCTTCAGGGAAGGCGGTTCATGTACCATGGGACACCCATGACGTGAAGTCGGAACTGGAGCCAGGGAGCCCACCCGTTCCCGGAGAGATGCTAACACTGATGGGACTGTAGGCAGCTGGTCTGAAGGGTCCGGAAACAGATCTCCGGGTACTCGAAGTGTCGAGCCATATACTAGCTCTGCGGACGACGCACCGAGATCTAGCTTAGGAGCAGTCCGGATGCCCAAAAGAACCCAAGGGAGCTGGTCTACCCAGTCCGGGCCTTCAAGCCTTGCACTGAGGGACGCCTTAAGTTGGCGGTGGAACCTTTCTACGAGTCCATTTGCCTGGGGGTGATATGCAGTAGTGGGTTGTAACTTGGACCCGTACTAGCACAAGACGCTGACGAAATATCAGACAATGGGAAAGCCTCTGGCCACCGGGTGAACCGATCCACCACCGTGAGGAGGTGGGTGTAGCCCCGGGAGGAAGGCAAAGGACTGACCAAATCCACGTGGATGTGGAAAAAACGAACAGCCGGGACCTCGAAATCCTGTACGGGGGGCTGGACATGGTGCTGGACTTTAGCGGTCTGACAGGGAATGCAGGCACGCGCCCAACCCGCTACCTGTTTCCGTAGGCCATGCCAGACAAACCGAGCTGCTACCAAAGCAGAGGTGGAGCGGATGGACGGATGCGCCAGCCCATGAATGGCATCGAAAACCCGGCGCTGAAGGGAGGGCGGTACTACCGGCCTGGGACGGGGAAGAGAAACATCGCACCAGACTTTTGTGCCTTCTGACCCACAAGCTACCTGGGCCAACTTCAATCCCGAAGTGGTGGACTGGTATGCCGAAGCGGTATCCGCTAGAAGCTGTGCCTCCGCAAGCTCTTGGGGATCCACTTCGCAGTCCACCGCCGAAATAGGGGGAAAAGCAGGTCTAGACAGGGCGTCAGCAACGGCATTAAGCTTACCCGCGACATGACGGACATCGGTGGTGAATTCGGAGATAGCAGTCAGGTGCCGCTGCTGGCGGGCCGACCATGGGTCAGACAATTTGACAAAAGCAAATGTTAATGGTTTATGGTCCGTAAAGGCCACAAATGGGCGGCCCTCAAGGAAGTACCTGAAATGACGAACAGCTAAATAGAGGGCCAAAAGCTCTCGGTCAAATGCGCTATACTTCAGCTCAGCCGAATTTAGTTGCCGGCTGAAAAACGCCAAAGGCTGCCAACGGCCACCGACCTGCTGTTCCAGAACCCCGCCCACCGCCACGTCAGAGGCGTCAACCGTCAGGGCCGTGGGGGCGGAGGGGCTCGGGTGGACCAACATGGTGGCGTCTGCCAAAGCTGCCTTAGCTGCTGTAAAAGCCGACTCTGCGGTCGGGGACCATATCAACTCTACCGGATTACCTGCAAGGCATTGGAAAAGCGGGCGCATGACTCGCGCAGCTGCCGGGACGAACCGATGGTAGAAATTAACCATGCCTACGAACTCCTGTAGCCCTTTTACTGTGGTGGGCCTAGGAAATGCCCGGATAGCCTCCACCTTTTCGGGCAAAGGGGAGGCGCCGGCAGGGGTAATTCTGTGCCCTAGAAAATCAAGAGCAGGAAGGCCGAATTGACATTTGGAGGGTTGGATTATGAGCCCGTGGTCTTGGAGCCGCTGGAAAACGGTCCGCAAGTGGGCCTGGTGTTCCTGTACTGAGGTGCTGGCAACTAGGATGTCGTCTAAATAAATAAACAAAAAGGGTAAATCCCGGCCCACGCGGTCCATCAGTCGTTGGAAAGCCTGTGCCGCGTTCTTTAAACCGAAAGGCATATGCAACCATTCAAACAACCCGAACGGAGTAATCGTTGCAGTTTTCTGTATGTCCTCCGGTCGCACCGGGATCTGGTGGTATCCTCGCACCAAATCGATTTTGGAGAACACCACCGCTCCTTCCAGCCCAGATGAAAAGTCCTGTAGGTGCGGTATGGGGTAGCGATCAGCCGTGGTGACAGCATTGAGCCGCCGATAATCGCCACATGGTCTCCACCCCCCAGATGCCTTGGAGACCATATGTAACGGCGAGGCCCACGGGCTGTCAGACTGACGAACAATTCCCATTTCCTCCATCTTCCTGAACTCTGCCCGTGCCACCACCAGTTTGTCTGGCGGTAGCCTCCTGGCCCGAGCGAAAACAGGAGGGCCTTCGGTGCGGATGTGATGGACCACGCCGTGCTTGGCCGAAGATGTGTCGAAACGTTGAATGAGCAGCTCTGGAAACTCCGCCAGAATCTCAGCATACGAGTCGGGGGCCGCGACGACAGCCTGGACAGTAGGGCTGGGCGAGGAGGCGATTGTCGGAGCGACGTGCTCATCTTCGGCGGAGTGTCGGAGGTCGTTACCGCGGACATCAGGGACCAGTGAAAAAGCCCAGAGAAAATCTGCTCCCAAGATCGCTTGTTTGACGTCGGCTATGATGAATGGCCATTCGTACGTGCGGAGGCCTAACACAAGGGACATCTTCCGTATACCGAAAGTGCGAATTGGGCTGCCATTAACCGCGATGAGGGTGGGACCTGTCTTACCCGATCTGGTTTCGAGGTCGGTCGGCGGCACTATACTGACGATGGCTCCCGTGTCCACCAAAAATTCTGTGTCCGTGAATCGATCATGGACATAGAGGCGCCGGTTCTGGCCAATCGTAACTGCCCCTATGTACGATCGGCCGAGGCATTTCCCGCGAAGGTACAAGGTGAGCGGCAGTTGCGGGATTCGCTACCCCATCGTAGGTGATAATAGCACCAGCCGCGCTTGTGCGGATCTTTTTGGCGGGCTTTCGGAGAATTGGCGGGAGACGTGGCGCCATCTTGCCGTCGCTGTGGCGTGGTCACTGATGTCGAGACCTTGTTGATCGAACCGCTTGCCTGGTCCTTTGCCTTGTTTTTAGCCGCTATGAGCGCGTCCGCTTTCGCTGCATATGCTTCGGGGTCCTTAAAAGAACAATCCGTGAGCAGCAGTCGGACATCCTCAGGAAGCTTCTCGCGGAATGCCTGTTCGAACATAGGGCAATCCGTATGCTCACCGGCTAGCATCATCATTTCGGACATGAGGACGGAAGGCAGTCGGTCTCCAAGATCCGGTAGGTGCAGAAGTCTTGCCGCACCACCATGCTTATTAAACCCGAAGATTCGCAGTAATACTTTCTTCAGGGCCTCGTACTTGCTTTCCGCAGGTGGATTAACGATGAACCGCATCACGCGCGTGGTCGTCTCCGATGATAGAGCGCTGACGAGGTAGTAATACCTCGTGGAGTCGTCCGATATCTTCTTTATATGAAATTGAGCTTCGGTGTGTATAAACCAAGATTGCGGTGCGTGCATCCAAAACCACGGAAGGTGAACGCTTACCGCGCTTGACTCCGGTGTGCCCGGCGCGGCCATCGCCGACGAAGCGTCGGGTCCCTGCATAGTCGGTGATCGTCCAGATCACGTCGGGGTCACCAATATGGCGAGTCCGGAAACTTGTTGGTTGTAGAAGAAGTTTATTGCAGCCGCAATATTCGAATACAGAGTTAAACAACAAGGTAAAGGACAACCATCAAAAACTTACTGTCTTCTTCGAAGACTTCGCCGAACTAACTATTTCGGGCGCCAAACGCGCACATGACATCGCTGGCCAATCAGCGATGTCGCTCCCTGGACCAATCCCCATGGTCGCGTTCACACGTGACCTCGCTGGCCAATCCGAGGGTTCGACGACCTGGACCATTCTCTATGGTCGCTACAAGATGCTGGTTTAAATCGAAGGTAGACACAAAATGCTGGGGTAACTCAGCGGGTCAGGCAGCATCTCCGGAGAGAAGGAATGGGTGACGGTTCGGGTCGAGACTCTTCTTACATGATCCATGTCCCTTCATTCCTTGTATTACAGTACAGTAACAGGCCCTTCAGCCCACAAGGTCCGTGCTGAACATGATCACAGCCAAATTAAACTGATCTCCTCTGCCGCACATGATCCACATAACTGATCTCCTCTGCTGTACAAAATCCATATCCCTTTATTCCTTGCATATCCATGTGTTAGCTTGAACATACAACGGCACAGCAACCGGCCCTTCGGCCCACAATATCTGTGCTGAATATGATGCCAAATTTCCTCACCTCTCCCACTACTGGAAACAAGTTAAACTGATCCCCTGACTGTCGACTTCAGAAGGGCTGGAGCAACTCACTCCCCCCTGCAGGTCGACGGCAGGATTGTGGAGACAGTGCACAGTTTCAAGTTCCTGGGAGTGCACATCACAGACAATCTCCTGGAGTCAGAACACCTCCTCCTTAGTGAAGAAGGCTATATCTTCTTCCCCGTGGCAGGAGTGAAATGAATGTGTGGCCAGGGTGGTGTGGGTCCCTGATGCTGGCTGTCTTTTTGAGGCAACGACTCCTATAAATCCCTTCGATGGTGGGGATTGTTGATTATGTTCAGTGCTTCATTGAACGAACCAATGATGAGTTGGAACTCCACCTTGAAAGTGCACAATTGCAATTGTCATATATGCACTGCAACTTATGTGGTCTTTTATCACGTTATATGGTTTTATGCCAGTGTTTATTTGATTATGGTCCTGTAGAGTGCATTGGGATATTTTGCAACTTTGAACGAGCACTATTGACAGTCGAGCTGTCAATAGGAATTGTGTGTGTAGTATGGTCCACGTGCATTGTGGCAAGGTTTTTGACGAGATTTTATGTGGCTCATTCATCAAAAAAAGAACAGCCCAAGGGATCCAGTAGAAAATGGAAATTTGGATCACAAATTGGCTCAATGACAGGAAGCAAAGCATAATGGTTGTTGGCTGTTTTTCAATTGGAAAGCTGCTTGCAAAAGGTTATGCAGCTAACTCCCAAGTTAAAAATTCTTTGCAATTTCCAGCAATAACTTTAAAAAGATATTTTTTGACATAGTTTGTTCATTCAGGGAGGTATTTAAAAGAATGTCAGGTGGCACAGTGGCGCAGCGGTAGAGTTGCTGTCTTACAGCGGCAGAGACCCAGGTTCAATCCTGACTATGGGTGCTGTCTGTACATACATTGCACATTCTCCCTGTGACCGCGCGAGTTTATCCGGGTCCTCCTGTTTCCAAAGACGTGCGGGTTTGTAGGTTAATTGGCATCTATAAAAATTGCCCCTAGTGAGGAGGATGCAAAACTGGGATAACTGAACTAGTCTAGGGGTGATAGACACAAAAAGCTGGAGTAACTCAGCGGGTCAGGCAACATCTCGGGAGAAAAGGAATGGGTGATGTTTTGGGTCGAGACCCTTCTTCAGGTGATCGTTGGTCAGAGCAGATTCGGTGGGCCGAAGGGCCAGTTTCCACATGGTATTTTTAAAACTAAATTTGTAAAAAAAATATTTCTGATGTCCTGATGGACATATTTAAAAGAAGGCATTTACACCTAGAAAACCATGACAGCAAATTTTAATCTTAGAACAAGTTCTGAAAGCTAGAAATAAGGATGCAACAGTAGTTTGTAACAATTTCTTTGAGATTAATAATGATTCTTATAATAATTTACCATTCACTATGTTGACAACTTTTACTTGATGCTGATTAAATTACTACTGCAAATTATTGGTATGGATTACCTCGCCAAAGGAAGGGTTGCAGAAAGGTCATGTCATTCCTAGGAATAAAGGGTTAATGTTGAAAGAGCATTTAATCATTTATCTCTTTGATGCTACATTACCACATTGCACAGTCGCTGAACGCTTTATTGAAAAAAGTTGGCATTTGTTAAAAACAAAGATCATTTCTTCAGAGTTGGTAATTAAATTACAACAGAAGACAGAAATAAGTGCAAAGTTGTGCTGAAAGAAAAATACTATCTCTGTTTCTAACCATCAAGAAATTGCATATAAATAACATTAACATCTGAACACTCCTGGTTTTAAGGTTCTTATCGAAGCAAGTATACTTAAATACGAGGTTTATTGCATCATCTTCAAAGCAACAAGTTCAGAAAGGAAATGCTGATAAAATCTGTGGCAACCATTGTTGCTTATAAATTAAACTCAAGCAATGAAGGGGTACCTCTCAAGTTAATTGCCACCTGTCCAATAATATGACTACATTCAATGAAGTTCCTTTGTACTTTGTAGTTGCAAAGTTAGTCAGAGGTAGATTTTAAGGAACATATTAAAAAAAGGGGGAAAACAGATTTAGACAGGCAGTTCTTGAGCTAAACATCTAGCCAATTAAAAGGCAACCGAAGAACTCAGGGAGCACAGAGATCGCTGAAACTTGTGATTCTGCATAGGCTGGGAGTTTAGTTTAGTTTAGAGATATAGCATGGAAACAGGTCCACCGAATCCATGCTAACCCTCGATCACCTGTTCTCACTAGTTCTATGTTACTCCATTTTCTTATCCTCTCCCTGCACATCAAGGCAATTTAGAGACAATTGGGACATGGGAGGAAACTGGAGCACCCAGAGGAAACCCACGCGGTCACAGGGAGAATGTGCAAATCCCACCCGAGGTCAGGATTGAACCTGGGTCTCTGGTGCTGTGAGGCAGAAGCTCTACCGGCTGTGCCACTGTGCTGCCTGAGGGGGATTTATGAACAAGGGTGAACATTTTATAATTGGGTATCACAAAATGCTGGAGCAACTCAGCGGGTCAGGCAGCATCTCAGGAGAGAAGGAATGGGTGACGTTTTGGGTCGAGACCCTTCTTCAGACTGAAAACTTCAGACCCGAAACGTCACCCATTCCTTCTCTCCTGAGATGCTGCCTGGCCCGCTGAGTTACTCCAGCATTTTGTGATACCTTTGATTTGTACCAGCATCTGCAATTATTTTCCTACACTCCTTTTATAATTGGGACATTACCAGCCCAGGAGCCAATGTAGGTCAGAAAGCACATGGATGGTGGGTGGGCAGGTCAAGTTGGTTTACATGCATCAGAATTTTGAATGAGCTCAGGTTTATAGAAATTGAAAGATTGGAGCATTGAAATGGTTAGATCTAGAGCTTCTAAAGGCATCTATAAGTAATTCAGCAGTGGAGGAATGGAGTGCAGTTGCACCATACTAAAAAGCGAAAACTAGTCTTTCATTTAGAAACAAACTAATTTTTTAAACCCCTCTTAAATTAAAATTCTTGCCAATTATACAGTTTATTTAGTAATATAAAATAATATAGTTTTCCTATTTTTTTGAAGTAATGTACAACCAGCTTATTTTTAAACTAATAACATACAATTTGTGTTAAATCTCTCTTAGCTATCAAACCAAGGTGTAAAATATACTGCGATTACTTTACTTTAGACTTTAGAGATACAGTGTGGAAATAGGCCCTGTCGCCCACCGAGTCTGCACCGATCACTGATCACCCGTACACTAGCACTTTCCTACACACTAGGGACAATTTATAATTTACAGAAGCCAATTAACCTACAAACCTAATCACCTTTGGAGTGCGGGAGGAAACTGGAGCACTCGGAGAAAACCAATAAGGTCACAGTTATAGTGGTGCAGTGGTAGAGTTGCTGCTTAAAGGGCCTGTCCCACAGGCGATTTTTTTAGGCGACTGCCGGCGACTGTCATAGTCGTAGCAGGTCGCCGAAAAACCGGCGACTAGACTCTCCCTACGACAATGTCTACGACAAGCTACAACAACCTACCACCTAGTTGACGTCAAGCTACGGCAAATTACCGACAACTGGTGACCCAATCGTCGCGACTTAAGACGTCCACCTACGAACGCACCTACGACAACCTATGATCACACAGGCGACAACCTACGACAACCAAAGTCAACCTACGCAACCCGCGACAAGCTACGACCCTGTCGGCGACAACTGAAGACAATTCAGGTCATTTTGGCCTCTGGTTTTGACGCCGGTACCTGTCGCCGGTTGACGTAGGTAGTCGCCAATGGAATTCACCGAAGTCAGCACCGGCGACAACCTACCTTACCAGGCAACAACCTGGCGACAACCTACGACAGCACCTACGTCAGGATACGTCAAGCTACGATCTTTGGCGTCAAACCAATAGTTACCGATTTTAAAAAAACATTTCAAAATCCAGCGGCGACCAGTTAAACGCTATGATTCTTTGGAGACTACTCACGACCTACAGGCGACACCAGCGATCGTGTGGCGACAGCCTATTCGCCTGTAGTCGCCTAAAAAATCGCCTAAGTGGGACAGGGGCTTTACAGTACCAGACACCCGGGTTTGATCCTGAGTACGGATGCTGTCTGTACGGAGTTTACATGTTCTCCCCGTGACTGCATGGGTTTTCTCCGAGATCTTCAGTTTCCTCCCACACTCCAAAGATGTAAAAGTTTGTAGGTTTATAGGCTTGGTATAAGTGTAAATTGTCCCTAATGTGTGCGGGGATCGCTGGTCGGAGCGGACTCGGTGGGCCGAAGGGCCTATTTCCACGCTGTATCTCTAAACTAAATTAAAATTGAAGGTAGAACATGTAAACTCCGTACAGCAGCACTCGTAGTCAGGAACAAACGAGGTCTATGGCACAGTAAGGCAGCAACTCTACCGCTGTGCCACCTTGCCAAGGATATTTTGACAGCACCTTCTTAACCCATAAAGTTTACAACCTATTTGAAAATGCTCAATGAACCACGGCAAACAAAAACAATGAAATGACTGCTCGTGTTCATTTTCATTCATTGATTTTTGAAAGGCACCACAGATACTAGTCATGGGAATTCATTGTTATCCAGAAGAAAAATTCAATAGTAATCTTAGAAGCAACATGGAGTAAAAAGGAAACGTGTTCAATAAATGTATTGAAGGTAAACACTGGCAATTCACAATCTACAATTGATTGAATTGATAAACATATAAGCAATAAAATTCTTAGTACACAAAGATTACCAGAATTGTTGATTCACATGAACCATATTCACAAATACAATAGCAGATTAAACACTGGAATGGAAATTGGTGTTTTTGTTATTTTCATGTATATCGCTTTCCGTAAAAATAATTTTAAAAGCTGATTAAAAAAATCAGATAATTTGTTGTGTCATCTATCAGGTTGTTAATTTTTTTAAATTTAGAGATGGTAAGACAAGTAATGACAAGACAAGATAGTTTGAGGAAGGGTTCTGACACGAAATGTCACCCATCCTCTGTTTCCAGAGATGCTGCCTGACCCGCTGAATTGTTCCTGCACTTTGTGTCTATCCAATGACAAGACAAATTCCATTCCTAATTGTCCTTGAGAAGCTGGAAACAAACTTCCTTCGCGAACCACACAGTCAGTGAAGTTACTCCCATGGTGTTGAGGAGGGAATTCCAAAACTTAGATCAAGTAATTGCAATGCATTTTGTAGATGGTACACACTGCAACCACAGTGGTCAAGTGAATGTCTGCCTTGGTCTTGATGGTGTTATGCTTGTGGAGTGCTGCTGATGCCACACTCATGTAGGCAAGTGAAAGTTTGCCAGAATGGATGTAGCCTAGTTCATTCCCACTTCTAACCTCTCCTGCCATGCAGAAGATACAAAAAGTTTGAAAGCAAGTACCATCAGATTTAGGAACAGCTTCTTCCTCTGAACGGTTTCTGAATGGTCCTCCCATCCTTCCAACTGACCTCACGGCGGTTATTGCACTTTTCTCTACAACTGTTATAATGTTACAGCATTATATTCGGCACTCTGTTATTTTTCTCTGCACTGCATGTTAGACTTGATTATGGCTTGATTGTACTCATGTATAGTATTATTTCACTGAGTAGAATGCAAACAAAGCATTTCACCATATCTTGGTACATGTGGTAGTAGTAAACCAATTTGAACAAGCTCCCATAATATTAAATGAAAAAGTCCAAGATAAATGACAGAACTGGCCTCCACTCTCTCTCCAATTTGAATAATTGTTAGTTTCAATCAATCAATCAATCAATCAATCAATCAATCAATCAATCAATCAATCAATCAATCAATCAATCAATCAATCAATCAATCAATCAATCAATCAATCAATCCATCCATCCATCCATCCATCCATCCATCCATCCATCCATCCATCCATCCATCCATCCATCCATCCATCCCATCCATCAATCAAATCAATCAATCAATCCAATCAATCAATCCAATCCATCAATCAATCAATCAATCAATCAATCAATCAATCAATCAATCAATCAATGAATGAATGAATGAATGAATGAAATAAATAAATAAATAAATCAATACCAGAATGCTGCCTAGATTAGAGGACTTTAGCTATAAGGAGAGGCTAGGTAAACTTAGATTGTTTTCTCTGGAACGTGGAAGGATGGGAGGAGAGTTGATGGAAATATATAAAATTATGAGAGGCCCAGTTAGGGTAGGGTGGACAGTCAGGACATTCTTCCCAGGGTGAATTTGTAGCAAGGAACTGCAGATGCTGGTCTACACCAAAGATAGACACAAAATGCTGGAGTAACATGCCTCAGCGAGTCAGGCATGTTCAACACTAGAGGGCATATCTGTAAAGTGAGAGGGGAACAGTTTAATGGAGATGTGCAGGACAGGTTTTTTACACAGAGAATGGCGGGGCCTGAACGCATTGCCAGAGGTGGTGGCGGAGGCAGACATGATAGTGGTGTTTAAGAGACTTTTGGATAGGCACCAGGATGTGTAGGGGATGCAGGGATATGCATCTTGGTCAGGCAGACCAATGCAGATTTAGCATTATGTTTGGCACAAACATTGTGAACTGAAGTTCCCATTTCAGTGCTGTATCGTTCTATGTTCTAATATTATATACTTTTGATGCCATTCATTACAATACCTGGTTACCACATTGAGGTTTTTTTCTGATTTACAGATGAAATCGACTTATTGATGTCTATAGAAACGCAGCCCACTTGTTATCCGGGGACAGCCCGTAAAGTAAGGGAAAGAAGTTGAGCAACTAGAAGTGTGTAGGAAGGAACTGCAGCTGCTGGTTTACACCGAAGATAGGCACAAAATGCTGGAGTAACTCAGTGGGACAGGCAGCATCTCTGGATAGAAGGAATGGGTGACGTTTCGGGTCTATATCCTCCTTTAAACTGGAGATTAGAACACAGCTTTTGCAAATGGTTGGTTCATAGGTTCATAAGTCACAGGTGTAGAATTGATCGAGTTTACTTCGCCATTCAATCATTGCTAATCTATCTTGCCCTCTCAATTCCATTCTTCTGCTTTCTCTCCATAACCTTTGACAGCCGTATTAATCAAGAATTTGTCTCTGCTTTAAAAATACCAAATTACTCGGCCTTCACAGCCGTCTATGTCAATGAATTCCACAGATTCACCACCCTCTGACTAAAGATATTCCTCCTCATCTTTCTAAAGGTTCGTCCTTTTATTCTGAGGCTATGGTCTCTAGTCCTAGACTCACCCATTTGTGGAAACATCCTCTCCACATCCACTCGATCCAAACCTTTCACTATTTTGTAAGTTTCAGTGAGGTCCCCCCCTAATCCTTCTAAACTCTAGTGAGTCAGGGCCCAGAACCATCAAACAGTATTCATGCGTTAATCCGATCATACCAGGGATCATTCTTGTTGGTCATTGAGTGGACTGGCAAAACCCACGGATCTTGCAACAATGTGGACAGCTCGATTGTAATCATGGATAGTCTTTCCTCTGACGAGATAGCACCCAACAGAAAGCTTTTCACTATCCATCTCTGGCAGCAGCCTGTGGCCAGAATAGGGCTGCCTTTGATCACACTTGCTGTTTCCATTATCAAGTACTGCTGAGCACCTGAGTAGTTCAGGATGGAATTTATTCACAAAATGCTGGAGTAACTCAGCAGGTCAGGCAGCATCTCGGGAGAGAAGGAATGGGTGACGTTTCTGTTCGAGACCCTTCTTCAGACCCGAAACGTCACCCATTCCTTCTCTCCCGAGATGCTGCCTGACCTGCTGAGTTACTCCAGCATTTTGTGAATAAATACCTTCGATTTGTACCAGCATCTGCAGTTATTTTGCTTACACAGTTCAGGATGGAAAAGCAGTCAAAATTCTCTAGGCCGACAAGCAGCACCAGAAAGACTCTTAACTATCCTCAGCTTTCTTTTTATGTTTTGTATACGTTTATAAATGTCAGAAACAGCTTTGTCCAACATTTGGGCTCTGCACTGGAATTTGCTGAGATATTCTCCCCATCAGTTCAGAGCCCTGTTCATCGAATCATCCATCTACGATAAGTGTGGGTTGACTGGCAAGTCAAGCAGCAGTTGTTCTGAGGAATATCCGTCCCCATTTTTCCAGCTTTTTAGATGTCACCTCCTTCATTCAAAAATCTTTTCAGATATTTACGATACTCAAGACCTATCTTTCAAATCACTCATTTTTATGTCGACCGCTGGGATATATTCATCTTCCTGAGCTCCTAGCTTTCCCTAAACTTCTTCAGCTCTCAATCTCGCTCCTGCTTTAATGTGTTCTTAAAACCTAACTCTTTAACCACGTTTTTGGAGTCATTACATAATATCTCACTAGTTTTGTCAGATAATAAGTTATTATGAAGCACCTTGCTTCGATTCACCACATTAAAAGTGCTGTGTCAATGTTAATAATTATCGCAATGGTAGGTTAATTATTTGTCAAGCCACAATACAAGAACACTGGATATATAGAGTTGCTATTTCTTGACTGATATTCTGACCCCATAGAGGTATTGCAAAGAAATAAACTGTGAGAAGCAATTGACTGAAATGCTACCTTTATTTTTCTCCCTCTATCACTACAGCCTAATCTGCCAACCATTCTCTGCCTTTATTTATCCTTTACAGCAATTGCAATATTTTACTTTTTTAAGCAATTTATCCCAATAAATCACCTCTTTCACAGCCAACAATGGACCATTGTGGGCTCCACCTTTGCTCGGTCATCAATGCCAGCCCTGATTTGTTCTGAATCTTTTCATACCTCTAGTTTCCCTCCCCCCTGACTCTCAGTCTGAAGAAGAGTTTCCTTAAGAACGTCACCTATTCCTTTTCTCCAGAGATACTGCCTGACCCGCTGAGTTATTCCTGCATTTTGTGTCTATGTTTGATGAGTTATTTTAGTTTTACTTTAAATAAGAAATCCAGTACTTGATGTATCCACAAGAGGTCTGTATAAGACCAGTGTCAGGCTGTTACTTAAATAGGCTGTCGTGACTGCTTTCCTCGAATGAGACCCAAGTCCACAGATGCCACTTCCTGAGAGAGTCTTTGCAAGGTCGTCAATGCTAGACTTTCTGTCAGTGATCTATATCCCACTGTATCCTTTGACAACCTTCCTCACTGTCTGCAACTCCAGTCTTAGTGTCATCTATAAACTTACTAACCAACTCACACACTCCAAAGACGTACAGGTATGTAGGTTAATTGAATGGGTAAATGTAAAAATTGTCCCTAGTGTGTGTAGGATAGTGCTAATGTGCGGGGATCGCTGGGCGGCTCGGACTCGGTGGGCCGAAGGGCCTGTTCCCGCGCTGTATCTCTAAAAAAAAAAAAAACTCATCTAGATTTACGCGCAAGTCATGCATATATATCACAAACTACAGAGTTTCCAGCATAGATCCCCGTGGAACACCACTGGTCACAGATCTCCAGCCAGAATAATATCCTTCCACCACTACTCTCTGTCTTCTCTGCTAAGCCAATTCTGAACCCAAACTACCAAGTTACCATAGATCCCATGCATCATAATCTTCTTGATTAGTCTACCAGGACGGACTTTATCAAACGCCTTACTAAAATCTATGTAGACGACATCCACTGCCCTGCCCTTTTCAGTCACCTTCCCAGAAAACCTAGTAAAATTAGTAAGACATGACCCGCCACGTACAAAGCCATGTTGACTGTCCCTAGTTATCCCATTCTCTTCCAAATGTGAGTAAATCATATTCTGAAATATCCTCCCCAATGCCTCTTCTATCACTGCCATTTCCTGGATTATCTCTACTTCCTTTCTTGAGTAAAGGAACAACATTGGCTACTCTCCAAGTCTTTAGATCCTCACTCATGACCAGAGAGAATATAAAGATCTTTGTCTAGCCCCCTGCAATCTCCTTCCTTGCCTCTCTTAATAACGTGGGATAGATTCCACCAGAATCTCCTGGGGATTTATCCATCTTAATGTTTTTCAAGAGACTCAACACCATCTCATTCTTGATCTCAAACTGCCCTATCATGTTAGTATACCACACACTCATCCCACCATCCTCACTATCCACCGGTCTTACTATCCTGCAAGTCCTTCTCCTTGGTAAATCCAATTAATTTTCTAATACCTGATGCTAAGTTTAAAATCTATTCCATCGGCTGCATCCTTTGAAAGGCAACACTCTACATCAATTCAAATAATAATTCAAATACAAATTCTTTATTCCCTCCATTGCTGGTTGCTGCAATGCAAACAGTTTGTGGAAATGTGTAGATGAGACAGTTATTGGATAATGATTGAGATGTATGATCCATTTCTATTTTGAGGTTTTACTTTGTATTCAAGTGTTGCACGTCAATGCAATTTATTGTAAAATAAGTCAGATCTTCGAGAGCCAGAATAATGTTTTAAATTTGTAATATCCCAAGGGCTGAGGATTACTATTGAAACAATGTTTTGAATTTCCTTGTTGCATTCTTGAAATTCAAAAGTACACGTAGCATTGTTTGTGCTTGTAGCCTTATTATCAGTGCAACTTTATGTAATAAACATTGACCAACAGTTTTGACACAGAACTTATTAAATGGGCTTGTGAATGGAATGATAATACATCTTTATCTTCAGTGTAAACCAGCATCTGCAGTTCCTTCCTACACATCTTTATTCGGTTTTGATTTATAATTTAAACATTAACAAATTATATGTGAGTCAGCAAACACTTTGGCAGCTCGTTAATTGTGAAAATACATATTTTAGCCACAACACTAAACGATAAAATTGTGAGTATTTAATTTGATTGGATTCAGTCTGAAGTGGAGGCAATCGTAGATTCATTAATTGTGTACATCTGTTTTGATTCTAAATAGATGAAATGTATGTTTTATTATATGATCAATAAGTACATTCTTGTAAGTGTTGATATTTTGAATCTAACAGAAAATTATGCAATTGAAAGTTAATTATACGACTGATACATTCCTTTTTGCTTTTGTCCAGAATGCTTGTTAGGAGTTCTGATCATAAATGAATTATTCCATTATATTGTGTACGAAGGAACTGCAGATGCTGGTTTAAACCGAAGATAGACACAAAATGCTGAAATAACTCAGTTTCTTCAGAAGGGTCTCAACCGGAAACATCACCCATTCCTTCTCTCCAGAAATGCTGCCTGTCCTGCTGAGTCACTTTTGTGTCTATATTCCATTATATAATTTGATTAATACTACCAGATTGGTGATTTAATATCTTGAAATCAATTAACAGGGACTAAACTTTCAGTGAACATGTGTAAGGTAAATACTGTTCTTCTGGAGAATTTCAAATGCCTGAACTTGACGTCATGATCCCAAAATATCCATTTCTGGGAATTAGCACAACCTGTAGGGGAGAATGTTCTGATACACCAGTGCTATGTTCTAATCCCCAAATTCTTTTGAATTCCTAACAAGATTTGCCAATTTAGTGTCAATCTGTGAGTGGGTTCACACTATTCACTCAAGTCCAGAAGGAATTGGTTAGAATGCCCTTTACCCATTTGCAATTGGGGAGTTTAATTTAATCATTCTGAACTTGATTCAAATCCAGATCCAATATATTAGTGAAACCACCTTAAAATCTGTACATTTGGCAATTTTATTTTCAAAACCATTGGTCTTGTTAGAGATATTTTCACACATTCTGGCCCTCTAAGAAAATTGGACAAAGTCCAGATATTTTATTCAAACATTTTTATCACTTGTACATTACCTATTATGTAATAGGAGGAGGTCATTCAGCCCTTCGAGGAGGTCATTCAGCCATGGGAGGAGGTCATTCAGCCCATCGAGTCCTGCAAGCTCTTGCAAGAGCAATTCAATGGAAATATATCTGGTAGGCTTGACAAAGTGTTAAACTATAGAGAGGGAACAGGAACAAAGTTACAGATGGTGGTGGCAGTGGCAGATACGATGGTGGCATATAAGAAGCTTTCAGGGAGGCACATGGATATGCTTGGAATGGAGGGGTATGGATTACATGCAAGCAGATGAGATTAGTTTGGCATCATGTTCAGCATGGACAATGTGGACTGAAGGGCCTGTTCTTGCACTGTTCTATGTTCTAAGCAGCCAGACATGCTGTAGATTGTCTGTCTGTAAACTTGACTGTTTTTTTCATGTCACTGTTGTTTTTTTGTGTCAATCATTTGCTTTCACCCACACATTCCACCCCCGTTCATTGCCTTGAGCATCGCTCATAAATGAAGTTTGATGTGAAAAGGGAAAACTAAGGGTTAAAATGAAAGGGATATTTTTAAAACTAAAACGGTGCAGTGTGATAGAGTAAAAAAGATGCTTCCTCTTGCTGAGGCGATCAGAATAGGCGTAAATAATTAATCGCTTTTAATGATAACAGGTTAAATTGCAATATGGTGGAAGGAGGTTTGTGTTGACTAGAAAAATAGCAAAATCCTTTAGAATTGAATGGGCCTGTTTCTGTGCATAAATTCTGTCCTACGTTTTGTAACTTGTTTTGGAATTGTTCCAGCATTGCAATATTTTGTGAGAGACTTATACTGATTAAATAAATGTGCACTCAAAGAAACATTGAGAATTGATATGATTTCAGGTTAATCTATTGCTCCATTGAAGGTTCCGTAACCTACAATCCTTTTAAAAACATTTAAAATTGATTGATTGAAAATGCAGCATGGAAACAGGCCCTCCGGCCCACCAAGTCCATGCCAACCAACGACCATCCATTCACACTAGTTCTATGTTCTTCCAATTTCTCGTCCACTTGCTACAAACTGGGGGCAATTTACAGAGGCCAATTAACCTACAAGCCTGCACATCTTTGCGATCTGGTCATGGGGAGAACGCACAAACTCCACACAGAGAGCACCTGAGGTCAGGTTCAAACCTGAGTCTCTGCTGCTGTGAGGCAGCGGCTCCACCAGCTGTGCCCCCGTACTGCAACTCAATATTCATGTATTCAACAAATGATTACTATTTTATACACAAACACACCATTAGATCTTCTATGTGAGATGCTGCTAAGTGATCATCAGGATTCTGGTACGACCAGTAAGTAGATGTAAGTTGATGCAAAGCTCAGTCTTTGAAAATTTGAAAGGCAACATTTTAAAACGTTGGCACCACAAAGTTACCTCACCACAAAACAACTTTGTAAACTACAGATAGATTTCTGATGGCAGCTGCTAACATGAGTAATGAACGTACATATTGGCATGTGCATACTACCTTTCGGAATGGCAAACTCACTTTTTTTGCTCATTGATCACACAACAGTGGTGAAAAGTTTTTCCACTTGAACAATAAGAGAATATCCACATGAAAAATAAGAGAATAACCACTTTGGACTAAATGCTATGAAATTCCAGAAAATAATACAAGTGAAACCTAAATAGATTAGAGAGAGACAGATCATGGAAATAGGCCCTTCGGCCCACCAAGCCCATACTGACCGTCAACTACCCATTTACACTAATTCACCCTTCTCTAAATAATGCCAGCAATTTCCCCCAGATTCTACCACTTACCCACTCACAAGGGGCAATTTACAGTGGTCAATCAACCTACCAACTTGCACGTCTTTGGGTTGTGGGGAGCGACCGTGATACCCTGGGGAAACCCATGCAGTCACAGGGAGAATGTGCAAACCCCACACAGGTACCACCTCAGGTCAGGATTGAACCTGATTCTCTGGTGCTGTTAGGCAGTGGCTTTACAAGCTGTGCCACAGTGCCCGTTGCATTTACATGTTTTCATTATAAATTTCTTAACTAAAAGGTAGATAAGTGAGTATTTTTGATAAAGGGGGAATTCTATCCCTGATTGTTGTACTTGCAAGGAACACCGAATATGGTGGTGCAGCGGTAGAGTTGCCACCTTACCAGCACGGTGGCGCAGCGGTAGATTTGCCGCCTTACAGTGCTTGCAATGCCGGAGACCAGGGTTTGATCCTGACTACGGGTGCTGTCTGTATGGAGTTTGTACATCGTGACCGTGTGGATTTTCTCCAAGAACTTCGGTTTATTCCCACACTCCAAAGATGTACAGGTTTGTAGGTAAATTGGATTGGTATATGTGTCAACTGTCCTTAGCGTGTAGGATAATGTTAATGTGTGGGGATTGCTGGTCGGTGCGGACTCGGTGGGCCGAAGGGCCTGTTTCCTTGCTGTATCTTTAAACTAAAAGAGATTCTTTTTCTTCGGTAATCCCTCAGGTTGAAAATGATTTCCTTCCACTTTGGTTTTGTGGTTTCAGAGGTGGGTTATGAGGCAACCCTGGAAACCACAGACTCTGCCACAGATAAGGAGGAGGTATCGGACAGGGTAATTTATAAGGTGGTTATAAATTCGGAGAGCGAAGGGCAGGGGAGGACAAGGTTTTGACTGTGAATTTAATGCCGCCTACTTTAAGTGGAAAAATAATTCTGTTGGTTAAATTTTCATTTTTCATTAGGGCTAAAGACCTGTAATACTGGCCTGTTTTCAAGCTGCATCTGTAAACAAATCTAAACTAAGCTAAATAAGCCTCATAGTCTCTACCATTAATACGGGGATTTTGTGTGCTCTTGATGTGCTTGTTATTAGAAATTCATGCTATTACCTGGAATGCTCCTTCTCAACTACGATCAGTTGAGATGGGGGGATTAGAGTCATTCAGGCATAAAGCACAGAAATAGGCCTTTTGGCGCAACTTGCCCATGCCAACCAAGATGCCACATCTATGCTGGTCGCACCTGCCCACATTTGGTGCATACTCCTCTATACCTTTCCTAACCTGAATCTGGAACATTTTGCTGAAACGGTATTAGATGTGTTTTCAGTGTATTGAAGTGCCTGCTGTTGGTATTGCGGGTCTCAGAACCATATTAACTGGGAAAGGGTCACTTTTGTGATAGATCTGAGGTTCATGTGTAAGAAGGAACTGCAGATGCTGGTTTAAACCAAAGATAGACACAAAAAGCTGGTGCAACTCAACGGGACAGGCAGCATCTCTGGAGATAAGGAATGGGTGACATTTCGGCTCTGAAGAAGGGCCTCGACCCGAAACATCACCCATTCCCTCTCCAGAGATGCTGCCTGTCCCGCTGAGTTACTCCGGCTTTTTGTGTCTACCTTCGTCTTGATCTTCATGTTCTCTTTTCTTCATTTGAGGAGAAGCCGTGTCTTGCTCGTTGAAAGAAGTGGTGAAATTTATCATCGATATCTGCCTTTGCTCCAGAAAACTCGTTGCTAAAAGCGTGAACAAATATAAAACAAGTACAAAGATAATTACAAGTATGCACATATATTGTTGAAGTACATAAAGATTGAAGGGAACAGAAAGTTCATTGTGTTCTCAAGGACAAACCACGTGCTAGTTAAGAGTTGAAAGCAGGCAGACGTGGAAGACGTAAAGATTTAGATTATCCTCCTCCAGGGAATATTTAGTACAGGGGAGGGGAGGACAGAGTTTTGACTATGAATTTCATGTTGCTTACTTAAACGGAATAATAATTCTATTATTTAAGCCTTTGTTGGTGCTGTAAGATCTGTAATATTTAGTTAGAAAGAACACACGCCTCACAGTCTCCAACATAAACTAGATAGGCACTCAAACAAAGGAATCTGGAGGATACATTGAAATGAGCAGCACAAGAGGTTGGACAAACGTGGATTGTTTTCTCTGGAACGTTGGAGGTTGAGGGGAGAACTGATAGAAGTATATAGAATTATGGGAGGTATAGATAGCGTTGACAGTCAGAACCTTTTTCCCAGGATGGGAAATGTCAAAGCCGAGCATAGATTTAGGTTCAAAGGGGGAAAGTGTAAAGGAGATGTGTGGGGCTTGTTTTTTTTACACAGAGAGTGGTGGATGCCTAAGACACATTGTCTGGGCATGGTGGAAGCAGATATACAATAATGGCGTTTAAGAGGCTTTCAGATAGGCACGTGGATATGCAGGGAATAGAGGGATATGGATCACATGCAGGCAGAAGAGATTAATTTAGCATTAGATAGATACAAAAAGCTGGAGTAACTGAGCGGGGTTAGGCAGCATCTTTGGAGAAAAGGAATAGGTGACGTTTCGGGTCGAGACCTTTCTCCAGACCTCGACCCAAAATGTCACCTATTCCATTTCTCCAGAGATGCTGCCTGACACTGAGTTCCTCCAGCTTTTTGTGTCTATCTTCAGTTTAAACAAGCATCTGCAGTTCCTTCCTACACATTGACAGCATTATGTTTGATACAGACATTATGGGCTCTGGGGCCCGTTGTTGCTCTGTACGAGGTAAGTAGAGAAACTGGTTGAACCTAGGGATTCTCACACGCAGCTGTGGTGGCTGTTTATATTTAATTTTTATGTAATATTGTGTCTTGTTGCTTCTTTTGGTGTGACTGTCATGGTAAATCAAATTTCATCGCACCTTCGGGTACACGTGACAATAAAGGACTATTGAACTATTGAACTATTGATCTATCCTGGGCCTTATTTGAGAGAGGGAGCACCAGAGCACGATGAAGCTCTGTAACACACCAGACTGATCGCAACTAGACTATTCCATTTCATTTTGTGTGTCACACTTTAGGTCAGCTGGAAAAGCATTGAAGGTGCAGAAAAGGTTTACTAAAACAAATCCATGGATAAAGAATTTTTGTTTGCTGATAGACTCAAGAAGGTGGAGTTGTTCTTGGAAGACAGAGGTTGTGAGATGATCTAATAACATTAAAATGATGTGTAGACAGAGTAGATAAAGAGAAAGGGTTATACGGAATGCAAGGGTTACTTGAAATTAGAGAAATCAATAGTCATACCGCTGGTTTGTAAGCTACCCGAGCTGTTCCTACAATTTGCAATATGGTGCTGTTCCTACAATTTGCATTCTCTCTCTCTTTGTCCCTCCCCACCTTACTAGTCGTCTTACTAGTTTCATTGTTTGTATCTCTTCATTTTCACCTCTTCCACAACCAACAATGGAACATTGTGGGCTCCACCTTTCTTAAGTCATCGGTGCCAGCTCTGATTTATTTTGTACATTTTCATACCTCTAGTTTCCCTCTTCCCTGACTCTCAGTCTGATGAAGGGTCTCGACCTGAAACATCACCTAGAAACAGAAACATAGAAACGTAGAAACATAGAAACGTAGAAACATAGAAACATAGAAGCGTAGAAAACAGGTGCAGGAGGAGGGCATTTGGCCCTTTGAGCCACACACACACACACACACACACACACACACACACACACACACACACACACACACACACACACACACATAAAGACACACACAGAACACAGATACACACAGACACACACACACAGACACCACACACAGACACAGACATGCACACAGGCACACACACACACTGATACACACACACATACACAGATACACACGCACACACACACACACACCGGCATGCATGCGCACACACAGACACACACACACACAGGCACACACACACATTAATACCTAGATGCACGTCTTCCTCCTCTCCATCCTCTCCAGATGCAGATTCACTGACCACACACATGCTCAAAGAAACAAGGGAAACAACAATAGACCCATCAGTCCCTTGAGGGTATATTCCATCATTTAGTTAGATCATGGTTGATCTATATCTTAATTGCTTTTACCCGCCTTGATTCCATTACTCTTAATATCTTTGCCTAGTAAACTCATCCGCTTGAACCCGGCCTCTTTGGGAAGAGATTTCCAGACCTCTATTGCAGTTTGTGTGCGGGTCTGACTCCTGACATCACCCTTTCACAGCAGAGCAGGAAGTTTAAGAGTCGTCTCTTGGTCCTGGACTACACCGCCAAAGAAAATAATTGCTTTCTTTCCCCCTCATCAAAATCTTAAGTCATGTTAATCACTTTAATTAGATCTCTCAGCCTTCAATATTCAAGGAAATAAAAGTTCTTCCTGTGCAGCCTGACATCATAATTTAACTCTTTGACACCCGGTATTACTCTGCTGAAAATAGACACGAAATGCTGGAGTAACTCAGCGGGTCAGACAGCATCTCTGGAACAAAAGAATAGGTAACATTTCCAATCGAAACCCTCTGAAGGAGCACCACGACCCGAAACGTCACCCATTCCTTTTCTCCAGAGATGTAAACCAGCATCTGCAGTTCCTTCCTAAACATGGAACCAATGTGAACGGGCGATCGATGGTCGGTTTGGTCTCGCTGGGTCGAAGGACCTGCTTGCTTGCTGTATCACTAAACTAAACAGATCCAATCTCAATTTTAAGAGATTCAGCCGTATATGAATGTGTTAACTCCGGTGATGTACTTTGATTATATTTTTACATTAAAATTACACATGAATATGTTGTTGTTGAATGAGGAAGAAGCTGCTGATGATGTTACCATGAAACACAGCTGCAATCTACATCCATTAAACCATCAAGTTAATGTGCTTCTTTATTTGGTTTGCAGGCACGAAGGCACACATTACTTCATTTTATAATCGTACGTAAAAATGCTTACCTGCTTTTGCAAAAAAAAACTATTCCATATTTCCAGTTAGATTGTAGATGTACACAGTAGTAATACTTCAGAGTGCCATTATGTGCTTTTTATCAGCCATTCTGCAACAAAATCAACACCGCAATTGGTCTTGTATAAACAAAATATCATTCTGTCAGACACTAAAACCAAAGGAAAATAGTTTGTTTCAAATTTAGGACAACAGTGCAATACTAAGAAATGTCCTATACAGTATCTAGAATAACCAATCGTTGGGCAGATGTATATGTATGTCGGAAGACTTGGAAGTGCACACCACCAGACTTAGGAACAGCCTCTTCCCCTATCTTAACAGATTTCTGAATGGTCTTTCCATAAGCTGGGGTACTGCCCGATTCACTCTGTTGTGGACATTGGACTCTGTCTCTGGAACCGGTGCAGTACAATGTTAGGGGCGGCACGTTGGCGCAGCGGTAGTGTTGCTATCTTACAACATTGGATTACGGGTGCTTGTCTGAATAGCGTTTGTACGTTCTCCCTGTGACCTATGTGTGTTTTCTCCGGGATCTCCGGTTTCCTACGACACTCCAAAGTCGTACAGGTTTGCATGTTAATTGGCTTGGTATAATTATAAATTGTCCCTAGTGTGTGTAGGATAGTGTTAGTGTGCGGGGATCACTGGTCAGTGCGGACTCGGTGGGCCAACGGGCCTGTTTCTGCGCTGTATCTCTAAATTAAACTAAACTATATTCTGCAATATTCTAAACTATATTCTCCTCCTTTACTCTACTAATTGTACTTGAGTTTGCTGGATTGTTTTCTGATTTTGTATGATCTGATCTGTTTGGATAGCATGCAAAACAAAGTTTTTCACTGTACCTCAGTACACGTGCCAATAATAAACCTAAACCTAGACATTATGCGCAAGATTATCATGCAAGCTTCTTTCTGTCTGTTAAGGGACTTTTTAGCAGCGATAATGAATAAAAATAAAACCTTTTCAATCCTTTGGTAAAGAAACACCTGTACATTTAAGGAATAACCTTCATCAACCATTGTCTTATATTGCATAGGGCGGTGGAAATAAAAACAGAAAATTCCTAGAAAATACCTAGTTGCAAAACAAAATTGCAAAAAAAGATTTTACCATGGTTGGTGTAATAAGTGGCTTATCAGATACTCTCGTGAAAAAGGCCCAAAGTACTGGAGTAATTCAGCGAGTGAGGCAGCATCTCAGGAGAACAAGGAGAGGTGATGTTTCGGGTCAGGTCCTTTCTTCCGACTGATTGTGGTGGAGAGGGGGAGAAAGCTGGAAGAGGGGAGGGGCAGGACAAACCTGGTGAGTGATAGGTGGATACAGGTGAGGGGGTGGTTGATAGGCAGATGGTTGGACAAAGATGTGAGATAAGGGTAGAAAGGGAGGGCGAAGGGAAGAAACGGTAGTTAGTCCAGATGAGCATGAAGAAGTAAAAAATACTGCCATCATTTAAATCACTTCGGAAAAATCTTTCGAGAAATTCACTTTAGCTCATGGAAATTGTAAATTTACAAATGGCTTGTTTTGGAAAACATTAAAACGTTTAGAATAAATAGATTAGGTTAAAAACTGTCTAAAGGGGTCCTGGAATTATCAATGTGAAGTTCAACTTCTGACATAGGCTGAGGCTTTAAATTGTTAATATCTAACATCAGTGTTTCATGGGAATGTTATATACTACAAGGCAAAATATTTGACTGTTTTACAGCACCATTTTCTTCATGAACAACATCATGAAATATATGTAATATATTAAACTGTTTAAGCAAATGCTGCACTTTAAATATCACTCTTTACCACAAGTGCAAATTAGAGGGCGGCACAGAGGCAGTAGAGTTGCTGCCTTACAATGCCAGAGACCGGGGTTCGTGCCTGACTACCGGTGATGTATTTACGGAGTTTGTATATTCTCCCTGTGACTGCTTGGGTTTTCTTGGGGTGCTCTGGTTTTCTCCCACATTGCAAAGGAGTACAGGTTTGTAGGTTAATTGGCTTTGATTTAAAAAATGGTCAACTGTCCCTCTTGTGTAGGATAGTGCTAGCGTACGGGGTGCTCGTTGGTCGGTGCGGACTCGGTGGGCCGAAGGACCTGTTTCCACTCTGTATCTCCAAAGTCTAAAATCTAAAGTCAATTGCAATCTCCAACTACCGAGCAGAGTTCCCTCTAAAAAGCTCCCTTAGTTATACAACAGTGAATTCTGAGTGTATGGCGAGTCCGGAAACTTGTTGGTTGTAGAAGAAGTTTATTGCAGCCGCAATATTCGAATACAGAGTTAAACAACAAGGTAAAGGACAACCATCAAAAACTTACTGTCTTCTTCGAAGACTTCGCCGAACTGCCATTTCGGGCGCCAAACGCGCACATGACATCGCTGGCCAATCAGCGATGTCGCTCCCTGGACCAATCCCCATGGTCGCGTTCACACGTGACCTCGCTGGCCAATCCGAGGGTTCGACGACCTGGACCATTCTCTATGGTCGCTACATGACCCCCCCCCAGAACCCGAGGTGCGGAACCTAGCAGGGAGCCGGATTTCGCGACCATAACGAGTACGGAGAGGGACAGCCTGAACCACAGGAGCCGGGGGTTCCGGACTTGGCGGAACAGCCGGAACGGGAGGTCCTGGAGGAACTACCGGAACGGGGGGTCCTGGAGGAACTGCCGGAACGGGGGGTCCTGGAGGAACTGTCGGAACGGGGGGTCCTGGACTGAGCGGAACTAACGGAGGTCAGCCTCTCCTAGGGGTTTGACCGACCAGGACTGGTTGATCCGGATCCAAATGTGCAGGTTTGAGCCGGGACACCGAGACGAGCTCACTCTTGCCGCACATGTCTAAGGTGAAGGTAGCCGTTCCCTTACGCAAAACCCAGAACGGCCCTTGATAGACCCTCTGCAACGGGGCGCGATGGGAATCTTTTCGCAGAAAAACGAACTCACAGTCCTTCAGGGAAGGCGGTTCATGTACCATGGGACACCCATGACGTGAAGTCGGAACTGGAGCCAGGGAGCCCACCCGTTCCCGGAGAGATGCTAATACTGATGGGACTGTAGGCAGCTGGTCTGAAGGGTCCGGAAACAGATCTCCGGGTACTCGAAGTGTCGAGCCATATACTAGCTCTGCGGACGATGCACCGAGATCTAGCTTAGGAGCAGTCCGGATGCCCAAAAGAACCCAAGGGAGCTGGTCTACCCAGTCCGGGCCTTCAAGCCTTGCACTGAGGGACGCCTTAAGTTGGCGGTGGAACCTTTCTACGAGTCCATTTGCCTGGGGGTGATATGCAGTAGTGGGTTGTAACTTGGACCCGTACAGTTCTGCGAGCGCGGCCCAGAGGGACGAAGTGAATTGTGGGCCTCTGTCAGTGGTAATAACTGCCGGGACCCCGAAACGAGCTACCCAATGAAGGGCCAAAGTGCTAGCACAAGACGCTGACGAAATATCAGACAATGGGAAAGCCTCTGGCCACCGGGTGAACCGATCCACCACCGTGAGGAGGTGGGTGTAGCCCCGGGAGGAAGGCAAAGGACCGACCAAATCCACGTGGATGTGGAAAAAACGAACAGCCGGGACCTCGAAATCCTGTACGGGGGGCTGGACATGGCGCTGGACTTTAGCGGTCTGACAGGGAATGCAGGCACGCGCCCAACCCGCTACCTGTTTCCGTAGGCCATGCCAGACAAACCGAGCTGCTACCAAAGCAGAGGTGGAGCGGATGGACGGATGCGCCAGCCCATGAATGGCATCGAAAACCCGGCGCTGAAGGGAGGGCGGTACTACCGGCCTGGGACGGGGAAGAGAAACATCGCACCAGACTTTTGTGCCTTCTGACCCACAAGCTACCTGGGCCAAATTCAATCCCGAAGTGGTGGACTGGTATGCCGAAGCGGTATCCGCTAGAAGCTGTGCCTCCGCAAGCTCTTGGGGATCCACTTCGCAGTCCACCGCCGAAATAGGGGGAAAAGCAGGTCTAGACAGGGCGTCAGCAACGGCATTAAGCTTACCCGCGACATGACGGACATCGGTGGTGAATTCGGAGATAGCAGTCAGGTGCCGCTGCTGGCGGGCCGACCATGGGTCAGACAATTTGACAAAAGCAAATGTTAATGGTTTATGGTCCGTAAAGGCCACAAATGGGCGGCACTCAAGGAAGTACCTGAAATGACGAACAGCTAAATAGAGGGCCAAAAGCTCTCGGTCAAATGCGCTATACTTCAGCTCAGCCGAATTTAGTTGCCGGCTGAAAAACGCCAAACGCTGCCAACGGCCACCGACCTGCTGATCCAGAACCCCGCCCACCGCCACGTCAGAGGCGTCAACCGTCAGGGCCGTGGGGGCGGAGGGGCTCGGGTGGACCAACATGGTGGCGTCTGCCAAGGCTGCCTTAGCTGCTGTAAAAGCCGACTCTGCGGTCGGGGACCATATCAACTCTACCGGATTCCCTGCAAGGCATTGGAAAAGCGGGCGCATGACTCGCGCAGCTGCCGGGACGAACCTATGGTAGAAATTAACCATGCCTACGAACTCCTGTAGCCCTTTTACTGTGGTGGGCCTAGGGAATGCCCGGATAGCCTCCACCTTTTCGGGCAAAGGGGAGGCGCCGGCAGGGGTAATTCTGTGCCCTAGAAAATCAAGAGCAGGAAGGCCGAATTGACATTTGGAGGGTTGGATTATGAGCCCGTGGTCTTGGAGCCGCTGGAAAACGGTCCGCAAGTGGGCCTGGTGTTCCTGTACTGAGGTGCTGGCAACCAGGATGTCGTCTAAATAAATAAACAAAAAGGGTAAACCCCGGCCCACGCGGTCCATCAGTCGTTGGAAAGCCTGTGCCGCGTTCTTTAAACCGAAAGGCATACGCAACCATTCAAACAACCCGAACGGAGTAATCGTTGCAGTTTTCTGTATGTCCTCCGGTCGCACCGGGATCTGGTGGTATCCTCGCACCAAATCGATTTTGGAGAACACCACCGCTCCTTCCAGCCCAGATGAAAAGTCCTGTAGGTGCGGTATGGGGTAGCGATCAGCCGTGGTGACAGCATTGAGCCGCCGATAATCGCCACATGGTCTCCACCCCCCAGATGCCTTGGAGACCATATGTAACGGCGAGGCCCACGGGCTGTCAGACTGACGAACAATTCCCATTTCCTCCATCTTCCTGAACTCTGCCCGTGCCACCACCAGTTTGTCTGGCGGTAGCCTCCTGGCCCGAGCGAAAACAGGAGGGCCTTCGGTGCGGATGTGATGGACCACGCCGTGCTTGGCCGAAGATGTGTCGAAACGTTGAATGAGCAGCTCTGGAAACTCCGCCAGAATCTCAGCATACGAGTCGGGGGCCGCGACGACAGCCTGGACAGTAGGGCTGGGCGAGGAGGCGATTGTCGGAGCGACGTGCTCATCTTCGGCGGAGTGTCGGAGGTCGTTACCGCGGACATCAGGGACCAGTGAAAAAGCCCAGAGAAAATCTGCTCCCAAGATCGCTTGTTTGACGTCGGCTATGATGAATGGCCATTCGTACGTGCGGAGGCCTAACACAAGGGACATCTTCCGTATACCGAAAGTGCGATTTGGGCTGCCATTAACCGCGATGAGGGTGGGACCTGTCTTACCCGATCTGGTTTCGAGGTCGGTCGGCGGCACTATACTGACGATGGCTCCCGTGTCCACCAAAAATTCTGTGTCCGTGAATCGATCATGGACATAGAGGCGCCGGTTCTGGCCAATCGTAACTGCCCCTATGTACGATCGGCCGAGGCATTTCCCGCGAAGGTACAAGGTGAGCGGCAGTTGCGGGATTCGCTACCCCATCGTAGGTGATAATAGCACCAGCCGCGCTTGTGCGGATCTTTTTGGCGGGCTTTCGGAGAATTGGCGGGAGACGTGGCGCCATCTTGCCGTCGCTGTGGCGTGGTCACTGATGTCGAGACCTTGTTGATCGAACCGCTTGCCTGGTCCTTTGCCTTGTTTTTAGCCGCTATGAGCGCGTCCGCTTTCGCTGCATATGCTTCGGGGTCCTTAAAAGAACAATCCGTGAGCAGCAGTCGGACATCCTCAGGAAGCTTCTCGCGGAATGCTTGTTCGAACATAGGGCAATCCGTATGCTCACCGGCTAGCATCATCATTTCGGACATGAGGACGGAAGGCAGTCGGTCTCCAAGATCCGGTAGGTGCAGAAGTCTTGCCGCACCACCATGCTTATTAAACCCGAAGATTCGCAGTAATACTTTCTTCAGGGCCTCGTACTTGCTTTCCGCAGGTGGATTAACGATGAACCGCATCACGCACGTGGTCGTCTCCGATGATAGAGCGCTGACGAGGTAGTAATACCTCGTGGAGTCGTCCGATATCTTCTTTATATGAAATTGAGCTTCGGTGTGTATAAACCAAGATTGCGGTGCGTGCATCCAAAACCACGGAAGGTGAACGCTTACCGCGCTTGACTCCGGTGTGCCCGGCGCGGCCATCGCCGACGAGGCGTCGGGTCCCTGCATAGTCGGTGATCGTCCAGATCACGTCGGGGTCACCAATATGGCGAGTCCGGAAACTTGTTGGTTGTAGAAGAAGTTTATTGCAGCCGCAATATTCGAATACAGAGTTAAACAACAAGGTAAAGGACAACCATCAAAAACTTACTGTCTTCTTCGAAGACTTCGCCGAACTGCCATTTCGGGCGCCAAACGCGCACATGACATCGCTGGCCAATCAGCGATGTCGCTCCCTGGACCAATCCCCATGGTCGCGTTCACACGTGACCTCGCTGGCCAATCCGAGGGTTCGACGACCTGGACCATTCTCTATGGTCGCTACAAGTGGATACATAGTGTTTTCCATTAACCCTTGATCCTTTGAAAAGCCCTTTTTGCATTTTACCATTACAATAATTCATGAATTGTAACAGTCAATACATTTTTGACTTCCTCCGATAACCGGTTGAGAGATTTGCAAATGGAGTCCCCACTGTTTATAGCGAGTGCTTTGTGTTTTGGTCTGTTTCCTGCTTTGCACCATGAAGTTAAAACCATAAAGATAGACAATCAACATATTTTTACAAAGCAGGAAATCTCACATAGCAACCATCTGGACCCAAACCAGTTGGATTGAAAATCTCATTGCTGAGGTAAACTCCTCTGCCCCCTTTGATCTAACAAATGCATAAAGGTTTGAATGTATGAGTGAACAATTAATTAACACAATTGTAAATGCTTCAAGTCCTTTCAAAACTTTCCATTGGAAAATGTAAGATCTGTCGAGGTTTTTAACGAGTGCAAATGGAGACAGAGGAAAAGGGAGGATAAAGTGTTGATCTGAGCAGAGGTTAAGTGACAAAGAAGAGATGGCATGAGGCAAAGGAGTTAATAATGGGACAAGTTAGGAAACTAAAAATAGTCCCCAGGAAGTGTAAGTGAGACCAATAGAATTGTTATCTAACATTGTGATATGTCTGCTTGTGATATGTCTGGAGCAATACAAAGGCTGAGAAAAAATGTTCTTTGCAGTGTCCTTGAGAACTTCAACATTAATTTCCTCGCTGTAGAAAGAAGGAACAGCAATTGCTGGTTTACAAAACAAAGACATGGAGTGCTGAGTAACTCAGCGGATCAGACAGCATCCCTGGAGAACATGAATAGGCAATGTTTCAGGTCAGGACCCTTCAGGAAGGGTCCCAACCTGAAACGTCACCTACCCATGTTCTCCAGAAGCTGCCTGACATCTGAGGAAGGGTCCCGACCAGTAACGTCGCCTATTCATATATGTTCTCCAGATAAGCTGCCTGACCCGCTGAGTTACACAGTACTTTGTGCCTTTGATTTTCTAACTGTGCTTCTGCTGTCACCATTGTTCAGAGGCCAGGGTGATGATGAGTAGGGAATAAAAACAGAAACAGCTGGAAATATTCAGCAGCTGTGGCCCAACCAGTGCAGTATTTCCAGCATGTTTTATTTTTATTTTAGACTTTCAGCATCTGCAGTTTTTCTTTTAATTTTCACAATAGTGGCAGCAAAATGGAATAGACAGTGGTTAGTCCAACAGGCTTTGGAACCCCTTGTGAAAAGAGTGATCTCAATATTGTCGTGGTCCAATGGTTGTGCAATAACATAACCTAATGTATCAGTAAATTTTTTTTTTAAAAGACATGAAGTGCTGGAGTAACTCAGCAGGTCAGGCAACATCTCTGGAGATTATGGATAGGTGACATTTCAGGTTGGGACCCTTCTTCAGACATCAGGCAGCATCTCTGGAGAACATGGATAGGAGACGTTTCGTATAAAGGTTTATAGACAATAGACAATAGGTGCAGGAGGAGGCCATTTGGCCCTTGAGCCAGCACCGCCATTCAATGTGATCATGGCTGATCATTCTCAATCAGTATCCCGTTCCTGCCTTCTCCCCATACCCCCTGACTCCACTATCCTTAAGAGTTCTATCTAGCTCTCTCTTGAATGCATTCAGAGAATTGGCCTACACGGCCTTCTGAGGCAGAGAATTCCACATATTCACAACTCTCTGACTGAAAAAGTTTTTCCTCATCACAGTTCTAAATGGCCTACCCCTTATTCTTAAACTGTGGCCCCTTGTTCTGGACTCCCCCAACATTGGGAACATGTTTCCTGCCTCTAACGTGTCCAATCCCTTAATAATCTTATACGTTTCGATAAGATCTCCTCTCATCCTTCTAAATTCCAGTGTATACAAGCCCAGTCGCTCCAGTCTTTCAACATATGATAGTCCCGCCTTTCCGGGAATTAACCTAGTAATTGTATTCTTGTTCAGTATGATTTGATTGTATAACACTTGTACTGTATGTTGGTATCACAAAATGCCGGAGTAACTCAGCGGGTCAGGCAGCATCTCAGGAGAGAAGCAATGGGTGACGTTTCGGGTCCAGACCCTTCTCTCCTGAGATGCTGCCTGACCCGCTGAGTTACTCCAGCATTTTGTGATACCTTCGATTTGAACCAGCATCTGCAGTTATTTTCCTACTGTATGTTGGTACACCTTAAGACATAGGAACAGTATTCGGCTATTTAGCCCATTGAGTCTGCTTCGCCATTCGATTATGGCTGATCTATTTTTCTCTTTCAACCCTGTCCTCCTGTCTTCTCCACAGAACCTTTGATGCCCTTACTAAACAAACACCTGACAAAACAATAAACCAACACCAATACCTGCAACATCTCGGAAGTAAAAATACCTATCTTACAATATACCTGTAGATTGTGCAGTGTTAACTTTATCCAGTTGCATGGAAATCATTAGCTTAATGCTTGGGAATCTGCCTGCGATGATTGCCTTTGTTTTGCAATCTTCAGACCAATCCAATCTAAGTCAAATAAAGAACTCAGTATGTGTGGGAAGGGGCTGCAGATGCTGGTTTATATCGAAGATAGACACAAAATGCTGGAGTAACTCAGTGGGCCAGGCAGCATCCCTAGAGAAAAAGAATAGGTGACCTTTCGGGTCAGAACCCTTCTTCAGAACCCTGCCTGACCCGCTGAGTTACTCCAACAATTTGTGTTAAAGAACACAATATTGTGGGAGTAAACAATAGATTTTGGACATAAAGACATATGCAGAAGTTTGAAAAAAAAACAGAATGACGTGAATGAGAGTGTACTGATGTCACTATCATTTGTAAGGGAGCTTGTATTAAATTTTAACATAAATATTTTTTCACATGTACTACTCCTCAGTACAATTTACCACTTTTCATGTTCTTTTCCAAGGTTATAACTATTACAAAGCGTTCTTGCAAAATTATCTTTTTTCTGTTGTTGTAAGCATTAGATTTATGTGAAAAAAAAATGTAATATATAATTCCACAAATATTTGTTAAAACTGCGGCACGGTAGCGCAGCGGTAGAGTTGCTGCTTTACAGCGAATGCAGCGCCGGAGACTCAGGTTCGATCCTGACTACGGGTGCTGCACTGTAAGGAGTTTGTACGTTCTCCCCGTGACCTGCGTGGGTTTTCTCCGAGATCTTCGGTTTCCTCCCACACTCCAAAGACGTACAGGTATGTAGGTTAATTGGCTGGGTAAATGTAAAAAATTGTCCCTAGTGGGTGTAGGATAGTGTTAATGTACGGGGATCACTGGGCGGCACGGACTTGGAGGGCCGAAAAGGCCTGTTTCCAGCTGTATATATATGATATGATATGATATGACTTTTGCATTGTGTTATGAAACACAGGCAACTCTTCCAACATGGCAAAGCCTAGAATTCTGAGCAGATTATTGAGTTGTATATCACAATGGAGGAATTTGACGGGTCAGGCAGCATCAGCCAAAGGATTTTACAGATGACATTTCAGGCCAAGACCCTTCTTCAGATAAGAAATATTCAGTTCTATATGTTTGTAATGAACCAGAAACATCTACAAAACCAGGAGAGACCATTTGGTCCTTCATGTCCCTGGTGTTTGCAAAATATCATTAATTCCACTGCTCCCATCTCGTCTCACAATCCTGCAACTAGATTCTGAATTTCTTGTAGGAGTTACAACACTTTCAGCCTCAACTAGTTTAGTTTAGTTTAATTTAATTTGGTTTATTGTCCATGTACTGAGGGTACAGTGAAAAGCTTTTTGGTGCATGTTATCCAGTCAGTGGAAAGACTATATATGATTACAATCGAGCCATCCACAGTACAGACACAGGATAAAGAGTATCACATTTAGTGCAAGATAAAGTCCAATAAGGTCCAATAGATGATAGTTCGAAGGTCTCCAATGAGAGAGATGGGGAGATCAGGACCGCTCTCCGGCTGGTGAGAGGACAATTCAGTTGCCTGATAACAGCTGGGAAGAAACTGTCCCTGAATCTGGAGGTATGCATTTTCAAACTTCACCTATATAGTGAGCAAAATGAATCTTAAAGCGAAAACCTCAAAGAACAATAATCAAACTGCTGGAGGAAGTCAGTGCGTCAGGCAGCAAGAAGGGTCCCGACCCAGAATGCCACCTTATTCATTTCCCTCCACAGATGCTGCCTGGCCTGCTAAGTTCCCTCAGCAGTTTGTTTTTTTGCTCAAGATTGCAGCATCTGCACTCTGGTATCTACAAAAATCTTAAAAATCATGTTTGGGCCGGAATGCATGCATTTAGAATTTAAGCTTCAAAACTGGTTTCAGGCAGGTAATTGTTTTGACATTGCTTGAAGGTTACAAAATCCTTCATTATTTAGGAAAATAGGGAAGCTGGTAAAGAACCAACATTATTTGTCTACTAGCTCTCTCCTTAAGTCATTGTTAAGTTATATTCATTTGTTTAAGCATCTCCCTGTGATACATTTCAGAGGAAAATGGGGTTAATTCCAAGGACGAATACCATTGCGTCTTTATTGGTAAACTATCAATGTATTGTTGCTTCACTACTTGTTTACCGAACAAGTTGCACAAAAAAAAACTTGCTTCTTGCAGAATCAGCGTTATCGTCTATGATTTTCACAACTGTAATTCTAAACTGTACAAATGTATAAAACTAATTTCCAAACAACAACTGTTACAATGGTTATTGCATTCAACATCTTGCCTTCATTGTATCTCACTTTGCAAACTTGTGAAATGGACATTCCATTTTTCAGGTAAGTTTGTTTTCTCATCATTTTTCATTATCATACTTTGTGTCCTTTAAAAATGCCTCACTCATGGTCATTCTTCCATTCTTCCGCCATTTCTGACAAAGGATCCCTGACTTGCAATGTTAACTGTTTCAGTTTTATTTGTTTTCCGTGCCAACTGAGTGTTCCGGCTCTTGGGAATCTCTGGCCCACGACTGCTGGAGAAAGAGCTTCTGGGGATGATATTGAGTACCTCTAGATGATGCATCAGGGCCAAGCATCAGTGGCTGAAAGGAGTGCACTAACTCACAAACTGACCCAACTACTCACCCCCTATCTGGCATCCTCTGCACATTCTGTGAAAATGTCTGTGGTCTGCACAGTGGCGTAGAGGGTGGCACAGTGGCGTAGAGGGTGGCACAGTGGCGTAGAGGGTGGCACAGTGGCATAGAGGGTGGCACAGTGGCGTAAAGGGTGGCACAGTGGCGTAGTTGGTGGCACAGTGGCGTAGCGGTTGAGCTGCTACCTTACAGTACCAGAGTCGCAGATTCGATCCTGACTACGGATGCTGTCTGCATGGAGTTTGTACATTCTCCCTGTGACCATGAGGGTTTTCTCCGGGTGCTCCGGTTTCCTCCCACACTCCAAAGACATACAGGTTTGCAGGTTAATTGGCTTTGGTAAAAATTGTAAATTGTCCCTGGTGTGTAGGATAATGTTAGTGTAAGGGGGGGGGGGGGTCGCTGGTCGGTGTTGAGCCGATGGGCCGAATGGCCTGTTTCTGCGCTGAATCTCTAAAGTCTGAAGTCTGAGGTTTCACCTCAGCACCCAAAATAAACTGGAAGGGAAGTAAGTTATTCTCAAAGGTATTTATTTCACAAAATGCTGGAATAACTTGTGTAAGAAAATAACTGCAGATGCTGGTACAAATCGAAGGTATTTATTTCACAAAATGCTGGAGTAACTCAGCAGGTCAGGCAGCATCTCAGGAGAATAACCCATTCCTTCTCTCCTGAGATGCTTGCTGACCTGCTGAGTTACTCCAGCATTTTGTGAAATAAATACCTTCGATTTGTACCAGCATCTGCAGTTATTTTCTTACACTACAAGTTATTCTCAAAGGTAGATACACAATGCTGGAGTAACTCAGCGGGTCATGCAGCATCTCGGGAGAGAAGGAATGGATTATTCTCAATCCTGCGTAAGAAAGAAGAGAAGCTGTAATGAATATTTCTCCATTCCTATTTCTCCCACTGTAGTGCAGTGTTTAATCTTAAAAAGGGTCCCGACCCGAGGCGTCACCTACTTTAGTTTAGTTTATTGTCACCTGTACCGAGGTACAGTGAAAAGCTTTTTACTGTGTGTTTACCAGTCAGCGGAAAAACTGTACATGATTACAATCGAACTGTCCACAGTGTGCAGATACATGATAAAAGGAATATGTTTAGCATAAGTTAAAGTCCAGTAAAGTCCAATTAAAGATAGTCTGCGGTAGATAATAGCTACCTCACCCGCTGAGATACTCCAACACTTTGTGTCCAAGAGTATTCTGGACCTTGAACCAGAGGTGTGTGTTTTAATCCTATTATGGACACTGGGAAATTTAAATTTGTGTCATTGATCAAAATTGGAATTAAAACTGCTAATTGTAAATACACAACAATTGAGTTGTAAATGTTCGTCTGGTTGTCTTGCATCTTTCAATGAGTAAAATCTCATCTCCATGGGTCCAAAGACATGCAAGTCTGGTTGACTCCCTTGGTTGAAGGGCAATTGAAGACAGACAATAAATCCCAACATTGCCAGCAGAGTCCAGGTTGAATGGTCATAGAAAAACACCATGTTCACATTTCCTTTTTCTGTTTGCAATGCATGTAAACAAACATCAAGATCTTGTGTAAAGTTATTGACAGTCAACAATGAAAATGGTTTATAATATTTATTTTCTTCCTCCCTATCAGTAACTGCTGGTCTGAATATGGATTCAAGACTTATTTAATTTATTTTTAATTTACTATCTGCTGGATGCTTGGGCTTAAGTGTTTCAGAGTCCGTAGATATTTTTGTAACGTACTTGAGGGTGAACCTCGGAAAGCATCCAGCTCTGATGATGTACCTGGTTAAGTTCTTAAAACCTGCGTGGATCAACTGGCTGAGGTTTTTGCGGACATCTTCAACTCTCATAACTAAGATCTGAGGTTCGCACTTACTTTGAAAGAACATGAATAACACCGGTGCCTCTACCAGCGCACGTGACAATTAAGCACTCTTGACTCTCTTGACTCTCGACTTACTTATTATAAATGATTATGACATATTATTATGACAAGAGGCATAGAAGTGTGAAAATGCACGCCTCTAGATTCAAGGATGGTTTCTTCCCAGCTGTTATTAGGCAACTGAGTCATCTTCCCATTGACCATGTTTGTTTTCTCGGGTGCTCCGGTTTCCCACATTCCAAAAATGTGCAGGTTTGTAGGTTGAAGATAGACACTAAATGCTGGAGTAACTCAGCGGGACGGGACAGCATGTCTGGAATGGGTGACATTTCGGGTCGAGGTTTGTGGGTTTATTGGCTTCTGTAATAATTGTAAATTGCCCCTAACATGTAGGAAAGTGCTAGTGCAAGGGATGATTGCTAATCTGCACGGCCAAAGGGTCTGTTTCCGCGCTGTATCTCTAAAATCGAATGATCTAGCATCTTTTTTTTAACAGGAGGTGATTGCTACCCAAACCACCTTTCGGAAGAGTAAGTACTTCTGAAACTTTCTTTGAATTGTCCGCCTCTGATTTTAAAGTAATAGTCCCAGTTATACTTAATATTTTAAAACCATTATGAAATAGTTCTGAATTGATTTTGCAATGTATTCTGTTCCCAATGCAATATTCTGCCACTTTATGATTCATTCCATTCAGTCTCTCACTCTGTTCAATTTCAAACTGTAAAATTACAGAACATTTGTGGATCTGAAAAGAGTAAAAGCAAAGGCTTTGTAACGATCATTAGTGCATTGTGCTGAATATATTCATTTGGATAAAAAGATTATAGTTGGCTAGATTATTCATCAGTGCCAGCAATTGGCATTGCATAACACAAGCATAATAACCAACATCAAACAGCAATAGTAACATAATCTTTGCAGTCTTGTCATTTATGTAACAAGAGTGAAACATATTTGCTTTAATTTCCAATTAGTAGTTTTATTGTAATATCACGATTAGGATTTAAAATGTGTTTGTTCCAGGTTAATCATGAAATCTTCTATTCAACTCAAACAAAATTCTACTCAAACAAAATTGAGCGCACAATAGAATACTTATGCTTGCAATAATTGCTGTTTCCATGGCACTGCTCAGTGACAATCTCCCTGAAGATATGCAAGGAAGAAGCTAGATATGAATTATATAACTCATGTGCGATTCAATGTTAAGCACAGATGCGTCAGGGCACGCGCCTTCTCAAATCAGTATGGATAGAAAATGAATCTGCACATTAATTTGTTGCAGAAAAAATTACATAATATTCTGCTTAAAAGTTCCATCTTTTTCTAACCGTTCTTATGGGGCATCTTGGCCAGCATGAACGAGTTGGGCCAAAGGGCCTGTTTCCAAGCTGTATGAGTCTGTTCTGTATTAAGTTTAGTTTAGTTTAATTTAGTTTATTGTTGTCACGAGATACAGTGAAAAGCTTTTTGTTCCAGTCAGCGAAAAGACTAAACCTGATTAAAATCAGGCCGTCCATTGTGTACAGATACTGGATACAGAGTATAACGTTTAGTCCAATTAAAGATAGTGTGGAGGTCTCCAGTGAGGTAGACGGGAGATCAGGACCACTCTGACCTGAACCGTATAGGATGGTTCAGTTGCCTGATAACAGCTGGGAAGAAACTGTCCCTGAATCTGCAGGTGTGCCTTTTCAAACTTCTGTACCTCTTGCCTGATGGGAGAGGTCCTTGATTATGCTGGTATCCATGCTGAGGCAATGTGAAGTGCAGATGGAATCAATGGAAGGGGCATATATAAACAAATTGATAGTTCTTTTAAAGACCAAATGTGAGGGCTCCACACAGATCATGCATGGTTGCTACAAATATTACGAGGCATTTATGGAACGTCCATGGATTTTTCGCATCCCAATATTTTTTTGGATTACTCTCGATTTATGGATTACTCTTAAAGAAAAAGAACAATCAAAACAAAGAAGCAGTTATTAGTTATTATAAAGATGTTGACTCGCCTAAATTGTGTTCATACAGCTGTCTGCATGGAGTTTATACATTCTCCCTGTGACCGCTTGGGTTTTCTCTGGGTGCTCTGGATTCCTCCAACACTCCAAAGACCCACAGGTTTATAGGTTAATTGGCTTTGGTGAAATTGTAAATTGTCCTTGGTGTGTAGGATAGTGCTAGTGTATGGGGTGATCGCTGGTCGGCGTGGAAGTCTGAAGTCTGAAGTCTAAAGAGATTTGTGTCTAAGTTTTCCTAAGCTACTTTTTAGAATATTCCATGCTGGACAAAAGGCCAACATTTTTTTTATTTCTATTTTTCCAAGAACTTAATTGAAGATACCATATTCCGTCATTGATGCCAATCCCTTTAAATATATTGCCGCTCGGTAATCAAAGGGCCATATAAAGTGCGTTGATTTGCATTCAAGATAAGATTAATTATTACTAAACTAAACTTAATGCAGAACAGACTCATACAGCTTGGAAACAGCTTGGAGTCTATAACTACTCAAATAGTTATAGAGCAAAATATTTACTTTTATGAAAGAAATTAAAACATTAAAACATTATCATGTGAAGATGAGTAAAAGATTTATTAAAACATGCTCTTGCATTATGTGATGTTAATCAAACATTATGTGTAATATCAGACAGGTGGCAGATATGTACATCCTGTTGATCTTACTGAGCTGTAATGTTAACTTTAGATAGCCTGAGATTATTAGGTTTCTAGTGTTGGTCTGCAAACAATAACATGATCCTCAAAAGTTGCATTAATACTATTGATGTACTATCCAGGTAATAGTGTGCAGATATGACTTCCGCTAATGGGGATTGTAAGTGGCAGAAATGCAAAATTGCAATAATATTCTCAATAAATGCAACCAAATGAATATTGAGGTAATAAAATAAATTGTGCTTGTGGGAAATTGATTTTGATGCCTGGAATAATGCCCGAAAGTCATATGTGAGTCAAATCTTTCAACATCTTCGGCATGGATGATTTGGACCAAAAGACCCATTACCATAAGTTCATGAGTTCTGGTGGCAGAATTAGGCCATTCGGCCCATCCAATTTACTATGTCATTCAAACATGGCTGACCTATCTTTGCCCTCTCAACCCCATTCTCTTGCCTTTTCCCCATAACCCCTGACATCCGTACTAATCAAGAATTTAAAGTTATAATAATAATAATAACACATTTAATTTATATAGCGCTTTTCAGGAAACTCAAAGACGCTTTACAGAGCAAACAAGACATAAAAACAAACAAACAAACAAAAGATTTATCCAGACGGAGAAGCGGCGAACAAACAGCGCCAGCGTCCTCTCACGTCAGGGTCCGGCGTAAATGGTTGACAATAAACAATAAACAGTAAATGGTTGACAGTAAACAATAAAGAACACAAGACACACAATTGCAATTTAACACAGACAACCATCACAGTGATTGCTCCAGGCACACCCTCACTGTGATGGAAGGCAAAGAAAAGTCTTATCTCCTCCTCCTCATTCTTACAAAGTTCCACTCTATAAGACTCTATGACACCCCAAGACACAAGCAATTAGAAATGCTGGTAAAGATATTAGCAGCAAGAAGGGTCCCGACCCGAAACATCACCTATTCATGTTCTCCAGAGATGCTACTTGACCCACTGAGCTATTCCAGCACTTTGAGTCTTATTTTATGTTAACTAGCATCTGCAGTTCCTTGTGTCTCTGTCTATTCTTCTTGTAATTAGATAATTTTTGAAAAAATAATATAAATGTTTAACAACAACAAATAAAAATGGTTGTCACAGTGACAAAGAATGTGGTTCAGGATAGCTAAATACACCAGCTGTGTTTTGAGGTGTTCTTCAAGGTGAGATTGGCAATTGATCAATACTACATCTAAACAAGCATTGATTTTAGTTAAAGAGAGAATAACCAACAAAGAAGACAGTTGCCTGGCAACAGCTCCCTGACTGATTATCACATTCACCAATAATGAAGTGATCAGGAGACTGGTTCATTTTGGAATTGACTATCGAATGGTACTGTAATCATTGCATTACTATTATTAAATGGATAGTTATTAGTAAATTGGAGTCAAATACATTTCCTTCCAAATTACTAAATGCTTGAGTCTATTTTGTGCATTGCAACTCATAGCAATTTTACTTTGATATCAATTGATTACAATTGGCACGTTGATGCAGCGGTAGAGTTGCTATCTTATAGCGCCGGAGACCTGGGTCTGATCCTGACTGCAGGTGCTGTCCGTATGGAGTTTGTACGTTCTCCACATGACCTGCATGGATTTTCTCCGGGTGCTCCGGTTTCCTTCCACACTCCAAAGATTTGTAGATTGTAGGTTTGTAGATTAATTGGCTTTGGTAAAATGGTAAATTGTGTGTAGGATAGTGTTAGTGTGCGGGATCACTGATCGGCACGGGCTCGGTGGGCTGATGGGCCTATTTCCGCGCTGTATCTCTAAACTAAACTAACCGAAACTAAACTACATTTAAGCATTGATTGGAACCTAAATTACTGCATTCTCAATTATGAATAAATGTTTGCTAACAATGTCTTATATCTAAATAAAAGGTCTAATATAGAAAAAATCCCCAGGGTGGGCAAACTATTATTAGTGCAATGATGCGAAACCTAATCCCTGAAATCAGTTTTACAAACCGATGTAATTACTATAGTAAGTGGCTATTACACTGTAAATGGTTTGTATATCTCCATTGTGGCTCATCTCAATATTCAATCCTTGGAAGCCATAATACCCAGTCTGTGCAATACTGATGGGAAACTTAGAAATGGAAAAATCACAAAACTCTCCACTGATTAGCATTCAATCTTATTTCAATAACAATCTGCCAGGTGGCGCCAGCAATGGCTGCCTCGCCAACAGTCTGTCTGTCCCTTCCTTCTTTGTTGTTTGTTTGTATGTGTTAAATGTATGTTTCTAGTGTTACAGAGTCACAGAGTTTCTTTAGCTTGCTTTATGTGGGGGTTGGGGGGTGGGAGTTAGGGAAACTTTTTCTAATCTCTTACCTCGACGGAGATGCAATTTTTTTCCGTATCGTATCTCCGTCCGCACTGTGGCCTAACATCGAGGAGTTGGCGGCCTTTGCTGGAGACCGACTTCGAGAGCTCCACCGTGGGAGCCTGCTGACCTAACATCACGGAGCTCACGATCCCTGTCGGGGATCGACTTTGGGGCTCCAAACGCGGGAGTCTGCGAACTTTAACATCGTGGAGCTCGCAGTCTCTGGTTAGAGACCGACTTCGGGAACTCCAAGCCACAGGAGCTTCGACCGCCCTGACACGGGAACTTCGATCGCTCCAATGTGGGAGCTTCGACCGCCCCGACACGGGAGCTTCAAACACCCCGATGCGGGGACTTCTACTGCCGGCTGCAGGAGGTTCCATCGACTGTGGATGGTTCAACTGCCCCGACCGCGGGAGAATAAAAGAGAGTCGAGATTGGACTTTATTGCCTTCCATCACAGTGAGGAACATGGGGAATCCGCTATGGTGGATGTTTATGCTAACTTTTATGTAGTTGTGTGTCTTGTTGCTTTTTTTTAGAACGGCTGTATGGTAATTCGAATTTCACTGCACCTTAATTGGTACACCTGACAATAAACTGACCTTGACCTTGAAACCTTCTCCTTCTTCAGGCAATTCACTAAAATCGAAAATAATTTGCTTGCACTTCAGTTTTGTGGGCCCTGAGTGGGTTGATGAGGTCACAGTGTGGTAACAGTAGACTCCTTCACAAATGGGCCAGAAGCGGATGATGGGGTATTCCTGATACATCCTGATATTCCTGATAAGTTTCCAGTACCATCCGGAATCCTTCATTTTCAGTGGTCATGGGCCAGAGGTTCCGTGGAGTCAGTGGGGACATTGTACAGTGTGCAGTGTGGAAACAGGGCCTTTGGCCCACCAGGTCCACATCGACCAACAATCGACACTAGTACACCAGTTCTAGTACTGCACACTGGAGACAATTTATGGAAGCCAATTAACCTAAAAACCTGCACGTCTTTGGAACGTTGGAAAGAACCGGAGCACCCGGAGAAAACCCACGCGGTCACAGGGAGAACGTAGAAACTCCATACAGAGAGCACCCGTAGTCAGAACCAAAACCGAGTCGCTGGTGCTGTAAGGCAGCAACTCTACCACTGTGCCGCAGATTGAGGGACAGTTTCTTCACAGCTGTTATCACGCAACTGAACAATCCAACCAACAACTAAAAAGCTCTCCTGAGCTACTACAGTATCTGCCTCATTGAAGACCCTTGGACTATCTTTAATCCGACTTTACTGGACTAATACTACTGACCCCTTTGACCCGACTACTACTAGGGCGGCACGGTAGCGCAGCGGTAGAGTTGCTGCTTTACAGCGAATGCAGTGCCGGAGACTCAGGTTCGATCCTGACTACGGGTGCTGCACTGTAAGGAGTTTGTACGTTCTCCCCGTGACCTGCGTGGGTTTTCTCCGAGATCTTCGGTTTCCTCCCACACTCCAAAGACGTACAGGTATGTAGGTTAATTGGCTGGGTAAATGTAAAAAAAATTGTAAAAATTGTCCCTAGTGGGTGTAGGATAGTGTTAATGTACGGGGATCACTGGGCGGCACGGACTTGGAGGGCCGAACAGGCCTGTTTCCGGCTGTATATATATATGATATATATGATATGATATGACACTAAATGTTATTCCCTTTATCATGTGTCTGTACACTGTGGATGGCTCCATTGTAATCGTCTATTGAATTTCGCTGACTGGATAGCATGCAATAAAAGCTTTTCATTGTACTTCAGTACACATGACAATAAACTAAACTAGGCTATCTTTTCTCTGCTTCGTGTTGAGGTACTGTATTGGTATTTGTACACACAAGGAACTGCATATGCTGTTTTACCAAAAAAAGACAAAGTTCTGGAGTAACTCAGCAGATCAGGCAGTATCTCTCGAGGACATGGATACGCGACAGAGTCTGAAGAAGGGTCCTAGCCCAAAAGGTCACCTATCCATGTTCTCCAGACCCGCCGTCTGACCCACTGAGTTACTCCAGCACTTTGTGTCTTGTATTGGTTCCTTATTTCCCCTTTGACCCGATATTAGTTTATTATTTTCCCGTTGATCATAAAAAGTTTTTGTTTTGTGTGCTTCCCTGTTAAATTAGAGAATACTGTACATAAATACAATCAAACCTTTCATACGTGCACCAGGTCGAGCAAAGAGAAATAAAATACCATAGTGCTGAATATAGTTTTTCAGCGTTGTCACATAACAGATCCAGAGGGAAAGTCCAAAATCTAATATGAGATAGGTTGGAAGATCAGGATTATACTCTAGTTTATGGAACGACTGTTCAGAAATCTGATATCGGGGAGGATGAAGCTGGTGGTACATGCTTTGAAGCTTTTGTACCTTTTGCCCGACGGCAGCTTGGAGAAGAGGGAATGAATGACTCTGGGTGAAAAAGGTTGTGCACCACATGTGCTTTACCTTCCCCAAGATTAGTTACAAACTACAGGGGAAAATGTTCCATTCCACATCACTGGAGCCTTTGGTCATGATTTGCACAATGGTATAAAAAAATCAAACAATAGAAAGCATTTTTTTTTAAAGTACTGTGCCCTATCAATTATGTTCAACCATTCAACAGTTTTCTTGACTGTTATGACGTTTAGCCTTACCTGAATAACAAAGAACACATTGTTCGATGAAGTTTCAATGTGTAGTGAAGGTACAGGCCATACAAAGTGGAATTAGCACAATGACGTTCTCACTTTCAATCTACACCAGCTCAAATGCAATGAAGCATGAAACACACAATAGTGCAAAAGGTGGAGACTGTCTTTCGGGGCTTAAGTTGTCAGATGGTTTTTTGTCTTTTATTTAATAAAATCCTAGCTGAGTACAAAGCTGTGAACCTTCAAAATCAGCCAGGGACATTCTCTTCGAGTTCCAGAATCTGGTCATGATATTATCTAGTAGGGGGGGAAAAAAGAAAAAAAGAGCAAAATGTTTAAGAGAAATAGGAAAAGATGACTGAAAAGGAGGAAAGACACAAATGAAAGAGTACTATTAAACAAGTGTTACAATAGACAATAGACAATAGGTGCAGGAGGAGGCCATTCGGCCCTTCGTTACCAAATGATCCTTTGAGCAGATCATAATCTCTGTTATAGTGTAAAATAACACTGCTACCTTGTGCAAAGAGCAAGGAAAGGATTTTGCGTCTTTTTTTAATTTGTTGTCCATTCCACTTCTTTTTCATCTGCATCATGTTAATGGTAACTTCCTCATGTCCACTATTTTGAGGAAAAATATAATTTACCAAACAATATCAAGACAATTCTTAGACTTCTCCAAGGAAGCTTAAAAATTGTTTTTGTGAATCTTCTGAACTAACAAATAATGGAATGTAAAACAGCTTCATACATAGAGTAGACGCTCAGAACTCAGTTCCCAGGATGGAAGTGTCAAGGACTAGAGAGCAGAGCTTTGAGGTGAGGGAGGCAAAGTTTAAAGGAAAGATCTGGGACAGGTTTTGTTTATATAGAGAATAGTGGATGCCAAGAACACACTGACTGGGATGGTGGTGGAGGCAGATTGTGGCATTTAAGAGGCTTTTTAAATAGGCTGGGAATTAAGGGACATAGGTAGAGGAGATTAGTTTAACTTGGCATTATGTTCAGCACGGACATTGTGATCCAAAGAGCCTCGTTTTTATGTCATGTTCATTCACTATGTAACCATGTTCCCCAGAGATGCTGCCTGACCCACTGGGTTGCTCCAGCACTTTTTACTTATGTATGTTCCCCAGAGATGCTGCCTGACCTGCTGGGTTACTCCAGCACCTTGTACCTATCCGTGTTCCCCAGAGATGCTGCCTGCTCTAGCACTTTATGTCTATCCATGATCTCCAGAGATGCTGCCTGGCCCACTGGATTATTTCAGCACTTTGTCTATCCATGTTCCCGAGATGTCCCCTATCCTGCTGGGTTACTCCAGCGCTGTGTTTCTATGCAAGTTCCCCAGAGGTGCTGCCTGACCCACTGGGTTACTCCAACACTCTATATCCATGTTCCCCAGAGATGACTCACTGGGTTACTCCATCACTCTATAGGCATGTTCCCCAGAGATGACCCGCTGGGTTACTCCAGCACTGTGTATCCATGTTCCCCAGAGATGCTGCCTGACCCACTGGGTTAATCCAGCACTCTGTATGCATGTTCCCCAGAGATAGCGCACTGGGTTACTCCAGCACTGTGTATCCATGTTCCCCAGAGATGATGCACTTGGTTATTCCAGCACTGTGTATCCATGTTCCCCAGAGATGATGCACTGGGTTACTCCAGCACTCTGTATGCATGTCCCCCAGAGATGGTGCACTGGGTTACTCCAGCACTCTGTATCCATGTTCCCCAGAGATGCTGCCTGACCCACTGGGTTACTCCAACACTCTGTATCCATGTTCCCCAGAGATACTCCAGCACTGTGTCCATGTTCCCCAGAGATGGTGCACTGGGTTACTCCAGCACTGTGTGTCCATGTTCCCCAGAGATGGTGCACTGGGTTACTCCAGCACTGTGTGTCCATGTTCCCCAGAGATGGTGCACTGGGTTACTCCAGCACTGTGTGTCCATGTTCCCCAGAGATGGTGCACTGGGTTACTCCAGCACTGTGTGTCCATGTTCCCCAGAGATGGTGCACTGGGACACTCCAGCACTGTGTGTCCATGTTCCCCAGAGATGGTGCACTGGGTCACTCCAGCACTCTGTATCCATGTTCCCCAGAGATGCTGCCTGACCCACTGGGTTACTCCAACACTCTGTATCCATGTTCCCCAGAGATACTCCAGCACTGTGTCCATGTTCCCCAGAGATGGTGCACTGGGTTACTCCAGCACTGTGTGTCCATGTTCCCCAGAGATGGTGCACTGGGTTACTCCAGCACTGTGTGTCCATGTTCCCCAGAGATGGTGCACTGGGTTACTCCAGCACTGTGTGTCCATGTTCCTCAGAGATGCTGCCTGACCCACTGGGTTACTCCAGCACTGTGTGTCCATGTTCCCCAGAGATGGTGCACTGGGTTACTCCAGCACTGTGTGTCCATGTTCCTCAGAGATGCTGCCTGACCCACTGGGTTACTCCAGCACTCTGTATCCATGTTCCCCAGAGATACTCCAGCATTGTGTGTCCATGTTCCCCAGAGATGGTGCACTGGGTTACTCCAGCACTGTGTCCATGTTCCCCAGAGATGGTGCACTGGGTTACTCCAGCACTGTGTGTCCATGTTCCCCAGAGATGGTGCACTGGGTCACTCCAGCACTGTGTGTCCATGTTCCTCAGAGATGCTGCCTGACCCACTGGGTTACTCCAGCACTCTGTATCCATGTTCCCCAGAGATACTCCAGCATTGTGTGTCCATGTTCCCCAGAGATGGTGCACTGGGTTACTCCACTCCAGCACTGTGTGTCCATCTGTATCAGTGAGGGCAGCAGGAGGCGGTGCAGAGCCCGGGAAGCAACGTCACGGGGAGGCGGGGCGGGGCGGGGCGGGGCGGGGACTGCGGGCTGGGCGCGATGGCGGCCGTGGAGACCAAGGTCTCCTCCATCAAGCTGGAGGACTGCTCCTTCCTACCCGTCCTTCACGACATCATTAAATGGTGAGTGGGAGCGGGCCAGGGCTGCGGGGACCACCCGGGGCACAGCACAGGCTGAGACCCGCCATCCGCCCAGGCCCGGCCGGAGCTTGGCCCGCTCTGCTGGGAGAGGGGGGGGAGGGGGGAGGGGGGAGGGGGGAGAGGGGGGAGGGGGGAGAGGGGGGAGGGGGGAGAGGGGAGGGGAGGGGGGAGAGGGGAGGGGGGAGAGGGGAGGGGGAGGGGGGAGGGGGGAGGGGGAGGGGAGAGGGAGGGGGAGGGGAGAGGGGGGAGAGGGGAGGGGGGAGAGGGGAGGGGGAGGGGGGAGAGGGGAGGGGAGAGGGGGGAGAGGGGAGAGGGGGGAGGGGGGAGAGGGGGGAGGGGGGAGAGGGGGGAGAGGGGGGAGGGGGGAGAGGGGAGAGGGGGGAGGGGGGAGAGGGGAGGGGGAGAGGAGAGAGGGGGGAGAGAGGGGAGAGGGAGGAGAGGGGGAGGGGAGGGGGAGAGGAGAGAGGGGGGAGAGAGGGGAGGGGGGGAGAGGGGGAGGGAAGGGGGAGGGGAGGGGAGGGGGAGGAGAGGGAGGAGGGGGAGGAGAGGGGAGGAGGAGGGGGAGGAGAAGGGGAGGGGAGAGGGGAGGGGAGGGGAAGAGGAGGAGGAAATGAGGGAGGGAGAAGAGAAGAGGGGAGGAGAGACAGGGTGAAAGGGGTTGAGGGGGATGGAGGTTGACGGGGAGGGGAGAGGAGGGGGATGGGTAATGGGGAGAAGGTGGGGTGGTATGGAGGGGTATTGGGGAGGGTGGGAGGGGTGGAGAAGGTGTGAGATGGGTACAGAAGGGGTGGGGGGAGAAGGTAAGAGGTGGAGGGAGAAGTTGTGAGGGGTGGGGGGGAGAAGGCGGGAGGGGTGGTGGGAAAAGACGGGTGGGAGATGTGGGAGGGGTGGGGGAGCAGGCAGGTGGGAGATGTGGGGGGGGAGTGGATGTGTGGAGGGTGATGAGGATCAGTAGATAGTTGGTCGGGGAGGAGATAGGATAGAAGGTGGGGCTGAGGGGGTGGAGTAGGAGGTGCATTGGTGGGGCAAGTATAAGGTGGAGGGGTGGGGTAGAAGATGGGTGTGAGGAGGTGATGGAGCAGGTTGGATGAAAGATAAGAAAATATATAATGTTGAGATGGTGGTTATTTTTTCAGTATTCCCTCAGATTCCCTTCTACCCACTCTGCTTTAGTGGGCACAAAGAAGGCCAATGTGGGATCTACACAGCTTCCACAGATGAGGCAGGAGATGGATGATGGCATGGATATGGGTAGTTTTTGATAACTCGTGTCTGGTCAAATCACCTTCACCATTAGGTCTATGTTATCTCACTTTCTCGTCCACTCCTCCAGTGCAAATTTTACAGTGGCCAATTGACCTCCAAACCCCCTGACCAACAACCCCCCTCGTCTTTGGGAATTGAAACTATCCCAGAGGAAACCCACGCGGTCACAGGGAGAACGTGTAAACTCCAAACAGACAGTGCCCGAGGTCAGGATTAAACCCAGTGCTCTGGTGATGAGAGTCGGCAGCTTTGCCAGCTGCACTGTTTAATTGAAAAATAATCACTTACGTCCCACATGAATGAGTAATTGCTTTTGGATTTTATTTCATTGGGTACTGGGGAACTTCAACACAGCCATGTACTGTTTGACAGTGGCCATTGATAGCGATCATGGGAACCTCCGTATTTTCCAAATTTGCAGCCACCAGAGTTAACTAGCTTCAGCAATACCCATCAAACAAAGATGAGATGTGTTGCTGCAAGCTGGGAATGGAGCCTCAACTGCTCTTGATTTAAATTAGTACTTCCTCACTGGTTCACACTGGTTTGTCATGCTATATTATTTTGAAAGTTCCCCTTTGTTACTTGTGCTAGAATATGAATAGGAATCGCTGGCAGCAGAGCCTGGTGTTTTCCATACGTATTTCATGCAATATTGCAATAAATCCGAAACAAAATTTGCTGATTAATTGCTGTTTGATCAAAAAAATGAGATCACAAAGTATTGGAGTAACTCAGCGGGTCAGGCAGCGTCGCTGGAGACCATGGATAGATGACTTTTCAGGTCGAGACCAGTCTGATCATCTGAAGGGTCCCGACCTGAAACGTCACATATCCATCTTCTCCAGAGATGCTGCCTGGCCCACTGAAGGTCTGAAGAAGAGTCCCGAGCCAAAACTTCACCATGGTGGCTCAGCGGTAGAGTTGCTACCTTACGTGCCAGAGACCCAGGTTTGATCCTGACTGCGGGTGCTGTCTGTACGGAGTTTGTTCGTTCGCTCTGTGACCGTGTGGGTTTTCTCCGGGTGCTCCGGTTTCCTCCCAAAAACCTACAGGTTTATATGTTAATTGGCTTCGGTAAAAATTGTAAATTGCCCCTGGTATGTAGAATAATGCGAGTGTGCGGGGATCGCTGGTCGGTGCGGGCCGAAGGGCCTGTTTCCGTGCTGTGTCTCTAAACTACACTATCCATGTTCTCCAGAGATGCTGCCTGACCCACTGAGTTACTCCCTGACCCACTGAGTTACTCCAACACTTTTTTTGCGAAGCTGCATCTGGAGTTACTTTGTTTCTAAAGAAATCAGAACATTGTGCTGCAGCTGGAGACTAAAGTTTTAAGCATGTTTTCATAAATATTTTAAAATTGCATGCAATTATTTTTTCTGTTGCTTCTACTGCTGAGTGCAGCATGGACAAAGACAGCCAAGAAGTGCATCAAGAGCTCAACAAACTCAAGACCAGGCTGCAGGATACCAGGGACATGGTTTCATCGATGCCTGGGATTGATGTTAGTCCCGAACAACAGCAGCAGCAGCTTCAGAGCTTGCGTGATCAGGTCCGCACCAAGAACGAACTTCTACAGAAGTACAAGAGCCTCTGTATGTTTGATATCCCCAAAGCATAGGGAGCAGCTGTGTTTCACCGAGAGGGAAAATTCCCCTTCTGGGTTGTCTTCACTTACCTGCCGAGTGGACAACTACAAATCGAGCAACCTTGTATGTTTAATTATGCTTTATTGAGAAAGCCGAGTTGTAAGCGCAATTCTAAACCTTGCACCCAGGGAATTGGTATCTAAAAATATTTATTTCAAGTTTAAAATAACTTTGCATGTCTTCATTATTTCCACATTTGCATTGAGTAATCGTGCAGGTTTGTAGGTTCATTGCCCTCTTTAAATTGCCCCTAGACTGTCGAGGGTGGATGAGATAGTGGGATAACGTAGAACTGGTGTGGATCGATGGTCGGCATGGACTCGGTGGGCTGAAGAGTCTGTTACCAATCTTTGAATCAATCAATTATTGGAAAATTTGGATTTGTTGCATTTCAATTCTTGCAGATTTTCGTATCTGGAAGCAGACAGAGAACCTATAGCAGTGTTAAGTTGTAAACTTGGTTGTCATTCAAAATTGCTAGCAGCGATCCCTGCATGATAGAGGGGAGTGAGTGTCCCCAGAAAATGGTCGGTACCTCAGCTTTCTGTAACATGGAGCTGTGTCATCTGTGCGTGCACCAAGAAACCTGCGTTAAAAAACAAACTTTGTATTTAGTTACTCTTTCTTTTCCCTCACATATTCCATGAAAGTGAATTTTGTTCCGCATCTCAAACTTTTGTGCCATGATTTCTGATTTCTGTCAGGGCAGGTTTGTTATATGAACAGCTCGAACACAGGAATCACCTGTACAAATTATCACACCAAAAGAGTAACAAATATTGAAATTTGAATCTGTAAATATGTTAATTAAATTTATGTTACACATTCTGCATTACTGTTTGTTTGATTAAAGCCTTGTCATTTAATATCCAACAGAAAACAGCACTCAAGGTTGTATTGATGGTATTTAAGAGTGATTGGAGAAAGTACCTTCTCATAGTCAGTAAAAACTAGTGAAAATGCAAGACTTGCAGTCTTTCATTTCACCATTAAACCACCTCTCGTGCTCTTCATTTGAGCTGCGTGTGTGGTTCAATATGTTATGTTGTGGGGTGTTAGTCCTTGTTTTAAGGCATTAAATGGATATGCTGGTACAGATTTAACCACCAATGTGCATGGCCAGTTCGTGGTCTCTTAAATGAATAGGACATTCAGACTTGTTGCAATTTGATAGTTATAGAAATAGGCCTTTCTTATTGCAACTTTTGAAGTTATTCTCAGCCATCAAAGGCAATGTCTAGATGGTGGCAGAGCATAGCCACAGATATTGGTTATCATTTAAATTATTAGAAGTACATGCTTCATGGTTCTGAGTTGGGTCTGACCTCTAGTTTTGTTAACTTGGCAAAGCATCTAGATGTCAATTGTTACACTATCTTGAGTTAACATCAACTTCATCAAAGCTCTGCCATTTATTTCACTTCAAATGTGTTTTGGTCATAACATTTTTTTAAGATGGCATGCAAAATGCTTGGTCCTTATTTGAGTTACTTTTTCATTATTGGAGTTGTTTTTTTCATTATTTGAGTTACTTTCTTGTCCATTAGTTTTATACTAATTTTTAGTAGTTTAACTTCTCATCCAGCATTTAGGATCGTTGCAACCTTGGGCACGACGGTGCCAAAAAAGGTCGCTCCAGTTCAATATTCATTAAACTGCCAGAGGCCTTCAGGGAGTAGTGTAAGCAATAAGTGGATGGGGCTTCCACTGTTTTGATCCTAGTATGCAGTCTTGAGTTTAGTTTAGAAATATAGCATGGAAACAGGCCCTTTAGCCCACCGAGTCCGCGCCGACCAGCGATCCCCGCACACTAACACTATCCTACACACTGGACAATTTACAATGTTACCAAGCCAATTAGCGTAAAAACCTGTATGTCTTTGGAGTGTGGGAGGAAACCGGAGCACCCGGAGAAAACTTACGCAGGTCAATGGGAGAACAGACAAATTCCATATAGACAGCACCTGCAGCAGTCATTGCGGGCTGTTTTCTGATCTTTCTGTCATTTAGCATCTGCTAAACTTTCCCAGTCACTGGTCACAGTGGCACACAGCTTTCAAAAAGTAACTCATAATTCATTTGGTTGCTATTCAACCATTGATTTGGCTTTTCTGATCACCATTTGGTGAAGGTGGATCAATTGTAACATGCAATGGAGGTTGAACTTCAATGCAATTTTTTTTGTGTGGCAAAATAAATAAACAGGAGTACATGCTGATTAAATCATGTAAGGTTTTGCAGGAAGCCAAGAAATGATGTGTTGTGCGTCATATAGTGGAAGGAGCTTAATTCTGCTGCTAATGTGTTTACACACTGCAATGCACATTCACCCAATGTGCCACTAAGTGTTTTTAGATTTAGGTTTCAAATGTTTAGTTGTTAGATTTTTCTTCTGCAGACAAACTTGGCATAAAAATTGCCATAATCAGGTAATAATTTTGCAAATGCAATCCTGTCTAGTAGATTCTATACCATTAAATCTTAAAAGTGTGCAGATCTAGGCACCTTCCATCCCATCAGTCCTGGCTAGATTTAAGACAATGCTTAATACAAAAAATTGTGAGGTAAATTTCCAATTCCCCTCTTCTCCCCTCTCCCGTCAGGCAAGAAATATAGAGGTGTGAAAACACACGCCTCCAGATTCAGAGACAGTCGCTTTTTCAGTTTAGTTTGGAGATACAGTGTGGAAACAGGACCTTCGGCCTACCGGGTCTGCGCCAGCCAGCGGTCCCTGCATATCAACATCCTACACACACTAGGGACAATTTTTACATTTACCAAGCCAATTAACCTACAAACGTGTACGTCCGAAGTGGGAGGAAACCAAAGATCTTGGAGAAAACCTACGCAGGTCACAGGGAGAACGTACAAACTCCGTACAGATGTTATCAGGCAACTGAACCGTTCACTCACCCGCAAGAGCGGTTATGACCTCCCATCTACCTTAGAACAAATCAGCCTGAACCGATGACCAAGGAGGAGTGGAGTCCACAATGGTCCATTGTTGGCTGTGGGAGAGGTGATAACGAAGGGATATATGAAACCACCGTGGACGGCACAGTGGTGCAGCGGTGGAGTTGCTGTCTTACAGCGCTTGTGGCGCAGGAGATCCGGGTTTGATCCCGACCACGGGTGCTGTGTATGGAGTCTTTTACGTTCTCCCCGTGACTGCGTGGGTTTTCTCCGAGATCTTCAGTTTCCTCCCACACTTCAAAGACATACAGGTTTGTTGGCTAATTAGCTTGGTATAAGTGTAAATTATCCCTAGTGTGTGTATGGTAGCGTTAATGTGCGGGGATCGCTGGTCGGCGCGGACTCGGTGGGCCGAAGGGCCTATTTCCGCCCTGTATCTTTAAAACTGAACTAAAACTAAAACACTCTTTGCTACTTATGGGACTAGATGGCATACATGACAGAATGTATGCATTATACTGAACAAATCGGCCTGTATCCAAATAGTTTAAAAAAATTATCTTAGTAGAGATTTAAACTTTTTTAAAAAATCAATAAAGAAATGCAAGCTGAAACCATATTATGATAGGAAACTAAAACTGAAGATCACAGACAGTGCCTTGTGATCAGATAACAGCCTTGCAGAATTCTTCAAAGCGGCACGAATGACACTGTCCTGTAATTACTTGGCATGAAAAGAGACGGTTAAATAGCTTTATTTTCTGTGTGTGGGAGCATATTATTTTTCTTTGCTTTCTGTGGGAAGTTGGGGACATATTGCATACTGCAACAGCGAAACAGAATGATTGATACTTGAAGGTAAAGTAAAAGACTTGATATAAGTAGAGAACAGAGACTTGTTTATAGATCACATGTGAGCGTGAGATAATATCAAAAGCCCCAGAACCAAGCAAGAGCAAGCAGTGATGATCACAAGTCTAGAATTCAGGTGCTAAACTCATCTGTCCAGTGCATCTGGATGAGTAACCAGGGCCTGGCGAATGTAAAGAAAGACAGTGATAAATTAATGTGAATAAGCTGCTGTAGCCATAAATGAGAACTGATTTTTAGAACATCAGACAGGAACAGGCCCTTCAGCACACAGTGTCCGCACCAAACACGACGCCAAGTTACACTAATCCCCTCTGCGTGCACGTTACCGATATCCCTCCATTCCCTGCATATCCACGTGCTCATCCAAAAGCCTCTTACATGCCACCATTGTATCTTCCTCCACTACCTCCACTGGCAGCGCATTCCAGACACCCACCACGCTGTGTAAAAATAAACTTGACTTGCACATCTATATACTAAAACTCTCGTTTGTTTGTTTGGTTGTTCCTGAACTACTGCCAAAATGGTACACGGTAGCGCGGCAATTTTAGGCCCACCTTACCGTCCCTTTGGTGCTAATGGAAGAAGTTTCATTGCAATCGGTGTTATATTTTTAAAGTTATTCAGATTTAAAAGCTTAAATCTATCTCCTAGGGAGGGAGGGAGGGAGGATAAGGGGGGTTGAGGGGGATGGAATGGGGGGAGGGGAAGGGGGGGAGGGGGGAGATGGGAGGGGGGAGGAGAGGGTGCTGCACCAATGCAGGAGAGGTTTGGGCCCAACGGGTCCACTTGGTCTAGTCTCCTTTAAACTTTGTCCCTCTCGCCTTGAAGTTAAGCCCTCTAGTCTTTGACATTTTCACCATGGGGAGAAATGTAATAATAATAATAATAATAATCCATTTATTTTATATAGCGCCTTATCACATGCTCAAAGCGCTTTACAAAAACAATGAACATAGAAACAAACAGACAAACTATCCTGACGGAAAAGCGGCGAATACTCAACGCCAGCGTCCTCTCACGTCAGGGTCCGGCAGTAGACATTAAAAAGCACAAGACACACAGATATAATTTTTTACACAAAACAGCCATCACAGTGATTGCTCTAGGCATACCCTCACTGTGATGGAAGGCAAAGTCTTATCTCCTCCTCATTCTTCTCCCGTGGTGCCACGAGGTGATCGAGGCTCCCAACTTTTTGAAGCCCCCACCGGGCGATGGAAAGTCCCAGGGCCGAGCCGAGCAGGCCGATGAAAGTCCTGAGCCCCCACCGGGCGATGGAAAGTGCTGCGGCCGGGCCAACGCAGGGCGATGAAGGGCCTGCGGGCGGGTTGATCGTACCTCGCGCTTCGGGGCGGTCGAAGCTGCTACGGCTGGAGCTCCCAAAAACCGGTCGCCAGCCAGGGACCTGCGAACTCCCGATGTTGCGGTCTGCAGGGCCCACGGCCGAAGCCTCCGAGATGGTAAGTCCAGGCCCTGCGACCGGAGTCTTTGAGGTCGATCCCAGCTGGAGGCCGCCGACTCCACGATGTTAGGCCTTAGCGCGAACGGAGATACGACACGGTAAAGGTCGCATCTCCGTTGAGGAGGAGATTTGAAAAAAGGTTTCCCCCAACCCCCCCACCACCCCCCTACATACACAGAATTAAAAATAAAACAAAACGTACATTTAACAACGACAATGACAAAAAACAAAAAAAACGGAGAGACTGCCGGTGAGCCGCAGCTGCAGAACACAGCCACAGTACTGACAGTCTACTCTATACTTGTCTCTCATAACTTTATAAACTTCTATCAGGCCTTTGTTACTGATTATATTTTGCTCATGACTTCAGATGCAAATGCCGAGAAATTGGGACACATTTGCATGCCTTTTTAATGTGCATCAGGGGATTAAAAGCAATTTTGCACATGCTTTGAAGGGTTTGAATCCATTTGCTGTTTAGGTACCAAAATAAAGGCATGCTTTTTAAAATTTTGGGCATTGATTAATTCATTTGGTCCCAGGGTTTATAAGCCGTTTATCAACACACACACACAGCGTATCCATTCCTGTGACAACTCACCTCAATTCCATATATTATTTCCACACATATTTCCTGCATGACCCAGTTCCATCATATCCAATTTCCTCAACCCCGTTCTCCTGCCTTCTCCCCATAACCTTTGATACCCTTACTAATCAAGAACTGTAATTATTAAATGATAGTAATTGGAGACAAATTCAAATTATTGTACAAGAAGTTGGTGAGGTTGCATTTGGTGTATTATGTTCACTTTTGGTCACCCTGCTACAGAAAGGATGTCATTAAGTTGGAACGAGTGCAGAGAAGGTATACAAGGATGTTGTCAAGACTTGAGGCCCTGGGCTATAGGGAGAGGTTGGACAAGTCAGAACTTTATCCCCTGGAGTGCAGGAGGCTGAGGGGTGATCTTGTCGAGGTGTAAAAAATCATGAGGGGGATAGATAAGGCGAATGTACAGAGTCTTTTACCCAGTGCAGGAGAATCAAGAACCAGAAGACATAGGTTTAAGGTGAAAGATTTAATAGAAACCTGAGGGGCAACTTTCTCACACAGATGATGGCGGGTATTTGGAACGAGCTGCCAGAGAGGTAGTTGAGGCAGGTACAATAACAACACTTAAAAGACATTTAGACAGGTACATGGATAGGAAAGGTTTAGAGGGCTCTGGGCCAAACCCTGGCAGCTGGGACAAGTGTACATGGGCCATCTTGATCAGCACGGACAAGTTGGGCTGAAGGGTCTGTGTTTCTGTGTTGTGTGACTCTGTGACTATTGCTAGAAATGCTTTTTAATGCTGTATTGGGTTTGAACAATGAGGATACCAATTTTCTTTCCTTGCGTCAATGAACCACCTACTGCTGACTTCAAAGCAAATAAAGAGAGTGTTGAAAGAAACTCTGAGAAATGTATTTCTAAAAGTGAGGGAAATTATTCAGAATTCAGAATTACCTTTATTTGTCATCCAAAAAACAAGTCTTTTGGACGAGATTTCGTCACCCGCAGTCCAACAATAAGAGCAATAAAATAAGCAAATTACACAACCCCAACCAACACTAAACACACAAAAAAGAAACATCCATCACAGTGAGTCTCCTCCAGTCCCCCCCTCACTGTGATGGAAGGCTACCATTTATGACAAGGAGCCACCTGTCGTATGTTGAAAGACTGGAGCGACTAGGCTTGTATACACTGAAATTTAGAAGGATGAGAGGGGATCTTATCGAAACCTATAAGTTTATTAAGGGGTTGGACACGTTAGAGGCGGGAAACATGTTCCCAACGTTGGGGGAGTCCAGAACCAGGGGCCACAGTTTAAGAATAAGGGGTAGGCCATTTAGAACGGAAATGAGGAAAAACTTTTTCAGTCAGAGAGTTGTAAATCTGTGGAAGTCTCTGCCTCAGAATTCTCTGAATGCATTCAAGAGAGAGCTCGATAGAGCTCTTAAGGATAGCGGAGGCAGGGGGTATGGGGAGAAGGCGGGAACGGGGTACTGATTGAGAATGATCAGCCATGATCACATTGAATGGTGGTGCTGGCTCGAATTGCCGAATGGCCTACTCCTGCACCCATTGTCTATTGTCAGTTATTGCAGAATTATTCAGAAGAAACTGTGGCAGAAATGAGTGCATTTACGCAAACTCTGGAGAATCTGAGATGACATACACTGTATGCACAAAGATGTCAAGTTCAGAATGTCCTTGACAAAGACATGTTATTTCTGAAATCTATGCACAGTCTTCACTTATGTAATTATGTAAGATTTTAACATTATTCCCACAAGCAACATCATGGAATTTTTTCAACTTGGGGTTAAGTAAATGGGAATGATTTTCCCCCCAAAAAAGTGGTCCATTTTCATTTAATTTTCGTTTGGCTTTCACAAAGAGCCTCTAAAGTTTTGCTTCTGAACCAAATTACTTCAAACAGATTGATGTTTTTTTCTGTAGAGAGGTGAAATTTTTAGCAGCAATGTGCTGCTGCATTTGTAAAGATGGTGCAGGAGTCTTTGATGAGAAACTCGATGCCATTTTACACGTAGCCATCTGAAAGTGTCACTTTTACAAATATATACTACAAAAAAACTCCTTTGAAGTAGTTTAATGCTGGGGTAGCTTGGCTATTTGCAGTAATAATGAATTAATCATTACAGCTTTTTTAGAAATTCATAGATTATTAATCTTTTTACAGGGTGTTTTATTAAACTAAAATGCATGTCAATAAATCTGGTGAAAATATTCTTCTTTTAAGTAGAAGTGTAGCTTATAATATCCCTTGCTGCTTTTCAATGCCTCTATTCACTGTTCAAACCGTTAGATTCTACCCTGAAGGAAAATACTTCTGCAGGCTTGAATGTAAACAAGTTAAAAGACTTTGGACTCATGACTACAATGTCTTGCATTTATAGAATGTGGTTAATGCCCACAGTATCTAAAAAATCCTATTTATCAAGGAAATGTAGGACAATTATTTTAAAGGGGGAAATGATTAGGGATAGGACAAGTGGGAGCTGAGGAGAGGGCAGGAGCAGGGAGACGGGAGTGGTTGGTGATGGTGGGAGAAATGCGTGTGCATAAGGTTAGCTTTTGACTGCACCCTTGGCTTATGGGAGGGTCTTTCTGTAGCCTGACTACAGCGGGGAAGGAGCTGTTCCTGAATCTGCTGATACGAGCTTTCATGTTATTTAAAATCTTCTGCCAGAGGCGAGAGTGGGAATGACCGGCTTCGTCACAGTCCTGCATTATGCTGGCTGCCGCTCCAAGGGAGCATGAAGTGTAGATGACGTCAATGGGGGGGGGGGATGGGGGGAGGCAGGTTTGTATGATAGACTGTGCTACATTCACAACTCTGCAATTTCTTGCTGTCTTTGGCAGTGCTGATGCCAAACCAAGTTTTGATGCGTCCCGATAGGATGCTTTCTAGGGGGAATTTGCAGAAGATGGCTAGAGTCATACAGCGTGGAAACAGGCTCTTTGGCCCAACTTGCCCACACCGGCCAACTTGTCCCAGCTACACTAGGCCCACCTGCTTGCGTTTGACCCATATCCCTCCAAACCTGCCCTATCCATGTGCCTGTCTAAATGTTAAATGTTGCGATAGTACCTGCCTCAACTACCTCCTCCGCCAGGTCATTCCATACACCCACCACCTTTTGTGTGAAAAGTTTACCCCTCAGGTTCCTATTAAATCTTTCCCCCCTCACCTTAGATCTATGTCGCCTGTTTCGTTGGAGTCATGCTGAATGTTCATAGTCTTCTGAGGAGGCAAAGGTGGTGGTGTACTTTCTTGGCCATTGGTTCAATGTGGTTTGGTCCAGGACACATTATTGGTGATATTTATACCGAGAAACTTGAAGTTTTCAACCATCCCCACTTGGGCACCATTGATGTTGACTAGGACATATACTCCAGAAGAGGAAATATGCCATGTATACCTTGTTTGACTTGAAGTGTAGGAAAATTACTGCAGATGCTGGTACAAATCAAAGGTATCACAAAATGCTGGAGTAACTCAGCGGGTCAGGCAGCATCTCTGGAGAGAAGGAATGGGTGACGTTTCAGGTCGAGACCCTTCTTCAGTCTGAAGAAGGGTCTCGACCCGAAACGTCACCCATTCTTTCTCTCCAGAGATGCTGCCTGACCCGCTGAGTTACTCCAGCATTTTGTGATACCCTAGTTTGACTTGAATGTCACTCCAGATCCAATCTATCTGGTTTGCTCTTAAAAACAGAATGACAAGCTTCTCAGCTGTCATCGCCTTCTCAATGGTGTAGTTCGGGATGTGAAAAAATGCTGACCTTATATTGGAAGCAACTGCAGATGCTGATTTACACCGAAGATAGACACAAAAGGCTGGAGTATCTCAGCGGGTCAGGCAGCAACTCTGGTGAGAAGGAATGGGTGACATTTTAGGTTCCGACCCGAAACGTCACCCATTCCTTCTCTCCAGAGATGCTGCCTGAACCGCTGAGTCACTCCAGTATTTTATCTCTGTATTATGACCTTGCATTACCATAGAAAGTAGGAGCAAAGGTCAGCCACTGAATCCCATGAGGCTGCTCCATCATTCAATATGATCATGGTCGATCCTGTATCTCAATAACATATTGGGTGCACAGTGGTGCAGCAGTAGAGTTGCTGCCTTACAGCAGCAGAGACCCAGGTTAGATCCTGACTAAGGGTGCTTTCTGCATGGAGTTTGTACGTTCTCCCTGTACCCACGTGGGTTTTCTCCGGGTGCTCCGGTTTCCCCCCACACTCCAAAGACGAGCAGGTTTGTAGGTTAATTGGTGCATAGGGGGTGCTGTCCCTCATTGTCAGTGCAGAACTGAGGAGGTGCTGGCAATCTCGGGCTTGTCCTGGCAACTGAGTTCTGGTTTCAAAAGAGGAGGCGCCGCAGTCTCAGGCTTGTCCCTGCAGTTCACCCTTGCCTTGAGAGGAGGTGCTGCCAGTCTCAGGCTAGTCCAGGCAGCTCAGCCTTGGGCTTGACAAGGACGTGTTGGCATCTCAGGCTTATCCTAGTGGCTGAGACTTTGCCTCTGTGTGTGGGCGCATTCCTGTGGGCAGGTAAGGGGCACTGGCAGTTTTAGGCTTGCCCCGGCAAGTCTTGGCCTCAGAAGGGGTACTGGTTGTCTAGGGCTTGTCCCGGCAGCTCAGTCTTGGCTGGTTTTCAGGTACGACCCATTGGCTCAGTCTTCCTCCAAACTGCAAGTGGCCATGTTGGCAGGAGGCCATGTTGGCAGGAGGTCATGTTCTCTCCCTCCCTCTTCCTCCCTCCCTCCCTCCCTCCCTCTCTCTCTCTCTCTCACTCGTAAAATACGCTGCAGAAATGCATGTTTTGTTCATTTTATCGTGCATTTCATGAAATTGTCGAAAAAAACATGCATTTCTGCACCATCTTTTACTCAGGAGAGGATAGTTCTAAAGGTGCAGTGCAATTGCTTATGAACAATGTGATGAAATTTGGCTCCATTGAAATGAATGCAAGTGGATTTCAGAAGCCAAGTGTAGCACACAGACTTGCAGATAACCAGTGTGTTTAATGGGGGTTACTGAGGGCAAGTGTCTTACGTTTTATGTGTGTCATTTTGCACATCAAAGAGACATTGAAATCACAGATTTTGGAAATAGCCAGGTGAAGCCTTTCATCCTTGTTGAATGGAAATAATGCGCAATAAGAAATGTAAGAAATTGAATTCTTGGTTCTGTTTAGTTTAGTTTAGTTTATTATTGTCACGTCTACTGAGGTACAGTGAAAAACGTTTTATTGTGTGCTACCCAGTCAATGAAAAGACTGTACATGATTACAATCAAAGCCGTCCACAGTGGAGAGGTACAGAATAAAGGCTGTAATGTTTAGTGCAAGATAAAGTGCAGTACAGTCCAATTAAAGATAGTTTGAAGGTCTCCAATGTGGTAGATGGGAGGTCAGGACTGCTCTCCAGTTCGCGAGAGGGTGGTTCAGTTGCCTGATATCCGCACCATTGCTCTGCGATACCTAGTAGGATGTAGTTATTGCCGAGCAATCATTTCAACCTCCCTTCCCATTCCCACACTGTCCCGCCAGTAGGGTTGCCAACTGTACCGTATTAACCGTGACATCCTATGTTTTGGGCTAAATTAGTTTGTCCCGTACGAGACCGCCCTTGTCCCGTGTTAGTAGGGTTGCCAACTTCCTCACTCCCAAATACAGGACAAATGGTGATGTCACCGCCCCGCGCCCCACGTGACCTCACCCAGCCAGCGGCCACGTGCTCCCGCTCCACCAATGGCGGCCGCCATTGGTGGAGCGGGAGCACGTGGCCGCTGGCTGGGTGAGGTCACGTGGGGCGCGGGACGGTGACATCACCCGTTGTCCCGTATTTGGGAGTGAGGAAGTTGGCAACCCTACCCGCCAGGTTTGTGGCTTCACTGCTGCCAGGGCGAGGTCCAGCGCAGATCAGAGGAACAATACCTCATCTTCTGCCTGGGTGGTCCACAACGCAAACAGTATGAACAATGAAACCCTTACCCCCTGTGTACCCCCTCTCTCTCCTGATCCACGTCCAGTTCCTTACATTTTTGTTCCCTTCCCTCCCCTCCCGCACACACATGCACACACACACGCACACACACACACACACACACACATCCCTCTGTGGCCCCCTCATCTCATATAATTGTCCCCCTCTCTGCCCGGTTCCACCCACACACTTCATCCACCCTCATCAATAGTCGGTAGATGAAACTCCCCTCATCTATCAGGTTCCATCGGCCCTTCCCCTCCCCATTAAAGGTTCCCATTCTTACCTTCCTTAATGTCCCTACGGTAGCAGGCAGTAGATAGGACTGTTCGGAGCTTCTGTAATGTGTAGTAAGGAACTGCAGATGCTGATTTACACCGAAGATAGACACAAAAGGCTGGAGCAACTCAGCGGGACAGGCAGCATCTCCGGAGAGAAGGTCTGAGAAGGTCTGAAAGAGGGTCCCGACCCCAAACATCACCTATCCATATTCTCCAGAGATACTACATAACCCGCTGAGTTACTCCGCTGAGTTTGTGTCTTTTTTTTGTAAACCAGCATCTGCAGTTCTTTGGATCCACATACCTTCATCACCCTGAACATAGGATCCCCCCAGGGCTGCGTCCTTAGCCCCCTACTGTACTCCCTGTACACACATGACTGTGGGGCCAGGTTCAGCTCAAACTCCATCATCAAGTTTGCTGATGACACTGTGGTGGTGGGCCGGATCTCCAACAACGATGAGAAGGCCTACCGGGAGGAGGTGGCTGATCTGGCACTCTGGTGTCAGGACAATAGCCTCCTCTTGAATGTCACTAAAACAAAGGAGCTGATTGTGGACTTCAGAAGGGCTAAACATCCAAGGACGTACACGCCACTGGATATAAATGGGTCTATTGTGGATAGGGTGAGCAGTTTTAAATACTCTGGAGTCCGCATCGCAGAGGATCTGACGTGGGCAACGCACATTGCCGCACTGGTGGGTAAGGCTAAGCAGCGCCTTTACCACCTTAGACAACTGAGGAAATTCAGAGTGTCTCTGAGGGTCCTTCATTGCTTCTACTCTGGGGCTGTAGAGAGCATCCTGTCCGGCAACATTACAGTCTGGTTTGGGAACAGCTCTGCCCAGGACAGGATGGCCCTGCAGAGAGTAGTGCGTTCGGCAGAACGCACCATGGGAACTACACTCGTCCCCCTGCAGGACCTATACATCAGGAGGTGCAGATCCAGAGCAAGCAAGATCATGAGGGACCCCTGCCACCCCAGTAACGGACTGTTCCAGATGCTACGATCAGGCAAACGCCTCCGCTGTCACGCTGTGAAAACGGAGAGGATGAGACGGAGCTTCTTCCCACAGGCCATCAGGACTGTCAACTTTTATAACCCCAGAGAGTAAATTTTTGTCGACACTAATAGTAACTTATTAACTTTATTTATATGCTGTAACTGTAATTCTTTTTGTGCACAACCCGCAGGCATTGCCACTTTCATTTCACTGCACATCGTGTATGTGTATGTGACAAATAAATTTGACTTGACTTGACTAAAGAAGACGGACACAAAAAGCTGGAGAAACTCAACGGGTCAGGCATCGTCTCTGGAGAAAGGGAATAGGTGATGTGTCAGGTCGAGACCCTTCTCCAGACATGGTCTGCTCTGACGTAGAGCTTTTCTTCCATCGCCTCCGTGCCTTTCTCTATGGGAAGGAGTCCTCACCACCCACTCATGATCCCTTCTCCCGTCTCCACCGGTCTCCCTCCTCTTGGACTCCCCCAGGCGGCCTTCTAACCTCTTTAGACCTTTTCCTTTCTAACTGCCGAAATCAAGGTGTTGCTTTTGTAACTTGTCACATTCCAGCACCTGTAGCCTGTGTTCACCCACCTATTCTTAGGCATTTTATCACGTATGCCGTCACTCCCAAACCAGCCAACCCCTCTCCCCCCCCCCCCCCTCCCTCTTAGCTCTAAGATGGGTAAATAATGAACTAACTGGAAGTTAACCAATAATGCAAGTTCATTCACAATGATTAAAAAAAGAGATTTAATTAGACTTCACTGGATTTTATCTATCTTTAATCGGACTTTACTGCACTAAACGTTATCCCCTTTATCGTGTGTCTGTACACTGACCTGGGTGTCATGGCGCACCAGTCATTGAAAGCAAGCATGCAGGTGCAGCAGGCAGTGAAGAAAGCGAATGGTATGTTGGCATTCATAGCAAGAGGATTTGAGTTTAGGAGCAGGGAGGTTCTGCTGCAGTTGTACAGGGCCTTGGTGAGACCGCACCTGGAGTATTGTGTGCAGTTTTGGTCTCCTAACCTGAGGAAAGACGTTCTTGCCTTAGAGGGAGTACAGAGAAGGTTCACCAGATTAATCCCTGGGATGGCGGGACTTGCACATGAGGAAAGACTGGATAGACTGGGCTTGTACTCGCTGGAATTTAGAAAACTGAGGGGGGATCTTATGGAAACATATAAAATTCTTAAGGGGTTGGAGAGGCTAGATGCGGGAAGATTGTTCCCGATGTTGGGGGAGTCCAGAACCAGGGGTCACAGCTTACGGATAAGGGGGAAGTCTTTTAGGACCGAGATGAGAAAACATTTCTTCACACAGAGAGTGGTGAGTCTGTGGAATTCTCTGCCACAGAAGGTAGTTCATTGGCTATATTTAAGAGGGAGTTAGATGTGGCCCTTGTGGCTAAAGGGATCAGGGGGTATGGAGAGAAGGCAGGTACAGGATACTGAGTTGGATGATCAGCCATGATCATATTGAATGGCGGTGCAGGCTCGAAGGGCCGAATTGCCTACTCCTGCACCTATTTTCTATGTTTCTGACTAAAGGAATTCTTCCTCATCTCCTTCCGGATGGAACGTCTTGGTGACCCTTGGACTATCCTTGATCGGAGGACAAAATCATGAGAGGAATAGATCGGGTAGATGCACAGAGTCTCTTGCCCAGAGTAGGGGAATCGAGGGCCAGAGGACCGAGAGAGGTTCAAGGTGAAGGGGGAAAGATTTGATAGGAATCCAATGGGTAACTTTTTCACACAGAGGATGGTGGGTGTATGGAACAAGCTGCCAGAGGAGGTAGTTGAGGCTGGGACTATCCCATCGTTTAAGAAACAGTAAGACAGGTACATGGATAGGACAGGTTTGGAGGGATATGGACCAAGTGCAGGCAAGTGGGACTGGTGTAGCTGGGACATCGTTGGCCGGTGTGGGCAAGTTGGGCCGAAGGGCCTGTTTCCACACTGTAACACTCTATGACTTTGCTGGCTTTACCCTGCACTAAACGTTATTCCCTTCTCATGTGTCTGAACACTGTGAATGGCTCGATTCTAATCATGTATTGTCTTTCCACAGCCTGGTAGAGCACACGCCAAAAGCTTTTCACTGTACCTCGGTACACGTGACAATAAACTAAACTGAACACCAGAGACATCATTCAGGGAACACAGATTACATTTCAAAAATCATTTATTTAAAAAATAGTAAGACTTTGTTCAATTTTGCAAGTACAAGACAAGTGATTTTTATGCAACAACTTGCTGTAAACATTCTCGTTTAGTCATTGAAGCAGTTTGTAGAAATGAAGACTACAATATTTTGATTTTAAATTAAAAGCCTCAAGTACAAATACTTCACAGTCAATACGACACAATGAATATTCCGGGGAGGGGCGAGGGTGGATTTTTAAAATTTTAAATCCCTCTCCCCCCCGGCCCCTTTATTGTATATTCGTGTTCATTTTATTTTGTGTGTTAAACTTTTGGTCCATTTCGTCCACATTTGCTCTGTGGGGAGCAGCTCGCAGTGGAGACTCAGTCTGCGCTCGACCGCGGTGTTAAGCGAGCGCAGCCCTCTGGCACCGACCACCGGACCAGTCTCCTGAAACGTCCCGACGCTTCCCCGCCACACCTCGAAGGGCCGGGTTGCGCCTGTCCCTGCGACCACGCCTGTCGGATCCATTAAACGCGAGTTCCCCTTCTGTAAACAGGAGGCCGTGGGCCGTTTAACTGACGACGCATCGGTCCTTGTCCCTGGCGTGGCCGCCGCCTATCGCCTTCTCCTTGATGTACATGAGGTCGCTGTGCACACTCGGCCGCCGGGCGAACGGCGCCACGATGCCGTACGCGTCCTCGTCCTTGATTTTGCGGCTCCTGAACGTCTTGCGGTGGAGGATGTCGCAGTATTGCACGGACACCTTCCTGTGGAGGTCAGGGCTCATCTCGCTCGGCAGCTTGGCCAGGGTGAAGAGTGCCTGGAACATCTCGTCCACCCTGGTGTTCCTCTTCGCCGAGATCTCAAAGTAGGCGCACTTGGTGTCGCCGGCGATCAGCTGGTCGATCTTCTCCATAGGGACTTCTCTGTAAAAGTCCCGGTCGCTTTTGTTGCCGCAGATCACGATGGGCACGTCTATGTTATCCTTGGTCTTGTTCTTCAGGCACGACTTGGTCTCCATGATCTGCTGTTTCAGCCGCTGCACCTCCTCGAAGGAGTCGCGGTTGTCCAGGCTGAAGACTAGGATGAACACGTCTCCTGAACACACAAAGAAAGATAGAAAGGCATCGTTAGTTAGGGAGTCACTTTAAACCAGGGTTGCGTACAAATCACTCACCACCCATCCCCCCCCACCCCCCCCCCCCCACACACACACACAACCCACCCCAGGAAACTAGTTAGTGAGGGTATTTGTCCTCACCCTTCTTTGCCCAACACCCCACTGTTCGGTTGATAGAAATAAAGAACTGCAGATGCTGGTTTATGCCAACGATATGTGCAAAGTGCTGGAGTAACACAGCGGGTCAGGCAGCATCTCCGGAGAACACGGACAGGTGAAGTTTCCATTTCCAGAGATGCTGCCTGACCCGCTGAGTTACTCCACCACTTCGTGCATATAATTTGTTGTTAAAGTAACCCAGCATCTGCTGCAGTCCCCCTGGTTCCTGCAAACTGGACTAGCTTAGACGGGACATCTCGGGCGGGCAGGGAGGTGACGGAAGGTCCTGTTTTGCGAATTCTCACCTGTCAGGATGGAGAGGCGCCTCATGGCCGGGAAGGGGTGGTTTCCCGAAGTGTCGAGGATGTCCAGCTGGTAGATGTCGCCACGGATGCTGTAGAACTTGCGGTGGAAGTCCTCGATGGTCGGCGTGTACTGGTCATCGAACTTGCTGTTGAGGAAGCGCGACACGATGGCGCTTTTGCCCACTTTGGACGACCCCAAGATGACCATCCTGTAGCAGTTCTTGGTGGGCACGTTCACTTCGGTCTCGCAAGGCGGCATTTTCTTAATCATTCCTCAAGGCGGGCGTTGGGAGAGGGGATGGAGAAGTCCCGTGCGGCTGGTTGAGGCTGTAGTTGGTGGTAGACAAAAGGCGGCTCAGGCAAGGAGCAAGGAGCTGTACAGCTACACAGCGCCCTGGCTGCTCCTTATATAGCGGCCAGGCGGTGCGGTGACGATGGAACCACGTGTGGGGAGTAAACAGCGAGGCACTGTGTGTATGTCTGAGCCTGTGGCGAACGTCAGCGAAGCAACGGGGCTGGACTGGACACTTTCACCTTGTTTGGAATTGGATGAAAGGGAGGAGCGTTAGAAAAGGCTCGCTCGCCCCCTTATCCAGCCCGGCAATACAGCTCTCCGCGTCGCTTCATTAGCGACCTCCTCTCGCTGTATCGAACAGGTCACACAAATGTACTTATCCGTGTCAATATCCCCGACCCTGACAATATTTTGCGTTCGAGATCAATGCGACTTGCATCTGTGATTTTGCGAGAGGCGTAGATAACCCGATAGTGAACGGGGAGAAGGGGGTATCAGTGGTAGGTGAGCGTGGAGCAACTGGGTAAAGTAATATCATTTACAATGGGCTGTCTGTTTATAATATTTACAAGGCTGGCGATTTCTTTCCGAGCCGTTTTAAGGCTTCGGTCCCCATTGATAATGGCTTTGTGGAGAGTTACGCTAAGAAAGCCCCATAAACTGTTTACGCAAGGAACTGCAGATGCTGGTTTACACACACAAAAAAAGGACAAGGTTGCTGGAGTAACTCATCGGGTCGGGCAGCATCTCTGGGGAACATGGATGGGCGACGTTTCGGATCAAGATCCATCATCAGACCCGTCTCAATCCGAAACATCACCTGTTCATGTTGGTCTGACTGCAAATACTCTTACTACAATTAGTTTGAAGACGGGTGCGTCTCCTATCCATGTTCTCCAGAGATGCTGCCTGACCCGCCGGGTTACTCCGGCATTTTGTGTCCCTGTTCCCGCTCTACGCCCACCCCGAATAGTCTGGTCCCGACCCGAAATGTGGCCAAGTCCCCCATTGCCTCCCCAGATGCTGCCTGCCCCGCTGAGTTCCGCCAACACTTTGTGTTTTGCATCGATAATCCTGGGTCATCCGCGCTAACTCTTGGCGAGTGTACGGACGCCAGCTCGGAATATGGGCGAGGTATTGGACTGTTGGGGGCTTCTCGGCCGTTGACCAGATGCCACCCGGTCGATCTATCTGGCGCGATAAGCGAGAGGGTAATCTCAGAGTATTTGGCACTGCCACTTTTAACACGAGAGAAATTTCATGCAGTTCTTGAACGACAACCCACGGTCTCAATTCAGGCTTCTGGGCGAATCCTTGCTGACTTCAGTCGCACGCTGCACCCCATAACCTCCTCGCCCCGCAGTTTTCGTTGACCCGAAGATGGACACAAAACGCTGCAGTAACTGAGCGGGACAGGCAGCACCTCTGGAGAGATGGAATGGGTGACATTTCGGGTCGAGACACCTTCTTCGGACAGAGAATCAGGGAATAGGGAGACACAGTGATATGGAAGGGTAAGGTGTGAAAACGAAAGATCAAAGGGGACGCAGCTCAAGAAAAATGTAGAATAGATTATTGTTAGCTAAGGGAAGGCGACGAAGAGGCAAACAAAGATAAAATATAATCAGGAGGACGATTGACCATTCAAGGGACCCGTCACCGTTCGAACTCAGATTGATCAGTGAATATATTTGGAACATCCATGAACTTTATTCGAAGTTCTACCATCACACGGTAATATAATTACATAGAAACATAGAAAATCGGTGCAGGAGTAGGCCATTCTGCCCTGATGAGCCAGCACCGCCATTCAATATATCTGATCATCCAAAATCAGTGCCCCGTTCCTGCTTTTCTCCCATATCCCTTGATTCCGTTAGCCCGAAGAGCTATATCTAACCCTCTCTTGAAAACATCCAGTGAATTGGCCTCCACTGCCTTCTGTGACGGAGAATTCCACAGATTCACAACTCTCTGGGTGAAAAACCGTTTTCCTTATCTCAGTCCCAAATGGCCTCCCCTTTATTCTTAAACTGTGACCCCTAGTTCTGGACTCCCCCAACAGGGGGAACATTTTTCCTGCATCTGGCCTGTCCGATCCCTTAAGAATTGTATATGTTTCCATAAGATCCCCTCTCATCCTTCTAAATCCCAGTGAATATAAGCCCAGTTTACACGTTAAACCGAGAGGGAATTCCTCTGTGGAATTGCAAAGCTGGGAATCTGAAGTAAAAAGGAGAATATTCACCAGGCCAGGCAGCATCTGGGGAGAAGGGGAAGGAGATAGCATGAACATTTCGGGCCGATGTCCCTTCAATAGAACTCTTACGTTGGTAGCCTGAAGGGCCCAGACCCGAAACATCACCTATCCATGTCCTCCAGAGATGTCGCCTGACCCGGCACTTTCTTTTCCCTTCTATGTTGTAAATGTTAAGAAGGGTTTTTTGTTTGCGCGTTGGCCGGTGAAAAGTAGCAGCGAGCCGGGGGGGGGGGGGGGGGGGGGGGGTTAAAATTGAATTCAGATTTTCACCGAGCTCTACCGCGCAATCTACCGCCCAAACTCGCTGAAATAATCAAGAATACGCCTGGTCTTCGGACGAGCACTGAGCACACTTGGCCCACAAGCTGAATTCGGTCATGAAATTGCTGGGTGTCAAGGACTGCCGGCGCCTTGCATAATATAAACGCTCGTAATTCAAAAGCTTGTCACACTACCTGCGCTTAAAATGTGCAGAGTCTCTGGTGATTTGCCAGGGGAAAGTGAGAACCGGCAGCTGTTAACGACAGTCTGAATTATGTGGCTTTTAATGAGAATGGGCCGTAAATGCTCAGCCAGCGACCTGGATACAAGTGCAGAAGTGACGGGGAACCCTAGCGAATGATGCATCCGTTTTAGTGCACGGTTGTTTAATTAAACATTGGTTAATGTTTAGCTTTCTGCATTCGCAATGCCGGTGACTTTTAAAAAAAAACCCTGAACAGAGGCAGATTTATAGCGGGGTTATTATGTTTAGGCTGCAAAGCGAAAAACGCGTTGCAGCGTTTGATTGTGCGGCCCGACGCTGTTTCCACATAGGCAACTCAAATGTGTAGGAAGGAACTGCAGATGCTGCCTTAAACCGAAGATAGACACAAAATGCTGGAGTAACTCAGCCGGACAGGCAGCATCTCTGGTGGGAAGGAACGGGTGACGTTTCTTCAGTCTGAGGAAGGGTCTCGACCCGAAACGTCACCCATTCCTTCTCTCCAGAGATGCTGCCTGTCCCGCTGAGTTACTCCAGCACTCTGTGTCTATCTACACACCATAGCAACAAGTCCCTTCACGGGGTGGGAACTGCCAACGCCTTCTTGTGACTGTGCCTGTCACCCAAGTGATGGTGATTTCTTTACACCTCGCCACCCGTTCCTGTTGTTCTGACGAGGTTGAATTTCTTATGTAAACGGTGTCACATCGGTCAAGTGAAATAGTGAGGCTGGGTTTTTTTTTGTAGTTGTTGTAAATGATTCATGATCTTTCGTCCTTCGTCAGGGCCACCATTAAAACTTTGGCCGCTATTGCTAAAATATTCAAACCGTGAAGAATTAATCGCTGCAATAACGAAAGGTCAGGTAGCATTTGTGCGGGGATAATCAGTTAGCATGTCCGGCTCACGGAACCCATTCTTAGAAACTTTCATGCATTTAGAGTCACAGAGCCATAGAGTCGCACAGCGTGGAAAGAGGCCCTTCGGCCCAACTTGCCCACACTAACCAACATGTTCCATCTACACGAGTACCACCTGCCTGCATTTGGCCCATATCTCTCCAAACCATGTACCTGCCTAACTGTTTCTTAAACGTTAGGATAGCTCCTACCTCAACTACCTCCTCTAGCAGCTTGTTCCATTGGCCCATCACCCTTTGTGTGAATAAGTTACCCCTCAGATTCCTGTTAAATATTTTCACCTTAAACCTATGTCCTCTGGTCCACGATTCACTTACTCCGGGCAAGAGACTCTGTGCATCTGCCCGATCTAATCCTCTCGTGATTTCTGATGTTATTTAAGATTTCAAACATCTGCATTTTTTTAATGCCTTTTATATATTAAAAAGAATGATTCTTTTGAAAGGTCACGGAGCAGAAACATGAATTATTTCTCTCTTCTTCGAGAAATGTTCCCAACGTCTTGTGCCTCTAATACAAGGTTGTGCAACCAACCGTATAAGAAGTTAACTGCAGATGCTGGTACAAATCGAAGGTATTTTTTCGCAAAATGCTGGAGTAACTCAGCAGGTCAGGCAGCATCTCGGGAGAGAAGGAATGGGTGACGTTTCGGGTCGAGACTCCAGTCTGAAGAAGGGTCTCGACCCGAAACGTCACCCATTCCTTCTCTCCCGAGATGCTGCCTGACCTGCTGAGTTACTCCAGCATTTTGTGCAACCAACCGTGTTGGTTGGTCCATATCCCTCCAAACCATGTGCCCGCCTAACTGTTTCTTAAACGTTAGGATAGCTCCTACCTCAACTACCTCCTCTAGCAGCTTCTCACGCAGTCACCGCGCACTGAACAGAAGTTCTTACACGCCTGAGAGAAGACACAGAGTGCTGGAGTAACTCAGCGAGTCATGCGGCATCTTTGGAGAAAATAGACACAAAGTGCTGGAGTAACTCAGCAGGCCAGGCGACATCCCTGGAAGAACACAGACAGAAGAACGTCAGGACCCGAAACCTATCCACGTTCTCCAAAAATGCCGCCTGACCCGCCGGGTTCCTCCAGCACTTCGTGTCTTTTTGTCAACCAGCACCTGCAGTTCCTTGTCTCTCCTTCTTACACACCTCCGCGTTCTCTTCCCGCTGCCAATTTCACGACTGCGAAAATCAAGCGCAAAATACAAAATTCCTCTAATATACAAAATATACCAACTACAATTTCTAATATCGACACAAAATGCTGGAGTAACTCAGCGGACCAGGCAGCGTCTCTGGGGAAAAAGAATAGGTGGGCCACCTGTTAGTTGTCTCCAGAGGTGCTGCCTTTTTGTGTCTATTTTCAGTGTAAACCAGCATCTGCCGTTCATTCCAATACAATTTTTAATACCTCATTTTGAAGGCTGATTTATTTTTCTTTTTGTTTGATTACACGAATGTTTCTGGAGTTGGGTGTCTGGATTTCTGCTCCCAGTAGGGGCATCAAAAGTATAAAATATCCACTTTCATTCTGCTCAGCTTCTTCGCTGGAGACACAGTAAACTCCAGATGCTGGAATCCTGAGCTAAACACAAGGAGCTGAAGGCACTCAATACCTGCGGATGCGGGAGTCTTGAGTAAACACAGCACAATTTTGTTGAATAGTTTGGGGTTGATTTTTTTTTTAATCCATTGATTTTCAAACAAAAAAATAAATGTATTACATTTTTAAAAAAGTGTTCTTTAATTGTGGGAAATGACCTGGAGGTTTTTTTTTCCTTCTCTGGGGATTAAGTCAATCACATACAGTCATAAAGTCATAGGGCAACAGAGCACGGAGAAAATGCCCTTCGGCCCACATTGTTCATGCCGACCAAGACGACCCATTTAAACTGGTCCCTCTTGCCTCGCGTTTGGCCCATGTCCCTCGAAACCTCCCCTGTCCATGTACCCGTCCAAATGTCCCTATCGTGTCTGTCTCAACAACATCCCAATGGAAGAGGCATCGTGTGGAAGGATTGGCATGATAGGGTTGAACATCGACATATTTTTAGCTGTTCAGAGAAGCAACTGATACGGGATAGTGCAGGAAGGTAGCATTGAGGCCTGAAGAAAGGCCCTCGATCGGTAAAATCGCCTGTCCATTCCCTCCTCAGACCCTTACTGCCCCGATGAGTTCCTCCAGCACTTTGCATTTTGCTCAAGTTTCCAGCATCTGCAGTTCCTTGTGTCTACATTGGGTTAAACAATTCAACGGATTAAGGCCAGCGTGTTATCACAAAACACCAGTTTTCCGTTTCACCTCCATCATGCGATAAATTAAATAGAAAGGACAAGAATCTGTAAAGAATATTTCCACCGGACAAGCTTTTCTGGACTTTGCTGTTGGCACCGTATCATTGCCGCTTTGTACACAGAATGCAGGCAGCGAAACCGCCCTGAGCCGCCAGATGGCAATAGAGAATGACTACTTGGTAGAACCGATTGTTCCAGGTCTTGTGGTTGCATCTCACTTCCAACATCCACGCCAACCTTCTAGGCTGAAGAAGGGTCTCCACCCTTAAACGTTACCTATTCCCTTTCTCCAGAGATGCTGAGTTACTCCAGCTCCGTGTGTGCTCCCTCTTTAAGTAACGAAGGTTTTTTTTGTCATAGATACATAAAACACGCGGAAAATAGGCGCAGGAGTAGGCCATTCGGCCCCTCGAGCCAGCACCGTCATTCAATATGAGTTGTAAATCTGTGGAATTCTATGCCACAGAAGGCAGTGGTGGCCAATTCACTGGATGTGTTCAAGAGATGGTTAGATTTAGCTCTTAGGGCTAATGGAATCAAGGGATATGGGGATTGAAGAAGGGTTTGAAGAAGGGTCTCGACCCGAAACGTTACCCATTCCTTCTCTCCAGAGATGCTGCCTGACCTGCTGAGTTACTCCAGCATTTTGTGAATAAATAAGGGATATGGGGAGAAAGCCGGAAAGGGCTACTGATTCTGGATGATCGGCCGTGATCATATTGAATGGCGGTGCTGGCTCGAAGGGCCGAGTGGCCTACTCCTGCATCTATTTTCTATGTTTCTATACACTCACGATATCAGGAACTGATCCGGTTTCAGTTCCATTCAGATGAGTAGCTCCAGAAACATTCATGTAATCAAACGTAAAAAAAAGAAATCAGCCTTCAAAATGAGGTATTAGAAATTGTATAGGAAAAGGAACGGCAGATGCCGGTTTACACCGAGGATAGACACAAAATACTGGAGCAACTCAGCGGGACAGGCGGCATCTCTGGAGAGAAGGAATGGGTGTATAAGATTATTAAGGGGTTGGACACGGTAGAGGCAGGAAACATGTTCCCAATGTTGGGGGAGTCCAGAACAAGGGGCCACAGTTTAAGAATAAGGGGTAGGCCATTTAGAACTGAGATGAGGAAAAACTTTTTCAGTCAGAGAGTTGTGAATCTGTGGAATCCTCTGCTCAGAAGGCAGTGGAGGCCAATTCTCTGAATGCATTCAAGAGAGAGTTGGATAGAGCTCTTAAGGATAGCGGAGTCAGGGGGTATGGGGAGAAGGCAGGAACGGGGTACTGATTGAGAATGATCAGCCATGATCACATTGAATGGCGGTGCTGACTCGAAGGGCCGAATGCACCTATTGTCTATTGTCTATTGTTTCCAGCTTTACTGAAATTAAATGGAAGCATTTAATGTGTGCGGGGGGGGGGGGGGAGGGGGGTGTCGCTGGCCGGCGTGGACTCAGTGGGTTGAAGGTCCGGTTTCCGCGCTGTATCTCTAAACTAAACTAAACTAAACTGATAGCATCACCTTAAACGTGTGGTATAAGAAAATAACTGCAGATGCTGGTACAAATCGAAGGTATTTATTTCACAAAATGCTGGAGTAACTCAGCAGGTCAGGCAGCTTCTCAGGAGAGAACATTGAGTTCTCCAACTTTCCAACCTTAAACGTGCGTGTTATTTCTAATTCCCCCATCCCACGCTATCCTCTCCATCATCACCAGTTCGCCCACTTGTTTCCCGAGGCATATACCCCCGCCTCTGTCCAAATGTGCCACGGTCTTTTAAAAAAAACAACTTCATTCGTGTGTTCTGAAGCTGAGGATGTTCAGACTGTATTGAGACCCAGGGGACAATGGTTTAAACGCCGCTCAGCTCGGCACATTCCCAGTACACAATGTGCTCAAGGCACCAGAACTGAAGATGGACACAAAATGCTGGAGTAACTCGGTGGGGCAGGCAGCGTCTCTGGGGTGAAGGAATTAGGTGACGCCCATGGCGGAGGCCATTCTTCAGGCTGAACTCTGAATTCCGAATGTGAATCTGAACAAGTGTCAGAAGCTATGGGGGGGGGGAGGCAGGAGAATGGGGGTGAGGAGGTAGTGTAAGAAAATAACTGCAGATGCCTGTACAAATCGAAGGTATTCATTCACAAAATGCTGGAGTAACTCAGCAGGTCAGGCAGCATCTCAGGAGAGAAGGAATGGGTGACGTTTCGGGTCGAGACTCTTCTTCAGCCTGAAGAAGATAATAATAATAATAATATTAAACATTTATTTTTTATAGCGCTTTTCCAAATGCTCAAAGACGCTTTACAAAAACAGTCAAGACATAAAAACAAACAGACAAACTATCCTGACAAAAGATGGAGACAAAATGCTGGAGTAACACAAAATTCAGACTGAAGAAGGGTCTCGACCCGAAACGTCACCCATTCCTTCTCTCCTGAGATGCTGCCTGACCCGCTGAGTTACTCCAGCATTTTGTGAATAAATACCTTCTGGGTGAGGAGATAGATCAGCCATGATTGAATGGCAGAGTAGACCTGATGGGCCGAGTGGCCTGATTCTACTCCTATTCCTTATGACTTTATGATCTGAATGTGTGTCTCAGGTTGTGAAGGGGAAATCATGCTTGACAAATCTACTGGAATTTTTTGAGGATGTAACTAGGAAAATTGACAAGGGAGAGTCAGTGGATGTGGTGTACCTCGACTTTCAGAAAGCCTTCGACAAGATCCCACATAGGAGATTAGTGGGCAAAATTAGGGCACATGGTATTGGGGGTAGGGTACTGACATGGATAGAAAATTGGTTGACAGACAGAAAGCAAAGAGTGGGGATAAATGGGTCCCTTTCGGAATGGCAGGCAGTGACCAGTGGGGTACCGCAAGGTTCGGTGCTGGGACCCCAGCTATTTACGATATACATTAATGACTTAGACGAAGGGATTAAAAGTACCATTAGCAAATTTGCAGATGATACTAAGTTGGGAGGTAGTGTGAATTGTGAGGAAGATGCAATAAGGCTGCAGGGTGACTTGGACAGGTTGTGTGAGTGGGCGCATACATGGCAGATGCAGTTTAATGTAGATAAGTGTGAGGTTATTCACTTTGGAAGTAAGAATAGAAAGGCAGATTATTATCTGAATGGTGTCAAGTTAGGAGGAGGGGGAGTTCAAAGAGATCTGGGTGTCCTAGTGCATCAGTCAATGAAAGGAAGCATGCAGGTTCAGCAGGCAGTGAAGAAAGCCAATGGAATGTTGGCCTTCGTAACAAGAGGAGTTGAGTATAGGAGCAAAGAGGTCCTTCTACAGTTGTACCGGGCCCTGGTGAGACCACACCTGGAGTACTGTGTGCAGTTTTGGTCTCCAAATTTGAGGAAGGATATTCTTGCTATGGAGGGCGTGCAGCGTAGGTTCACTAGGTTAATTCCCGGAATGGCGGGACTGTCGTATGTTGAAAGGCTGGAGCGATTGGGCTTGTATACACTGGAATTTAGAAGGATGAGGGGGGATCTTATTGAAACATATAAGATAATTAGGGGATTGGACACATTAGAGGCAGATAACATGTTCCCAATGTTGGGGGAGTCCAGAACAAGGGGCCACAGTTTGAGAATAAGGGGTAGGCCATTTAGAACGGAGATGAGGAAGAACTTTTTCAGTCAGAGGGTGGTGAAGGTGTGGAATTCTCTGCCTCAGAAGGCAGTGGAGGCCAGTTCGTTGGATGCTTTCAAGAGAGAGCTGGATAGAGCTCTTAAGGATAGCGGAGTGAGGGGGTATGGGGAGAAGGCAGGAACGGGGTACTGATTGAGAGTGATCAGCCATGATCGCATTGAATGGCGGTGCTGGCTCGAAGGGCTGAATGGCCTACTCCTGCACCTATTGTCTATTGTCTCAGACAACAATAGACAATTGTCTATTGTCTATTGTTGTCTGAGATGTTGCGGGGGGGAATCTGCAATGTTATTGCAACGATGAGCTGTTCCCTCTCCCACTCATGTTGGGCTGAGTTAGACACAAAATGCTTGAGTAACTCAGCGGGACAGGCAGCATCTCTGGAGAGAAGGAAAGGGTGAAAGTTTTTTTTCACACAGAGAGTGGTGAATCTGTGGAATTCTCTGCCACAGAAGGTAGTTGAGGCCAGTTCATTGGCTATATTTAAGAGGGAATTAGATGTGGCCCTTGTGGCTAAAGGGATCAGGGGGTATGGAGAGAAGGCAGGTACAGGATACTGAGTTGGATGATCAGCCATGATCATATTGAATGGCGGTGCAGGCTCGAAGGGCCGAATGGCCTACTCCTGCACCTATTTTCTATGTTTCTATGTTTCTATGACCTTTCGGGTTGAGACCCTTCTTCAGACCTGATAAACCTGTGTCTGTCTTCGGTGTAAACTAGTATCTTCAGTTCCTTCCCACAGACTATCGGTCTAAATCACGTCGAGGCCGGGAATCACTTAACGCGAAACCTTAGATATTTTTTTCCCCTGCACAGAGATAAAGTTGGCTGAAGCTAAACATAAATGAACAATAAATCATTGCCTTGAGGGACTCGACAGTTTTATATTGTGCTACTTCTGTTGTGCTCCGATTATCAAACAACCCCAAAATACATTGCAGAGAGTTGTTGACGCAGCCCAGACCATCACACAAACTAACCTCCCTTCATGTGCCCCCCCCTCATCCTTCTAAACTCCAGCAAGTACAGGCCCAGTGCCATCAAACGCGCATCGTCTGTTAACCCAATCATTCCTGGGACGATTCTCAACAATAATTGCTAATTCTGCTATGTCTTCTTCTCTGTTGACGACTCTCTTCTGATTCCTCCCCTTCCTTTCGCTCAATCTTACCTGCCAACTCCCAACTCACCTGGTGCCAACTCCCAGGAATGCAACCCCAGAGCATCTGTCTCTCAACGGCTCAATGGTGCTTTTATTGTCACAAGTGCTAACAAGTGCTAAAATTATTTTTCAGACCAACAGCCCAGTGGGGCATTGCCATACCCCCGATCCTCGATTGGCAAGGGTACAGCAATGGTCTACTGAGCCCCGTGTGCAAGAGGCGCCATGTGTTGGCGCCATGTTCAAAGTCCACGTTCGAGTTCTCATGAGCGGTGCCTGTTCCAGGCGAGTCCCAGGCTTTGCGGGGCCTCCAGCCGTCCCCTCCCTTGGACGCCACGCACGCCCCCCTCTCCTCGCTCATCCGCCATTGTTCCCCGCAGCCGACCTCGTGTGCGCGGTGGGCCTGAGCCCGGTTCCCTCTCCTCTCCCACCGGCCTCGCTGCTTGCCCATCACGTCACGTCTATCGTCGCTCACTCCATCCTCCCCGTCTTCGGGGGGTCGAGCAGGGGCCGGTACAGCAGGCTCCCCCTACCAGGCCGGCCATCCACTGGGTCCAACGAGCTGCGGGATAAAGACGAGTTAAACCCACGAAGCATCTTGAGGCATCTTGTGGTGCTAAACCACGCTATGAAACTACCGCAAATGACACAAGGTGCTGAAGCAACTCAGAGGGTCAGGCAGCATTTCTGGAGAACATGGATAGGTGACGTTCTGGGTCATGACCCTTCTTCAGACTAATTGTGGAGGAGGGAGGGAGGTGGGGGGGGGGGGGGATGTGGTGAACAAAGCTGGAAGAGAGGAAGGGCAGGATAAAGTCTGGCAGGTAATAGGTTGATTCAGGTGAGGGTTTTTGTTTTGATAGGCAAATAGTGAACGTAGCCCAGAGATGAAAAGACAGAAGGTGTGAGACAAAAGGATTGAAGAGGTGAAGCCAGAGGAGGAATGTAGGTGGAAGGGGAAGGGGAGAGGAGAAATAGGTGGCTGTCCAGGTGGGGCACAGGGAATAGGGGGGGACGGAGGGGGTTTAGGGGGGGAAGGATGGGTTGAGGGAGGGAGAGGTGGCAGATTCAATCTTCATACCCTTGGGTTGTAAGCTACCGAACGGAATATGAGGTGCTGTTCCTCCAGTTTGCAGTTGTTGTTTGACACAGCTTGCATGACAATATTTTTGGTCAGGCAGGATTTGGGCAGAGATGATGACAAAACAAACAGTACCTCTTCGGGGAACGGTGCTCTCACTATGAGCTAAAGTGTCTAAAAAGAATGCATTACTTTCTGTTGATACATTTTATCATCCAGCCGATTAGCTTGATGTTAAAAACAGTTGAATGGCTTGTGCTGTTTACTGTAAATGTTGTGGTTAGGTTATGTCACGTTGCTTGAAGCAAGCAGGTTATATGATTATGAAACTTAAAAGAGAACACTTCAAATGCTGGAAAGTTGAAATAAAACTAAAGTTGCTGTAATCTCAACGAGCCATGCGGAGTGTGGCTGGGGCACCTTGCAGCGCCGGAGACCCGGGTTCCATCCTGACTACGGGCGCTGTCTGTACGGAGTTTGTTCGCTCTTCCTGTGACCGCGTGGGTTTTCGCCGGGTTTCTTCCTCTCACATTCCAAAGATATGCAAGTTGGTAGGTTAATTGGCCCTTTGTAAATTGTCCCTAGCTCATAGGATACAACTAGAGCACAGCTGATCGCTGGTCGGCGGGGACTCGGTGGGCTGAAGAGCCTGTTTCCACGCTGAATCGCTAAACTAAAGTAAACTAGAAGCATGACATTTCTATCAGCTTCCAACCTCTGCACGAGGAGTAATCTTTGTGTGATGTGTAGGAAGGAACGGCAGTTGCTGGTTTGCACGCAAGTTTGTACGTTCTCCCATGACCACGTGGGTTCCTCCCACATGCCAAAGGCCTGAAGATTCATTGCAGGTTAATTGGCTTCCGTAAACTTGTAAATCATTCCTGGTGTGGGTTTCCCCCAGGTGCTCCCACGTTCCGAAAGCGTATAGATCTGTAGATTAATTGGAGATAGACACAAACTCAACGGGTCAGACAGCGTCACTGGAGAAAAGTAACAGGTGGCGTTTCGGGTCAAGACCCTTCTTCAGACTGTAAATGGTCTGTAAATGGTCCCTAGTACGTAGGATAGAGCTAGTGCTGGGGTGATTATGGGTCAGCACGGACTCGGTGGGCCAAAAGGCCTGTTTCCACCCTGTATCTCTAAAAACTAAACCTGGAGAGCAAGAACCAGAATTTGAGAGATGATAGCACAATCTATTCGTTTTATTTTAATATCGGGGCCCACCTTTCTTCCAGCCTGTTGCATTTGCTATGATTATATCTGTGTCTGTTGTGAATCTATCTGCTACTGAATCTAAATGCAAGCCTTGGCGACCATCCAGACTCATCAACTCTAATGCTCTATCCTGTGCTCCAGTTCATAAGTTCATAAATGATAGGAGTAGAATTAGGCCATTCGGCCCATCAAGTCCACCGCTATTGCATCACGGCTGATCCATCTCTCCCTCTTAACCCCATTCTCCTGCCTTCTCATAACCCCCGACACCAGTATTAATGAAGAATCTATCTATCTATCTCTGCCTTGAAAATATCCATCGACTTGGCCTCCACAGCCTGCCTCCTGAACTCATCCAATATTCCGTTGCTCCTGCATAATTTGTACTGCCTTGTTTACTCGGCTGTCCTGAGCTGACATCAATTTTTAGTTTGGCATTGCCTCAGTAGCAAAATTCTCATCCCATTTCCCTAATACCTCCCAGCCTTCACTCCTTCCACTCTCTGCAAGGTCCGACAGCTCTGTAATCCTCCAAGATTTCTGCACTTCTATGGTTCTGTCCTCCTCCCTGATATTAATCACTCTGTCCTATTCCACTTCCTGGGCCCTAGTCACTGAAATTCCTTCAATGTAGCTTTTTTTTTCTCAGAACAATGATGTGACCTTTTTTAATTTGCTCTTTTTTTGTTTTTTTGCTCTTAAGACAATGATGTGACTTTTTTTTTGTATTTGTACAACTCATTGACAAATATTTTCACATGGTTTATTTCAATAATTGTTGTTTATTTAAATAAACCCTAAGATATTGACTTTTTTTAGTCTAAATTGAAGGAATTTCAGTTTCTCCTGCCTTCTCCCCATAAACGCCCCGTACTATTCAATGCTGTTGGGCGGCCGCCATTGGTGGAGCGGTAGCATGTGGCCTCGACTGGGTGAGGTCACGTGGGGCGAGGGGCGGTGACGTCACCCTTTGTCCCTTATTTGGGAGTGAGGAAGTTGGCAACCCTACTGATACGGGACAAGGGCGGTCCCGTACGGGACAAACTCATTTAGCCCAAAATACGGGATGTCCCTGCTAATACGGGACAGTTGGCAACCCTACTGATGGTTGACCTTCCTCCAGCCACTGGAAGTCAGTTGGGAGTCTGACTTTGTCGGCTAACACAATGTCCTTATTTCAGTTGTATTTTATAGATGTAAACTCTGCTTTCAATAATAACTCGGAGAATTCTCTCACCAATATTGTCAACTGAGATTGGGTAAACATGACAAATCCCACAGATGTTTAGCAAAGATTGAATCCAAAACTAGCATTTCCAAGGAGAAAATAAACAGAGGTGGTTTTTAATGTGTTTTGATGGAAGATTAAAAAAAATATCTTCAGGGTAAATTTGTTCTCTGCTGTACACCGGCAAACGTACAATGTGGTAACACATAGTGTTCCATAGAAGAAGGGTCTCGACCCGAAACGTCACCCACAGTCCAACAACAAGAGCAATAAAATAGGCAAATTACACAACCCCAACCAACACAAAACACAAAGCAAAAAGAAACATCCATCACAGTGAGTCTCCTCCAGTCACCTCCTCACTGTGATGGAAGGCCAGAATGTCTTTTTCTCTTCCCCTGCCGTCTTCTCCCGGGGTCAGGCTCTTGAACTTGCCACGTTCCAGGCCGCGCCGGACGGTGAAATGTCCACGGCGGGCCGACCCAAGCCCCGCGATCCGGGGCGGGCGAACACGCTGCCGCTGCCGGAGCTCCCGATGTATATGCACCAGCCTCCACAGTTCCTTTCTACACAGCAGAGAGATCGGCAAGGCTGTTCTTTCAGGGCGAGACTACCTATTACACTGGGAGTGTGCAGATTCTTACCAAGTCCACAAATGCAGGATATTCAACTGGAAAAATGTATGCAAAGACAGGACAAGGACCGAGTGGCAATGAGGGGGCTTTTTCTGGTTGGCTGCCAGTGATTAGTGGAGTTCCCCAGGGGTCGGTGCTGGGGCCGCTACTCTTCACGTTGTATGTTAATAATTTGGACGAGGGGATTGGAGGCTTTGTGGCCAAGTTTGCGGATGAGGCGAAAATAGATGGAGGGGCAGGTGGTGTAGAGGAAACTGGGACTCCGCAGAAGGACTTGGACACGTTGGGAGAGTGTGCAGAGAAGCGGCAAATGGAATATAGTGTAGCAAAGTATGGAGTCATGCAATTTGGTAGCAGGAATAAAGGCGTAGACTGTTTTACAAATGAGGAGAAAATCCAGAAATCGGAGGTGTAAAGGGACTTGGGAATGCTGGTGCAATTCCCCAAAAGTTAATCTGCAAGTTGAATCGGTAGTAAAGAAAGCAAACTCAATGCTAAAATTTAATTCAAGAGGACTTGTACACAACAACAGGGATGTAATGCTGAGGCTCTATAAGGGGCTGGTCAGGCCGCATTTGGAGTATTGTGAGCAATTTTGGGCACCCTATCTGAGAAGGATGTGCTGGCTCTGGAGAGGGTCCAGAGGAGGTTTACAAGAATGATCCCAGGAATTAATAGGTTAACCTTTGATAAGCGTTTGTCGGCACTGGGCCTGTACTCGCTGGAGTTTCGGAGAATGAGGGGAAATGTCATTGAAACGTACGGAATAGTGAAAGGCTTGGACAGAGTGGACGTGGAGAGGATGTTTCCACTACTGGGAGAGTCCAGGACTAGAGGTCACACCTTCAGAATTAAAGGACGTTCTTTTAGGAAGGAGATGATGAGAAATATCTTTAGTCAGAGGGTGGTGAATCTGTGGAGGCTGTTGGAGGCCAAGTCAGTGGATATTGTTAAGGTAGAGATAGATAGATTCTTGATTAGTACAGGTGTCAGATGTTATGCGGAGAAGGCAGGAGAATGGGGTTAGGAGGGAGAGATAGATCAGCCATGATTGAATGGCGGAGTAGACTTGATGGGCCGAATGGCTTAATTCTACTCCTATCACATGACTTTATGACTTCAAGCTCTCCTCCGATTTATATGGTGGCGCAGTTGGTAGAGCTGCCGCCTCACAGCACCAGAGGCCCAGCTTCAATCCTGATCTCAGGTGCTGTCTGTGTGGAGTTTGCAAGTTCTTCCTGCGACCGTGTGGGTTTCCTCCGGGTGCTCCGGTTTCCTCCTACATCCCAAATACGGGTGGGTTTATAGGTGAATTGGCCCTCTGTAAATAGTCCCCGGTGTGTAGGGAGTGGATGAGAAAGTGGGATAACATAGAACTAGTGTGAACGGGTGATTGATGGTCAGTGTGGACTCAGTGGGCCGAAGGGCCTGTTTCCATGTCACATCGCTAAACTAAAACCAAACAGCTACTTCATCTTCCTCTGCACTTTTTTCTGATCTGCATTTCTTTCCTGGACTTCTGCGAACAAAATAAACAAAGTGAGTGCCATATTCATACGTTCGAGGAGCAGATTCAGGCCATTCGGCCCATCATGTCTACTGCCATTTATTGATGGCTGATCTACCTTTCCCTCTCAACCCCATTCTCCTGCCTTCTCCCCATTACCCCTGACACCTGTGCTAATCAGTGTTGCAACATTAAGTGGCTCAGAAATTATCTGTTTGATCGGATTTGGCCCTGGTATCCTTCTGTTCAGCATGACTGACTTTTAGTGAAAGTCACCTTGCCTGACATTCAATGCTGAAGGCATTGAGCCACTGCTTTGGAATAAACATATCTTTGTATGCATATGGACATTGTCTGGTGTGCATGAACGCATTATAAAATCCTGCATTGAAGTCAATCCATTATTATTAAGTTCAGTTTAGAGATACAGTGCAGAAACAGGCTCTTCGGCCCACCGAGTCTGTGCTGACCAGCGAGCCCCTTACACTAACACTATCCTACACACCATGAACAATTTACAATCTTTACCGAAGCCAATCAACCCACAAACCTGCACGTCTTTGGAGTGTGGGAGGAACCTGGAGCACCCGGAGAAAACCCACGCGGTCATGGGGAGAACGTACAAACTCTGTACAGACAGCACCCGTAATCAGGATCGAACCTGGGTCTCTGGGTTTGCACAGCAGCAGCTCTACCACTGCGCCACCGTGCCTCCCTTAACAATATAAACATTGTATTATTACAATGTCTTAAAAAAATTAATTAACTGAATTTATTAATAAAGAATAATGTAATTTATAAATAATAGTTTATTTTGGCTGTAAACGTGCAAGTTGGCTGGCATAGGTAATTATGTTATTTTCAAGGATAGTGGATCAGCTTGGTGATACTAATATACTGAGCAAAATACAGTGCTGGGGGAATTCAACAGGTCAGGCAGCGTATGTGGAGGGATAGACAGGCGATGTTTGGGTCGGGACTGGGACCCTTCTTCAGACTCAATTTCTACAGTTTCTTGTGTCCCAGACTTTGATACATAAGGTCAGAAGGAATAGGAGTAGAATTAGGCCATTCAGCCCATCAAGGCTACTCTGCCATTCAATCACAGCTGATCTATCTCTCCCTCCTAACCCCATTCTCCTGCCTTCTCCCCATAACCTCGTCTGTAAGGAGTTTGTACGTTCTCCCCGTGACCTGCGTGGGTTTTCTCCGAGATCTTTGTTTTCCTCCCACACTCCAAAGACGTACAGGTATGTAGGTTAATTGACTGGGTAAATGTAAAAATTGTCCCTAGTGTGTGTAGGATAGTGTTAGTGTGTGCGGGGATCGCTGGGCGGCGCGGACCCGGTGGGCCGAAGGGGATGTTTCCGCGCTGTATCTCTAAATCTAAATCTAAATATTTGTGAACCATTGAACCTCAAGGCCAGATTTTCAGCAGATCACATTTTCCTGCAGACTTTTATCAGTTTTCCACATCTCGCGTGAAAGATTGGCGCCACGATTCTCTGCACCTTTCCCTGAATGATGAATACGTTCAGCAGAATTGGGCCATTCGGCCCATCAAGTCCACTCCACCATTCAATCATGGCTGATCGAAGGTAGACACAAAATGCTGGAGTAACTCAGCGGGTCAGGCAGCATCTCTGGAGAGAAGGGATGGGTGATGATTCAGTTCGAGACCCTTCTTCAAGACTGATGTCAGGGGAGGGGGCGGGACAAAGAAAGGATGTAGTGGGAGACAGGAAGACTAGCGGGAGAACTGGGAAGGGGGAGGGGAAAGAGAGGGACAGAGGAACTATCTGAAGTAACTGGGAAGTAATCATGGCTAATCGCTCTTTCCCTCTCAACCTCATTCTCCTGCCTTATCCCCATAACCCCTGACACCCGTACTAGTCACGAATCTGCCAATCTCGGCCTTAAAAATACCCAATGACTTGGCCTCCACAGCCAATGAATGTAGCAATGAATTCCACAGATTCACCACCCTCCGACTAAAGAAGTTCCTCCACATCTCCTTTCTAAAGGTTTTTATTCTGAGGCTATGGCCTCTGGTCTGAGACTCTCCCACTCGGGAAACATCCTCTCCACATCCACTCGATCTAGGTCTCCCCTCATCCTTCTAAACTTGTAAATAAACCTCAATATTGCTCTAGACGCTGTACAAAAGTCTGTCCTGACTTTTTGGATCATCTTTCAGTCACTCTGCTCTAGAAACAGAAAAATAAGTGCGGGAATAGGCCATTCGGCCCTTCGAACCAGCACCGCAATTCAATATGATCATGGCTGATCATCTAAAATCAGTACCCCATTTCCCTTGATTCCTTGATATTTGCAAGATCATGCCAACAGTGGAAGTATTGTGTGGTGAGGAACTGCAGATGATGGTTTACACCGAAGATGGACACAGTCTGCTGGAGTAACTCAGTGGGACAGGCAGCATCTCTGGAGAGAAGGAACGGGTGGCGTTTCGGGTCGAGACCCTTCTTCAGACTGAGAGTCGGGAGAGAGGGCAACTGGACTTATGGAAGGGTACAAAGAGAACGTAAGGTGTGAAAATGACAGATCAAAGCAGGCGATGATCAAGGAAATGTAGAATGATTCATTGTTGGCGGAGGGGAAGGTGACAACGAGGCACACAAACTAAAATTAATCAGGAGGACAGTGAAACTAGTCGAAGAACAAGGGTGGGGGAGGGACGGAGAGAGAGGGAAAGCAAGGGTTACTTGAAGTTAGAGATATCAATAATCAGGCCACTGGGTTGTAAGCTGCCCAAGCGAAATATCAGGTACAGAAGAAGTATTGCGTTGGAAGAGAATTATCTCGACTTGCATTTGTTCACAACATCCTGAATAATATTCCTACCCAAACATTCATACAAGTATTTTGGCATCTGATTCATTGGAGTTTATTCCACTTGCTCATTATTTTATGGTCATGGTGCCCTTTGCTTCTCGGTTTTTTTTCCTCTCATTTGCAAGACGTAGGCGTTGCTGACATTATTTATTCCTCGCTACTGATTGCTGGTGAAGAGGTGGCTGCTGGTAACATACTTGCACTGTCGCCATCTGTCCAGTGAGGTGAGCTGAGACAAGACCTTCCAGAAGTTCGCTTGGGCAACTTACAATCCAGTGGAATGAGTATTAACTCCCCCCTCCCATTCTCACACTGACCTTTGCACCCAGGGCCTCCTCCATTGTCAGAGTGAGGCCCAGCGCAAATTGGAGGAACAGCACCTCATATTTCGCTTGGGCAGCTTACACCCCAGCTGTATGAACATTGGCCTCTAACTTCAAGTAACCCTTGCTTTCCCTCTCTCTACATCCCCTCCCCCTTCCCAGTTCTCCGACCAGCCTTACTGTCTGTGACTACATTTTATCAATGTTTGCTTTGTCGTTACCTTCTCCCAGCTAACAATCATCTATTCTACATTTTCCTTGATCTGCTTTCCCTTTGCCCTCTTTTCATGCCTTCACACTCTCTTATCTATGTATCACCCTCTCCCCTTACGTCAGTCTGAAGAAGGGTCTCGGCCCGAAATGTCACCCATTCTTTCTCTCCAGAGATGCTGCCTGTCCCGTTGAGTTACTCCAGCACTTTGTGTATGAACATTAATTTCTCTAACTTCAAGTAACCCCTGCATTCCCTCTCTCTTTGACCCTCCCCCACCCAAGTCACACCAGCTTTTCGTTCTCACCCAGCAAACACCCAACAATGGCCTGTTTCCTTTATCATTGTTACTTTATTGCACATCTTTTGTTCATTGTTCTATATCTCTCTGCATCATCGTCTATATCTCTCGTTTCCCTTTCCCATGACTTTCAGTCTGAAGAAGGGTCTCGACCCGAAACGTCACCCATTCCTTCTCCCCAGAGATGCTGCCTGACCCGCTGAGTTACTCCAGCACTTTGTGTCTATCTTCGGTTTGAACCAGCATCTGCAGTTCCTTCCTGCACATAAGAAGTTCCAGATTTGATGTGGAGATGACAGAGTTGGCAATATATTTCCATGTCTAAACGATGTGACTTGCTGAGGAATTTATAAGTGGCATCATTCCGAGATGCCTGTTGCCCTATCTTGGTTTGGATGGTGCCGTAGTGGAACCTGGCAGGAGTTTAGTTTACTTTAGTTTAGTTTACTTTAGAGATACAGCGTGGAAACAGGCCCTTTGGCCCACCAAGTCCGCGTTGACCAGCGATCCCCGCACATTTTATTTAGGGATACAGCGCGGAAACGGGCCCTTCGGCCCACCGAGTCGGCGCCGCCCAGCGATCCCCGCACACTAACACTATCCTACACTAGGGACAATTTTCACATTTACCCAGTCAATTAACCTACATACCTGTACGTCTTTGAAGTGTGGGAGGAAACCGAAGATCTCGGAGAAAACCCACGCAGGTCACGGGGAGAACGTACAAACTCCGTACAGACGGCGCCCGTAGCCAGGATCGAACCTGAGTCTCCGGCGTTGCATTCGCTGTAAGGCAGCAACTCTACCACTGCGCCACCGTGCCGCCCTTAACACATTAACACAATCCTACACACACTCGGGACAATTTACAATTTTTACCAAAGCCAATTAACCTACAAACCTGCACATCTTTGGAGTGTGGGAGGAAACCGGAGCACCCGGAGAAAACCCACACGGGTCCTGGGGAGAATGTACAAACCCTGCACAGACAGCACCCGTAGTCAGGATCAAACCCAGGTCTCTGGCGCTGTAAGGCAGCAACTCTACCGCTGCGCCACCATGCCGCCCATTGTTGTAGTGCACCTTGTGGATGGTGTCATGCTAACTGATAGAGTCTTGCAATGCATCACACAGAACACTTTGTTGCAGAGGTCACTAAAAGTAACAAAAAGGTCAAGTGGTGCAGGTTGGGGACGATGTGTTTGGTGAGTGTACGTGGAGCAAGCTGCCAGAGGAGGTAGTTGAGGCTGGGACTCAACTCAGCCAAACTACCAACGTTTAAGAAACAGTTAAACAGGTACATGGATAGGACAGGTTTGGAGGGATATGGATCAAATGCAGGCAGGTGGGACTAGTGTAGTTGGGACCTGTTGGCCGGTGTGGGCAAGTTGGGTCGAAGGGCCTGTTTCCACACTGTATCACTCTTTGACTATGACTTTATAACAAAATGGCGGTATGAAATACAGAACGGTTGTATTCCGTGGTGTTAGATGTGTATTTATTGTCACTGGATCGAGGCAAAGACCTGACAGATGGCACACACTCTTGCTGTAGTTTGCATTGTGGGTGAATGCCAATCTAGCAACTTTCTTTTTCCTGGATGATGCCAGGTTTCCTTGAGCATTGTTGGAGGTTGTCCAATGTTGGAGCATTCATCAAGGCTCATTGGCAGTTTTCATCGTACTGCAGGCATCTATATTAATGAGCAACAAGCTATCATTTGGAAGAACTCCAACAGGACATGCAGCATCTGGGAAGGGAAATGGACAATTGATGTTTTGGATCGGCCCCTTCATCTGAACTGAATGTCTCCATGTCTCTTATAGATGCAGGAAGCAAGAACAGAATCATTCAGTGTTAGATAGCTAGGCTCTTAGATATGGGTTTAGGTACGTAAGTCCCTGTCTAGGTAACTTGGTGGTCAATGTTGATCCCCAATATGCTGATTGTAAGTAACTCACCAAAGGTTGAATATGTAGGGGAACTGATTAGACCTATTTAATATTTCAAGACTTGTCTGATGTATTGTGTAGGAAGGAACTGCAGACGCTGGTTTACACAGAGGATAGACGCAAATTGCTGGAGTAACTCAGCGGGGCAGGCAGCATCTCTGGAGAGAAGGAATGAGTGACGTTTCGGGTCGAGACCCTTCTCCAGAGAAGCTGCCTGTCCCGCTGAGTTACTCCAACATTTTGTGTCTGTCGTCTTGTCTGATATATCTTTATTTTGTGTTTCCACCCTTAGGTTCTGCACATGCAGCCCAAATCTATACTTCATTCATATTTTTCTTGTGATCCCGAAACTCAGAAATGTATATATTTTTTCTCAACTGCCCAGTGGTGAAATGTTTTAATTAAAATCAGCCACATTTGGAAAGTCCAGAGACGAGAGAGAGAGTCGAGAGTGTTAACAGTCATACACACTCAAGAGAGAGTTAGTTTAGAGATACAGCGCGGAAACAGGCCCTTTCGGCCCACCGGGTCCGCGCCGACCAGCGATCCCTGCACATTAACACTATCCTACACCCACTAGGGACAATTTCTTTTTTACATTTACCAAGCCAATTAACCTACAAACCTGTACGTCTTTGGAGTGTGGGCGGAAACCGAAGATCTCGGAGAAAACCCACGCAGGTCACGGGGAGAACGTACAAACTCCGTACAGACAGCAGACGTAGTCAGGATCGAACCCGGGTCTCTGGTGCTGCATTCGCTGTAAGGCAACAACTCTACCGCTGTGCCACCGTGCAACATTAGATTTAGCTCTTAGGGCTAATGGATACTAATGGGTGCTGATTCTGGATGATCAGCCATGATCATATTGAATGGCGGTGCTGGCTCCTAGTGTGTATAGGGTAGTGTTAATGTGCGGGGATCGCTGGGCGGCGCGGACTCGGTGGGCCGAAGGGCCTGTTTCCGCACTGTATCTCTAAATCTAAAAAACCTCTGACGCCTGACACATTTTTGACTTTATTCCAAAAGTTATGCATGGAAGAATTTGCTTGACCAAAGAACATGAAAACTCCGCACTGACGTACCCAAGATATTCGTGTTGGTTTATTATTATCACGCCTACTGAGATGCAGTGAAAAGCTTTGGTTGCATGCCACCCAGCCAAGTCATACTAACCACGAGTGCAATCAAGCTAAACAGAAGTAGAACAGCTCATGCAAACTGACAAATTTGTGCAGGATATGGTGATAGAGCTTTAGAGGGCAGCACGGTGGCGCAGCGGCAGTGACTTACAGTGCCAGCGACCCAGGTTCGATCTTGACTACGGGCGCTGTCTGTACGGAGGTTTTACGTTCTCCCCGTGACCTGTGTCGGCTTTCTCCGGGTGCTCCGGTTTCCCCCCGCACTCCAAGGAAGAGCAGGTTTTTTGGTTAATTGGCTTTGGTAAAGGTTGCAAGTTGTCCCTAGTGTGTGTAGGATTGTGTAAGTGTGCAGGGATCGCTGGAAGGGTGCAGACTCGGTGGGCCGAAGGGCCTATTTCCGCGCTGCATCTCTAAAACTAAAACTAAAAACTAAATGACAGCAATCTCTTTGCAAAACAGCACCATGTTCTCCACTCATGAATGAACTGAAAATATCCTGGTCAGCTGAAGCCAAATCCCTGGCATAAACAACTCTCCATGTATCATGAATGGTTAGGAATGTTCACAATGCCTCAAAACTATTAAAAGCTACTCTATTGAAACCATGATAACTTTTGGAACATTTTCTAACATAACAGCAAAGCTATTGAAAAACACATTTGCGTAATAGGAAATCTCAACTGGCTAAAACAGCACAGCCCCCTGCAATTGTCCTCCTCCATTGATTTAGTAGGGGGAACATTGGAATAAGGATCAACAGGACCTACCTTTAGAAAGGAGCTGAGGAGGAACCTCTGTAGTCAGAGGGTGGTGAATCTGTGGAATTCATTGCCGCAGAGGGCTGTGGAGGCCAAGTCAATGGGTATTTTTAAAGTGGAGATTGACATGTTCTTGGTTAGTCAGGGTGTCAAAGGTTATGGGGAGAAGGCAGGAGAATGGGGTCGAGAGGAAGATAGATCACCCTTGTTTAGTTTAGTTTTGTTTACAGATACAGTGCCCACCAAGTCTGCGCCGACCAGCGATCCCTGCACACTGGCACTATCCTACACGCACAAGGGACAATTTACAATCTTTACCAAAGCCAATTTACCAACAAACCTGCATGTCTTTGGATTGTGGAAGGCAACCCGGAGAAAACCCACGCAGGTCACGGGGAGAACGTACAAACTCTGTACAGACAGCACCCGTAGTCAGGATAGAACCCGAGCCTCCGGTGCTGTAAGGCAGCAACTCTATCGCTGCGCCACCGTGCCACACCCCCATGATTGAATGGCGGAGTAGACTCGATGGGCCAAATGGCCTAATTCTGCTCCCGTGACCTATGAATTCATGAACTTATTCTCTGGGCAGGTCTAACCCATTATAGTGAGTTTTCCAAGCTTAGATGCCAGGGAATTTGCAACAAGAAAAGTGAGTTTGAAAGAGCAAACTCTAACGATGAAATACATATTCTAACAATAAAATAGATACTGGTGAAAATTAAAAGGAATCAACATCAGAGTTTTTGTTTTAGAGTAATGAGTCCACATCGCGAAATCTGACACTGGACAATTGATGAAGTTGTTTTGTTTTCTGTTGTGACCATGAGAATCCCGCAGTGAGAATTAGTGAGTAAACATAATGCACATTGCCCTTCATGTGAATGGATAGAGGAATCAATGGGAATTCGTAGTAATATTTAGTTTAGTTTAATTTAGAGTCACACCATGGAAACAGGCCTTTCGGCCCACTGAGTCCATGCCAACCAGCGACCATCCGTACGCTAGTTCTATCCTACACAATAGGAACAATTTACAGAAGCCAGTGAACCTACAGACCTGCAAGTCTTTGGGATTTCGTGGGAAACCGGAGCACCCGGAGAAAACCCACGCGGTCACAGGAATGTACAAACTCCGGAAAGACAGTCAGGATTGAGACTGTCGCTGAAGTCAGCAACTCTACCGCTGCTCCACCATGCTGCCGTCTCTCAGCCTAAATAATCATTAGTGGAGCAACTATCATTGATGTGTGCTTACAATTTATTGTGCTGTATTTGCTTTTCATGCCGAAACACCTTGGGTTCATGCTCTGCAGAACACTGAGGTCCTTAAGAGAGAGTTAGATAGAGCTCTTAAAGATAGCGGAGTGGAGGGACATGGGGAGAAGGCAGGAACGGGGTACTGATTGCGGATGATCAGCCACGATCACAGTGAATGGCGGTGCTGTCTCGAAGTGCCGAATGGCCTACTCCTGCACCCATTGTCTATTGTCTATTACCACAGCAACAAGGTGGTGCAGCAGGTAGATCTTCTGCCTCACTGCGCCAGTGAACTAGGTTCGATCCTGACCTCGGGTGCTGTCTGTGCGGAGTTTGCATGTTCTCACTGTGACTGTACGAGTTTCCTCCGGGATGCTCCGGTTTCCTCCCACATCACAAAGACGTGCGACATGGTACCCGTAGTCAGGATCGACCGTGTGTCTTGGTCGCTGGAAGGCAGCAACTCCACTGCGTGGGATGTGAGATTAATGTGGGATTAGTGTAAATGGGTTGTTGATGGTTGGCGTGGATTCATATGGACAGAATGTTTGTACTGCTTCACTCACTTCACCTTTAAAGGCCAATTCTTCAGGGATTTGAAAGCAATCCTCTGTTACATGGGAGAATTGGGCAATATAGCAGCAGATGTATGTGGTACACTGTGTCTGAAATTCCCTCCGCTAACCTGTACCCAATTATTGAAAGCAAGCGTGAACACCATTTATTTAATAGCATCGGCAAATGTTGTTAAATACATTTGTGATGCGCGGTGTATTAAGTACTTGATTGAAGTAAGCTAAATTATTTAGCTGCCCTTCCTATTTTGTCTAATGCCAGTACATTGTGTGATATTTCCATGTTCTTAAAATAGCTTTCATTTCTCATCGTCTCCTGAGCGGCGCTGCGGGTAGTGCTGATGTCTCACACAGCTCCAGAAATCAGGACATGCAAGAAGCTGCAGAACCTGGAACCTTGAACAAAGCTGCAAAGTGCTGGAGGAACTCTGCTGGTTGGGCAGCATCTGTGGAGGGAATGGACGAGCCACATTTTAGTCTGAAGGAGAGTCTTGACCCGAGATGTTGTCCGTCCGTTCCCTCCATAGATGCTGCCTGACCTGGAGAGTTCTTCCGGCACTTTGTGTTTTGCCGAAGATCCAGGTTTGATTCCACTGGCAAATGGTTGGAATTTGGCACCTGTCTCTTGTCCCGAGTGTGGAGGAGGGTGATCGCTGGTCGGCATGGACTCGATGGTTCTGAAGGGCCTGTTCCCATGCAGTATCTCCAAAAATATGTTTCCTGACCCAAAATGTTGTCTATCCATTTCTCTAGTGTGTGGGATAATGGTAGTGTACAGGCGATCGCTGGCTGGTGCGGACTCGGTAGGCCGAAGGGGCTGCTTCAATGCTGTATCTCTAAACTAAACTAAACTAAACTGACGAGAGCATGGTCATTTTACAGGTTGACCCCAACAAATACCGAGTCTTTTAGTTTAGTTTGGTTTAGTTTTGAGATACAGCACGGTAACAGGCCCTTTGGCCCACCGAGTCAATAGACAATAGACAATAGGTGCAGGAGTAGGCCGTTCGGCCCTTTGAGGCAGCACCGCCATTCAATGTGATCATGGCTGATCATTCTCAATCAGTACCCCGTTCCTGCCTTCTCCCCATACACCCTGACTCTGCTATCCTTAAGAGCTCTATCTAGCTCTCTCTTGAATGCATTCAGAGAATTGGCCTCCACTGCCTTCTGAGGCAGAGAATTGCACAGATTCACAACTCTCTGACTGAAAAAGTTTTTCCTCATCTCAGTTCTAAATGGCCTACCCCTTATTCTTAAACTGTGGCCCCTGGTTCTGGACTCCCCCAACATTGGGAACATGTTTCCTGCCTGTAACGTGTCCAACCCCTTAATAATCTTATACGTTTCGATAAGATCCCCGCTCCGACCAGCGATCCCCGCACTCTAACATTATCCTACACACACCGGGGACAATTTACAATTTAACCAGGCCAATTAACCTACAAACCTGTATGTCTTTGGAGTGCGTGAGGAAACCGGAGCACCCGGAGAAAACCCACGCAGGTCACGGGGAGAACGTCCAAACTCCGTACGGACAGCACCCGCAGTCAGGGTCGAACCTGGGTCTCTGGCGCTGTGAGGCAGCAACTCTACCGCTGCGCCACCGTGCTGTCCCTTTGAAAGTAAAGGGATGAAGTTGCAAGTAAGATGAATTAAGCACAACTGCCGACAGCTGGTGGGAATGAAATATGGGAGAAAGAGAATAGATTCAGAAAAAGATAAGTGAAATATATAACAGCAACAGATGGAGAGGACATTGTAACCTGATTGTATTTGGCAATTGCTGGATTGGTCCTTCAACCAGCAAACGTCACAGAAGTTGTACAAGTTGATCCATCGGGAAAAGATCAGCGGACCATGTGCCAGACTCACACACGCAGTTAGCGGCGATGAACAAAGATGAATTTCCCCCACATGCCTCAAATTAAACATGTATTTTTAATCTTTTTTTTGTTGGCGAAATAAATCAAACCTCTTTACATCAGAGCGAGAGACTTGTTAAATCACTGTCGCTTGGTTCTTGACCTCTTTGTTACTGACACAGGCACAATATCGCCTCGCTGAGGCAAACTGCTGACGTTCGTTCGATGAGTTTAGAAGAGTAGGAAGCAATCTCGTCCAGGCACATTCTCTGAGGGCGTAAGAAACGTGGATAACTTGGAGAAGGTTTCCTTGTCTGGTCAACTTGGATCTAAAGGTCATTATTCCAGAAGAAGTAAGGGCCGTATTGTGGTGCAGCTAATAGACTCACAGTCACACTGACCTGGGTTTAATCCTGACCATGTATGCGCTCTGTGTGCAATATTACACACTAAGGACACCAGGGACCATTTTACATTTACGCCAAGCCAATCTATCTACAAACCTGTACGTCTTTGGAGTGTGGGAGGAAACCGAAGATCTCGGAGAAAACCCACGCGGGTCACGGGGAGAACGTACAAAGTGCATGCAGACAGCACCCGCAGTCGGGATCGAACCCGGGTCTCCGGTGCTGCAAGCGCTGTAAGGCTGCAACTCTACCGCTGCGCCACCGTGCCGCCCCCTAAACGTGCAATCTGCAACCCAGAGAGAGTGAAGGAGTCAGGAGAGGTGCTGTGTGTTCATGCAGACTCATCCTAGCAACACATATGACAACCGATGGTGTTTTTTCAAATAATACTGGATGTATACGATAAGGCTCAGGAGGATAGATGCTTGTAGGCATGGTGGAAAAAGACAATAATCGGCAGAGAGAACAGAGTCCATTGTTGGTGTTCTCTGGCTCTCGGGACACATCACAGCATGGTTTGGGAACAGCTCCATCCAAGGCCGCAAGCAATTGTAGAGAATTCTGGACCATCACACAAACCGACCTCCCTTCCATTGACTCCATCAAGGCCGCCAGCATAATCAAGGACAGGTCTCACCCCGGTCACTCCCTCTTCCCCCCCCCCTCTCCCATCTGGCAAGAGGTACAGAAATGTGAAAATGCCACACCTCCAGATTCCCAGCTGTTGTCAGGAAACAGAACCATCCTTTCAACAACTTGAGACAATCCTGAGGTATCATCCACCACATTGGAGACTCTCGGACCAATTTAATTGGACTTTACTGGATGTTACCATGCACTAAACGTTGTTCCCTTTATGTGGCATGTCTATGGGATGTGGGAGGAAACCGGAGCACCCGGAGAAAACCCACGCGGTCACATGGGAGAACGTACAAAGTCCATACAGACAGCACCCGGGGCCAGGATCAAAGCTGGGTCTCTGGCGCTGTAAGACAGTAGCTCTACCAGCTCTGGGCAGTGGTGAGCATATTGCTATCACCTTTCCTTAAAGCACAGAATATAAATCACTGCTATACCAAGGATCACAACCGGAGAACGTTGAACATAATAGACAATAGACAATAGACAATAGGTGCAGAAGTAGGCCATTCAGCCCTTCAAGCCAGCACCGCCATTCACTGTGATCATGGCTGATCATCCACAATCAGTACCCCATTCCTGCCTTCTCCCCATATCCCTTGACTCTGCTTTATTTAAGACCTCTATCTAACTCTCTCTTGAAAGCATCTGAAAACATTTGTCGAGGATAGGGACAATGTGCCGAAGTAACTCAGCGGGTTAGGCGCCTTACAGCACTTAAAGCTGCAGAAACCTGGGTTCGATCCTGACTACGGGTGTTGTCTGTATGTTCTCCCCGTGACCCACGTGGGATTTCACCAAGATCCCCACACTCCAAAAACGTACAGGTTTGTAGGTTAATTGGCTTGGTATAAATGTAAATTGTCCCTAATGTGTGTAGGATAGTGGTTACATGCGGGGATCGCTGGTCGGTGCAGACTCGGTGGGCCTAAGGGCCTGTTTCCGCGCTGTATCTCTGAACTAAACTAAACCTATTCCTTTTCTCCAGGGATGCTGCCTGCCCACTGAATTGCTCGAGCATTTGGTGTTTATCTTCGGTGTAAGCCAGCACCTACAGTTCCGTCTCACAGATTTGTAGAGGTCTCAGCTGGAGAACAGGACAGATTCACCAGAAGGTTGGAAGTCCTCCAGGGATTGAACTATGATGGAGATTACGTACACTGGGCATGTGTTCCCACTCATATATTTCTTGATTCCGGTTTTTACAGATCTGGATAGGGATTGGAAGTTTGAGACTTGTTTCAGAGGTCATGATACGGGGAAATAATCTTAAACTGAGAGCTAGAGTGTCTGGGGAAAAGTGAGGAAACATTTATTCAAATAGAGGATAAGAGATAAGTAGAACTCTATCCCACACGATGAGCAATAGATGTTAGCTCAATTAATAACTTCAACCTAAGACTGCTAACCAGTCTAGGTTTATTATTGTCATGCATACCAAGGTATTGTGAAACTCCAAACAGTGACGGCACAGTGGCGCAGCGGTAGAGTTGCTGCCTCACAGCGCCAGAGACCCCAGTTCAATCCTGACCTCGGATACTGTCTGTACGGAGTTTGTACGTTTTCCCTATGACCACCGTTTGTTTTCTCCGGGTGCTCCGGTTTCCTCCCACACTCCAAAGACGTACAGTTTCATAGAGTAATTGGCTTCAATAAGTTGTAAAATTGTCCCTGGTGTGCGTAGGATAATGTTAGTGTATGGGAGTGATCGCTGGTCGGCACGGACTCGATGGGCCAAAGGGCCTGTTTCCCTGCTGCATCTCGAAATTCTAAAGTCTAAAAAATCTGATATATTATACATAGATACAATCAAGTCAAACTCAAGTGAAATAGATAGAGCAATGGGGAGGTCTACTGGTTGTGGAGCCAATTTTGGATGGATGTTGGCCCTCGTGTGGGTAGGGTAGTGTTAATGTGCCGGGATCGGACTCGGTGGGCCGAAGGGCTTGTTTCCGCACTGTATCTCTAAACTAAACTAAACTATGCAACGGTCTGTGTGGGAAGGAACTGCAGATGCTGGTTTAAACCGAAGATGGACACAAAATGCTGGAGTAACTCAGCGGGACAAGGCAGCATCTCTGGAGAGAAGGAATGGGTGCCCTTCTTCAGTTCTTCAGTCTGTAGAAGGGTCTCGGCCTGAAAGGTCACCCATTCCTTCTCTCCAGAGATGCTTTGCTGTCCCGCAGAGTCACGCTCCAGCATTTTGTGCCCTTGCGTGGATGTTTTAGAGCTGCGATTCTCTGCGACAACGTTCCGTCATCTCACTCCGATGCCTGCAAGCACCAAAGCAGCCCACTGTGCAGGCAGCACCCTGGCTTCCGCTTGTGATTAGACGCCACAGTGAAGCCGTGCTTCTGTGCAGTCAGGTGGGAAGTCTGCAACGTTCCTCTCCCTGTGGCACAGCAGTAAACAGGGCTGCCCTTTACACCTATTCACTGAGACTGGCGGTTGCTAATTTGTTGACTGTTTGCTTGTAGCATTTAATCCATGCACTGTGGAGGGGGGGGGGGGGGGGGGGGATGATGTCAGCAGCCCAGACTGGCCGTGAAGATTGGCACGTCCATCCATTATAACTAATATCCATTATAACGAGGTCTGTAAAAAACATGGGTTGATTGCACTGTCATTTATGGGCCCATGGAACCATGTATTGACGACAGTCATGTCGTGGGCAGCCCTGCTGAAAGGAGACAGCAAATCAGATAAATGATTTGCACGCATTAGATTGTCCTTTCCATTGAAGTCATAAAGAGCAGATTGATTTCTATCGCCTTTTTTTACACTTCAGTCCGTGTCTAATTCTACCCCCCAAGCTCTCTGTTGTTTGTGGGGTTTCTATGTGCACACTCCCCGCATCCACGTGTCGTTTGGTCTGTCCAACATTTAATGCCCATCCCTAATAGTCCTTGAACTGAATGTCTTTGCGTGGACTTCAGCATCAGCTCAGAGAGAAGCACGTTGCTTCTGTTCCGGTCAAGGATGCCAGATTATCTTCTTCAGTGAACATTGGGTTTTAATATAATCCAGAAGTTTCAAATCACCATATCCAGTACATGATTTAGTTTAGTTTAGAGATTAGAATAGAGATACAGCGCGGAAACAGGCCCTTCGGCCCACCGGGTCCGCGCCGCCCAGCGATCCCCGCACATTAACACTATCCTACACACACTATGGACAATTTTTTCATTTTACCCAGTCAATTAACGTACAAACTTGTACGTCTTTGGAGTGTGGGAGGAAACCGAAGATTTCGGAGAAAACCCACGCAGGTCACGGGGAGAACGAACAAACTCCGTACAGACAGCACCCTTAGTCGGGATCGGGAATAGAATAGAATAGAATGGAATACTTTATTGTCACAGTGAGATTCTTTGCTTGCATACCGTGCCAAGGTGTGCAAATAGTGGCCGATAAAGGGCGCTTACAAAATTACAAATTCCACCCACCCCCGCCGTGCCAGTTCCTCCTTTATTTGTCCCTCCTCCCCACCTCCCCCCCCCCCCCCCGCCTCACGGCGGTCCCCCCACGCCGGGCCCTCCTTTTGTTCCTTTCCCTGGCAGCGGCGTCCTCACTTCCACATGTCCGGCCTCGCCCGTAGATCGGCGCCATCATCTACCTCTCCACTGCACTGACCTCTCCACTCACGCCAACTGGTCCTCTCCAGACGCCTTCCGGAGTGGCACAGCCGCTGCTGAGATGCCGAGGCCAGAACTTCGCAGATCGACGAAGCCGGCAGCCATCGGCCCCATGGTCAACGGAGCCCGCGGCCCTGCTGTATCTTTCAATCAATCAATCAATCAATCAATCAATCAATCAATCAATCAATCAATCAATCAATCAATCAATCAATCAATCAATCAATCAATCAATCAATCAATCAATCAATCAATCAATCAATCAATCAATCAATCAATCAATCAATCAATCAATCAATCAATCAATCAATCAATCAATCAATCAATCAATCAATCAATCAATCAATCAATCAATCAATCAATCAATCAATCAATCAATCAATCAATCAATCAATCAATCAATCAATCAATCAATCAATCAATCAATCAATCAATCAATCAATCAATCAATCAATCAATCAATCAATCAATCAATCAATCAATCAATCAATCAATCAATCAATCAATCAATCAATCAATCAATCAATCAATCAATCAATCAATCAATCAATCAATCAATCAATCAATCAATCAATCAATCAATCAATCAATCAATCAATCAATCAATCAATCAATCAATCAATCAATCAATCAATCAATCAATCAATCAATCAATCAATCAATCAATCAATAATTAGATTATACCTTTATGTGATGGAATAAATTAGCATCAATAACAATAACAATAATCATCGTTTTTTGAGTTCCCTTGATCCTATGCCTACTAAAATATTGACCACCCAGTCTCTTTTCATAAGTTCATAAGTCCATAAGTCATAGGAGAATTAGACCATTCGGCCCACATCAAGTCTACAGCGCCATTCAATCATGGCTGATCTATCTTATCCTCTCCTCCCCATTCTCCTGCCTTCTCCCCATAACCTTTAACACCCTGACTAATCACGAGTCTGTTAAATCTCTGCTTCAACGATACCCAGTGACTTGGCCTCCACACTCAGTTCCCAGCTGCCGTGTTAGCCAAGAGTTAACAGCTCTTAGCAACACCCTCCCTTTCAAACTTGCCGCAATCCCACACCCTTCAAAGCAACTAACATTTGACCCCCCTGTCCTTCTCACTTGCAGGCTGTCTCCAATCTCCCTATCCCCAATGTCCTTGTATACACTGCCACCTCCCCATTCCTTGACGGGATAGGACACACGGATAGTTGTCACTAACTACTTTATGGGCTCCATTCACGAGAGTACAGATAAGAAACGGGACCGCCGTATCTCTGATGATGTCTTATCTTCTGCACAAGGACATCTGTATGTCACTGGCCCTCGACTGATACAATTCACATTCTGCACCGTGCATCTCATTGACACAAAATGCTGGAGTAACTCAACGGGATGTGTTGGAAGGAACCACAGATGCTGGTTTAAACCCAAGATAGACCCAAAAGGGACCGTTGACTCATTAAGATTGCCGAGTTGATAAAATGGAGTTCATTATGCACAATTTACCAACTAACTACACCTCCTCCAACCTCATCTATTGCATCTGCTGCTCCAGATGTCAACTTATTTACATCGGCGAAACCAAATGCAGGCTCGGCAATCGCTTCGCTCAACACCTGCGCTCAGTCCACCTTAATCAATCTGATCTCCCGGTGGCTGAGCACTTCAACTCTCCCTCCCATTCCTAGTCTGACCTTTCTGTCATGGGCCTCCTCCAGTGCCATAGTGAGTCCCACCGGAAATTGGAGGAACAGCACCTCATATTTCGCCTGGGCAGCTTGCAGCCCAGTGGTATGAACATCGACTTCTCAAACTTTAGATAGCTCCTCTGTCCCTCTCTTCCCCTCCCCCTTCCCAGATCTCCCACTGTCTTCCTGTCTCCACCTATATCCTTCCTTTGTCCCGCCTCCCTGACATCAGTCTGAAGAAGGGTCTCGACCCGAAACGTCGCCCATTCCTTCTCTCCTGAGATGCGGCACGGTAGCGCAGCGGTAGAGTTGCTGCTTTACAGCGAATGCAGCGCCGGAGACTCAGGTTCGATCCTGACTACGGGTGCTGCACTGTAAGGAGTTTGTACGTTCTCCCCGTGACCTGCGTGGGTTTTCTCCGAGATCTTCGGTTTCCTCCCACACTCCAAAGACGTACAGGTATGTAGGTTAATTGGCTGGGTAAATGTAAAAATTGTCCCTAGTGGGTGTAGGATAGTGTTAATGTACGGGGATCACTGGGCGGCACGGACTTGAAGGGCCGAAAAGGCCTGTTTCCGGCTGTATATATATGATATGATATGATATGATATGCTGCCTGACCTGCTGAGTTACTCCAGCATTTTGTGAATAAATACCTTCGATTTGTACCAACATCTGCAGTTATTTTCTTACACTAACTAACTACAGAAATATGTGCAGAAGTAAAGATATTTAAAAATCTTCAAGTAAATGATAAGGTCTTGTGCTGTTTGTGAAATTGATTAAATTTATGAACAAATTGAGGTAGGATTTCAATTTAAGTAGTTTAAATAATTGTTCACATGAATGTGTGACTTATTAAATGATGAAAGGCTTGTCAATTATCATTTTTAATAATTCATTAATTAGATCGGGTAATTAGCCAAATTTATAATCACTTCTTCCCTCCTGATATGAAATAATGTTTAATCTGTTCTTGACGGATTTAATTTAATTCAACAGCTGCGGTTTAACAGAAACTGTGATGCTCACTCATAATAAGTTAAAAACATGTGCAGGTAGTTTGGTGAAAATTTGAACTGAAACAGGAAATAGGTGTAAAGACCCAGCATGTCAGGCAGCAGCTGTGGGGAGAAAAAGTCATTTTTGGTCAGTGAGCTGAAAGATCAGAAAGATAATCTCAGCACCTTGGCCATGATTCCATCTTGCCTCTACCATCAGGAAGAAGGCACTGGAGCCTGACAACCATGACATTATGAGCAGCTTCTTCCCAGAATGTTGAACGTTTATCGGGATGCATCACAGCATGTTTTGGGAACAGCTCCATCCCAGACCGCAAGAAACTGTAGAGAATTGTGGACGTAGCCCAGACCATCACACAAACCATTCTCCATTCCATTGACTCCATTTACGCCTCACGCTGCCTCAACAAGGCCAGCAGCACAATCAAGGACGAGTCGCACCCCGGCCACTCCCTCTTCCCACCTTTCCCATCAGGCAATGGGTACAGAAGTACAGGTACAGACGTACAGGTATGTAGGTTAATTGACTGGGTAAAATGTAAAAATTGTCCCTAGTGTGTGTAGGGTAGTGTTAATGTGCGGGGATCCCTGGGCGGCACGGACTCGGTGGGCCGAAGGGCCTGTTTCCGCGCTGTATCTCTGTATCTGTATCTGTAAAATGCCGCACCTCCAGATTCAGGGACAGTTCCTTCCCAGCTGTTATCAGGCAACTGAACCATCCTACCACAACCAGAGAGCAGTCCTGAACTACTGTCTACCTCATTGGAGACCCTCGGACTAACTTTGATCGGACTTTACTGGCTTTATCTTGCACTAAACATTATTGCCTTTATCATGTATCTGTACACTGTGAATGGCTCGATTGTAATCATGTATTGTCTTTCCGGTGACTGGTTAGCACGCAACAAAAGCTTTTCACTGTACCTCGGTACATGTGATAATAAACTAAACTGAACTAACTAAACACCACACATTAACCGCAACACTACCTCAGCAACTATGATCTTCCTTGGACTTTGGTTTGTTGAACTATATACTTCAGTTTTGCACTATTATAGTCTGGTTACTGAATATTACTAATTAGTAATATATATTACTAGTAATATATTACTGTATATTCATTTGTGTGTTATTGTATTAATGGGCCTGTAAAGCTGCAGCAAGTAAGATTTTCATTGTTCCGTTTTCAGTGCATAGAAACATAGAAACATAGAAAATAGGTGCAGGAGTAGGCCATTCGGCTCTTCGAACCAGCACCGCCATTCAATATGATAATAGACAATAGACAATAGGTGCAGGAGTAGGCCATTCGGCCCTTCGAGCCAGCACCGCCACTCAACGTGATTATGGCTGATCATTCTCAATCAGTACCCCGTTCCCGCCCTGTCCCCATACCCCCTGACTCCGCTATCCTTAAGAGCTCTATCTAGCTCTCTCTTGAATGTATTCAGAGAATTGGCCTCCACTGCCCTCTGAGGCAGAGAATTCCACAGATTCACAACTCTCTGACTAAAAAAGTTTTTCCTCATCTCTGTTCTAAATGGCCTACCCCTTATTCTTAAACTGTGGCCCCTGGTTCTGGACTCCCCCAACATTGGGAACATGTTTCCTGCCTCTAACATGTCCAACCCCTTAATAATCTTATACGTTTCGATAAGATCCCCTCTCATCCTTCTAAAGGCTGATCATCCAGAATCAGTACCCCGTTCCTGCTTTTTCTCCATATTCCTTAATTCCATTAGCCTTAAGAGCTAAATCTAATGTTGCACGGTGGCACAGCGGTAGAGTTGTTGCCTTACAGCGAATGCTGCACCGGAGACCCGGGTTCGATCCTGACTACGTCTGCTGTCTGTACGGAGTTTGTATGTTCTCCCCGTGACCTGCGTGGGTTTTCTCCGAGATCTTCGGTTTCCTCACACACTCCAAAGACGTACAGGTTTGTAGGTTAATTGGCTTGGTAAATGTAAAAAAGAAATTGTCCCTAGTGGGTGTAGGATAGTGTTAATGTGCAGGGATCGCTGGTCGGCGCGGACCCGGTGGGCCGAAAGGGCCTGTTTCCGCGCTGTATCTCTAAACTAACTCTCTCTTGAGGGTGTATGACTGTTAACACTCTCGACACTCTCTCGTCTCTGGACTTTCCAAATGTGGCTGATTTTAATTAAAACATTTCACCACTGGGCAGTTGAGAAAAAATATATACATTTCTGAGTTTCGGGATCACAAGAAAAATATGAATGAAGTATAGATTTGGGCTGCATGTGCAGAACCTAAGGGTGGAAACACAAAATAAAGATATATCAGACAAGACGACAGACACAAAATGTTGGAGTAACTCAGCGGGACAGGCAGCTTCTCTGGAGAAGGGTCTCGACCCGAAACATCACCCATTCCTTCTCTCCAGAGATGCTGCCTGCCCCGCTGAGTTACTCCAGCATTTTGCGTCTATCCTCGGTGTAAACCAGCGTCTGCAGTTCCTTCCTACACAATACATCAGACAAGTCTTGAAATATTAAATAGGTCTAATCAGTTCCCCTACATATTCAACCTTTGGTGAGTTACTTACAATCAGCATATTGGGGATCAACATTGACCACCAAGTTACCTAGACAGGGACTTCAGTACCTAAACCCATATCTAAGAGCCTAGCTATCTAACACTGAATGATTCTGTTCTTGCTTCCTGCATCTATAAGAGACATGGAGACATTCAGTTCAGATGAAGGGGCCGATCCAAAACATCAATTGTCCATTTCCCTCCCCAGATGCTGCATGTCCTGTTGGAGTTCTTCCAAATGATAGCTTGTTGCTCATTAATATAGATGCCTGCAGTACGATGAAAACTGCCAATGAGCCTTGATGAATGCTCCAACATTGGACAACCTCCAACAATGTTCAAGGAAACCTGGCATCATCCAGGAAAAAGAAAGCTGCTAGATTGGCATTCACCCACAATGCAAACTACAGCAAGAGTGTGTGCCATCTGTCAGATCTTTGCCTCGATCCAGTGACAATAAATACACATCTAACACCACGGAATACAACCGTTCTGTATTTAATACCGACATTTTGTTATAACGTCATAGAGTCAAAGAGTGATACAGTGTGGAAACAGGCCCTTCGACCCAACTTGCCCACACCGGCCAACAGGTCCCAACTACACTAGTCCCACCTGCCTGCATTTGATCCATATCCCTCCAAACCTGTCCTATCCATGTACCTGTTTAACTGTTTCTTAAACGTTGGTAGTTTGGCTGAGTTGAGTCCCAGCCTCAACTACCTCCTCTGGCAGCTTGTTCCACGTACACCCACCAAACACATCAAACCCAACCTGCACCACTTGACCTTTTTGTTACTTTTAGTGACCTCTGCAACAAAGTGTTCTGTGTGATGCATTGCAAGACTATCAGTTAGCATGACACCATCCACAAGGTGCACTACAACAATGGGCGGCACGGTGGCGCAGCGGTAGAGTTGCTGCCTTACAGCGCCAGAGTCCTGGGTTCGATCCTAACTACGGGTGCTGTCTGTGTAGGGTTTGTACATTCTCCCCGGGACCCGTGTGGGTTTTCTCCGGGTGCTCCGGTTTCCTCCCACACTCCAAAGATGTGCAGGTTTGTAGGTTAATTGGCTTTGGTAAAAATTGTAAATTGTCCCAAGTGTGTGTAGGATTGTGTTAATGTGTTAAGGGTGGCACGGTGGCGCAGTGGTAGAGTTGCTGCCTTACAGCGAATGCAGCGCCGGAGACTCAGGTTCGATCCTGGCTACAGGCGCCGTCTGTACGTAGTTTGTAAGTTCTCCCCGTGACCTGCGTGGGTTTTTTCCCGAGATCTTCGGTTTCCTCCCACACTCCAAAGACGTACAGGTATGTAGGTTAATTGACTGGGTAAATGTGAAAATTGTCCCTAGTGTAGGATAGTGTTAGTGTGCGGGGATCGCTGGGCGGCGCTGACTCGGTGGGCCGAAGGGCCTGTTTCCGCGCTGTATCTCTAAATAAAATGTGCGGGGATCGCTGGTCCACGCGGACTTGGTGGGCCAAAGGGCCTGTTTCCACGCTGTATCTCTAAAGTAAACTAAACTAAAGTAAACTAAACTCCTGCCAGGTTCCACTACGGCACCATCCAAACCAAGATAGGGCAACAGGCATCTCGGAATGATGCCACTTATAAATTCCTCAGCAAGTCACATCGTTTAGACATGGAAATATATTGCCATCTCTTTGTCATCTCCACATCAAATCTGGAACTTCTTATGTGCAGGAAGGAACTGCAGATGCTGGTTCAAACCGAAGATAGACACAAAGTGCTGGAGTAACTCAGCGGGTCAGGCAGCATCTCTGGGGAGAAGGAATGGGTGACGTTTCGGGTCGAGACCCTTCTTCAGACTGAAAGTCATGGGAAAGGGAAACGAGAGATATAGACGATGATGCAGAGAGATATAGAACAATGAACAAAAGATGTGCAATAAAGTAACAATGATAAAGGAAACAGGCCATTGTTGGGTGTTTGCTGGGTGAGAACGAAAAGCTGGTGTGACTTGGGTGGGGGAGGGTCAAAGAGAGAGGGAATGCAGGGGTTACTTGAAGTTAGAGAAATCAATGTTCATACACAAAGTGCTGGAGTAACTCAACGGGACAGGCAGCATCTCTGGAGAGAAAGAATGGGTGACGTTTCGGGCCGAGACCCTTCTTCAGACTGACGTAAGGGGAGAGGGTGATACATAGATAAGAGAGTGTGAAGGCATGAAAAGAGGGCAAAGGGAAAGCAGATCAAGGAAAATGTAGAATAGATGATTGTTAGCTGGGAGAAGGTAACGACAAAGCAAACATTGATAAAATGTAGTCACAGACAGCAAGGCTGGTCGGAGAATTGGGAAGGGGGAGGGGATGTAGAGAGAGGGAAAGCAAGGGTTACTTGAAGTTAGAGGCCAATGTTCATACAGCTGGGGTGTAAGCTGCCCAAGCGAAATATGAGGTGCTGTTCCTCCAATTTGCGCTGGGCCTCACTCTGACAATGGAGGAGGCCCAGGGTGCAAAGGTCAGTGTGAGAATGGGAGGGGGGAGTTAATACTCATTCCACTGGATTGTAAGTTGCCCAAGCGAACTTCTGGAAGGTCTTGTCTCAGCTCACCTCACTGGACAGATGGCGACAGTGCAAGTATGTTACCAGCAGCCACCTCTTCACCAGCAATCAGTAGCGAGGAATAAATAATGTCAGCAACGCCTACGTCTTGCAAATGAGAGGGAAAAAAAACGAGAAGCAAAGGGCACCATGACCATAAAATAATGAGCAAGTGGAATAAACTCCAATGAATCAGATGCCAAAATACTTGTATGAATGTTTGGGTAGGAATATTATTCAGGATGTTGTGAACAAATGCAAGTCGAGATAATTCTCTTCCAACGCAATACTTCTTCTGTACCTGATATTTCGCTTGGGCAGCTTACAACCCAGTGGCCTGATTATTGATTTATCTAACTTCAAGTAACCCTTGCTTTCCCTCTCTCTCCGTCCCTCCCCCACCCTTGTTCTTCGACTAGTTTCACCGTCCTCCTGATTAATTTTTGTTTGTGTGCCTCGTTGTCACCTTCCCCTCCGCCAACAATGAACCATTCTACATTTCCTTGATCATCGCCTGCTTTGATCTGTCATTTTCACACCTTACGTTCTCTTTGTACCCTTCCATAAGTCCAGTTGCGTTCTCCCCCGACTCTCAGTCTGAAGAAGGGTCTCGACCCGAAACGCCACCCGTTCCTTCTCTCCAGAGATGCTGCCTGTCCCGCTGAGTTACTCCAGCAGACTGTGTCCATCTTCGGTGTAAACCATCATCTGCAGTTCCTCACCACACAATACTTCCACTGTTGGCATGATCTTGCAAATATCAAGGAATCAAGGGAAATGGGGTACTGATTTTAGATGATCAGCCATGATCATATTGAATTGTGGTGCTGGTTCGAAGGGCCGAATGGCTTACTCCCGCACCTATTTTTCTATGTTTCTAGAGCAGAGTGACTGAAAGATGATCCAAAAAGTCAGGACAGACTTTTGTACAGCGTCTAGAGCAATACTGAGGTTTATTTAGAAGTTTAGAAGGATGAGGGGAGACCTAGATCGAGTGGATGTGGAGAGGATGTTTCCCGAGTGGAAGAGTCTCAGACCAGAGGCCATAGCCTCAGAATAAAAACCTTTAGAAAGGAGATGTGGAGGAACTTCTTTAGTCGGAGGGTGGTGAATCTGTGGAATTCATTGCTACATTCATTGGCTGTGGAGGCCAAGTCATTGGGTATTTTTAAGGCCGAGATTGGCAGATTCGTGACCAGTACGGGTGTCAGGGGTTATGGGGATAAGGCAGGAGAATGAGGTTGAGAGGGAAAGAGCGATTAGCCATGATTACTTCCCAGTTACTTCAGATAGTTCCTCTGTCCCTCTCTTTCCCCTCCCCCTTCCCAGTTCTCCCGCTAGTCTTCCTGTCTCCCACTATATCCTTTCTTTGTCCCGCCCCCTCCCCTGACATCAGTCTTGAAGAAGGGTCTCGACCCGAAACATCACCCATCCCTTCTCTCCAGAGATACTGCCTGACCCGCTGAGTTACTCCAGCATTTTGTGTCTACCTTCGATCAGCCATGATTGAATGGTGGAGTGGACTTGATGGGCCGAATGGCCCAATTCTGCTGAACGTATTCATCATTCGGGGAAAGGTGCAGAGAATCGTGGCGCCAATCTTTCACGGGAGATGTGGAAAACTGATAAAAGTCTGCAGGAAAATGTGATCTGCTGAAAATCTGGCCTTGAGGTTCAATGGTTCACAAATATTTAGATTTAGATTTAGAGATACAGCGCGGAAATATTCCCTTCGGCCCACCGGGTCCGCGCCGCCCAGCGATCCCTGCACACACTAACATTATCCTACACCCACTAGGGACAATTTTTACATTTGCCCAGCCAATTAACCTACAAACCTGTACGTCTTTGGAGTGTTGGAGGAAAACAAAGATCTCGGAGAAAACCCACGCAGGTCACGGGGAGAACGTACAAACTCCGTACAGTTCAATGGTGCAATGGTGTTTTATTTGTCACACATGCAACCCAACGGTGATATTCCTCCAGCGTATATTACACGTGCGGGCACCGCCATTTTGGGCACCGTTACTCAAAGTCCAATGTCCGGTCGGCCCGCGTGCTCGATGTACCGGAGCAGTTCCCACTCCCGGGGGCAAACTCCTGCAGCCGAGCTTGAAGGCACTGGGGGCATTACCCCGGTTCACCCTCCTTGCTCCCAGTACCAAATGTCCTCTTTGCTTTCTCATCTTCTCAGTCAGATAATTCACTGGTAGCGTTGGCAAACCTGCACTCGTCTGACTTGCAGGATATCTGTGAATCGTGAAACCATATCATATCATATCATATCATATCATATATATACAGCGCGGAAACAGGCCTTTTCGGCCCACCAAGTCCGCGCCGCCCAGCGATCCCCGCACATTAACACTATCCTACACACACTAGGGACAATTTTTTTAACATTTACCCAGTCAAAAACAAAATGCTTTGTACTCCTCTCTGATAAAAGACTAATTCCTCACAGTTTTCTGCCAAGGCTTGCAACATAGTACTGATGTAAAGAGAATGCACTTGCAATGTTCGTATGCTGTGCATTCTGATAACACTTTTAAAAGGATAGGCTTGTGAGTGTTTCATCAAATGCCAAGATTCTGACAGTGCTAACAATGGAGTTTTCTTTTCCAAAGTTTTGCTGCTAGATTTCTTTTTGCAACCTTCCGGTTGAAAGCGTAGATTCTTTGTTGGAAGGTATATCTGAAAAAGTCTTGTGTAAGAAGGAACTGCAGATGCTGGTTTATGCCAAAGATAGACCTATTTTGCACCTATTTTGTATGTTTCGATGTTTCTAAAAAGCTGGAGTAACTCAGAGGGACAGGTAGCATCTCTGGAGAGAAGGAATGAATGGTTTTTCGGGTCGAGACTTGAGTCTGAAGAAGGGTCTCGACCCAAAAAATCACCCATTCTTTCTCTCCAGAGATGCTGCCTGTCCTGCTGAGTTACTCCAGCGTTTTAGAAACATCGAAACATACAAAATAGGTGCAGGAGTCGGCCATTTGGCCCTTCGAATCAGCACCGCCATTTAATATGATCATGGCTGATCATCCAAAATCAGTTTTGTGTCTCTCTTGCCGAGTGTGTGTGGGGTTTTAATGGAGTTAATTAAGGAAGATGAACACAGAAGATAGACACAAAGTGCTGGAGTAACTCAACGGGTCAGGCAGCATCACTGGAGAGAAGGAATGGGTGACGTTTTGGGTTGAGACCCTTCGTCAGAATTTGAACAACTATATTTAGTTACTACTAAACACACCGCCAAAACTCAACCCCTAGAAGTCAGAGATTTCACAATCTTTTTGATGCATATTCCACCATTCCATGGGCTGGAAGATAACGTGTTCCATGTATGCTTGCCATAGAAATCCTGAACTTGGTACCCAAGGCGGGCTTGCTCACGGGAAATGCTTGCAGTTTACCTGAAATGGCATGACTGAGGTAACTCAATCATGCTTGTAGTAGATTGGTATCTTTCCACATCTAGGTTTATAAAAAAAGTTGACAATGTATCTTCATCCCAATCTGGCTGAGTCAACTTAGGGCGGCACGGTGGCGCAGTGGTGGAGTTGCTGCCTTACAGCGCCAGAGACCCGGGTTCGATCCTGTCCACGGGTGCTGCCTGAACGGAGCTTGTACGTCCTCCCCATGACCTGCGTGGGTTTTCTCCGGGTGCTCCGGTTTCCTCCCACGCTCCACAGATGTACAGGTTTGTAGGTCAATTGGCTTCAGTTAAAAAATTTAAATTGTCTCTCTTGTGTGCAGGATAGTGCCCGTGTTTGGGGATCGCTGGTCGGTGCTGACTCGGTGGGCCGAAGGGCCTGTTTCCGCGCTGTATCTCTAAACTAAGCATTGAACCCCAAGGTGTAAATGTGTGTGGTATGTTTACTGTGAGGAGGGAACGTTGATGTTTACTGTGAGGAGGGAACGTTGATGTTTACTGTGAGGAGGGAACATTGATGTTTACTGTGAGGAGGGAACGTTGATGTTTACTGTGAGGAGGGAACGTTGATGTTTACTGTGAGGAGGGAACGTTGATGTTTACTGTGAGGAGGGAACGTTGATGTTTACTGTGAGGAGGGAACGTTGAGCTGTTGAGCGGGGCGTCTGCAGAGCGCAGAGGATCATTGGGATACAGCTGCCAGCCCTGGAAGACATCTACAACGCACGCTGCCTCAGGAAAGCCACCAGCATCTACAAGGACTCCACACACCCGTGCCAGCGTCTGTTTGAACTACTTCCATCTGGCAGACTTCCTTCTACGCCCGCACCTCCAGGCTAAGGAACAGCTTTATTCCTAGAGCTGTAGCTGCTCTGAGTCGGACCTGCTGAGAGCCCACCATGATCAATCACTGCCCTATTGCCCTCTGCCCTATTTTCACTTTACCTTGTTTCCTTTCCCCCCCCCCCCCCCCTTCTTTTGTTGTTCTTGTTTTCACCGTGCTTTATTTATTTTATAGCATCGATGTGGAAGTGGCATTCTTAATCTCGTTGAACTTGTACAATGACGATAAAGCTATTGTAGGTATTGGTTTTCAAGGAGTTAACATCACTGTTATGAAGTGTCGATCCATAGCACCACCACCTCTCACTCTATCAATCCAATGTGCGCAGTATGTTACGTACCAGTGTTTTACTCTGGTTAATGATTACTTTGTCGCATCGGGCACACACGTTACCGTGGGTAGTGATGGTGTGCGATGACTCCATTGTGCATGATAAACAATGCAGTCTGTGGAAGGGAAGGCACCGTCACCTCCCGTGAAAAGGGAGTGAACTATGGCGAGGAAATGTCACATTGCCCTTTGATTATTGCTTCTTTACACCTCACTGTTTCGGCCACAAGGAAGACGCCAACTCAATCACTGCCAGGCCCTTTCACATGCACGGCTGGGGGTGGAAGGTAGGGTGTGGGTGAGTTGGGAGTTACTCTGTCACCCTTCCACGGCATAGAGTTCCCAACAAAACTATTCCATTCACAAAGAAGTAGCCATTGACGTCAAGGAACTCAGGATAAATGGGTGGAAAGTTTGGAAACTTTGGCGGTTTAGTTTAGAGATACAGCGCAGAAACAGGCCCTTCGACCCACCGAGTCCACGCCGACCAGCGATCCCCAACACACTAACACTATCCTACACACACTGGCGACAATTTACATTTATACCGAGCCCATCAACTGACACATCTGCACGTCATTGGAGTGTGGGAGGAAATCTAGGATCTCAGAGAAAACCCACGCAGGTCACAGGGAGAACATGCAAACTCCGTACAGACAGCACCTGTAGTCAGGAGAGCCCAGGCCTCTGGCGCTGTAAGGCAGTAGCTCTACCGCTACGCCACTGTGCCACCCGATCTTATGTTGAAAGACTGGAGTGACTAGGCTTGTGTACATTGGAATTTAGAAGGATGAGAGGAGATCTTATCGAAACGTATAAGATTATTAAGGGGTTGGACACGTTAGAGGCAGGAAACATGTTCCCAATGTTGGGGGAGTCCAGAACAAGGGGCCACAGTTTAAGAATAAGTGGTAGGCCATTTAGAACCGAGATGAGGAAAAACTTTTTCAGTCAGAGAGTTGTGAATCTGTGGAAGTCTCTGCTTCAGAAGGCAGTGGAGGCCAATTCTCTGTATGCATTCAAGAGAGAGCTAGATAGAGCTCTTAAGGATAGCGGAGTCAGGGGGTATGGGGAGAAGGCAGGAACGGGGTACTGATTGAGAATGATCAGCCATGATCACATTGAATGGCGGTGCTGGCTCGAAGGGCCGAATGGCCTCCTCCTGCACCTATTGTCTATTGTCTATTGTCTATTGTCTATCTTATTTACTTATTTACCTTTACGTGATATTTATCGCCAGCTATTTATGCAAAGCGATAATAATGATTGAAACGGCTGCATCATATTTCTTACTTTGCCAGAACATTATATATTTTTGTTTATTGTACATTATCCGTGTGCATTGTGTTTATAGGCCTGTAATGCTGCTGCAAGTAAGGATCACATTGTTCCATTGATGATGCATATGGCAATTCAACACACAAAAAAGACACACAAAGTGTCTATTGGCGGCATGGTGGAACAGCAGTAGAGTTGCTGCCTTGCCACGCCACAGACCCGGGTTTGTATTTTTTTTTAGATTTAGAGATACAGCGCGGAAACAGGCCCTTCGGCCCACCGAGTCCGCGCCGCCCAGCGATCCCCGCACATCAACACTATCCTACACACACTAGGGACAATTTTTACATTTACCCAGTCAATTAACCTACATACCTGCACGTCTTTGGAGTGTGGGAGGAAACCGAAGATCTTGGAGAAAACCCACGCAGGTCACGGGGAGAACGTACAAACTCCGTACAGACGGCGCCCGTAGTCAGGATCGAACCTGAGTCTCCGGCGCTGTATTCGCTGTAAGGCAGCAACTCTACCGCTGCACCACCGTGCCGCCACCTGCTATTCACAAGGGGTCCTCCTAGGGTGTCAACTTTTGTTCAATAACAGCGCTGTGGAGGCATTTTACAACGTTAAAGACGCTATGCAAATGCATTTGTTCCTGTCTGTGGAGGAATCATGAATAAAATTACTTTAATTACAATGAACTATGGAAAAAAATAATGATTTGTGTGAGTCACGAAAGTTGCAGGGTGTTGTCCGTGGGAGTTTCATGGCAGATGTTGTTTGAATGGAAGGTTGCATTTTTATTTAGTGCGCAGAAAATAAGAATATGTTGCCCAGCACATACTAATTAACGGATCGTGTAGGAAGGAACTGCAGATGCTGGTTTACTCCGACGATGGACACAAAATGCTGGAGGAACTGTTCCGCTGAGTTAGTTCTCATCAACAAATCCTTCTTGAGTGCCTTGCCTTGCTGTGCTTGTACCTCTTTTAAACTCAATACATTTAGAGGGAGAAACAAGATTTCATTTGAAGCTACATAGTACATAGAAAAGTGAGGTGTCACGGTTTGCGCAGCGGTGGAGTTGCAGCCTTACAGTGTCAGATGCGTAAGTGGGATAACATAGAACCAGTCTACGGGTCAGCGTGTACTCGATGGGCCGAAGGGCCCGTTTCCACTCTGTATCACTAAACTGTAATAGGGGAGTATTGGATTGCGTTCACTCCATCTTAATTTAGAGATATAGCGTGGAAACAAGCCCTTTGGCCCAATAAGACCGCGCCGACCTGTGATCACCTCGTACGCTAGTTCTACCCTACACGCCAGGGACAATCTACAGAAGCCAATTGACCTCCAAACCCGCACGTCTTCGGTGTGTGTGGAGGGAAACTGGAGCGCCCGGAGAAAACCCACATGGTCACGGGGAGAACATACAAGCTCCGTACACACAGCACCCCCCGTAGTCAGGATCGCACCAGTGTCTTTGGCGCAGTAAGGCAGCAACTCTACCCGCTGCGCCACCGTGCCGCTCCAATCTTCGCCACTTGTCAACTGGGTGGAAGGAAAGATCTCAGAGCAGCGGTTAATGGTGATGGCGGACTGGAGGGGCTGCTTCTCCAAGGCACGCTACAGGTCTGGCTCCTGAGACTGACCACAAGGTCACCAGCGGCTTCGGCGATCACCCTCTCCCACATAGGATCAACAGCGGCAACAGGAAAGTGAGACGTGAAAGTGGGAAGATTCCCTCTGACTTCTGCGGTGAGAGTGTACGGCTGATGGAGCCGTTGCAGATTGAACAACATGCCTTTTCATCCTCTTTGACTGTGGTCTCAATACTGAATATGGAGCTTTATCAGAAGGAATTCCTGTAATAGTTCTTCCACTGATTCACAGTAAGTTAGGGCTACTCCCTGGAGATAAACATTCCAGAATCACAAAGAGGACAAGCCAAGCTTTCCCTCGTCATACGTCACAGGATAGGCTTAGATCAATTTATTTTTGGAGTTTAGAGTTCATGACAAGGTAATAGGGCCCTTTGGCCCACTGAGTCCATGCCAACTAGTTCTATGTTATCCCACTTTCTCATCCACTCCCGGCACACTAGGGGCAGTTTTCCGTGATCGTTTAACCTGCAAACCCGCAGGCCTTTGGGATGTGGAAGGAAACCGGGGCATCCGGAACTAACCCACACGGTCATAGGGAGGACGTGCAAACTCCACACTGACAGTGCCCGAGGTCAGGATCGAACCTGGGTCCCCGGTGCTGTGAGGCAGCAGCTCTTTCCTTCTGACACCCTGAAATCCCAAATCAGGTTCACCCAGGTGAAATTATGCCAGTCAGTAAACAGGAGCGGTACTTATGCCAGTCACTAAACCTCCAGAAACAGGCACAATGGTAGAGTTGCTGCCTCACAGCGCCAGAGACCTTGGTTCGTTCCTGACTATGGGTGCTGTCTGTACGGAGTTTGTACGTTCTCCCCGTGACCTGCATGGGGTTTGTCCGAGATCTTCGGTTTCCTCCCACACTCCAAAGACGTACAGGTTTGAAGGTTAATTGGCTTGGTATAAACGTAAATTGTCCCTAATGTGTGTAGGGTCGTGTTAGTGTGCGGGGATCGCCGGTCGGTGCGGACTCGGTGGGCCAACGGGCTTGTTTCCTGTTTTCACTGTATCTCGAAACTAAACTAAGCTAGAGCCACAAGAATCTAAACTAAGCTAGAGCCACTAGATAGGCACAAAAAGCTGGAGTAACTCAGCGGGACAGGCAGCATCTCTGGAGAGAAGGAATGGGTGACGTTTCGGGCCGAGACCCTTCTTCAGACCAAACTAAAATTAAAACCGTGCCTGTTTGCATTCCTAATTCCTTTTTTCCAGTGTCAGGCGCTAATCTACAGACATCAGTCATTATGCTTTATGCATTATGCATGTACAAAAATGATTTCGAAATCGAAGCTTCAATAACAACAAAACATAGAATTGTTCCAGGGAAGGGAAACTGAGGACATTTTGCTCGGCTTTATTTCCTCGTTAAAACAGCACTGGTGAGATCAGGAGACTGACCGGGTTGTTGGATAACTGTTGCTCATTGTCTCCATTCAATGCTTGGCAGGGAGTATATTTTGCGCTGTTTAGCTGTTGAGAAACTCATTGAGCGTCTGCCTCACTGGTGACACCACTGGTAATATGTCATTATTGGTAACGTTTTCTTTGATGTAAATGCCACCACCAATTTGTCTTGCTTCAAACACAATGAAGCTCAAACCAACACCGTCAGCAGCCAGCATAATCAAAGACTTGTCCCACCCCTGTGCAGGAAGGAAGTGCAGACGCTGGTTTATAAGGTCATAAGGTCATTTGAGATAGGAGTAGAGTTAGGCTGTTTGGCCCATCGAGTCTACTCCTCCATTCAATCATGGCTAATCTACCTCTCCCTCCCAACCCCATTCTCCTGCCTTCTCCCCATAACCTCTGCCACCTGTACACCTGCACACTGAAGATAGACACAAAATGGGCGGCACAGGCAGCATCTCTGGAGAAAAGGAATGGATGACGTTTCGGGTCAAGACCCTTCTTCTTCCTTCTTCTCCCCGCTCCCGTCCGGCAGAAGGTGCAGAAGCGTGAAAACATGCACCACCAGCCTCAGGAACAGGTTCTTCCCCACTGTTATCAGGCTTCTGAACGGTCCTTCCATACGTTTATGGTAATGTCCGATTTACCTTTATCCCATTGCGGACATTGGACCTTTTGGAACCGTTGTGCTACAATGCTGAGAACTACATTCCGCACTCTGTAACTTCTCCCTTTCCTCTCCTCATTCACTTGAGTTTGACCTCTGTATTTATATACGGTATTATCTGACTGTTTGGAGAGCAGGCGAAACAAAGCTTTCCACAATAATAAATGCTCAACCTAAACCAAAGAAGGCTCAGGAAATTTGGCAAGTCTCCATTGACTCTTACCAGTTTCACCAATGCACCATAGAAAGCATCAAGGCTTGGTCTGGCAACTTGCTCTGTCCAAGACCACAAGCAATGGCAGAGCGTTGTGATCCATCACACCAACCAGACTCCACCCATTGACTCTAAATCTCACGCTGCCTCGAGAAAGCAGCCAACACAATCAAGGACCGTTCACGCATCAGTCATTCTCTCTTCCACCCTCTCTTTAATTTAGTTTAGTTTAGTTTAGTTTAGTTTAGAAATACAGCGCAGAAACAGGCCCTTTGGCCCACCTAAATTAACCTACAAACCTTACGTCTTTGGAGTGCGGGAGGAAACCCAAAGATCTCGGTGAAAACCTTGGTTTTCTCCAGGTGGTCCGGTTTCCTCTCAACCCCAAAGTTGCTGCCTTACAGCGCCAAGAGACCCGGGTTTGATCCTGACTATGGGTGCTGTCTGTACGAGGTCCGTACGTTCTCCCTGTGACTTTGTGGGTTTTCTCCAGGTGCTCCAGTTTCCTCCCACACCCCAAAGATGTGCAGCTTTGTAGGTTACTTGGCTTCTGTAAAAAAAAAATTGTTCCTAGTGTGTAGGACAGAACCAGTTTATGGGGATCACTGGACTCGATGGGCCGAGGGGCCTGTTTCCACGCTGTATCTCTGAAGCCTAATATCTAAACTGCTTCCAGTCTTGCTCCATTTTGTGCGGATTCTCATTCCTGGAGAAATCAACGAGTCACCTCTTCAGTAAAACACAAAGTGCTGGATGAACACAGCGGGTCAGGCGGCATCTGTGGAGGGAATGGACAAGCGATGTTTCAGGTCGAACATAACATTGTGCGGCTTTTGGAGCTCCCAATCGGTCTCAACCCGAGACTGCAAGCTCCGCGATGTTAAAGTCCGCAGGCCGCAGTTGGAGCGTCGATCCCGGGCAAGGGATCGCACCCTCAGATGGTAGGTCCGCGCCCCGCGGTGGGGCTCAAAGTCGGCCCCAGGCAAGGCCTCCAGCTCCGCGACGTTAGGCCGCAGAGCGACCGGAGATACGATCCGGAAAACAATCGCATCTCCGGCAAGGTAGATGCGATTGCTTTCTATTCTCCGTCTCCACTTCTCCCCTCTCTCCTCTTGCCAGATGGGAGAGGGGAGAGGAGGGAGGGAGTGACCGGGGCGAGACTGGTCCTTGGTTCTTTCTGTGAGCGTCACATGTGAACACTGTTGCTTTCGTGCAGCACCCTGACTCTTTAGGGGGAGGGGGTGGCAATCTGCAATGATGCTGCAAAGAGTAGAAGCAGTACAGCTTCAGGGTGCACTTGATTTATTGGTTCAAGGCCTCCATAACCTTGTGGTGCAATGGATTTTCATTATTGTACCGCGCCAAATCCGCAAAGCTTTATTTCACTGGATTAATGACACTTTTATTCCTGTGACCAGCCGGGCCCCACATTGATAGCTCGAGCAATGTCAATGCCATTGATTTATTTCTAAATTCCCTGAAATCAAACCAAGCTCAAAATCAGCTCAACACGACCACTTCTCTCACCCATTTAGAGTGAAATCTTTCAGACATAAGCTTCTGCAATTCTGGACATAGGTCTGTCCTTCATTTGATTGTACAGGGCCTCACAGTTTCAGAGATCCGTGTTTGATCTTGACCTCGGATTCTGTCCGTGCGGTGCTTGTACCTTCCACCTGTGGGTTCCCTCCAGGTGCTCAAGGTTTCCTCCTTCATTCCAAAGACGTGCGGTTTGCAGGTTAATTGGCCATCGTAAATTGTCCCTTAAGTGTAGGTCGTAGATGTGACACTGGGATAACATAGAACTTGGGTGAATGTGTTGTGGACACAGTGGGCCAAAGAGCCTATTTGCATGCTGTATCTCTAAATTAAACTCAACTGAACTGAACTGAACTGAACTCAACTCAACTCAACTCAACTCAACTCAACTCAACTCAACTCAACTCAACTCAACCAAACTAAACTAAACTAAACTAAACTAAACTAAACTGAACGGAACTGAATTAAACTAAACTAAACTAAAGATAGATACGAAAAGCTGGAGTAACGGTCAGATAGCATCTCTGTCGAAAAGGCATAGGAATCGTTTTGGGTCAAGACCCTTCTAAAGGGTCTGAAGAAGGGTCTCGACCCAAAACCTATTCCTTTTCTCCAGAGATGCTGTTTGACCTGCTGAGTGACTCCAGCTTTTTTGTATCTATCTCCGGTTTAAATTTTCATTTTCATCTTCAATTTCTCACTAAACTAAACTAAACTAAACTAAACTAAACTAAACCTCGCTGACTTTATGTACTCAGCCAGCACAGTGCGCCCTCTTTTTCCAGCATCTGCTGGACTCTCTTCCTAAACAAAAGGGACACTCCTTCCCTGCCCCAGCCTCACTATTCTTTGAAAAATGCTTGGAGTTGTACCAAAGAAACTTCAATATAAAACATGTCCACTGATCTTTGACTAAATAGATCTCGGATGATGTCTGTTCATTGCGTAGAGAGGGAAAGTGCTTTAATAAAAATGCTTGTTGCCTAACCAGTAAAATCACTGATGGATCAGTGTGTACTTTCGCTATCTGATTCTATTGGAAGGTTGCCTGGAAAGCCTCATTCCTGGCGTCCTCAAGGACAGATTACTTGTCCTGGTCCCATGGGGTTTTTTTTTTTCAAACCAATCTTAACACTTTCAAGGCAAGTAAAAACTATAGCGGAGGACATGTAATTCCGTTGTTTAAGAGAGAGCTCTATCCTACACACTGGGGGCAATTTACAGAAGCCAATTAACCGACAAACCTGCACGTCTTTGGAATTCTTTGCCACAGAAGGCTGTGGAGGCCAAGTAAGTGGATATTGTCAAGGCGGAGATTGACAGATTCTTGATTAGTACGAGTGTCAGGGGTTACGGGGAGAAGGCAGGGGAATGCAGTTGAGAGGGAAAGATAGATCAGCCATGATTGGATGGCGGAGTAGACTTGATGGGCCGAATGGCCTAATTCTGCTTCGGTAACTTATGAACTTATGAATTGCAGATGGTCTTTTGCAAAAAAAAGATCCAAAGTGCTGGAGTAACTCAGCTGGTCAGGAGGTATCTCTGGAGAATATGGATAGGTGAAGCTTTGGACCGGGTCCCTTCTTCAGACTCATGGGGGCTGATCCGAAATGTCACCTATCCAAGTTCTCCAGAGATGCTGCCCGACCTGCTGGGTTACTCCAGCATTTTGTGTCTATCTCCCGACCTCATTTGGACCAGTGGGGTACAGTCCCTTTAATGCCATTATCTCTTTCCTTACTCCCCTCTGCCCTGCCGTGTCTTTTCCTCTCAGCGCCTTGCCTCATGACCCGTGACGTCTTTCCGAAGCCCTCTGACTACGGGGAGGGGAGGGGAGGGGAGGCGGATGATTTGTCTTCATTTTGGTTGCCGCCCAACTCTTGCTTTGTTCTCGGCTGGGCTCTCTGCTGCTCGGCGACAGGCCCCTGGCATATCCATGGCAACAGGGACAAACCTGCCGCTAGGTAGCTGCCACTGCCAGCAGGGACGGTGGGAGGGACACAATTAACTAATGACCCTTCCCAATGCCGTGGTCAGAACTGACTTCATTATAAAACAACACCAACTTCTCGGTTACAGATGCGGCTGCTGAAACAGAAGTACTTCATTAGCTGATTCTAGCAATGCTGTACAAAACCATCTCGGCTTAATTTACCTGTTGCTATTTTCAGATAATACCAAGAGTCTCAGACTCCACTTTAGACATTTGCCTGAGATGATTAATTTCCATCTAATTTACTTCAAGTTCCCATTCCAAAGCGACCTTCTCAGCAATACAGAACTTCCTTTTTTTGATTAGTTCACTTTAGTTTATTGTCACGTGCACCGAGGTACAGTGAAAAGCTTTTTGTTGCGTGCTATCCAGTCAGGAGGAAAGACTATACATGATCACAATTGGGCCGTCCACAGTGTGCAGATACAGGATAAAGGGAAAAACATTTACTGCAAGATATAGTCCAGTAAAGTCCGAATAAAGATAGTCCGAGGGACTCCAATAAGGTAAATGGTAGCTCAAGCCCGCTCTCTAGTTGGTGATAGGATGGTTCGGTTGTCTGATAACAGCTGGGAAGAAACTGTCCCTGAATCTGGAGGTATGCATTTTCACACTTCTGTACCTCTTGCCTGATGGGAGATGGGAGATGAGGGAGTGTCCGGGCTGATTTGTGTGTAATTTATTTTTTATTGTCTGTGTCTATCTACCTGTGATGCTGCACAAAGATTTTCCTTCTATATATACCTCAGCTTACATACTTTAGAGTATTGTGTTCAGTTCTGGGCACTGTGTAATAGGAAAGATGTTGTTAAACTGGAAAGGGTACAGAGAAGATTTGCGAGGATGTTGCCAGGACTAGAGGGCCGGAGCTATAGGGAGTGGTTTGAGCAGGCTGGGACTCTATTCCTTGGAGCGCAAGAGGATGAGGGGTGATCTTATAGAGGTGTATAAAATCATGAAAGGGTTTAGATTGGGTAGATGCACAGAGTCTCTTGCCCAGAGTAGGCGAATTGAGGACTAAAGGACATTGGTTTAAGGTAAAGGGGAAAAAAATTAATAGGAATCTGAGGGGTAACTTTATCACACAAAGAGTGGTGGATGTATGGAACAAGCTGCCAGAGGCGGTAGTTGAGGCAGGGACTATCCCAAAGTTTAAGAAAGTTGAAGATAGGTTTAGATGGATACGGGCCAAATGCGGGCAGGTGGGACTAGTGCAGCTGGGACATGTTGGCCGGTGTGGGCAAATTGGGCTGAAGGGCCTGTTTCCCCACTGTAACACTCTATGACTCTAATGACATGTGTATAAGACAATAAACTCATCTTAATTTGAGAATTTATTCACAAAATGCTGGAGTAACTCAGCAGGTCAGGCAGCATCTCAGGAGAGAAGGAATGGGCGACGTTTCGGGTCGAGACCCTTCTTCAGACTGAAGAAGGGTCTCGACCCGAAACGTCGCCTATTCCTTCTCTCCTGAGATGCTGCCTGACCTGTTGAGTTACTCCAGCATTTTGTGAATAAATACCTTCGATTTGTACCAGCATCTGCAGTTATTTTCTTATACTCTTAATTTGTGAAGGTAGGAGACTGAGAGTAGGGATGATAGCAGGCAAATACTCAGAGGCAGATGACAGAGTTGTTTAAATGAAAAGAAATTTGGTAGTATGTGAGATCCAGGAAATTTAGGGGCAAGTAAGTTTCTTCCCAGCTGTTACCAGGCAACTGAACTGCCCTATCACCAGATCGAAGGGCCTGTTCCTGCGCTGTTATCTTTGATGTTAAAGCATATCACTACCAATGACACCACCAAAGCCCTAAGAAGGGAGTGCAGAAAATCAGAACGGAGGTGGAAATGTGACGCTTCGAAATTCTGAGAAACAATCTTCTCAAATACCAGGAAGCAGTAAAGTCTGCTAGAGCACAATACTTCTCCGACCTTATTTCCAAAAACTCTCATAACTCCAAGGTCCTATTTAGCACAATTACCTCTGTCATATGTCCCGCCCCCAGTACCAGCTTAGTTGGGTCCCCTGCTAAGTACGAAGAATTCGCTAAATTTTTCACCAGCAAAGTTGAGAACATTAGAATGAACATTTCCCCTCCCACCCGTGACCTAGCTGCCTCACTAGTCTGTTCATCTAAATTGGACTGTCTCCAACCCGTCACTCTATCCTCCCTTGCAAAGCTTGTCTCCGCTATGAAACCTGCAACCTGCCCCCTTGATCCTGCCCCCACTGCCCTTCTGAAGGATGTCATTGCAATAGCCGGTCCCAGCATCCTCTCTATTATCAACAGTTCTCTGGCCACTGGCACTGTTCCAACCTGTTTCAAGCACGCGGTGGTCCAGCCCCTACTGAAAAAACCTAACCTAGACCCCACCTTGCCTAGCAACTACAGACCCATTTCCAAACTGCCATTCCTGTCAAAAGTCCTTGAAAAGGCAATTCTAAACCAATTAGTGCCCTACCTACACCAAAACACCATCCTGGAAAGTTTCCAGTCAGGTTTCATATCATATCATATATATACAGCCGGAAACAGGCCTTTTCGGCCCACCAAGTCCGTGCCGCCCAGTGATCCCCGTACATTAACACTATCCTACACCCACTAGGGACAATTTTTACATTTACCCAGCCAATTAACCTACATACCTGTACGTCTTTGGAGTTTCAGAGCCCACCAGAGCACAGAGTCTGCCTTGTTGAAGGTACACAACGACCTGCTTCTCGCCATCGACACCGGCGACTGTGCAATCCTGCTCCTTCTCGACCTCAGCGCAGCGTTCTATACAGTGGACCACACCATCCTTATTGACCGTCTCTGGTACACGGTTGGCATTGATGGCACTGCCCTGAACTGGTTCGCTTCCTACCTCAAAGATAGGAGTTTCGCCATCAACATAGGCAGTTATTCCTCTGCTCCAGCTAGCCTCTCCTGCGGAGTTCCACAAGGCTCCATCCTAGGCCCCATTCTCTTCTCTCTATACATGCTCCCCCTTGGCCAAATCATTCAAAGGCACGGCATTTCTTTCCACTGCTATGCCGATGACACTCAGCTTTACCTCCCCCTGAAACCCAACAACCAGTCAAATTTAAACAGCCTCTTACACTGCCTTGAGGACATAAAATGTTGGATGGCACAGAACTTCCTCCAATTAAATGAGAGCAAGTCTGAGGTCATCCTATTCGGCCCCCCCCCCCCGACTCCATCAAATCGATAACAGGCAGTCTTGGAAGCCTATCCTGCCTAGTCAAACCGCATGTCAAAAACCTCGGCATGTCAAAAACCTTGACTCTGCATTAAAATTTGACAAGCAAGTCAACGCTGTGGTAAAAGCCAGCTTCTTCCAACTTCGTACCATAGCTAAAATCAAACCTTTCCTCCAATTCGACGATACTGAAAAAATCATTCACGCTTTCATTTCCTCCCGCCTAGACTACTGCAACTCCCTATACACTGGGATCAGCCAATCTTCCCTGTCCCGCCTGCAACTGGTCCAAAACGCCGCAGCGAGACTCCTGACGGGTACCCGTAAAAGGGACCACATCACGCCGATTTTGGACTCTCTCCACTGGCTCCCTGTACGGTACAGAATCAACTTCAAGCTCCTCCTATTCACATATAAAGCCCTAAATGGACATTCCCCCCCCCTACATCAAAAATCTTCTAACCCACCTCTCTAACTCCAGGTCCCTCAGGTCGGCCGACTTGGGGCTACTCACTATCCCACGATCTAGGCTTAAGCTCAGGGGTGACCGCGCTTTTGCGGTTGCAGCTCCTAGACTGTGGAACAGCATCCCTCTCCCCATCAGAACTGCCCCCTCCATCGACTCCTTTAAGTCCAGGCTCAAAACCTATTTCTACTCCCTAGCGTTTGAGGCTCATTGAGGAGGCGCTGTGAACTGTTTTGTATGTGCTGTTATGTTTGCGTGCTACTGTATGTTTCATTTTTTTCCTTAGTACCTAATCAGATGTACAGCACTTTGGTCAACGTGGGTTGTTTTTAAATGTGTTATACAAATAAAATTGACTTGACTTGACTTGATCACTAAACATTTTGGAGCTAATTTGGCTGAAGAATTGCCATATTATCTGGCCAGTTAACAAATAAAACTCTTTGATGTCCAGTAAGGTCTACTGCTATTTTATTTTACCAAAGAACACAGAAGATCAATCCACAAGGTGTGGAATCTAATCTTTAATTGTACAATTCATCCAAATTTAAAAATGTTATATATATAGTGTTCAAGACCACAATCACAAAAACATAAAACAAATCAAAACATTTTACTGTATCTTGTTTCAAACTTACAATTAGAAAAATGTATTCTATTACATAGAAAGGTGTCACAAGTCTAATGGCAGGGTGTTTTCCCCCTCATTTCAGAGAGTTTGTGTTAAGGATAAGATTTCCTTTCTCTCACATCATACAGAGTCATACAGAGTGGAAGCAGGCCCTTTGGCTAAACTTGCCCACACTGGCCAACATGTCCCATCTACACTACTCCCACCTGCCTGTGTTTGGCTCATATCCCCTCTATACCTGTCCTATCCACATACCTGTCTAAATGTTTCTTAAATGTTGCGATAGTACCTGACTCAACTACCTCCTCCGGCAGCCCATTCCATACACCCACCACCGTTTGCATGAATCTTATAGAGGTGTATAAAATCATGAGAGGAATAGATCGGCTGGATGCAGAGTCTCTTGCCCAGAGGAGGTGAATCGAGGAGAGCATAGGTTTAAGGTGAAGGGGAAAATATTTAATAGGAACCTGGGGGGTATTTTTCACACAAAGGGTGGTGTGTGTATGGAACATGCTGCCAGAGGAGGTAGTTGAGGAAGGGACTATCCCAAAGTCTAAGAGACAGTTAGACAGGTACATGGATAGGACAGGTTTGGAGGGATATGGACCAAACGCGGGCAGGTGGGACTAGTGAAGCTGGGACATGTTGGCAAGTTGGGCCGAAGAGCCTGTTTCCACACTGTATCACTCTATGTCTCTATGAAAACGTTAACCCTCAGGTTCCTCTTAAATCTTTTCCCGCTCACCTTAAACCCAGGACCTCTGGTTCTCGATTCCCCAACTCTGGGCATGTGACTCTGTGCATCTACCCGATTTGTTCCTCTCATGATTTTGTACGCCTCTACATGATCACCCTCATCCTCCTGCTCTCCAAGGAATAGTGTCCTAGCCTGCTCCACCTCTCCAGACAGCTCAGGCCCTCAAGTCCTGGCAACATCCTCTCTGAAAATCTTCTCTGCACCCTTTATCAAGTATTACCACGTCATGATAATTTTTCTTAGTCAGTCCTTTCCCAGTATGATGGTAATGAATGACAGGCTGAAAAATCATCTTTCAACCCTAATATTTGATCTGCCGTGAGTTTGCATCACAAGGAATTGATAAACTTATTAGCAACATCTGCAACTATTTAACATTACCGTCCTGCACTAAAAGATTACCGAGGGGTTAACTTAAGCATTTGGATTTGTGATTTTGTGAAATATTTCCAATATGACAACTTTATTAAAGATTTGTATCAATATCACCTCAAGCAAGACCAACAGAAACAGATAGTTTTAATAACCCAGACCAAATAGTTTTTTTGGCATAATTTATATGTTCAATTTGCTTTCATCCATCTTTAACGACTTGCTAAATCATTTTATGAAGTGATTTTATATACTTCCAATGAGAAGATGTCTTATTAACTGTGAGTACTTGTAAAGTATATATCGGCAAATAAGGCAAAAAAAACCCTAAGATTTGGCCTTTAAAAATACTGTACAGTGCAGAACTCCTCAGTAGTTTGTTTAGTTTAATTTAGAGATACAGCGCGGAAACATGTCCTTCGGCCCACCGAGTCCGCACCGACCAGCGATCCCCACAACTTCTCCAACTTTAGATAGTTCCTCTGTCCCTCTCTTCCCCTCCCCCTTCCTAGATCTCCCACTGTCTTCCTGTCTCCACCTATATCCTTCCTTTGTACCGCCCCCCTGACATCAGTCTGAAGAAGGGTCTCGACCCGAAACGTCACCCATTCCCTCTCTCCTGAGATGCTGCCTGACCTGCTGAGTTACTCCAGCATTTTGTGAATAAATACCCACACATTAACACTATCCTACACTAGGGACAATGTTTACATTTATACCAAGCCAATTAACCTACAAATCTATACGTCTTTGGAGTGTGGGAGGAAACCGGCATTCTCGGAGAAAATCCACGCAGGTCACAGGGAGAACGTACAAACTCCGTACAGACAAGCACCCGTGGTCAGGATTGAACCGGGGTCTCTGGCGCTGCAAGGCAACAACTCTACCGCTGCGCCACCGTGACCGCCCTCAGTAGAGATGTACTGATATGTCCCACCAAGATGCAGCATAGAACGCCACAGATCCTTCTGCCCTGTGGCTATCAAACTGTAATGCTCCTCCCCCTTCTGTCGTGGGGTAGCTGACTCCCCCTCCCACCTACCTCCCAATCTTTGCACAAGACAAATCCTGGACATTCCGCTCGTCACTTTAATTTCATGTTTCACGTGTCTTGTGTTTTGCGAGCGTTGGCATGCCAATTTACCTCCTGGGATAAATAAAGTTCTATCGTATCGCATCGTACCATAACTCAGAAATCCTCATTCATATCACTCCGGCATGGACCAACAGATGTATCCTGAGAGAAATCAGGAGAAGGAGTTCTTTGCATCCTATTCTCAATCCATCTGAGATCAAGACTAGGATATGGACAGAGAATTGAGTGCACAAAGTGCTTTTGAAGTGTCTAAAGACATGTACCACTTTATACAATGTGATACTTCTTATCTATGGAATGCAATTTTTGTTCTAAATTTAAAATGGCATTTTTTGCAATTTCCTTTTGCCATCTAAACACCTTTTGGTTTTGAAATACTTCTCCACCGAGCGTATCTGCACAACTTTTAAGTATTAAGAATGCCAGTGGTTGCAAATAATAGATTAATAATAGTCATGGAACCATAGTCACTTGGCATGGAAACAGGCTCTTCGGCCCAACTTGCCCATGCCACCCAAGATGCCCCACCGACGCTAGTCCCATCTGCCCACGTTTGGCTCATATCACTCTCAACCTTTCCTATCCACAAATGCAAGATGGATGATTCTATTGAACAAAGTAATAGATTGATAAGGTCATACAGCGTGGAAACAAGCCCTCCAGGCCTACTTGCTCATTCCGACCAACATTCCCCCTCTACACTAGTCCCAGCTGCCTGCATTTGGCCCGAATCCCTCTAACCCATCCTATCTATGTGCCTGTCTAACTGTTTCTTAAACATTGTGATAGTACCTGCCTCAACTACCTCCTCTGGCAGCTCGTTCCATACACCCACCACCCTTTATGTAAAAAAGTTACCCTTCAGGTTCCCATTAAATCTCCCCCCCCCTCACCTTAAACCTGTCCTCTGGTTCTTGAATCTCAAATTTACCTGAGCTATTCCTCTCATGTTTTTGTACATCTCTATAAGGTCGCCCCTCATCCTCCTGCGTTCCAAGGAATAATAAGAGTCCTAGCCTTCTCAACCTTTCCCTGTAGCTCTGGCCCTCGAGTCCTGGCAACATCCTTGTGAATCTTCTCTGCACCTTGGTGTCTAATGTCTGCTAGGTGTCGGATTTTACTGAAGAACACAACAGAGTTTAAGCGAGTTAGTCTTTTTATATTTTAATACATCCAGTCAGGATTCACATTACAATTCTCTGCAACATTAGTTGAATGATTCACAGAAACGGAGAATCCAATATTATTGAAGGATGACAATTTCCCAGCTGCCAATAAAACCGTTTTTAAAAAAAGATAATGATTCTTACAGATTATGTTAACAGGTGTGAAAACACCACCACATTCAGAAGGAATTAATACAACATGATTAGCATTGCAAGAAGAATTGTTTATACAAAATTATCATGGACATAACGATACCAAATGACTTGCTTTGAAGTTATTGGTTTACTGAATTCAAATGGCATGATTTGATAATTTCTGTTTAATAACCTATTCGTGTATTAATAGACCAACACCGTGTGGCTTGTTCTATGTTTGCATTTACAACTAGGTCATGGCGAACTGTGCAGTGTTTTCTCATTATCAACATGAAAAACCCATCATTACTTTCTCACCGTAAATTACAAGGTATCACGAGAAGAAAAAGGATTAAAAAAGAAAATATTTTCATATCTGGCAGTGGAAATTTAATTCACGGCAAGTGGCATAATTGCCAAATGCTACTTTAAAAATAATTAATAGTTACTCAATACATTCAGAAAAATCACCGCGAAGTCCCCAAACAACAGTCCCCATTGGCTAGATCAGATAACATCCACTTGACAAAGTGTCCCAGTTATTCAGTTGTTCTTCATGTTCTTTTCTTTTTGACGATACACTTCCTCTGTGAACGGCCTGACATTAGAAGAAAGAAACAGGTTTCACATATTCTGATTAAATGGAGTAACAATAATAAGGCATATAACTGAAAATACTAAACATAGAAAATAGATGCAGGAGGAGGCCTGCCTTCTCCCCACCATATCCCTTGATCCCACGAGCCCCTAGAGCTCTATCTAACTCTCTTTTAAATTCATCCTGTGAATTGGCCTCCCCTGCCTTCTGTGGCAGAGAATTCCACAAATTCGCAACACTCTGGGTGAAAAAGCCTTTTTTGTCATCTCAGTTTTAAATTGTCTCCCCTTTATTCTTAGACTGTGGCCCTTGGTTCTCGACTCCCCCAACATTGGGAACATTTTTCCTGCATCTAGCTTGTCCAGTCCTTTTATAATTTTATACGTTTCTATAAGATCCCCTCTCATCCTTCTAAATTCCAGTGAATACAAGCCCAGTCTTTCCACTCTTTCCTCATATTGTCCTATACTGTCCTATGGCTCCAAATATTAAGCGTGGCCAGATATTAATATTGATACGGTATGCAGGTGCATGGTCATAAGATCATACGTGATAGTAGAAATAGGCCATTCAGCCCATCAAGTCTACTCCACCATTCAATCATGGCTGATGTATCTCTCCCTCCTAACCCCATTCTCCTGTCTTCTCCCCAAAACCTCTGGTACCCGTACTAATCAGGAATCTATCTACCTCTGCCTTAAAAATATCCACTGACTTGGCCTTCACAGCCTTCTGTGGCAAAGAATTCCCACAGATTCACTAACTTGAAGGTGGAGTTGCCGGTAGATGGGGTGGTCAAAAAGGCTTTAGGCACATTGGCCTTCATCAGTCAGAGTATTGAGTATAGAACTTGGGAGGTCATGTTGCAGTTGTATAAGATGTCGGCGAGGCCACATTTAGAGTATTGTGTTCAGTTCTGGGCACCATGCTACAGGAAAGATGTTGTCAAGCTGGAAAGGGTACAGAGATTTCCGAGGATGTTGCCAGGGCTACAGGGACTGAGCTGTATGGAGAGGTTGAGTAGGCTGGGACTCAATTCCTTGGAGTGCAGGAGGATCTTATAGAGGTGTATAAAATCATGAGAGGAATAGAACGGATAGATGCACAGTCTCTTGCCCAGAGTAGATGAATCGAGGACCAGAGGAAATAGATTTATGGTGAAGGGGAAAAGATTTAATAGGAATCTGAGGGGTAATTCTTTCACACAAAGGGTGGTGGGTGTATGGAACGAGCTGCCAGAGGAGGTAGTTGAGGCAGGGACTATCCCAACGTTTAAGAAACATACGGGTACATGGATAGGACAGGTTTGGAGGGATATGGACCAAATGCGGGGAAGGTGGGACTAGTGTAGCCGGGACATGTTGGCCGGTGTGGGCAAGTTGGGCCGAAGGGCCTGTTTCCACACTGTATCACTCTATGACTCTATCAATACATATATAAATGACTAAGATAGTGTGTGGTATGGATCAGCCATGATCAAATGGTGGAGCAGGCTCGTTGGGCTGAATGGCCCATTTCTACTCCTATGTCTTATGGTACCAATCCTTGCAGTGAAAAGGCAAAATTCATTGAATCAGTGAAAAATCTGTATCTCCCTCTCCCCTGATTCAGTCTGAAGAAGGGTCTCGACCCAGAACGTCACCCAGTCCTTCTATCCAGAGACGTTGCCTATCCCCGCTGAGTTACTTCAGCATTTTGTGTTTATCTTCGGAAAAGCATCATCACTTATATAATACGATATCTCATGCCTTCCCCAAAATTTATTTTGAATTATAGATTTTTTAAATTTTCCATTTCTTTGACAAGTCACAGCAGCAATATAATCACAGAATATAGAAGATTAAACATTTTCTTTACAATGCTTTTCTCTCTCCTTCTGCTGAAGGCAGTGATTATTTTCAGAATCACAGTCCCTCTGTGAACTTTAAATAGATCTCTCTCAGACTATTTTTCAATCCTGTGAAGATGCTTTCAGACAAAACGAGGGACAACTATGACAACAAGGGTTGACTTTGGAACTCCGAGAAGATTACTTTCCGGAGTACTGTCACAAAATAAAGCTCGTTGGGCCGAATGGCCCATTTCTACTCCTACGTCTTATGGTACCAATCCTTGCAGTGAAAAGGCAAAATTCATTGAATCAGTGAAAAATCTGTATCTCCCTCTCCCCTGATTCAGTCTGAAGAAGGGTCTCGACCCAGACCCGGCTTCGATCCTGAGCTCGGGTGCTGTCTGTGTGGAGTTTACACATTCTCCCCGTGACCGTGTGGGCTTCCTCAGGGTGCTCTGGCTTCCTCCCATATTCCAAAGATGCTAATTGACCTCTATAAATTGCCCCTTGTGTGTAGAGTGCGGTTGGGAAAGTGGGGCAACACAGAGGTAGAATTAGAGTGCGGCACGGTGGTGCAGTGGTAGAGTTGCTGCCTTACAACGCCAGAGACCCAGTTTCAATCCTGACTACGGATGCAGTCTGTACGAAGTTTGTACGTTCTCCCTGTAACCGCGTAGGTTTTTTCCGGGTGCTCCGGTTCCCTCCCACACTCCACAGGTGTTCAAGTTTGTAGGTTAATTGCATTCGGTAAAAATTGTAAATTGTCCCTGGTGTGTAGGATAGTGATAGCGGTCGGCGTGGACTCGGTGGGCCGAGGAGCCTGTTACCATACTGTATCTCTTAACTAAAGTAAACTTGTGTGAACTCGTGCGATCGATGGCCAATGTGGACTTGGGTGAGCCATTGTTTGTCTGTAAAACCTAAACAAAACTCTCAGGAAAAATACAGTTTCGAAATTTGTTTACATTGACCTGTTATATTTTTAAATGTTCACATTTTGGATATGTCTAAAAGAGACAGTTAGATTGGGTCGGAATAGTTGATGATAAGCGGTCATGTTGAATAACTCCAACCAGAGTTAATAAGTTGTCTCTTCTGTTAACAAAATGTAGAAACAAAGTACTGCAGATGGTGGTTCACACCAAAGATAGACACAAAGTGCTGGAGGAACTCAGCGGGTCAGGCAGTAACTCTGGAGAAAAAAAGATGGGTGGCGTTTTGGGTTGGGTCCCTTCTTCAGAGTCCCAACGAGAAATGACAACTATCCTTTTTCTCCAGAGATGCTGCCTGACCCCGTGAGTTCCTCCAGTACATTGTGTCCATCTTCTGTTAACAACACTCTGCAATGTGAAAGGCTGGATCATTAGAGTCCTCGCGATAAGCCAGCACTAAGACAACGAGATCCCTTTTTAATTGTGGGATCTCCAGGCACCAGTGTGTTATCGCGCACAACAGAGGAGTGGGGGGGGGGGGGGGGGAGGGAGGGACAAGGGCGGCACAGTGGCGTAGTGGTAAAGCTGCTGCCTTTATCCCGTATCTGAACACTGTGGGCAGCTCGACTGTAATCGCATATAGTCTTTCCGCCAACTGGATCGCGCGCAACAAGAAAGCTTTTCACCGTAACCTCGGTACACGTGACAAATGAACAAAACTGGAGGAATATTTTATTCAGTTGTACATTTGTGGAAGGTCGCTTATGCGATGCACAATTATGAAGATTTATGTAATGTGGATGCTGCAAAATACATACCTTTCAAACAGGATTGCAACCTTGTACACAGCTGCTACCCAGGCAGTAAGGACCAGTCCAGTTGGACTAGCATTCCTGTTTATTGGCACAAGGGAAGATTAAAAGTTAATCAAAAGGAATATAAGAATGCTAAATTCATCACTGTCAAAATCCCGACAGATCTCCGAAATTAAGTGCACAATAAAAACAACTTCCTAAAATAGTTCAGCCAGCCACCACTAAAACAGATTCATTCATGAGACAACATCAGCCTTCTCACTTTTTACAAGCTTTTTTGTGTAAAAGTAATGGATTCTTTATGTGATAATCCCTTATACGGGAACCATCCATTTTGACAAGCTATTTTAGCCACTTGCATCTTGATCAATTTGTGTTTCAGAAATATTGCAGTTTTAAAATCTAAAATGCAAGAAAGATTTGCAAATTGGTGCGATTGATTCCTTCCAAGTGACTCGGTAAATTCAAATCCATGTTGACTTCTCTCTTCCCAAATTCAAAGAGTGGAGATTTCTCTTCCACGAGCACAGTTTCTCTTCTCCTAACCACAAGTTTATTCTTCTACCTCAAACCACAAATCCAATTCTCCTTCTCAGCAGCTAAAAGCAGGCTTTCAAGATGCGGTGAACAAAACATGTCAACACTATCAATAGATTAGTTTAGTTTAGGGATACAGTGTGGAAACAGGCCCTTCGGCCCACTGAGTCCGCGCCGACCCGCGATCCCCGCACATTAACACTATCCTACACACACTTTACAATTTACAATTTTACCAAAGCCGATTAACCTACAAACCTGTACGTCTGTGGAGTGTGGGAGGAAACCCGGAGCACCCGGAGAAAACCCACGCAGGTCACAGGGAGAAGGTACAGGCTCTTCCCGGCTGTTATCAGGCAACTGAACCATCCTATCACCAACTAGAGAGCTGTCCTGACCAACCTTCTACCTCATTGGAGACCCTCGGAATATCTTTAATTTGACTTTACTTGACTTTATCTTCTTATTCCTTTTATCCTGTACACTGTGGACGGCTTGATTGTAATCACGTATAGTCTTTTCGTTGACTGGACAACACACAACAAAAAAGCTTTTCACTGTACCGTGAAGAGGCTGAAGCAGGCACAGGGAAAATTAGCAAGCTCTCCACAACCAGTAGCAGAAGTCAGGATCAAACCCACATTAATCCGAATGGCCTACTCCTGCACCTATTTTCTATGTTTCTATGTTAATCATAGTGTCAGAAATTGCAAATATGGGGAGGGGTGGCACGGTGGCACAGCGGTAGAGTTGCTGCCTTACTGCGCTCGAAACCCGGGTTCCATCCTGTCTACAGGTGCTGCTCGTACGGAGTTTGTACGTTCTCTCTGTGACCTGCCTGGGTTTTCTCTGGGAGCTCCGGTTTCCCCCCACACTCCAAAGACGTAGGGGTTTGTAGGTTCATTGTCCCCAGTGTGTGTAGGTTGGTGCTAGCGTACGTGGTGATGGCTGGTCGGCACGGTCTGGGTGGGCCGAAGGGCCTGTTTCCGCACTCCATCTCTCGACTAAACTAAACTAACGATGACCTGAAGCTGAGCATGGCAATCAAACCGCAAAACTGATTGTTTCAAACAGATTGGTTTTCAAATATTAATCCCAAGAGGTTTTTAGACCGTTACCGATGAATACTCAATGTTTGATAATAATTTAGAATACTTGTTCAAGAAAAGCGAATTCCACCTCAAAAACACTGTGTTCTATGAGGTGGTTTGTACTAAATGTTTAATTAAGTGAATACAGACTAGGGTGAATATGATGGGACAGACTGTGAAGTTCAAGAGCAGACTGGTGTTTATTTCACATCAGCACCAGGTTAAAATTGACAATTATCCGAGATAATGAGGAAAATTAAAACACCAATTCATCACCACTTGTCCAGCTGGTGAGGAGTGGAATAATATGTGTGTGCTCAGTTACAACTTCATTAACTTCTAAGAGAACTGGAAGTACTGTACGTGAAGTAGCCAGTAAAAAAATAAGACACGCGCTCACCATCAAAGCACATCGCCCAGGATTGCATCACGTTCACAACAATAATGAACTATCACTAAAGATGATGAACAAAACACAGCAAATCAAGCCTTAAATGATTAACCCACCAAATGACAATACCATCGATTTGAGATAAAATCCTTAACTGCGTTGAAACTCCCAGCACATAAGCTCATAAGGAGCAGAATTAGGCCATCAAGTCTACTCCGCCATTCAATCATGTCTGATCCATCTCCCCCCTCTCAACCCCGTTCTCCTGCCTTCTTCCTATAACCCTGACACCCTGATCAATCAAGAGTCAGTCAACCTCCTCCTTAAAAATATCCATTGACTTGGCCTCCACAGCGCCTGCAGTTCCTTCCTATCCACAGGTCAATAGACAATAGACAATAGGTGCAGGAGAAGGCAATTCGGCCCTTCGAGCCAGCACCGCCATTCGATGTGATCATGGCTGATCATTCTCAATCAGTACCCCGTTCCTGCCTTCTCTCCATACCCTCTGACTCCGCTATCCTTGAGCTCTATCTAGCTCTCTCTTGAGCTTGGTCCTCAAGGGAGTTTGTGATGGAGTCTCACAGAGGGGCAAATTGGCTTCTTCTATGTATTTGCTGCAGAATGGCAGAGTTTTTCCCTGGAAACCCCGAGCGGCACGGCGGTAGACCTGCGGCCTCACAGCGCCAGAGACCAGGGTTCAGAGCTGAGCTTGGGCGATGCCTGTGCAATATGCCAGCCAACCTGTCCCATCTACACGTCCCACCTGTCTGCGTTTGGCCCACATCCCTCTAACCCATCCTATCCAATGACCAATGGCAGGTTGATATTTCCTGCCCTGAATATAATCTTGTTAAAACAAGTCGGCAATGTTAAAGTTTAAAGATTATGTAAATCTGTGCTTTTAAATGTGTGGTTTGGACAGACCATTTGAACAAGATTTACTTTTTTTGGAATGGCTCTGTTATTAACGACCATATAAAGAGTCAAGTACATCTGATCAATCTTATTTAACTGCGGACTGCAGTAATTTGCAACTCTATTGACTTTAAGTTGTCAGAGACCAGTGACCAGTGAGCTAACAGGGTTCTGCTTCAATCTTAATTCTATTGATTTTTTGGAGTAATATATAAATAGTGGAGTACAAGGATTCAATAACCTCAGCAACTGAAACACGCAACTGCTGTACGGACTGGTCATTACTTTGAGATTAAGAACAAAGTTAGATCCGATTGATCATATTAGTTTAGTTTAGTTTAGAGATACAGTGCGGCAACAGGCCCTTTGGCCCACTGAGTCTGTGCAGACCAGTGATCCCCGCACATTAATACAACCACCCTACACACACTCGGGACAATTTTACATTTACACCAGGTCAATTAACCTACAAACCTGCACGTCCTTGGATTGTGGGAGGATATCGAAGATCTTGTGAGAAAACTCAAGCATGCCACGGAGAGAACGTACAAACTCCGTACAGACAGCACCTGTAGTCAGGATCGAACGGGGATCTCTATCACTGTCAGGCAGCAGCTCTACCGCCACGCCACCGTGTCGGGGAGGGATATTGGCCGGTGGGAGTTCTGGTTGGAGCCTGACATTTGCTGGAGTGCTCAATCTAGTGGTGCATCCTCTGGAGATTGAATGGTTCTTGATTAGGAATGGTATCAAGAGGTTACGGGGAGAAGGCGGGAGAATTAATGGGGTTGAGAGGGAAAGATAGACCAGCCATGATTGGATGGCAGAGTGGACTCGATGGGCAGAATTGCCCAATTCTGCTCCTGTGTTTCGTGGTTTTATGATGGTGTTTGTTAATTATTCTGATAATTTTTTAAATGGACAATCTTGTTGCTAAGTGACTAGAAGAGTTGCCAGGTTTGTAAGCGGTGACTATAGAAAGACCAGTAGTGTCACAGAAATGCTCCATGAACTCAAATGGTACAATAGACAATAGACGCAGGAGGAGGCCATTCGGCCCTTCGAGCCAGCACCGCCATTCAATGTGATCATGGCTGATCATTCTCAATCAGTACCCCGTTCCTGCCTTCTCCCCATACCCCCTGACTTCGCTATCCTTAAGAGCTCTATCTAGCTCTCTCTTGAATGCATTCAGAGAATTGGCCTCCACTGCCTTCTGAGGCATAGATTTTCATAGATTCACAACTCTATGACTGAAAACGTTTTTCCTCATCTCAGTTCTAAATGGCCTACCCCTTATTCTTAAATTGTGGCCCCTTGTTCTGGACTCCCCCAACATTAGGAACATGTTTCCTGCCTCTAACGTGTCCAACCCCTTAATAATCTTATACGTTTCGATAAGATCTCCTCTCATCCTTCTAAATTCCAGTGTATACAAGCCTAGTCGCTCCAGTCTTTCAACATATGACAGTCCCGCCATTCCGGGAATTAATCTAGTAAGCCTACGCTGCACGCCCTCAATAGCAAGAATATCCTTCATCAAATTGGAGACCAAAACTGCACACAGTACTCCAGGTGCGGTCTCACTAGGGCCCTGTACAACTGCAGAAGGACTTCTTTGCTCCTATACTCAACTCCTCTTGTTATGAAGGCCAACATTCCATTGGCTTTCTTCACTGCCTGCTGTACCTGCATGCTTCCTTACAGTGACTGATGCACTCGGATACCCAGATCTCATTGTACGTCCCCTTTTCCTAACTTGACACCATTCAGATAATACTCTGCCTTCCTATTCTTACCACCAAAGTGGATAACCTCACACTTATCCACATTAAACTGCATCTGCCATGCATCCGCCCACTCACACAACCTGTCCAAGTCACCCTGCAACCTCATAGCATCTTCCTCACAGTTCACACTACCACCCAGCTTTGTATCATCTGCAAATTTGCTAATGGTACTTTTAATCCCTTCATCCAAGTCATTATGTATATTGTAAATAGCTGTGGTCCCAGCACCGAGCCTTGCGGTACCCCACTAGTTACTGCCTGCCATTCTGAAAGGGACCCATTTATCCCCACTCTTTGCTTTCTGTCTGTCAACCAATTTTCTATCCATTTGGAGGGGACACCCTCCAAAGACGCTGTATAATATCCAGGCTTACTGCAGTCGACAAAGAAACCCACTCATTAGCTCCATCCAACATTGCCCATCTTTCATACAGTCGGAACAACAGACCAGGAACTCGACTCAACCAATCCTTGAATTATGACCAACATCAAGACCAACAAAGACTGCTTCCGCTACTCACTGTCCCCCAGGACCATCCCTGTTTGGAATCCTTTGCCACCGCATATCAAATCTGCCGCTGATAGTAAATCTTTTAAACTGTTGCTTGCAAACACTAAATTTTAAATCTGCAACTGCATGCATGAGGGACTGCACGTTTATAGCCCAACAGTGGGGGTTGGTGCAGTATCAACAAGACAAGACAAGAGTGCACAAGAGTAGAAGGATGAGAGGAGATCTTATCGAAACGTATAACATTATTAAGGGGTTGGATACGTTAGAGGCAGGAAACATGTTCCCAATGTTGGGGGAGTCCAGAACAAGGGGCCACAGTTTAAGAATAAGGGGTAGGCCATTTAGAACTGAGATGAGAAAAAACTTTTTCAGTCAGAGAGTTGTGAATCTGTGGAATTCTCTGCCTCAGAGGGCAGTGGAGGCCAATTCTCTGAATACATTCAAGAGAGAGCTAGATAGAGCTCTTGAGGATAACGGAGTCAGGGAGTACGGGGAGAAGGCAGGAACGGGGTACTGATTGAGAATGATCAGCCATGATCACATTGAATGACGGTGCTGGCTCGAAGGGCCGAATGGGCTTCTCTTGTCTATTACACAAGTTCTCAAGTACACAGGCCACATTATTCGCTGAATACCGGACCTCAGAAACGCTATTGTGATCTCTGTTGCAGCTGGAGAGAACGAGGTGGGGAAGGGAAAAGCTACAATGCTTCTCAGAGCAGCCCTGTAGTGAGTGACTGGATGAAAATAGGTCCTGCAGTTGAAGTCTGCTAGATCATCAAACGGCCATCTTTACTAATTCTATCATATTTCATTTCATAGAGTCAAGGAGGTTGGAAACAGGCCCTACAGCCTAAGATCTTCAGACCATCATACAGCCGTCCTTTCGTACATACATACTTGTTATGATGTTGCGGGTAATGTACCTGTAAAGCTGCAGCAAGTACGAATTTCATTGACACATGACAATTAAACCCTCTTGACTCTTAACTTCCCACTCTATGTGTGCGGCACGGCGGCGCAGCGGTAGAGTTGCTGCTTTACAGTGAACGCAGCGCCCGGAGACTCAGGTTCGATCCAGACTACGGGTGCTGTCTGTATGGAGTTTGTACGTTCTCCCCGTGACCTGCGTGGGTTTTCTCCGGGCGCTCCGGTTTCCTCCCACACTCCAAAGACGTAAAGGTATGTAGGTTAATTGGCTGGGTAAAATGTAAAAATTGTCCCTAGTGTGTGTAGGATAGTGTTAATGTGCGGGGATCGCTGGTCAGCACGGACCCGGTGGGCCGAAGGGCCTGTTTCAGCGCTGTATCTCTAAACTAAATTAATAAAGGCCGTCTTTTCACTAATTCTATCATATTTAATTTCATAGAGTGATAAGAGTATGGGAACAGGCTCTTCAACCCAAGTCTATGTTGAATATCAAAGAGCCATATTTACACTAATTCTATATATTTTTTTTATTTTACAGAGCGATAAGAGCGTGTGGATAGGGCCTTCAGCCCATCTATGCTGAGTAACAAACGGACATCTTTACACTAACTCTATCATATTTCATTTTGTAGAGTCATAGAGCATGAGGCCTTGCTCTTCAGGCTATCCAACAGCCATATTTACTCTAATTCTCAACAGTGCTTTATATGTCACACGTGGAACTGCACGGTGAAATTAATTTAGTTCAGTTTAGTTTATTGTCATGTGCACCGAGGTACAGTGAAAAGCTTTTGCTGCGTGCTAACCAGTCAGCGGAAAGCTGTAATTCCAACATATTTTATTTCAAAGTGCCATAGAGCATGGAAACAGGCCATCTCTCCAGTCGAAAATCTATAGGTCCTTCAGCCCAACCAATTGAGCAGGCAAAGGACTTTACTTTAGTTTAGTTTAGAGATACAGCGTGGAAATAAGCCCTTCGGCCTCTCCGAATCCTCACCGACCAGCGATCCCCGCACATTAACACACACTAGGAACAATTTACTCTTATACCAAGCCAATTAACCTACAAACCTGTACGTCTTTGGAATGTGGGAGGAAACCGAAGATCTCTGAGAAAACCCACGCAGGTCACTGGGAGAATGTCTGTACAGACAGCGCCCGTAGTCAGGATCGATCCCGGGTCCCTGGCGTTGCAAGCGCTGTAAGGCAGCAACTCTACCGCTGCACCACCGTGCCGACTTGGAGCAGTCAAAACAGCATTCATAACTTATCTCAAGGTAATTGTTAAGGCTGATCTGAAGAAAGTCACTGAAAGTTGGCGTGCAAGTGAAGAAAGCTAATGGAATGTTGGCCTTCATAACACGAGGATTTCAGTATAGGAGTAAAGAGGTTCTTCTGCAGTTGTATAGGGCCCTGGTAAGACCACACCTGGAGTATTGTGTACAGTTTTGGTCACCTAATTTGAGGAAGGACATCCTTGCAATTGAGGCAGTGCAGCGTAGGTTCACGAGATTGACCCCTGGGATGGCGGGACTGACATATGAGGAAAGATTGAAAAGACTAGGCTTGTATTCACTGGAGTTTAGAAGGATGAGAGAGGATCTTATAGAAACATATAAAACTGAGGTGAGAAGGAACTTTTTCATCCAGAGAGTTGTGAATTTGTGGAATTCTCTGCCTCAGAGGGCAGTGGAAGCCAAACCACTGGATGGATTTAAGAGAGAGTTAGATAGAGCTCTATATGCTAATGGAATCAAGGGATATGGGCAGGCACGGGTTATTGATTGGGGACGATCAGCCATGATCACAATGAATGGCGGTGCTGGCTCGAATGGGGCGAATGGCCTCCTCCTGCACCTATTTTCTATGTTTCTATAAAGATAAGAAATGAAATCGATTGGGGAGCAGATAGCAAGAAACAGAGGGAATACATTGTGGTTTTACATTTATATACTTACATGATGGCCAAGCCCAAGTAGTTTAGCGTACTGCCCCAGTACATAGGGTTCTCCATAACATTGAAAGGAAATGTCAGCACCTTGGCTTCCATCAAAACTCCAAAGTAGTCTCCTGTGAAGTAATTGTAGTGTAATGTAATTGTAGTGTCGATAAAATCAGTGCAATTCACTTCTTCATGACAGCACAATCTAAATCTCGCCCGCTGCAGACCCACGACGGAGGGCCAGCCAAAGGGGGGACCCAATGTGGGGGGGGCGGCCGAGAACAACAGGGGACCCGGTCACAGGGAACAGAGAGGGACCCAGCGTGGGGGGGCCACTAACAAAGGGGAATCGGGGGCCAGCTGGCACGTTCAGTGGCAGGCAGCGGATGGGACCATTCGGGACATTTGCAATGTGTAGGAAGGAACTGCAGATGCCGGTTTAAACCGAAGATAGACGCACAATGTGCTGGAGCAACTCAGCGGGACAGGCAACATCTCCGGAGAGAAGGACTGAAGAAGGGTCTCAACCCGAAACGTCGCCCGTTCCTTCTCTCCGGAGATGCTGCCTGTCCCGCTGAGTTGCTCTGGCAGTTTGTGTCTATCTTCGGTACTTTTGTAACTTTGTTGGCTTGTGTGGCCGACTCTTGTGTGTTGCCTAGGTTGTACTCAGAACGAAACATTTCACTGTACCTAGGTACATGCCACAATATGGTAGCATTCGTTCTTTCATTAATTAATTCATTCATTCATCCATTCATTCATTCAAGTCCTAATATAAAATGGTATATTATAAAACTGTCATATCTAGTTATGTGCCAGTGTGAAAAAAATGATCACGAAAGATTACGGTTGGAAAGGAAAACAAAAATGGCACATTAAAGAAGTGATAAATACGAAGAACTGTTTCAAACTGCTTTGCTAAAATCAACTAAATAGTTTTGCAGATTTTGTCACAATAATAACATGGGGAAATGTGACAGCTAATTTATCCACAGCTTGTTCTCACAAAAATAAATGAAGTAAAGGCGTCGGATGACGTTTTGGCCGAAACGTCACCCATTCCTTCTCTCCACAGATGCTGCCTGGCCCGCTGAGTTACTCCAGCATTTTGTGTCTACCTTCGATTTAAACCAGCATCTGCAGTTCTTTCCTACCGAAAAGATTCTGTGATGTTTGATCTATAAATGTCAAGACAAAGCACCAGGAACATTAAACCAGAGAGTGTCACGGGATGGTTTACAGATCCTCAGGGAGCTGACAAGGCCTGAAGAAGCTGATGTGAAAATTCCGTAGATACAAGGCACGCATGAAATTTAAAATCCGGGTGTCTGGCCAACTATCCATACCGGCGGCAGACACAAAAAGCTGGAGCAACTCAGCGGGTCAGTCAGCTGGATCTCTGGAGAGAAAGAATGGGTGACGTTTCGGGCCGAGACCCTTCTTCAGACTGAGAGTCAGGGCAGGGGAAAACGAGAGATGTAGGCGGTATATAGAACAAATGAATGAAAGATACGCACAAAGCAACGATGATCAAGGAAAGGTGGAGTCCACAATGGTCCATTGTTGGCTGTGAGGAAGCTGGTAATGAGTCAAGAATGACACAAAATGCTGGAGTAACTCAGCGGGGCAGGCTGCATCCCTGGAGAACATGGATAGGTGACGTTTCGGGTTCCAGTCTGAAGAAGGGTCCCGACCCGAAACGTCGCCCATCCAAGTTCTCCAGAGATGCTGCCTGACCCGCTGTGATACTCCAGCACTTTGTGTCTTTTGCGTAGGAAGGAACTGCAGATGCTGGTTTAAACCGTTGATAGACACAAAAAGCTGGAGTAACTCAGCAGGTCAGGCAGCATCCCTGGAGAAAAGGAATAGGTGACGTTTTGGGCCAAGACCCTTCTTCAGCCCAATACAGACAGTGATATTCAGCAGGATGACAGTGAAACTAGTACGAGGTACTAGTACCAGTACTAGTCGGGGAGGGACAGAGAGAGAGGGGATACTGGCAGGCTTAGTTCAGGCACACTATTCCCGGTGTAGTCTGTGGACTAGACAAGACCCTGTTTCAGAACTCATGAAGGATGTGGCGGCACGGTGGCGCAGCGGTAGAGTTGCTGCCTCACAGCGCCAGAGAGTTGTTTTATGACGGTAAGCCTCAGATTCCAATTAAATCTTTTCCCCTTCACCTTAAACCAATGTCCTCTGGTTCTTGATTCCCCTACTCTGGGCAAGAGACTTTGTGCATCCACCCGATCTGTTCCTCTCATGATCTTATACACGTCTGTAAGATCACCCCTCATCCTCCTGTGCCCCAAGGAATAGAGTCGCAGCCTGCTCAACCTCTCCCTGCAGCTCAGACCCTCTAGTCCTGGCCAACAACCTTGTAAATCTTTGTACCCTTTTCAGCTTGACAACATCTTTCCGATAACACGGTGCCCTGAACTGAACACGATACTCTAAACGCGGCCTCACCATCGTTTCATACAACTGCAATATGACCTCCCAACGTCTACACTCAATGCTCTGACTGATCACGGCAAATGTCGGTCAACAAGGGCACAGGATGAGTAAGTGGAAAGGAGCATGAGACTGGAAAGTTGCGGTTTGGACGATCGCCTGTGTGCTGAGGGCAGAGCAGTGGCGGACAGCCAAATACCATCGGGGAAAACAATCACATAAACCCCCCAGAGGCCTGCATGCAACTTTCCACAGCAGGGTCTGTGACAGAGTGGTGAATGAAAGGAGGCGATGGAATGGCCTCTCGGCTGAAAGTATCACAAAGGGCGCTTTGGTTTCAAACAAACGCATGGAAACGCATGGAAAAAGGAACGGAATTAGTGACCAGTGAACAAAGCTTCAGGCAGTGTCATATATAGAATATTTCCAGCACAGCTGTCAATTTTTTCTTGCTGGTTTTCCATTGTCATCCTCATAATCTATAATTTCATAAACAGAGCGTAGCAATATGCCTTCAGTAGAAACAAGGAGAATGTGGGTTTTTTCTCCTCAACGTGTATAGTTTCTGCAATTGCAGTTTTCCGTGCTGGAGCATGTTTAGCTTAGTTTTAGTTTAGTTTAAGTTTTAGTTTTAGCTTTAGTGATACAGTGCGGAACAGGCCCTTTTGCCCACCGAGTCCACGCCGACCAGTGATCCCAGCACACTAGCAATATCCTGCACACGAGGGACAATTTACAATGTTTCACCGAAGCCAGTTAACCTGCAAACCTGTGCGTCTTTGGAGTGTGGGAGGAAATCGGATGACCCTGGGAAAACCCACGCGGTCACGAGGTGAACGTGCAAACTCTGTACAGACAGCACCCGTAGTCAGGATCGAACCCCGGGTCTCTGGCGCTGTAAGGCAGCAACTCTACCGCTGCGCCACCATGCGGCCCCTTTAGTTCAGAGATACAGCGTGGAAACGGGCGCTTTAGCCCCTGCGTCTGCACTGACCATCGATCACCCATTGACATTAAAGATAGACACAAAATGCTGGAGTAACTCAGCGGGACAGGCAGCATCTTTGGAGAGAAGGAATCTGAGGAATCTGAAGAAGGGTCTCGACCTGAAACGTCACCCATTCCTTCTCTCCAGAGATGCTGCCTGTCCCGCCGAGCTACTCCACCATTTTGTGTCTATCTTCGGGTCTGCAGGTTAATTGGCTTCGGTAAAATTGTACCATTGTCCTTCGTGTGTCGGGCAGTGCTAGTGTACGGGGTGACCGCTGGTTGGCGTGGACTCGGTGGGCCTGTTTGTGCATTGTATCTCTAAAGTCTAAAATAAAGAAGATATGAGGCTGGATGGCCAAAAGCTTCGTCAAAGGTTGTAAGGAAAGGCTGGGAGAAAGAAAGGAGAAGAAAGGAGGCAGAAATATTGATGTAGGGTTCACCAGGGTTAAGGGACAAGGGTCTGAAGAAGGGTCTCGTACTGAAGCGTCACCCATTCCTTCTCTCCAGAGATGCTGCCTGTCCCGCTGAGTTACTCCAGCTGCTTGTGTCTATTTAAGGGATGCTGGAGACTGAAACGCGCATTCCAAAGGAGAGAACGCTAGTGTGACGATGGTCCAGTGGTCATATTGGTGGAGTGGAATGGTTGCAGGGTTAAAAAGGACGACAAGAAAGAGAGGGCTGAGGAATGGAGTGCAAGGAGGAGACTTTTACAATCGAGCTGTTATTTAGCGGTATTTAGTCACAAAATGCTGGAGTAACTCAGCAGGTCAGGCAGCATCACAGGAGAGAAGGAATGGGTGACGTTTCGGGTCGAGACCCTTCTTCAGACTGAAGAAGGGTCTCGACCCGAAACGTCACCCATTCCTTCTCTCCTGTGATGCTGCCTGACCTGCTGAGTTACTCCAGCATTTTGTGGATAAATACCTTCGATTTGTACCAGCATCTGCAGTTATTTTCTCACACTACCCGTTATTTAGCCGTGAGCTATTGTACGTCCGTGCGTTCAGGGCAGTGGACGAGTGAATGGAATCCAGCACCAGGCTGGAAAGTCGCGGTTTTGGATGCGTGACCGTCAGTGGAGGGCACAATAATGGAGCGTAAATATTCCGCATCCGTGTCCTGCAGCCTGAAGCAATGACCTTTGTGGCCCAGCCACTGATTCCATCCCTTTTTTCCAGTCGTCAGTCCAAAACCAATCCACGCTCCAGCAGCAGAGAGAGGCAGGAGGGAGGGGTTGGGAGACGGAAGCAGATGACGGAATGGTCTCGTGGCTGCAAAGTACGTCCCAGAGGGTGGATTGGTTTCGGATGGATGCCTGGAAAAAAGGGATGGAATTAGTGTCTGCTGAACAAAGGTCATTGCTTCAGGCTGCAGGACATAGACGTGGAACATTTAGGCAGTGCTGCTGCCAATTTGATGCTGCCTGTTTTGCGTTGTCATCCTAAATCTACCATTTCATAAGTGCAGCGTGGCATTATTGTTTCAGTTGACATATTACATCTGGTCCTTCTGCAGGGTGCGATGCACTGTGTATTTGTGACACATTCCTCCTGTGATCACCATTACAATTCTCTGTGACTTGTGCCACAGTAGACCTTCTGTCGGTTCGGACCAGACGGGATAGCCTTCGTTGCCCTCACGCATCGATGAGCCTTGTGCGCCCAACACCCTGTCACCGGTTTGTGGTTTGTCCCTCCTCGGACCACTGTCGGTAGGTACTCACCACTGCTGACCGGGAGCACCCCACAAGCCTTGCCGTTTCAGAGATGCTCTGACCCACTCATCTGGCCATAACAATTTGGCCCTTGTCAAAGACGCTCAGGTCTTTACTCCTGCCCATTTCTCCTGCATCCAACACATCAACGTCAAGAACTGACTGTTCACTTGCTGCCTAATATATCCCACCCCTTGACAGGTGCCATTGTAACGAGATAACCAATGTTATTCACTTCGCCTGTCAGTGGTCATAATGTTTTGGCTGACCGGGGTATGTGGACCATGCTGGAGCACGTATAACATCAGGCACGTTAATGTGTGTGGATGACACGCGTGGATGTACGCGGGCAAAGGGGGTCGAGGATGGGACCAGTGGGTGCCGGAGATCGGATGCGGGGGGAACCACCAAGAGGGAAAACAAGGGGGAATATAACGAAGGCGGACACGGCCTGGTGGGAACGGCCGAGAACTAAGGGGGGAGCACAAATGGAATGTGTGAAAAATGGTTCGCGTTAAAACGGGATACTTGTTACTTTGTCGGTGCTCTTTATGTGGTGACTCTTTGCATACCTCGGGTATTTTCACATGTGACAATAAATATGTCTTTTCACGTGTGGCAATAAATCATCATCATCATCATCATCGCCATTATTTAACATGTAACATTTATGTGGAGCAAAAAAATGAAGTCACCTTATTGAATTTTGGAAATGTCACAGTGACACTCGAGAGCCAGGCTTTTACAGTCGGCCATCCTGCCAAATCTTGTCTTCAATAGTTTAGTTTAATTTAGAGATACAGAGCGGAAACAGGCCCTTCGACCCATCGAGTCCGCATCGACCAGCAAACCCTGCACATTAACACTATCTTACCAACACACACTAGGGACAATTTACACTTACACCAAGCCAATTAACCTACAAATCTGTACGTCTTCGGAGTGTGGGAGGAAACCGAAGACCTCGGAGAAAACCCACGCAGGTCACTGGGAGAACGTACAAACTCCGTACGGACAGCACCCGTAGTCGGGACTGAACCCGGGTCCCCGGCGCTGCAAGCACTGTAAGGCAGCAATTCTACCGCCGCGCCATAGAGTGGGAAGTTAAGAGTTAAGAGTGTTTAATCGTCATGTGTTCCGGAATCAGATCAATGAAATTCTTACTTGCTGCAGCTTTACAGGTACATTACCCGCAACATCATAACAAGTATGTACACATTAAATTATCGCCTATTCCAGGTGCGCCATTATTATCTCAAGACGATGTACGTTGTGCATCCTTAGCAAGGCAAGATCAATAGTTCAGTGCTGAGGTAGGGTTGTGGTTAGGGTTGTGCAGGGTGATTCATGAGTTTGATATCTGATGGGAAGAAACTGATGTTGTATCTGGAGGTAATGGAACATACAGGCGGCACTGTGACGCAGCAGTCAAGCTACTGCTTTACAGCACCAGAGACCCTGGTTCGATCCTGACTACGGGTGCTTGTCTGTACGGAGTTTGTACCTTCTCCCCGTGACCTGCCTGGGTTTACTCCCAGATCTTTGGTTTCGTCCCTCACTCCAAAGGTGTACAGGTTTGTAGGTTAATTGGTATAACTGTAAAATTGTCCCTGGTGTGTGTTGGGTAGTGTTAATGTGCGGGGATCGCTGGTCGGTGCGGACTCAGAATGTAAGGACCTTCTTTTAGAAAGGAGAAGAGGAGACATTTCATTAGTCAGAGGGGGGTGAATCTGCGGAATTCTTTGCCACAGAAGCCAGTGGATATTTTTAAGGCAGAGATAAGATAAATTCTTGATTAGTACAGGTGTCAGCCGTTACGGGGAGAAGGCAGGAGAATGGGGTTAGGAGGGAGAGATGGATCAGCCATGATTGAATGGCAGAGTAGACTTGATTCTATTCCTATTCCTTAGGACCTCATGACTCGGTGGGCCAAAGGTGCTGATTCCTTACCGTATCTCTAAACTAAAATAGCCACCTTGAGAAGGTGGGGATGTTCAATAGTTCAATGGTGCTTCATGGGCCTCTGCATGGTGAAATTCTTTTTGAGAATCTGAAGGCTCCTGTCCCTTCGTGGAGATGGTAGTAACGAGTTGTTAGAGTGGCCAGGCTGGTGTGAGTCTTTGATAATGTCAGCTGACTTCTTCGGGCAGTGTTTTCTGCAGGCAAGCTCTTTACTTGTGATATACTTGGCAAGGTCCGCCATTTTAATCACCATACTTGGCCGCCCGTGACCCCATCCTGTGTGTGGGGACTGAGTGCAGAAGTGGGATAACATAAAACTAGTGACCGATGGTCGGTGTGTGAACCAGGTGGGCCGAAGGGCCTGTTTCTGTGCTGTGTCTCACGAAACCATTTGGAACAAAGCAATGCATTTCAACCACTCCTCTTTCAACATTCGCTCCCCCCACTACTGTGGCTAGGAGATGCCAAGAGCATCTACAAAATCCACTTTGCTGTCGTTATTCACGCGATGCTCCAACAACAGCGCTCTCAATTACTTAACAATAACACCAAGGAGGCCAGGGGTAGCAGGGACAGGGGTTGCACATGCGTTTGCATTAGCCTTGCTACATATTCTCCTGAAGAAGGGTCTCGACCCGAATCGTCGCCCATTCCTTCTCTCCAGAGATGCCGCCTGACCCTCTGAGTTACTCCAGCACTTTGTGTCTGTACTCCTCTAGACTTTAGAGATACAGCGTGGAAACAGGCCCTTCGGCCCAACGAGTCCACGCCGACCAGCGATGATCCTGTTAACTAGCACTATCCCGCACACTACGGACAATGTACAAAAGCCGATGAGCGTACAAACCTGCACGTCTTTGGAGCGTGGGATTGAAGCGGGGCAATCGGAGAAAACCCACGCGGTCACGGGGAGAACGTACAAGCGCTGTGCAGACAGCACCTGCAGTCGGGATTGAACCCGGGTCTCTGGCGCGTTAAGGCAGCAACTCTACCGCTGCGCCGCCCTCTGGTAGGGTCCTCCAGCGCAAAATGATTCTATGAGCAGCCTCCTCGACATTGGTGGGTTTCCTTCTCTCGTTGTCGCGCCTAAGTACAGACTGCTGGTGCCAAAGTATTATGCAATGTGAAATGCTTCCAACCTTGGCCCCTCAAACACTTACCACCTCACTATCTGAGCTGGGCAAAGTGTTGCAACTCCACGTTGATAAGGTGATGAAAAGGAAAAGGTACTGGTGACGTCAAGGATGAGTGGAATGCCCGAGAGATACACAGAAAGAACATTCAGTCCTATGGCGCAGGCAACATTTGAAAGAACAGGTTAGATACTTGCACAGCCTCTTCCCCTTTGAGATCCTCTTCTCCTGAAGGGATAACTCCCCACTAGGTATCCCCCAGCTCTGCATCTGCAGCCATGACTCCTACTGTCTACTCATTCTTAGGCACTGGATTCTCGCAACTTTAGTTTCGTTTATTGTCACTTATACTGAGGTACGTGGGAGAGTTGCTGCCTTACAGCGCCAGGGACCCGGGTTTGATCCTGGCTACAGGTGCTGTCTGTGCAGAGCTTGCACGTTCTCCCTATGACCCTGTGGGGCTGTGTGATCCGGGTGCTCCGCTTTCCTCCCACACACCAAAGACATGCGGGTTTGTAGGTTAATTGGCTTCTGTAAAATTGTAAATTGTGTGCGGGACAATGGTAGATCTAAACGTGGCTCAGATTTAGTGCTAATTTTTAAGATGGACAAAATTTCTAGCCATCCAAATGTGTTACAGTTTACTACAATTTTTATTTCATTTTTGCTTTGTTATTGAACATCAAATTGTAGAATTGCAATTCAATTTGTACATTTCAACGAGTAGGAAGGAAGTGGTTTAAACCGAAGACAGACACAAAAAGCTGGAGTAACTCAGCGGGTCAGACAGCATCTCCAGAGAAAAGGAAAAGAAAAGACCCGAGGGTCTCGACCCGAAAAGTCACCCATTCCTTTTCTCCAGAGATGATGCCTGACCCGCTGAGTTACTCCAGCTTTTTGTGCCTATCTTTTGTACATTTCAAACTTCTTTTAAACTAAAGTTTTCTATTTAAAAATAAAATGGTTTATGCACATTCATCTCAAATACTCGTGGTTTAGACTTCACTCTGATTAAATTTCCCTTAGGCAACACATTTTTGTACAACTTTAAATGAACATTAAAGGGAGACTTGCTTCTGTGTGGATATAATAACTTGCACATATTACTCAACTGTATTTGAAAATATTAGCAAATTGATTTCTAGTCTTTTTAGCACTTCAATCTTGCACCTATATTGAAACATTGCAAAACTTGAAGATTTTGGCAATGAATTTGTCCTTTCATGGTCTGTTTTAAGTCAGGATTGTTGTGTGTTTAAATATCTCCCTATCATTTTCATTACACTGGTTCTTTTGTTCTTGAATGTATCAATACATTGCACACATTAACATTAACTTGACCCTTTACATCTGATAGGTGACGTGGTGGTGCAACTGGTAGAGGTTAATTGGCTTCGGTAAGTTGTAAAATTGTACAGGTGGTGCGGGAGGTGATCGCTGGTCAGCGCAGACCCGGTGGGCCGAAGGGCCTGTTTCCACGCTGTATATCTCTCAAGCAAAGTAAAGCGTGGACGCAGTCCCTTCATCACTAACCATCAAGCACTCACTTATATCAATCCGACATCAATCCCATTTTATTCCACTCGTATTATAGAACTATAGAGTCCTACAATGCAGAGACAGGCTCTTCAGCCCAGCTTGTCCATGCGACCAAGATGCTGCATCTAAGCTAGTCCCATTTGCCCGACAGCCCTCTCAACCTTTCCTATCCCAATAGACAATAGACGCAGGAGGAGGCCAATCGGCCCTTCGAGCCAGCACCGCCAATCAATGTGATCATGGCTGATCATTCTCAATCAGTACCCCGTTCCTGCCTTCTCCCCATACCCCCTGACTCTGCTATTCTTCTAGCTCTCTCTTGAATGCATTCAGAGAATTGGCCTCCACTGCCTTCTGAGGCAGAGAATTCCACAGATTCACAACTCTCTGACTGAAAAAGTTATTGTCCTCATCTCAGTTCTAAATGGCCTACCCCTTATTCTTAAATTGTGGCCCCTTGTTCTGGACTCCCCAACATTGGGAACATGTTTCCTGCCTCTAACGTGTCCAACCCCTTAATAATCTTATACGTTTCGATAAGATCCCCTCTCATCCTTCTAAATTCCAGTGTATACTAGCCTAGTCGCTCCAGTCTTTCAACATATGACAGTCCCGCCATTCCGGGAATTAACCTAGTAAACCTATGCTACACTCCCTGTACCTGTCCAGGTGCCTTTGAAATGCTGTTATAGTAAATACTGCGAAGAGAAGGGTGGCACAGTGGTAGAGTTGCTGCCTCACAGCACCGGAGACCCGGGTTCGATCCTGATGAACGGTGCTGTCTGTGTGGAATTTGTACATTCGCCCATGGCTTCTTTCCAGGAGCTACAGTTTCTTCCCTCATCCCAAAGATGTACAGGTTTGAAAATTAATTTTTCTCTACAAGTTGTAAAACATTGTCCCTAGTGCGTGTAGGTTAGTGTACGGGATAATCGCTGGTTGGCATGGACTCGGTGAGACGAAAGGCCTGTTTCTGTGCTACATCTCTAGTCTAAAGAACACATTTTTGTGTGAAGCTGTAATAACTTAGAAAGAGGCGCATTAAAACTTTCGTTAACTCATAATTCGGGGTGGCGGGACTGACATACGATGAAAGAATGGATCGACTGGGCTTATATTCACTGGAATGTAGAAGGATGAGAGGGGATTTTATAGGAACATGTACAATTCTTAAGGGATTGGACAGGTTAGATGCAGGAAAAATGTTCCCGATGTCGGATGAGTCCAGAACCAGGGATCACAGTTTAAGAATAAGGGGTAGGCCATTTAGGACTGAGATGAGGAAAAAAAATTAACCCAGAGTTGCGAATCTGTGGAGTTCTCTGCCACAGAAGGCAGTGGAGGCCAATTCATTGGATATATTCCAGAGAGAGTTAGATATAGCTCTTAGGGCTAACGGAATCAAGGGATATGGGGAGAAAGCAGGAACGGGGTACTGATTTTGGATGAACAGCCATGATCATATTGAACGGCAGTGCTGGCTCGAAGGGCCGAATGGCCTCCTCCTGCACCTACTTTCTATGTTTCAATAATGTTCTGTGAAAATACATGTACAATTGCACGTATACAAGAAAAAAGAGAAAATTAGGAGAGAGGGTCATGGATGGTGTTTACTGAACAGTATCACATTCCACATCACTGTTTTTATTGATAGCATTAGGATAAACAATATTTTATTTCTGGGAATATATGGAAATATCTCAATTTTCCTAAAGCAATTTGGCCAACTATGAAGACACATATTGTGCATGTAAACTGTGGATCCAGACAGAACCATTAGCCAATTGTTCCTGCTTTCCTGTTGCATTTGCCTGCAGCTAAAAAGGTGCCTGCAAGTTTACAGCTACTTAGATTTTTATTTTCCAAGTCACCCTTTTCAGTGGTTGTGGAGCATGTGACATTGATAAGATGACTTTGTTTGGGGGGGAGGGAGGGGAGTTCAACACAGTAACAAAACATTGAAGCTTTGGCTTTGAAGCATTGAAGGGCGGCACGGTGGCTCAGAGGTAGAGCTGCTGCTTCACAGCGCCAGAGCCTCGGGTTCGATCCAGACTACGCGTGCGTGTTTGTACGGAGTTTGTACATTCTCCCCGTGACCTGCGTGGGTTTTCTCTGAGATCTTCGGTTTCCTCCCTCACTCCAAAGACGTACGGGTTTGTAGGCTAATTGGCTTGGTATAACTGTCAAATTGTCCCTAGTGTGGGTAGGGTAGTGTTGAGAATCGGATTATCAGTGTTAATGTGCAGGGATCGCAGGTCAGTGAGGACTCGATGGGCTGAAGGGCCTGTTTCTGTGATGTATGTCTAAACTAAAACTAAACTAAACTTTCGAGATTATAGCGATGGTTTATCAAGTAAGTCCAGAATTATAAATATCCTGGCTTGTTCAACTGCAACATTTTGCTGCTGTCTCAGACTTTTAGACATTAGACTTCAGAGATAGAGCATGGAAACAGGCCCATCGACCCATCAAGTCCGCGCCGACCAGTGATCACACTAGCACTATCCTACACACTAAGGACAATTTACAGAAGCCAATTAACCTACAAACCAGTATGTCTTTGGAATGTGGGAGGACCCTGGAGGACCCGGAGCAAACCCACGCGGTCACAGGGAGAACGTACAAACTCTGTACAGACAGCACCTGTTGACAGGATCGAACCTTCGTCTTTGGCGCTGTGAGGCCGCAACCCCACCGCCGCATGTCTGTGTCGCCCCTAGCAGTGATTTCCTGGTTTTTTTTTAGATACAGCATGGAAACAGGCCCCTCTTCCACTGAGTCCAGGCTGACCATCGATCAGCAAACGCAGGTTAATCAGCTTTGGTAAAATTGTAAATTGGCTCTAGTGTGTGCAGGGCAGTGTTAATGTGCGGGGATCACTGGTCGGCACAGACTCGGTGGGCCGAAGGGCCTGTTCCCGCGCTGCATCTCTAAACTAAACTAAACTAAAATCTTGTGGGTTGCTTGTAGTTTTTATGCTTGTTGTTTCAACACTTTCCTGTTCTAACACCTTACAGCAAACACCGGCTCCTCATGAATCTGCAAGAAGTTTTAACTCTTCCCTTCACGTCGTTGTGTTCTGTTCCTTGGCTGTTTCCATGGTAACCCGATATTCCTGCCACTGGACTGATGGGTAGCTCAAAGGTGAGACGCAATGAGGGCCTCGTTCACGCAGCGCCCAGGGGTTTTTAAATGATGTCGATCAAGGAATCGGCGGAGTGTTGTCTCATTCTTGTGGCGAGGCAATGAGTGGCATTTTAAATGCAAACGCATTCAAAATGCAAAGTAAAAATCGCCACCAAATGCCTCATCCTCACTTAATTTCATTACTAACAATTAGTACACACTGCGTGCGCATAGGGGAGAGGGTAGAGCTGCAGATGTCCTGGTTGTGTTGTTCCTCGGCCTGGCGAAGCCGGCCATCCACGAGTCACGGCGCCAGGCAGAAGAGGGCTCTGCCCGAACCGGCTGCCTGTCCCTTTTGCGGGGTTATGTCCGTGCCCGGCTGGTACTAGAGTGGGTCGGTCTACGCGCTGTTCACGGGCGCCATGGGGGGTGGAATGTAACCTTGATAAAGGTTGTAACATAGTTGTTTAATACTCAGTATATTTGATATTTAACGACTGTCATATGTTGAGAGACTGGAGCAACTAGGCTTGTATACACTGGAATTTAGAAGGATGAGAGGGGATCTTATCGAAACGTATAAGATTATTAAGGGATTGGACACGTTAGAGGCAGGAAACATGTTCCCAATGTTGGGGGAGTCCAGAACAAGGGGCCACAGTTTAAGAATAAGGGGTAGGCCATTTAGAACGGAGATGAGGAAAAACGTTTTCAGTCAGAGAGTTGTGAATCTGTGGAATTCACTGCCTCAGAAGGCACTGGAGGACAATTCTCTGAATGCATTCAAGAGAGAGAGCTAGATAGAGCTCTTAAGGATAGAGGAGTCAGGGGGTATGGGGAGAAGGCAGGAACGGGGTACTGATTGAGAATGATCAGCCATGATCACATTGAATGGCGGTGCTGGCTCGAAGGGCCGAATGGCCTCCTCCTGCACCTATTGTCTATTGTCTATTTGTTTTACTTTGTACTAAGGTGGTGGGTTTGTTGGTATTGTTTAGTATTGCACATATTATTCTTGTAATAATTGATTATTTTTGGTTAAAATAAGAATGAGTGCATGATTTAACCAGAATTCTGCAAAACAAAAAAGATGATGCAGACTTACTGCATGTTTTGATGATAGTGGATACTGTTCAGTTTACAATTAGTTTAGTTTAGTTTAGTTCATCGTCACGTGTACCGAGGTACTGTGAAAAGTTTTTGTTGCGTGCTAACCAGCAAGCGGAAACACAATACATGTTTACAATCCAGCCATTTGCAGTGTACAGATACAGGATAAGGGAATAACATTTAGTGAGAGGTAAAGCCAGTAATGTCCCATCAAAGATAGTCTGAGGGTCACCAAAGAGATAGACAGCAGTACAGCACTGCTCTCTGGTTGTGGTAGGATGATTCAGTTGCCTGATAACAGCTGGGATGAAACTGTCCCTGAATCTGGAGGTGTGGCGTTCTCACACTTCTATACCTTTTGCCTGATGGGAGAGGGGAGAAGAGGGAGTGGCCAGGGTGCGACTCGTCCTTGATTGTGCTGCTGGCCTTGCCGAGGCAGCGTGAGGTGTAGATGGAGTCAATGGAACGGCGGTTGGTCGAGGAAGGAAGTTTAGAGATACAGCATGGAAACAGGCCCTTGGGCCCACTGGGTCTGGCCTACCGCGCCCTTGTGGTCGACTGTGGCAGGCGCCCCCCCCCGGGAACAATGGTGGACGGGCGATGAGAGGGATGTGGCGTCCAAGGAAGGAGATGCCTGGAGCCCCAGCAGCAGCCGGGACTTGCCTGGGACAGAGTGCACGCGGCCTTTGAAAATGGCGCCAAAACATGGCGCCTCTTGCATGCGGGCTCAGTAGATTATTTCCGTGCACTTGCTAATCGAGGATCAGGGATTTGGCAATACTCTACTGGACTATTTGTACAAAATAGAATTTCACTGCGTTAGCACGTCACGCATGTGACAATAAAAGCACCATTAATCCGAGTCCCCCCCCCCCCCCCCCCCGAGTCTGAAGGAGAGTCTCGACCCGAAACGTCACCTATTCACCAGAGATGCTGGCCGACCCGCTGAGTTACTCCAGCATTTTGCGTCTACCTTAGGTATCAGCGCACTTGACCTATATCCACGCTGTTAAAACAACACAATTTCACTGAGGGGAGTCACTTGTGGCTTTGTTTACCTCAGTTCAGCATGAGTCCGCACTGCAGGGGATTATTCAATCTAATAACGCTTCGCTTTGTCTCTTTAGCATTTGCTGTGTCGCTGCTGGAGGCTTGAAATCAGCAGTGATGTGGCAGGTAGCAAACAATAAATACCATCAGACACAGCCACATATCAAAACAGAGTTTAAAGCAGAGGGAAAAAACTAAGCTGTCTAATGGCTTAGTGATTAAAAGACCATGGGGATATCCATCCACAGGTATAATTTGTCTCAATGATCGACTGCTAAGGGAACAATATACTTTTGAGCCACTGAAGTGGAATCCGTGTTAGAATTGCAAGGATGACTTCAATGCAATTATCTTCATATTTCATTGACAAAAGAAATAATTCTCAGTAGCAGAAAGCTGGAAAAAAATACAGGCAGATAATTCAAAACATATACTAAGTACATGATGAGTCTGAAGAAGGGTCTCGGCCCGAAACGTCACCCATTCCTTCTCTCCAGAGATGCTGCCTGTCCCGCTGAGTTACTCCAGCATTTTGTGTCTACCTTATAACAAGTACATGTGAGCCATCCTGTATTTTATGAGGGAGCACTATTTTAACCGTGAAAGGTCTCCTAAAAAAATGTGAATATGCATTGGTGGCACGGTGGCGCAGCGGTAGAGTTGCTGCCTTACAACGCCGGAGACCCGGGTTGCATCCCGACTACGGGTGCTGTCTGTACGGAGTTTGTACGTTCTCCCCGTGACCTGCGTGGGTTTTCTCCGAGAACTTCAGTTTCCTCCCACACTCCAAAGACTTACAGGTTTGTAGGTTAATTGGCTAGGTAAATGTAAAAGTTGTCCCTAGTGTGTGTAGGACAGTGTTCAGCTGCGGGGATCGCTGGTCGGATCGGACCTGGTGGGCCGAAGAGCCTGTTTCCGTGCTGTATCTCTAAACTAAACTTGCAGCACTGCTTTCAATCATATCAAGTAGACACAAATCAAACTGTAAAATTACAGCATGCTTAAATCAGAGAATCTGAACGTAATGTTAAATCCCAACTTGTTTGGCTATTATAACAGCAAATGTAAGATGTGATTGTCTCACCTAAAAATGTCCCAGCGAATCCCAGTGCAAAGAAGCTGCTCATGACAAAGATGGTGCCTACCAGTAAAAGACCAGAGCCCATGCAAAAACCTGCAGGGCTATCAAGGAGTTGAAGCTTTGGCTGAATCTTCATTGCTTCTGTGAAACTATAGAACAAAGATACAGACAGCATTTGTTACACAATAAATTAAATGTGAATCAGCTTTGTTGCTTGAACAATGCATTTTCTTTCAGCTTGGCATCTTTTGACAACTGAACAATCAATTCGGAAGTGAGAAAGTTATTGCAGATAGTTCTGCCACAGCGTAATAGTTGTGTTCCTACCAAAAGAATGATGTTATTAAAACAGAATGCGTAGGAAGGAACTGCAGATGGACGCACAATGCTGGAGTTACTCAGCGGGACAGGCAGCATCTCTGGAGAGAAGGAATGGGTGACCAGTCTGATTAGTCTGATCAGTCTGAAGAAGGGGTCTCGAGATGCTGCCCGTCCCGCTGAGTTAATCCAGCATTTTGTGTCTATCTTCGATTAAAACCAGCATCTGCAGTTCTTTCCTACATAAGGAACTGCAGATGCTAGTTTAAAACAATTGTGGTCATCGGGAAAAGGGGGTTAGAGGCCGATAGCCCTCTAAATCTATCCTGTCGATGTACCTGTCCAAATGTCTCTTGAACTGTTTGATAGTCCCTGCCTCGACTACCTCCTCCGGCAGCTCATTGCATATACCCACTACCCTTTGTGTAAAAAAGTTACCCCTCAGTTTCCTATTTAGTTTTTCCCCCCCTCAAAGTTCTTTCTTCAGTAGGATTTTTGAATGCAGAGGTCTTTTCAGCAGCTGTAAGTAGATTTTTGTTATAGAGAATACTAAAGTGTATATGTTACATTATTTCACAGAGTATTAGTGACCACAGAAGCAATAACTTGTCAAGTTCACTGGCTACTCTCAGTGAAACTAGCAGCTGTATTCTTAAGGCACAATAGTGTTGGGTTACTCTGGGGAGGTTCCATCAAAAGTTTTTTTTCCCCTCCAGACTGTTTTTTCCTCAAGGCGGCTGTTTTTCTGCTTCTATTTTTCCCAAAGTCACTTCTAAGTGGTTCTTTAGTTCCTGATCAAAGTTCTAATCAATTCAGCTTGTGTGATATAAACATTATTCCCTAGTTCAACAATTGTGTAATATCCAAGTAGTGTTGTGGAAACACACATTACACCAGGACTATCTAATTAATTAACTCAAAATTATATTACAAATGAAATCTGGGGAACTGAAATGCCAATAAGATTAAATTAACAGGACCATTTCAACTTAAACTAAATCCATTCCTTATTAATAAAAGTGTTTTCTTTTTGTAAACCAGCATCTACAGTTCCTTGTTTCAATCACCAGTTCCCCATCAGTGAGTTCGAGCCCAATGATTTTAGTGACAGCAAGCAGCATTGAAGCAAAAAGATGCCAAAAATACTCAGCAGGCCAGGCAGCATACATGGAGAGAGAAACAGAGATAATGTTGCTCGTCAGTGATCTTTAGTCAGGTCCATTCCTTCAGCTGGAGTCATAGAGTCATAGGGTGATACAGTGTGGAAACAGGCCCTTCAGCCTAACTTGCCCACCATGTCCCAGCTACACTCGTCTCACCTCCCAGCATTTTGTTCATATCCCTCCAAACCTGTCTAACTGTTTCTTAAATGTTGCGATAGTCCCTGCCTCAACTACCTCCTCTGGCAGCTAGTTCCATACACCCACCACCCTTTGTGTGAAAAGGTTACCCCTCAGATTCCTATTAAATCTTCTCCTTAATCCTACGTCCTTTGGTCCTCGATTCACCTACTCTGGGCACGAGATTCTGTGCATCTACACGATCTATTCCTCTCATGATCTTGTACATCTCTATAAGATCACCCCTCATCCTCTGGCGCTCCAAGGAATAGAGTCCCAGCCTGCTCAACCTCTGCCTATAGCTCCGACCCTCTAGTCCTGGCAACATCTCTGACCCTTACCAGCTTGACAACATCTTTCCTATAACACGTTGCCCAGAACACGGAGATACAAAGAACTGCAAATGGTGGAATCCTGTGCAAAACACAAAGGGCTGGGGCAACTCATTGGGTCAGGCAGCATTTGTGGAGGGAATGGATAGGTGAAGCTTCAGGTCGGGATCCTTCTTCTTAGTTTAGTTTGGTTTAGTTTAATTTAGAAATACCATGCGGAAACAGGCCCTTCGGCCCACCGAGTCCGTGCTAAACAGCGATCCCCACACACTTGCATTATCCTACACACACACACACACGAGGGACAATTTACAATTACACCCCAAGATAATTCACCTACAAACCTGTGCGTCTTTGGAGCGTGGGCGGAAACCAGAGATCTCAGAGAAAACCCACGCAGGTCACAGGGAGAACGTACAAACTCCGTACAGATGGCACCCGTAGTCGTTTTTTTAAAATGAGATGTCGTCCATCCATTCTCTCCGCAGATGCCGCCTGACCCACTGAGCTACTCAAGCACTTTGCCATCGGATCTGATCGTATGGCTTGCAAAACAAAGCTTTACACTCTACCTCGCTACACGTGACAGTAACAGGCTGGAGCTAAACATGCTGCTGGATCAGCGACAAACACACTGGCCCAAGCTGTTAGCCGTGACGACTGCAAAAATGAACCGAGGGAAATAATCAGGGGAGCAGCGTGGTTACTTCAGCTCGCTGTTAAAGCAACATGAGGTGCCGGAGTTAAGTGCCCAAATGATGCACGAACAAAGCATCAAAAACGTCAAGGGAATGGGATACAAAGGAAAACAAGAGCGTGATTTGTTTCTGAATGCAGAATCATTTGCCAGACAGTATGCGTCTCGTTCTCTCGGATGTGAAATACCAAGTCTGACGTCTGTTGCTGAGAGCCGAAAAATGCCTCGTGGTCCCTCTCCCAAATATTACGTGCGAAGCCGAAATTCTGCTCAACTTGAAGCTGTCTACGGATAAATACTGGTAGGAAGGAACTGCAGGTGCTGGTTTCTTCAGTCTGAAGAAGGGTCTCGACCCAAAATGTCTCCCATTCCTTCTCTCCAGAGATGCGGCCTGTCCCGCTGAGTTACTCCAGCATTTTGTGTCTATCTACAGATATATAAATAACTAGACCAAGTGGACCCGTTGGGCCCATTCCTCGTAGAGGGGGGACAGGGAAGGGGAGAGGGTGTCGTCACTGAGTGAGCCCTGGACTCAAAGCCTCCCCTGTATTGGTGTAGCACCCTCAACCCCCACATTCAATCCCCCTTATCCCCCCCCTCCTCCCCCCCACTGACCCACTCCATCCCACCTACCAGACCCCCACTTGTCCCTCCCCTGCCCCCACCCCCCCAGCCCTGCCTCCACCCCCCCTCCCCCTCTCCTGTCACCCACCTCCCTCCCCTCCCCACACCCACATTCTCCCCTCCCCCACTCTCCCTTCCCCCCACCCCCACTGTTCCCCCACCCCCACTGCCCCCTCCCCCCACCCCCTCCTCCCCATACCCCCTCTCTCCGACCCCCTCCCCCCCGACTCCCCCCACCCCCACTGTCCCCCTTTTCCCCCCACCCTCCCCTCCACCTAGTCGGCCGCCACGCCCACTCCCCTCCGTGGAGCTGTTGGCTGCGAGAGGCACTTACCAGTGCCCGTGCGTTCAACGTTGACTGTCGACGGGCGAGAGGTGAGGGAACGACTGTTGCCGGGCAAGAGGCAAGAGGCCGTGGCCATTGTGGGCTCCACCTTTTCTTGGTCATCGGTGCCGGCTCTGATTTGTTCTGTACCTTTTCACACCTCCAGTTTCCCTCTCCCCTGACTCTCAGTCTGAAGAAGGGTCTCGACCCAAAACGTCACCTACTCCTCTCCAGAGATGCTGCCTGACCCGCTGAGCTACTCCAGCATCTTGTGTCTTTCTTCGGTGTAAACCAGCATCTGTAGTTCCTTCTGGCACATTGACTCAATTAGCTCTTCAGTTCAGGAAAACACAGCCATGTCATGTTAGGATAATAAATGTAAAAAAGTCTTTTGTTCTCGCTTGCTGCTAACCTTTTGCCAATTATTTTTAAATCGGTGACATGTGGCTACCCATTTTGTTGGATCATTGCTTCATCGGTAGCTTTGTTAAGGTCATGGTTGTGGGATCAAGTTGTACCCAGAGCAGCAGTGAAGGAGTGTAACATTGTCAGAGGTGCAGTGTTATGGGTGAAACATTAAATACACGTTTGGGCTCTTTGGTGGAAACTTAAGATTTCTACTTTCAAGATGGAACTAGATAGAGCAAGGTAGAGTTAGATAGAGCTCTGGGGGCCAGTGGAATCAAGGGATGTGGGGAGAAGGCAGGCACAGGTTACTGATTGTGGGTGATCAGCCAAAATCACAATGAATGGTGCTGCTGGCTCGAAGGGCCAAATGGCCTCCTCCTGCACCTATTTTCTACGTTTCTATGTAAGATAAGCGGGGGAGTAATCGATAATTATTTTTAAACAAACTGCATCATTAAAAACAAGCCACCTAGTTCTTATCATCGTGTTGATTGTTGTGTTAGTGCACATAACAGCCGCTACATTTGCAGCTTGCCATAAAGTATTTCCTCGGCCAAGAAGGGTTTTGGGCCATCAAGGAGATCAAGGCAGCTGTTACGTGAGTTTTTGTTTTCTTTATCAAAATCCTTCCCAACACTACCTTCCCTCTCTTTTATGGCAAACAATCCCAATTTCTCCACATTTGACACAGGTCTAGACCTCCTTCCTAAAATACAACGCTCAAACTGAGCCAAAACCTTAGACGCTGCCTGTCCCGTTGAGTTACTCCAGCTTTTTGTGTCTATCTTCGGTCTAAACCAGCATCTGCAGTTCCCTCCTACACAACTATCTAGTTTAGTTTAGTTTAGAGATACAGGCTCTTTCGGCCCACCGGGTCCGCGCCGCCCAGCGATCCCCGCACACTAACACTACCCTATACCCACTAGGGACAGTTTTTACATTTACCAATCCAATTAACCTACATACCTGTACGTCTTTGGAGTGTGGGAGGAAACCGAAGATCTCAGAGAAAACCCACGCGGTCACGGGGAGAGCGTACAGACAGCGCCCGTAGTCGGGATCGAACCCGGGTTGGCGGCACTGCAAGCGCTGTGAGGCAGCAACTCTACCGCTGCGCCACCGTGCCGTGTGCCATACGTAAATACGACAAACAACAAGATGATAAGAACCAGATCATTAAAGTTAGATGGAACTGGCAAGCAAAAACCTTTCAGTAGGCTTGTTGATTTAGCAGTTTTCTGGGTTTTAACCGCATTTCCCAATGCTTTATTAGAATTCAATGGTCAGGAAGCCCCCTGGCATCTGCTCCACCCCATGGTGGGGTTATTTTGGAGAAGGTTAGAGAGATATGGCAGCAGCTTTGAGCTGGATTCCAGCTCCTTTCTCAGCTTAATTGAAAATCCCTCTCTTTGGGTCCAGGAGCAGCTGCTTGGAAGGTTAAAGATCCTGACCCAGCTCCGCTCACATCATTCTGTGGCTGGAACAGGAACAACTTCATAAATTGTTGGCTTGATTTGGAGATAAAAGTACAAATTTGATTTTGTTTTTGCCTGAGCATCATGAAGCCATGAGACTGGATTCACCGCAGGTCACAGGACACCAGGCCACAACTAAATGTGTAGTTTAGACCCAAAACGTCACCCATTCCTTCTCTCCAGAGGTGCTGCCTGTCCCGCTGAGTTGCTCCAGCATTTTGTGTCTATTTTCAATGTGCAAATAAACCTATAACAGAACCATTTATCCAGATTATCTATCCAGCAAAATGCAGTAAATTGAGGCTTATTGCTTATTGCAAATTGCATGCATGGCAATTAATCAATTAAAAGCATTTATTTCTCGATTTGGGATGACATCATACACCAATCTAGCAACTTGGACCCTAAAACAGCATGATAATAATAAGTAATAGAAAGCAGACGTTGATGTTTTTGTGTTGTTTTTGTGTCTGGAAGCTCATAACCACAGAGGCCACGGTGGTGCAGCGGTAGAGTTGCTGCCTCACAGAGCTTGCAGCGCCGGAGACCCGGGTTCGATCGATAGGGAATAGGGAAACCTTTCCCCTTGGCAGAGTTGCCTAAAACTGAAGGATATGGGTTTTGGGCAATGTTGAAGAGGATTTGCAAAAGAGCTGTTACATTCAGAGGGTGCTCGGCAACGGGATCACTCTCCCATGGAAGACGGCAGAGGCAAGCGCTATCACGACGTGTAAGTATCAATGAGCACCTGGCATAGAAGGTTACAGACCCAATTGAATTAATATGGGCAGTGACTTCACGATCGGCATGGACATGGTGGACACAGGAAAGACACAAAGCGCTGGAGCAACTTAGCGGGTCAGGCAGCATCTCTGGAGAAAAGTATCGGGACCCTTCGTCAAACTCCAAGGGACACAAGGCATGTTTCAGTGATGTATTATTAATGGCGGCACGGTGGCGCAGCGGTAGAGTTGCTGCCTTGCAGCGAATGCACCGCCGGAGACCCAGGTTCGATCCCGACTACGGGTGCTGTCTGTACGGAGTTTGTACGTTCTCCACGACCTGCGTGGGTTTTCTCCGAGACCTTCGGTTTCCCCCCACACTCCAAAGACGTACAGGTTTGTAGGTTAATTGGCTTGGTAAATGTACAAATTGTCCCGAGTGGGGATATCCTATAGGATGGTGTTAATGTGCGGGAATCGCTGGTTGGCGCGGACAGGGGTGGGCCGAAAGGGCCTATTTCCGTGCCGTATCTGTATCACTAAATTATTGAAGACATAGAATCATGAAGCATGGAAACAGGCCCTTCAGCCCATCCTGCCCTTGCAAACACAATGCTCATATTCAGTAATCCCATTTGCTGCACTTCTGACGCCTATCCCTTTATACATTTCCTATCCATATACCTGAACATATTTATATTTTGTCATCCTCCCTAAACTCCCCCCCCCCTTTCTTTCCCTCTCCACACTCCCCTCCTCTGAACCCTGGCTGACATTACACCGGTTTCTCCCCTCCACCTACATTCCTTCCTCCAGCTTCACAATTTGCAACTTTTCTTTCTTCAAGCTTCACAATTCGCATCTCTTTTATCTTTATGGGCTCACGTCCGCTGTTATCTCCTCTTTGGCCTTTGTCCAACAATCTGCCTATGAAAACAAACCCTCGCCAGTGTTCTCCTATAAACGGCCATGCCCTGTCCTGCCCCTCCTCTCTTCTAGCTTTCTCACCCGCCCACCCCACTCCCTGCAGTCAGCCTGAAGAAAGATGCCGGGCCAAAATGTCACCTATCCATGCTTTCCACAGATGCTGTCTGAACTGTGTTCCTCCAGCATTTAATGCCTTTATCCCATGTATTGTTATACCTGTCTGTGGTTGCCCCTCCCCGACCATCTGTGTGCTAAAAATGTTGCCTTTCAGGTTCCTTTTAAATCTTTCCCCTCACCTTAAACCTATTCCCTCCAGTTCTCGATTGTGGGGAAAACAGTCTGTGTGCATTCACCTATCTATCTATGCACCTCATGATTTTATGCACCTCTATAAGATCAACCCGCCTCCCATGCTCCAAGGAATAAAGTCCTAGCCTGATAAGATGATTTGTTGTGGGTTTTACAGTATATTTGGCTTCCTGTTGCTGTTGGAAAAAAATCAGTTACTTTGCTGTAAACAGATAATGCTGCAAATCCTGCCCAAGCCACTTACCCCGACTCCAATTTGCTGACAGTTTAACTCAGTGACTGACCTTATTATGACCAATTCTGACTTTATTATGCTTTGCTCTCGTCAATAGTGTAGAAGTTCCTTGTATATGTACATACTTGGCCAATAAACCTATTCATTCATTCATTTAAGTGAAGGTTCTGCGGTGTTTGGGTTGGTGAACCCACTGTAATAAAGCAGTGATTCGTGTTCCTTTCCCGACGGCCTTGGAAACCAGGTCGCTTAAGCCCTTCAAAGCGAATTGATATTCAACGGAGGTGTAGATTAGAAATGACTTCAAATTGAATTATTTTAAATCCTTTTTATCTTTGTGACAATCCTCGTCAAAGCTAACGTGAACTTGCAGAGGTCAGGTTGTCGTTCATCAATGCCTTTCATATCATTACAGGCTGGAGGCCACTCGAGAGCTTTGGCGTTTCCACTCTCAAGTGAAAGGTTTTCTTTACACAGTATCAGCCAAGGCTACGTGAAATAATGATTCTGAAGCAATTAATTTTCTTGAAACAGGCTAGCCTTATTGATGACAAGAGGAGTTGAGTATAGGAGCAAAGAGGTCCTTCTACAGTTGTACCGGGCCCTGGTGAGACCGCACCTGGAGTACTGTGTGCAGTTTTGGTCTCCAAATTTGAGGAAGGATATTCTTGCTATGGAGGGCGTGCAGCGTAGGTTCACTAGGTTAATTCCCGGAATGGCGGGACTGTCGTATGTTGAAAGGCTGGAGCGATTGGGCTTGTATACACTGGAATTTAGAAGGATGAGGGGGATCTTATTGAAACATATAAGATAATTAGGGGATTGGACACATTAGAGGCAGGAAATATGTTCCCAATGTTGGGGGAGTCCAGAACAAGGGGCCACAGTTTAAGAATAAGGGGTAGGCCATTTAGAACGGAGATGAGGAAGAACTTTTTCAGTCAGAGAGTGGTGAAGGTGTGGAATTCTCTGCCTCAGAAGGCAGTGGAGGCCAGTTCGTTGGATGCTTTCAAGAGAGAGCTGGATAGAGCTCTTAAGGGTAGCGGAGTGAGGGGGTATGGGGAGAAGGCAGGAACGGGGTACTGATTGAGAGTGATCAGCCATGATCGCATTGAATGGCGGTGCTGGCTCGAAGGGCTGAATGGCCTACTCCTGCACCTATTGTCTATTGTCTATTGATAGTTGCTGACCTCTGTCTCAAACAATCCGCTTTGGTTTTATATTTCAGTTTTGTATAATTTTACCGTTGGCATAAGATGGGAGTGCAAGCACTTATGAAATGATATAAAATTTCATGTCTTCTATTTTCAGTCTAATTGTCCAGATTACTTTGCTTGCAAGGTCATGTTTTGGCTCACAGGGAACAAAGATTACTTTCGGAAAATGGGTTCTTGCAATAGGAATCAGAAAAAGTAGATTAGGAGGATGTTTACTTTAGGGTTACCAGGAAATCAAGTGGAGAATCTTTAAACAGCAAACGGCTCCGATTGTTCTCAAGAGTCATAGTGTGGAAACAGGCCCTTCTGCCCAACCCGACTCACGTGTGGCTGCGTGGGGGGTGGTGGGGTGGTGTGGGGGAAACCTTTCTTTTTTTAGGTCTCTTCCTCGGGGCGCGGCTCGGCCGCGGGGCCTTCCATCGCCCGGTACGGCCGTGGGGCCTTCCACCGCTCGGTGCGGCTTGGCCGCGGGACGGTTCAGCGCTCAGTGCGGCTCGGCCGCGGGGCCTTCCATCGCCTGGCACGGCTGCTGGACTTAACATCGCCGGCGCGGCTTGGCCGCGGGACTTAGCAGCGCCCAGTGCGGCTCGGCCGCGGGACTTAACATCGTCGGCGCGGCTCGGCCGCCGGGCCTTCCATCGCCCGGTACGGCCGTGGGGCCTTCCACCGCTCTGTGCGGCTTGGCCGCGGGACAGTTCAGCGCTCGGTACGGCTCGGCTGCGGGGCCTTCCATCGCCCGGCACGGCTGCTGGACTTAACATCGCCGGCGCGGCTCGGCCGCGGGACATAGCAGCGCCCGGTGCGGCTCGGCCGCGGGACTTAACATCGCCGGCGCGGCTCGGCCGCGGGGCCTTCCATCGCCCGGTATGGCTCGGCCGCGGGACGTTTCAGTGCCTGGTGCGGCTCGGCCGCGGGGACCTCCATCCCCTTGCGGGGGCTGGGCGGGTCGGTCGCCTCGGTAGGGGTCGAGCTGTCCGTCCGTGGGCGTGGGGGAAGAGAGTGGAAGTTTTGTTGCCTTCCATCACAGTGAGGGGGTGTTTGGAGTCACTGTGATGAATGTTTGTGTTGGGGTCGTGTGTCTTGTGTTCTTTTCTTTTTTGTTGTGTTTTGTGACTGCTGGAAATGTAATTTCGTTCAGTATCTCGGTACCGAATGACAATAAAGCTCTGCATTGTATGTCCCATCAATACTATTCCCGCCTGCCTGCGTTTGCCCCATGTCCCTCTAAACCTGTCTGATCCAAGTACCAGTCTATCTAAACCTGTCTGATCCAAGTACCAGTCTAATTGCTGCTTAAATGTTGCGATATTCCCTGCCTCAACTACCTCCTCCGGCAGCCCGTTCCATACACCCACCACTCTTTGTGCTGAAAAGTTACCCCTCAGATTCCTAGTGGCGGCATGGTGATGCAGTGGTGGAGTTGCTGCCTTACAGCACCAGAGACCCAGGTTCAATCCTGGCTACGGGTGCTTTTCTACTGTACGTTCTCCCTGTGACCTGGGTGGGTTTCTCCAATTCAGTTTCCTCCCACACTCCAAAGACGTGCAGGCTTGTAGGTTAATTGGCTTGGTATATATGTAAAAATTGTCCCTAGTGTAGGATAGTGTTAACGTGCGGGAATCGCTGGGCCAAAGGGCCTGCTTCTGCGCTGTATCTATCTCTAAAACTAAAACTAATACCTAAAAATCCCTATAAACCTTTCCCCCTTCATCTGTGGACCAATTCTATTTACTTCCCCTGAATGAAGATCAACTTAAACATCGTGGAGCTCGCAGTCCCTGGTTAGAGACCGACTTCGGGAGCTCCAAGCCATGGGAGGAGTTGGCTGCGCCTAACGGCTGCGGCTCTCTGGCAGTCTGTTGTCTTTTTTTCTTTTTTTTTGTTTGTGTCGGTGTTGGGATGGTTTTTGTTTCTGTTTTTGGCTGTGTATGTGTGGTGGGGGGTTGTGGGGTGGGGGGGGGGGGGCGGGGGGAAACCTTTCTTTTATTGGGTCTCTTCCCCTGGGCGCGGCTCGGCTGCGGGCCTTCCAACGCCCGGCGCGGCTCGGCTGTGGGCCTTAACATCGCAGGCGCGGCTCGGCCGCGGGACGTTTCAGTGCCCGGTGCGGCTCGGCCGCTGGACTTAACATCCCCCGGTGCGGCCGCGGGACGTTTCAGTGCCCGGTGCGGCTCGGCCGCGGGACGTTCAGTGCCCGGTGCGACTGCGGGACGTTTCAGTGCCCGGTGCGGCTCGGCCGCGGGACGTTTCAGTGCCCGGTGCGGCTTGGCCGCTGGACTTAACATCGCCCGGTGTGGCCGCGGGACGTTCAGTGCCCGGTGTGGCTTGGCCACTGGACTTAACATCGTCAGCGCTGTTCGGCCGCGGGACGTTTCAGTGCCCGGTGCGGCTTGGCCGCTGGATTTAACATCGCCCGGTGTGGCTGCGGGACGTTTCGGTGCCCGGGGCGGCTCGGCCGCGGGGCCTTCCATCCCCTTGCGGGGGCTGTGCGTGTCGTTTGCCTCGGTAGGGGTCGAGCTGCCTGTCCGTGGGTGCGGGGGGACGAGAGGGGAAGTTTTGTTGCCTCCATCACAGTGAGGGGGTGTTTGGAGTCACTGTGATGGATGTTTGTGTTGGGGTCGGGTGTCCTGTGTTCTTTTCTTTTTTGCTGTGTTTTGTGTGACTGCTGAAATTTCGCTCGGTGTTGTGCCGAGTGACAATAAAGTGTTGTTATGTTATGTTATAGGAGCTTCGACCGCCCCGACGCGGGAGCTTGGATCGCCCTGAGGCGGGGGCTTCAATTGCCGGCTGCGGGAGCTTCGATCGCCCCGACGGATGGTTCGACTTCCCCGACCGCGGGAGAATAAAGGGGGGGAAGAAGATTTGACTTTATTGCCTTCCATCACAGTGAGGAATCCGCTGTGGTGGATGTTTATGTTAACTCATGTAGTTGTGTGTCTTGATGCTTTTTTTAGTATAGCTGTATGGTGAATCGAACATCACTGTACCTTAATTGGTATATGTGACAATAAAAGACCTTTGAAACCTTTGATGTGCCTGAACTGTGGCACAATTCTTAGTAAGAAACTAAATTTCACTTTGCATGGTACAATTTTTAATATTTAATATCTAGATTTCCTTCCATTCTTGAATACAACAATATGCTGATAAAATCTTAACGTATTATTTAATTTATTGATCGACTTCCCTTTCATTTCTCAACTGTAAATTCTACCTCCCCATGAATTTAGTTTTGTTAAATGAATATATTTTACATTTGTGTTTAATCTATTTTTCATGCAACTTGATTTTTTTCATGCACTCATTTCCTTCTTTGAGGAACATATCCGCATAGTTTAGTGTAGAGATACAGCATGGAAACAGGCCCTTTGGCCCACCGCGTCCATGTCGACCAGCAATCACCCATACACTAGTTCTATCCTACACATGAGGGACAATTTAGAGGTCAATTAATCTACAAAACTTCACGTTTTTGTAACGAGAGAGGAAACCGGAGCACCTGGAGAAAACCCACGCAATCACAGGGAGAACATACAAACTCTGTACAGACAGCACCCACAGTCAGGATCGAACCCGGGTCTCTGGCGCTGAGAGGCAGCAACTCTATCACTGCTCCATTGTGGCGTCCTAACATCTAACTGAATACCATTTGAGCATTTTCATCAACTATGCCTCAATAATCTGGGTCAGCTCTTCGCAAGCATTGATTTTCTTATTTCAGTCCAACAGTTACATACTTAACTGTTCATTATTTTGTTTTCTCTTTATAATTTTATTAAATCACTTTATTTTCATTATTCTCCCTGTGGTTCTCCCGATAAGAGGCAGATCTAGAGTTTCGAATGAATTTATCATCCTCTGTATTGTACGTAGGTTTGGCAGGATCCAATTTTTAAACTAATAAATGTGTAGGAAGGAACTGCAGATGCTGGTTTAAACCAAAGATAGACACAAAAAGCTGGCGTAACTCAGCGGACCTGATGAGTTACTCCAGCTTTGTGTCTATCTTCACTTTAATAAATGTTGATTCACCTCATTCACGGAATCAAGGGATATGGGGAGAAAGCAGGAACGGGGTACTGATTTTGGACGATCAGCCATGATCATATTGAATGGCGGTGCTGACTCGAAGGGCCGAATGGCCTACTCTTGCACCTATTTTCTATGTTTCTACACATTCCATCATTAATAGCTGTAACCTCCTAATGGTACAGATGGAAAAACTTGAAAAGTTCCTACTAATATTTTTTTCCAATTCTTTCACTCTTGCAAAAAGAAACTGAACACAATGATGTAAACCAGATAAGACTCATATTACTGATTTATGCATATTGTTTTACATTTTAACAGGTGATTACATAGAATGGAATTGATAAACTCTCTGCCCCACGTGTCTGAATTTTACTTCTATGGGGATTAGTATCTGTGATGTCAATTCCACTCCCCTGAACTCAGCTGATTCTGGAAGACAGATACTGCTTTCCCCACATGGTTCAGTTCAGCTGATCAGGTACAGGGGGTCAGAACAGGCTCCAGCTACAAAGCACATCTGGAATTCTTTGACAGTCAGCAGAAACCCAGCACCACCGTGGGGAAGATGCTGGAGTCAATTATAAAAGACGAAATTGCTGAGCATTTGGATAGCAGTAACGGGATCATTCCGAGTCAGCATGGATTTACGAAGGGGAAATCATGCTTGACAAATCTACTGGAATTTTTTGAGGATGTAACTAGGAAAATTGACAAGGGAGAGTCAGTGGATGTGGTGTACCTCGACTTTCAGAAAGCCTTCGACAAGGTCCCACATAGGAGATTAGTGGGCAAAATTAGGGCACATGGTATTGGGGGTAGGGTACTGACATGGATAGAAAATTGGTTGACAGACAGAAAGCAAAGAGTGGGGATAAATGGGTCCCTTTCGGAATGGCAGGCAGTGACCAGTGGGGTACCGCAAGGTTCGGTGCTGGGACCCCAGCTATTTACGATATACATTAATGACTTAGACGAAGGGATTAAAAGTACCATTAGCAAATTTGCAGATGATACTAAGTTGGGGGGTAGTGTGAATTGTGAGGAAGATGCAATAAGGCTGCAGGGTGACTTGGACAGGTTGTGTGAGTGGGCGGATACATGGCAGATGCAGTTTAATGTAGATAAGTGTGAGGTTATTCACTTTGGAAGCAAGAATAGAAAGGCAGATTATTATCTGAATGGTGTCAAGTTAGGAGGAGGGGGAGTTCAACGAGATCTGGGTGTCCTAGTGCATCAGTCAATGAAAGGAAGCATGCAGGTACAGCAGGCAGTGAAGAAAGCCAATGGAATGTTGGCCTTCGTAACAAGAGGAGTTGAGTATAGGAGCAAAGAGGTCCTTCTACAGTTGTACCGGGCCCTGGTGAGACCGCACCTGGAGTACTGTGTGCAGTTTTGGTCTCCAAATTTGAGGAAGGATATTCTTGCTATGGAGGGCGTGCAGCGTAGGTTCACTAGGTTAATTCCCGGAATGGCGGGACTGTCGTATGTTGAAAGGCTGGAGCGATTGGGCTTGTATACACTGGAATTTAGAAGGATGAGGGGGGATCTTATTGAAACATACAAGATAATTAGGGGATTGGACACATTAGAGGCAGATAACATGTTCCCAATGTTGGGGGAGTCCAGAACAAGCGGCCACAGTTTAAGAATAAGTGGTAGGCCATTTAGAACGGAGATGAGGAAGAACTTTTTCAGTCAGAGGGTGGTGTAGGTGTGGAATTCTCTGCCTCAGAAGGCAGTGGAGGCCAGTTCGTTGGATGCTTTCAAGAGAGAGCTGGATAGAGCTCTTAAGGATAGCGGAGTTAGGGGGTATGGGGAGAAGGCAGGAACGGGGTACTGATTGAGAGTGATCAGCCATGATCGCATTGAATGGCGGTGCTGGCTCGAAGGGCTGAATGGCCTACTCCTGCACCTATTGTCTATTGTCTATTGCTCCTATTTACTAGCCGAATCCAGGCCCATGAAACCATTTATGATATGATCTGCATGCTATCATCCCACAGGGGCGGCACGGTGGCGCAGTGGTGAAGTTTCTGCCTTACAGCACCAGAGTCCCGGGTTCGATCCTGACTATGGGGAGAAGGAGGAGTTGAGTATAGGAGCAAAGAGGTCCTTCTGCAGTTGTACAGGGCCCTAGTGAGACCGCACCTGGAGTACTGTGTGCAGTTTTGGTCTCCAAATTTGAGGAAGGATATTCTTGCTATTGAGGGCGTGCAGCGTAGGTTTACTAGGTTAATTCCCGGAATGGCGGGACTGTCATATGTTGAAAGACTGGAGCGACTAGGTTTGTATACACTGGAATTTAGAAGGATGAGAGGGGATCTTATCGAAACGTATAAAATTATTAAGGGGTTGGACACGTTAGAGGCAGGAAACATGTTCCCAATGTTGGGGGAGTCCAGAACCAGGGGCCACAGTTTAAGAATAAGGGGTAGGCCATTTAGAACAGAGATGAGGAAAAACTTTTTTAGTCAGAGTTGTGAATCTGTGGAATTCTCTGCCTCAGAGGGCAGTGGAGGCCAATTCTCTGAACACATTCAAGAGAGAGCTAGATAGAGTTCTTGAGGATAACGGAGTCAGGGGGTATGGGGAGAAGGCAGGAACGGGGTACTGATTGAGAATGATCAGCCATGATCACATTGAATGGCGGTGCTGGCTCGAAGGGCCGAATGGGCTTCTCCTACACCTATTTTCTATTGTCTATGGGTACCGTCTGTACGTTCTCCCTGTGACTGCGGGTATTCTACGGGTGCTCCGGTTTCCTCCCACACTCCAAAGATGACAGATTTGTAGGTTAATTGGCTTCTGTAAATTGTCCCTAGTATGTAGGATAGATAGCGTTAGTATACAGGGGTGGAACATCACTGATTGGCGTGAACTCAGTGGGAGGAAGGACCCGTTTCCACGCTGGCCCTCTAGTGTTTGATCTTTTTTTCCACCCTGGGAAAAAGATTCTGACTGTCTATCCTATCATTCTGTTATCTGGTTCCCCATCATTCTGGTAAACCTCCTCTGCACCCTCTCCAAAGCCTCCACATCCCTCCTGTAATGGGCCGACCCAGAACTGCACGCAATACTCCAAATACTTGATGACTGCCCTTTATTTTTCTGGAAATATCTTGCCGATAACTAACTTTCTTTTCCAAATTAGCCATAAGCTTTTCCTCTCGTTTTGTTTAATGGATGTCTAAGCATTGGGCTGCTAATCATATTGCTAAAGAAGTTGCTGTACAAGAATGTAATATCCACTTCACATAACAAATGGGATTTTTCCTGAAAGATTTTCTTGGCTTTTTGTTTCATCTGTTCTTCCCTCCAGTTTATTTTCTGCTAATATTTTCCATAGCTTACAACCTTATGTTCCAGAATCATCATTCCTGTTGATTCCTGCACTTGCTGATCACTCAATTTGGCACTAAAGACGGGGGGGGGGGGGGGGGGGAGGGGAAACAACTTCAGTTATATTTTTGGATTCTAGATATCTTCTGATGCAGTTCTCAGAAGATATCTTCAAGTTACCATGATCGTTCTCTAATCAATCCCGATTCTTGGAGGAAACACGGACTTAACCTCTGGCCTGATGATTCATCGGGAGAGGCATACATAGCTCAACATGTGTAGAAATAGCATCATGTTTATTGACAAGTAGGTTTTTCATGCTCTTAGTACTTCCAAATCACCGTGACGCCAATAGTGATGCATTTAAATGAAATTCATTTTTGTCCACTCACCTACTCGAACCCAATTTGCAAATCTGATTTGGTGTAATATGAACTGTGACTAATAGCCGTTTCCAAATAATTATTAATGTTCTTCGTTCTGCACAGGAACTTTAACTAATACAGCAACTTCTAACCAGCACTGCAAATCACATTGATACACACTCATGTGCAAATGTATTCAAACAGTTCAAGGAGGGAAAGCAAGGCAGTGACTTATTCATGAATGTCACTGGAGAACAAGATCTCCTACTGGTAATGTGCAGGAAAGAACTGCAGATGCTGGTTTAAATGGAAGGTAGGCACAAGATGCTGGAGTAACTCAGCAGGACAGGAAGCATCTCTGGACAGAAGGAAAGGGTCTCGACACAAAACGTCACCCATTCCTTCTCTCCAGAGATGCTGCCTGTCCCGCTAAGTTACTCCAGCATTTTGTGCCATACTGGTAATCTTGGGCAGGGGGAAAGGAAAAAAAGACCAAGAAAGAATATATACACAAATATATTATTAAGAATATATTATCGGTTCATCACCGCTTAAGGCATTGTATGAAAATTTGTGTGCACCTTTTCTGAGAGGTATTTTAGCATTTAGTTCTAGTGGCAGTCTGGCCCTGGGGATTTTCAATTATACAAATGTGAATATGTTTTCCGTTATATATAAACTGAACGGATTAAATTTATTTACCAGGTTTATTAGGACAAAGCCAAGAGCAAAATTTGATTTGCTACTGCCCTCACACTGGAAACAGAAAAATAAGTGGTTGTAATTATTTTTTTTTTAAAGAAGGTTTTCACTGAGTTACAGTCCTCGGGGAACATGAAATGCAGTCCTGCTGCACCCATACTGAACAAGAGGGTCCAATGCCTACTAGAAGAATCAATGGGTCAAGCAAGTGTGGCTTTGAACAGGGGTGTTGCATGCCGCTGTGGTCAATTATTCTCAAATCTGGTCATCTTCAGAAATCTGTCTTTTTCCTCTGGTCACCTCATACAAACTGTAGCAGAAGCGTCCAGGTCGCGGGGCTGGAAACTGGAAGTGTCCTGAGCTAATTCTGCTACCACCATCGGCTACTGTACAAGTGATGGCTCCCACTGATTGTCGCCGGAAGCTTGCGCCCCTTTTCAGGACGGACGATGACAGCGATGTAACATTTGAGCGATGGACACGAAAGAAGAATACACACTGTCACCTTAAACAACGGAGTCCCTAATGGAGCCAAACTCTTGCAGATTGATATCTAACAAATTTAATTTAGAGATAGAGCGTGGAAACAATCTCTTCAGCCACGCTGACCAGTGATCATCCCGTACATTAACACTATCCTACATAACAAGGCCAATTTTAATGAAGCCTCAGAAGGCAGTGGAGACCAATTCTCTGAATGCATTCAAGAGAGAGCTAGATTGAGCTCAAGGATAGCGGAATCGGGGGGTATGGGGAGAAAGCAGGAACGGGGTACTGATTGAGAATGATCAACCATGATCACATTGAATGGCGGTGCTGGCTCGAAGGGCCGAATGGCCTCCTTCTGCACCTATTGTCTTTTGAAGCCAATTAACCTATAAACCTGTATGTCTTTGGAGTGTGCAAGGAAGCCGGAGCACCCGGAGAAAACCCACGTGCCACAGAGAGAATTTCATTAAATAAGAAAGGAAGTAAGTAAGCAAGTAAGAATTTCATTGTTGTATCTGGGACATGTGGCAATAACACACACTTGACTATGTACAAACTCCATACAGAGAGCAGTCGAGGTCAAGTTTGACCCTGGGTCTCTGACGCAGTAAGGCAACAACTCTGCCACTGTGCCACCCTTAACAAGGAACGGAGGTAAATAAGTAGGTGGAATGGGACGATCGGAGTTGCCAGCAGGCACCCAATCTTCCAAATAGCCTTCTTCTGCATTATAAGAAATCCACTGGCAGAACAAGAAACCAACATCATCATCCTCTCTCTGGACAATGTCCCCACTGATGAGGCTCCACATACACTCGTTTGGGAAGGATGAGCAGACAACCCACAATCCTGACAAGAGATTCCTGATACTTTAGAAGGTCTGAAGTGGCAAAAAAATTACCATGTTTACTGAAGAAATTATTTAACAGCATTCTCAAAACCGTCTTGAAATAATGTAACTTTCCCACCAACTTATGTGAATTCTTTGCCAAAGGTCAGTCTTTCTTGATGGTCACCTATAAGAATTATGTAGGAACTACACACTGAGTAAAAGAGCTGCAAAATTATTTTTAATATTTGAACAAATCAGAGTTGGGTCAATTTGAAGTTTGTGATTTCAGTTCCTTTGCCACTAGGATAGGCTGATTCAAGATGTGTGGCACCGAGAACTAAAATGCATAATGCCCAATATAACAAGCTGCCTAGCAAGTACAATATTATTAATAATTTCAGAAGTAAACAGGTTATTATGTATGACAACAGATTAACAATCCATGGATTTCATTGCGAATTGAACATAATAACGCAGAATTTATCATTAGTGGTGAGTCAACCATACTTGCCAATAACTCACTAAGGACAAGGGATAGGGAGGGAGAGATGGAAAATAACAGCACATAGCTTGCAGTGCTTCCACCAAGACTAAGTTGCCAGAAAGTGTCACCTCTATTCACAGGAGTGATACCCTATCGAGTAATGAAATAATGAACAACAATGGGTGGCATGGTGGCGCAGCGGTAGGCGATGCCTTACAGCGCCAGAGACCTGGATTCGAACCAGACTACGGGAGCTTGTCTGGAGAGTTTGTACGTTCTCCCCGTGACCTGCATTCTCCCCGTGTCCTCCCACACCCCACAGAGGTACAGGTTTGTAGGCTAATTGGCTTTGGTATAATTCTAAATTGTGTAGGACGGTGTTAGTATGCGGGGAGAGCTTGTCGGCGCGGACTTGGTGGGCCAATGGGCCTGTCTCCACTCTGTATCTCTAAACTAAACGTAAACTAGAAATTCCCCTTCGTTTCACAACACAAATGCCTTATTTGCAGCAATCAAATGGGTATTTTAAATTTAAGCACATTGGCATCAACTAACGAACCCCACTGTCCTTTGTTAGAATTTTTACAGCTTGTCACTATCTCACGCATTCATCTTCCACATTTTTTGTATTAACAACAACACTATTTGTCTGGAAGATCATTCCTTTCACGTTGTTACAAGTAACTGTGGATTGCCATCTCACCTGTAACTCCTGTGGACATTCAGCAGTAGAATGACAACTGCTACAGAATAACATGCAGTGAAAGGGGAACCAAAGAGTTTAGTGAGAGACCTCGTTCTGTGCTCCCATTGACCTACCTGCCAATTTAAAACAGAAAGGAGAAAGAAAATTAGAAATGCATGAAAGAAACAAGGCTCCACAATGTATCGCAAGTCATGAGGAAGGAGAACACATTGGTTTTCATCAGTGGGAAAGAACTGCAGATGCTGGTTTAAATCGAAGATAGACACAAAATGCTGGAGTAACTCAGCAGCATCTCCGGAGAGAAGGAACGGGTGACGTTTCAGGTCGAGACCCTCTGAAGAAGGTTCTGAAGAAGGGTCTCGACCCGAAACGTCACCCATTCCTTCTCTCCAGAGATGCTGCCTGTCTCCGCTGAGTTACTCCAGCATTTTGTGTCTACCTTCGGTTTTCATCAGTATATATTTGACCCTGAAACAGCGCGGCATTCTTGCAGCATTTAAGACTGATCTAAAACAAAAGGATGAAATTTAACTGTAATGATGGTCCAATACTATTTCATCAACGCAAAGGCATGGGCAGCTTGTTCGTTCAGAGAAAGAAGATACGAACCTTAATTTACATGTTCTGTGCTAATATCACACAAAACATGATCTAAACCCAAAAAAATCAATGATTGGATTCAATGATTGGCTTTATTGTCACATGTACCTTGGTACAGTGAAATGCTTTGTTTTCCACACAACCTGGTAAAATCAAAGAGCAGACCTCGTCTAGGCAGTACATGTGTCGCCACTTTTCTGGCCCCAAAAAGGTACGCAAGGCATTTGAGATTATAGGTACACAAAGTTCACTGAAGGATACTCAACGCTTCCTGTATTGAAACCTTACAAATGTGCTAGAACTTTGTATATTTAAAGGTCATTGTTAAAGAGTCTTCTCTATTTTTGAACATGTGACACAAATGTCAGCAGAAACCCATCCTTTTACGGGACTCAAATCTATTTTGGCTCTTTATGCAATTTCCAAACATTCACTTCAATCTTTGCTTTTGAATGACTTAGACATTAGTCGGTAAGGTCGCAAAAAGAAAGCTTCCAAATTTAGGAACCATTCAATACACTCTGTCGGAGGTCAGCTGCTATACAAAATGCCACTCAATAACCCATCAATATTTATATCAAAATATTCATGTTCTTTGAACAGGGAGTTGACCGCTTGCTTAATCTCAATTTGGTGCCTGCGAAGATTACCTTCATCCAAACGCTATAAACGTTAGCACGAAAGCAACGCTCTCTTGAACAAGTGAAACAATTTACTGTTTCCAACTGAGAATAAAAATACGACTCAAATTATTATCCTGTTAAAATCTTATTGTAGACTGAGAATTCAACAGGGCGTTACTTGAAATAAAACTGCACGGTGCAGGTCCTCTTCCAAACTGGTTGTACTCACCTTGTGCAGGCCGTTCCCAGATTAAGAAAACACAATTGATGTACAGCCCGTACGTACGATTGAGCATTTGAGAGACTGGCAGGATGGACTTGCCGGCTGCTGTGGGACTTGCAGGCATCTTCTGCCGTGTGGGAACGCAGTTCTCAGCCGCATTTCTGACTTGCAAACTTTCCGGGTTACGAACATAATGGAATGGGACAGAGACACTTGGAAACTGTGGCTTACCAAAAAAAGACCAAGAGCTGGAGTAACCAAGAGCGGGTCAAAAAGCAGCATTTCCGGAGAACATTAATTGTTTCAGGTTGGGACCGACCCAAGACATTATCGATCCATGTTCTCCAGAGATGCTGCCTGAGCAGCTGAGTTACTCCAGCACTGTGTACAGTGTCCAGAACTGTATTCTCTGGAACAGAACCCTGCCATAACCTGGGGATATCCTGTTTTGAGAAGATGTCGACAGTGGGGTGCCGAATAACTTCTGTTTTAACATCCTGCATCTGCCTCAGCATCTCCTAGGATACATGGAGCATTCAGATTAAAAGCTCTCTCTTTTCTATGATCAAAGGACTGGACAAGCTAGATTCAGGAAAAATGTTCCCAATGTTGGGGGAGTCCAGAAGCAGGGGCCACAGTCTAAGAATAAAGGGGAGGCCATTTAAAACTGAGATGAAAAAAATATTTTTCACCCAGAGAGTTGTGAATTTGTGGAATCCTCTGCCACAGAAGGCAGTGGAGGCCAATTCACAGGATGAATTTAAAGGAGAGTTAAATAGAGCTCTAGGGGCTAGCGGAATCAAGGGATATGGGGACGGCAGGCACGGGTTACTGATTGCGGATGATCAGCCATGATCACAATGAGTGGCGGTGCTGGCTCAAAGGGCCAAATGGCCTCCTCCTGCACCTGTTTCTATGCCTTTTGAAACCAATTGCAAAAAAGCACCCAGTACATTTTGTCATTTCCCACATTAGCCTTCGAGTGAATCTGCGGATTTAGTACCAGATTTATATTGGTTTACGTCATCTGTCAGAAAGACTGATTAAATAAACTTTCGCAGTTTAGTCCATCTGGAGAAACTTCTGCCATTAACTTTGGGTCCAAATTCTTGACGCAAAAGGTCAGCGTTAAATTACTTGTTGACATTTAAAGTCCTAGTACAATACACTTTTACTGGGATCAAATTCACATCAACTTCCCTAAACTTAAAGGACTGGAAGTACCACGACTAATGAAACTATTCAGCATGTTCGATGCTTAGAATATGTAGTAAATTATCATCTGAAGTTACACCATTCTGTTTGGAGTTTCTCTATTCAAATTCCTCATTTGGAATTGAGAATATAAACAATGTAGATTTTTATGAGTACTAACTGCAATGCCATGAAGTGTTAACTGAAGGCCCATCTTTCTGCTTCTCAGAATGCAAACATTCCCATGCAGTTAAATAAAATACAACTTCTGGGGTCTTTGCCAAACGAATAAAAGCAAACAGAAATCCTGGGAATAGTGCTCCTCTTAGGCAATCCCTTGGGATTAAGAATGATTTAAGAAGTGTATAAACAAAAGGGCACCACATTGGCACAGTGGTAGAGTTGCTGCCTTACTTACAGCTTCAGAGACCCAGGTTCGATCCTGACTCAATAGTCAGGTTCACGAGGTTAATCTCCGGGATGGCGGGACTGTCATATGAGAAAAGATTGGAAAGACTGGGCTTGTATTAGACAATAGTCAATAGACAATAGGTGCAGAAGGAGGCCATTCGGCCCTTTGAGCCAGCACTGCCATTCAATGTGATCTTGGCTGATCATTCTCAATCAGTACCCTGTTCCTGCCTTCTCCCCATACCCCCTGACTCCGCTATCCTTAAGAGCTCTATCTAGCTTTCTCTTGAATGCATTCAGAGAATTGGCCTCCACTGCCTTCTGAGGCAGAGAATTCCACAGATCCACAACTCTCTGACTGAAAATGTTTTTCCTCATCTCAGTTCTAAATGGCCTACCCCTTATTCTTAAACTGTGGTCCCTTGTTCTGGACTCCCCCAACATTGGGAACATGTTTCCTGCCTCTAACGTGTCCAACCCATTAATAATCTTATACGTTTCGATAAGATCTCCTCTCATCCTTCTAAATTCCAGTGTATTCAAGCCTAGTCGCTCCAGTCTTTCAACATATGACAGTCCCGCCATTCCGGGAATTAACCTCGTAAACCTACGCTGCACGCCCTCAATAGCAAGAATATCCTTCCTCAAATTTGGAGACCAAAACTGCACACAGTACTCCAGGTGCAGTCTCACTAGGGCCCTGTACAACTGCAGAAGGACCTCTTTGCTCCTATACTCAACTCCTCTTGTTATGAAGGCCAACATTCCATTGGCTTTCTTCACTGCCTGCTGTGCCTGCATGCTTCCTTTCAGTGACTGATGCACTAGGACACCCAGATCTCGTTGTACGTCCCCTTTTCCTAACTTGACACCATTCAGATAATACTCTGCCTTCCTATTCTTACCACTAAAGTGGATAACCTCACACTTATCCACATTAAACTGCATCTGCCATGCATCCGCCCACTCACACAACCTGTCCAAGTCACCCTGCAATTTTAATCCCTTCATCCAAGTCATTAATGTATATTGTAAATAGCTGCGTTCCCAGCACCGAGCCTTGCGGTACCCCACTAGTTACTGCCTGCCATTCTGAAAGGGACCCATTTATCCCCACTCTTTCACTGGAATTTAGAAGGATGAGAGGAGATCTTATAGAAACATATAAAATTATAAAAGGACTGGACAAGCTAGATGCAGGAAAAGTGTTCCCAATGTTGGGGGAGTCCAGAACCAGGGGCCACAATCTGGGAATAAAGGGGAGGCCATTTCAAGCTGAGGTGAGAAAAAACGTTTTCACCCAGAGATTGTTAATTTGTGGAATTCTCTGCCACAGAAGGCAGTAGAGGCCAATTCACTGGATGACTCTGAAAGAGAGTTAGATAGAGCTCTCAGGGCTAGCGAAATCAAGGGATTTGGGGAGAAGGCAGACACGGGTTACTGATTGTGCATAATCAGCCATGATCACAATGAATGGCAGTGCTGGCTCGAAGGGCCAAACGGCCTCCTCCTGCACCTATTTTCTATGATCCTATGATCAATGGGGCATCCGTGAGACAGTGTATCCTGTAGAGCAGACTCATTACAGAATTGTACCGTGCAATTTCTTTAACAAATCAATGGCTTGCAGGTTGCTAAACAGAAGTGGACTGCCACCATGTGATACGACTACAATCACAGAAGTATCACTCCTGTGTAACTGGATATCTCCAGAGCCAATAGTTAAGCTTTGAACGCCAGCTCCTGAATACTTTGCATCAAGAGTTATGCCCTAGATCAGAAACTCCGAACATCTACGCATTGTTTCCCTAATGCTGATAGACAATGCAACTAGGTGTTTCTCAAACATTGAATACAGCTGGCTTCATCAGCATGCGTTCATCTATATCGCTAAAGCTTTAGTAAGGTAAAATAATTTTGCCATGCGTGTCCAAGATCTTTAGGGAGGGCCAAAACAATGTGCAAAATACATCATTGTGCACCCACTGTAGCCTTCCTGTGTGAGATCCCCCTGGGTACTGAACTGATGCGTGGCCTCATCAGTTAGGAAGCCGGCACATCACCTTCCTGAGCTGTCACGTTCAAATGCAAGGAAAGACACAAAATGCTGGAGTAACTCAGCAGATCAGGCAGCATCCTTGGAGAACATGGATGGGTGACATTTTGAATATGGATAGGTGACCCAAAACATTACCTATCCATGGTAATAACGGTTTAAATGAGTTAGGAAAGGAGCTAACTAAAATGCATCATCTCGTACTTCACATTACTGATAATCAACAAAACAAAAATGACAACGTTGGAAATCTAAAAGCAAAATATGCTGGAAACATCGAATAGGTCAGGCAGCATCTGCAGAAATGAAAAGAGCTAACATTTTAGGTCAAAAGCCAATCTTGAGAACTGGGGGAAAAAAAGGGAAGTTTAGGAAAGAATAGTTTTCTGATAAAGGATTGCTTTCTCCGATGTAGTGGAGTCAACAATATGAACATTGACTGAACCTACCTGATTTCCCGGTTGCTCAGCACTTTAACTCCCCCTCCCATTCTCAATCTGATCTTTCAGTCCTGGGCCTCCTACATTGTCAGAGTGAGGCCCAGCGCAAATTGGAGGAACAGCAGGGAAGAGAAAAAGACATTCTGGCCTTTCATCACAGTGAGGAGGGACTGGAGGAGACTCACTGTGATGGATGTTTCTTTTTGTTTGGTGTTAGTTGTGATTGTATGTGTTATTGCATTTTTATTGATTAATCTTATTGGTCTTATTGTTCAACTGCGGGTAATTTTTCATTTCACTGCACATTTATGTGTATGTGACAAATAAACGACTATTGACTATTGAGCACCTCATATTTTGCTTGGGTTGCTTACTGCCTAGCAGTATGAACATTGACTTCTCTAACTTCAAATAGCCCTTGCTTTCCCTCTCTCCATCCCCTCCCCCTTCCCAGTTCTCCCACCAGTCTTACTGTCTCCGACTACATTCTATCTCTGTCCCTTCCACTTCCCTGACATCAGTCTTAAGGGTCTTGACCCGAAACGTCACTCATTCCTTCTCTCCAGAGCTGCTGCCTGTCCCGCTGAGTTACTCCAGCATTTTGTGTCATGAACATTGATTGCACACTACATTGCAATTTGTTCAAACTGGGAAGAAGGGTCTCAACCCAAAACGTCACCCATTCCTTCTCTCCAGAGATGCTGCCTGGCCCGCTGAGTTACTCTAGCTTTTGTGTCTACCTTCTCTTTAATTAATGATTGTACATACTCACAATAAGACCAGGAGTTCTACACTTTGTTTAGCAATAGATTCAGGTTTATTCTTGAAGCCCCTTCACTGAATATAAATGAATCTCTGAGAGTTCTAACAACAGGTTTAGATGCAGGCAAGTGGGACCAGTGTCGAAGGGACACGTTGGTCGGTGTGGGTAAGTTGGGCCGAAGGGCCTGTTTCCACACTGTATGGCTCTCTGAGTTAGAAGCATGACCAGATATTTTTACTGCAACATTTCAAACATTCTTATTTGCTCTCACCTTTTCTTTTCAGATTTCGCTACTTTGAGATTTCACATTATCTTAATTTTCTAAGTCCTGTAATCAAAGGTACCATTCTAAGAGTGGTGGACGTTCGCCACATCAAGGATAAAACTCAATTGTAACATATCCAAAACACATCTTGTGCTGAATTAATTTGAAATTTCAGAACATAGAATTCTTTGTGTCCTCGTAATGCAAGCAGTTTCACATACAAATAAATATTAACCTGGAGGTATTCTGGATCTGTGTTCGGAATCGATCTTCAAAACAGCGCAGAAAATCAACACAGAATTAAACAAACGTTGTCTGGGGACTCAACCCGGCCACTCCCTCTTCTGCCCTCTCGCATCAGGCAAGAGATAACGAAGTTTGAAAACGCATACCTCCAGATCCAGGGACAGATTCTTGCCAGCTGTTATCAGGCAATTGAACTTTTCTCTCACCCGAGATGCTGCATGACCCGCTGAGTTACTCCAGCATTGTGTGTCTTCCTTCCCATTTATCTCATTGGAAACCTTTGAACTATCTTAATCAGACTTTATCTTGCACTAAATGTTCTACCCTTTATCCTGTATCTGCACGCTGTGGATGCCTTGATTGTAATCATGTATAGTATTTTTCATTGCTGGATTGCAGGCAACAAAAAGCTTTTCACTGTACCTCGGTACACGTGACAATAATAAACAAAACTAATACATGCTGATGGCAAAATTCTAAACGGGTTGTTCTTAAATCTGTGGCATTAACTGCAATCCCAAAACATTTCCATAGATCCTCAAAACTAATACAAGGCCGCAAGATTAATTTTTTAATACATTTTCGCGGCTTCATCTGAGGACATTGGCCAAAAATTTAAGTAGGAAAGAACTGCAGATGCTGGTTTAAATCAAAGATAGACATAAAATGCTGGAGTAACTCAGCGGGACAGGCAGCATCTCTGGAGAGAAGGAATGGGTGATGTTTCGGTTGAGACCTTTCTTCAGACTGATTCAGTCTCACCCATTCCTTCTCTCTAGAGATGCTGCCTATCCCGCAGTTACCCCAGCATTTTATCTCTATCTTCAGCTAAAAATTTAAATTGGAGCATGTTAGCATTAACCCACCAAGAGAGATGGGGAGGAAATATGGCGAATATGATGAAGGGCTTTCTGAAATAAAAATGTGAAATAAATGCTTAGTCATCCACATGGTAGATTAACTGTTAACACTATTACTCACCTTCACACTTCAAATTAAATGGCTTTAAATATATTTTTTGTCATTTCGGACTTGGTATATCTTTGGGTTTGAGTTCACTGAAATAATTCCACATTTTGAACTTTATAAAAAGCTCTAATTTAATTTCAGCTGCAGTCCAGATCAATATTTTTCCATTTAATAAAGTGATAATATATGAAAGTTATGAAACCTATCACCTCGGAAATGTATCCTGCATAAAAGGCTCTGTATTTTGCCTCCGGTCCAATCAATGGTGAAAACTTTGCAAGGTAAATAATACAAGCTTTCCCCACATACACCAAAATTAATTTCCACTTTCAAAGGTGATGTTATTCAATTAACCGCAGACTATTACAATTGCAAGCTTGAAATTGATTAAAATGGATAATGCATTGCCTCCCTCCATAACTATTCATGAAGACTGATTAGCTGTATTGTTCTTGAACAGAATTACTACACTAGAGGAATACTTTTACATGGAAGCAAATTCCCAAATAACAATTGCAAGTTGATCATCTTCAGGATGTGCTGCATTAATCAGCTAATAGGTAAGCATAATACAATTCATTGAAAAGTGTGAAATTCTTGAAATGAAGACATTAGCTTTTATTTCATTAAGCGCATGAAAGCATTTTCTACAACACTGTTGCCCCCAAACTGATCAGAACCTATCAGTAAGTGATTCCCTGTGAAGTGCATGATAAAACAATGATAAGCTAATGCAGTGTCTGTGTAAAACGTATATGACAGGGTTTCAACGGGGAAGGTCCAAACTCATTTTGCATTGGGATTTAGATCATTGACGTGGATATAAAACGCTGTAGTAACTCAGGCAGCATCTCTAGATAGAAGGAATGGGTGACGTTTCGGGTCGAGACCTTTCTTTGGACTGAGAGTGAAGAACACTCAGTGTGAAGAAGGGACTCTTCCCCAAACGTCACCCATTCCTTCAATCCAGAGATGCTGCCTGTCCCGCTGAATTACTCCAGCATTGTGTCTCTATCTTCGGTGTAAACCAGCATCTGCATTTTAGTTTAGCTTAGAGATGCAGCGCTGAAACATGCCCTTTGGCCCACTGCGACAGCACCAACCAGCGATTCCGGCACATTAACACTATCCTACATGCATGAGGGGTAATTTACACTTATACCAATTTAATTAACCTACAAACCTGTACATCTTTGGAGTGCGGGAGGAAACCGAAGATCTCGGGGGAAACCTACGCGGTCACGGGGAGAATGTACAAACTCCGTACAGACAGCAACCATAATCGGGATCAAACCCGGGACTCTGGCGCTGCAAGGCAGCAACTCTACCACTGTACCACCATGCCACAGTTCCCTCCTACACATTTAGATTATTAACTACGTTTTGCGAGCTGTATGCATGTATGTGCCAGCAAAATAAGTGATATGGCCCAACCTGTACGATCAAATTAATGTTGTGCTGCAGAGCTGGAGAGAGTGAAAACAGCGGACAGACGGAGAGAGCACCTGAAGCATAGCAGCTTGCTTTGCTCATGGCAGAATGGAAGCCAAAATATTCATGGTGTAAAACAAAGATATCTGTTTAATGCCATTGAAGCCCTGGAGAAAGACAATGGAAAGGGAACGCATGTGATGAGGCATACAAAAGGTAATAAAGTCGTCAGAAGTCTTCTCAATGGCTGAAGCAGTGGAAGGGGAACTGCAAAGTTGGTGCATTAGCTGGGAAATAGATTGGGAAAACTGTAAGCGAGAGGGTGGTAATGGGGCAACCCAAAGCCTATACAGATGAGAGGAGAAAGAAGGGCCAAACAGCCTGACCAGGCACTGTACAGACACTCCCCGACTTACACAATAGGAGATTTACGTAAACAATCCTGTACTCAGTCCCTAGTGAAATCAAGACAGTTGGTCAACTCCAGAACTATGATCACTCAAGACTACATCGGAAACAAGCCGGTAACGGCAGCGTTGCTTACCCTGAAAGCCGCATGTTGTAGAAAGTGCCCCAGATACAGCTGGACGCCGCTCAGACCGTTAATACTCAGTGAGTTATTTCGGGCAGTGGATGGTGAATCAGACTTACATAAACTCTGACTTAACGTAAAGGGTCATGGGAGTACCTGTACTGTTCTATGTTCATGAAAAAAGATAACTCAATTAAATAAGTTTTCATGTTTCTTGTATCTTGTTGTGTTTTATGACTGTTGGCAGACCAATTTCCCTCCTGGGATAAATAAAGTTCTATCCTATTGTAACAAGTTACTTCCAACAGCATCGTTCTCTTACTTTCCATCAAATGAATACAGGCTAAAATACACCAGGTGGAAAGAAATACAGCAGAATTTATGAAGTTCATTATGCACAAACTCATTTAGCTATTCAAACCATAAGAAAGAATCATTAGCTTTAATGATAACGTGGAGCAAATGTAATCAAAGGTCTTGACATCCAAAATGTAATCTGCAGCATTGAATAAGATTGAACAGACTAGTGTTCTGATCATTAATTCTGAAATTCCATCCTAATTCACATTACTAAAGGGAATAGCAATGAGATCATTTGCGTAATGGCAGCCACATCTGTTAAATACTTGATAATTGAAAGCCTAGAAACAATACGATAAACTCCACTTTATTAAAGCAAGATCTAAATGAGAATCACTCATCAGAGCAACGGGTACAGCAACGTCCTCCTCACCCAGCTGAGTGACTTAGACATAAAATGCTGGAGTAACTCAGCGGGTCAGGCAGCATCTCCGGAGAGAAGGAATGGGTGACGTTTCGGGTCGAGACCCTTCTTCAGTCTGACCTTCGATTTGAACCAGCATCTGCGATTATTTTCCTACAGCTGAGTGACTTTGTCACACAGTTTGGGAACAGGCTCTTCAGCCCAACTTGCCTATGCTGACAAAGATGCCCCAATCGACACTTGTCTCACCAGCCCTGGTTTGGCCCATATCCCTCTGGACCTTCATAAATCTCAGCCTTTGCTCAGTCACATACAATATCTGATTATTTTTTATAACAGTATAACAGAACTTTATTGTCATTCGGTATAAATACCGAACGAAATTTCAGCAGTCACAAGACACAGCAAAAAAGAAAAGAACACAGGACACACGACCCCAACACCAACATCCATCACAGTGACTCCAAACACCCCCTCACTGTGATGGAAGGCAACAAAACTTCCACTCTCTTCCCCCCCGCGCCCACGGACAGGCAGCTCGACCCCTACCGAGGCAACCGACACGCACAGCCCCCGCAAGGGGATGGAAGGCCCCGCGGCTGAGCCACACCGGGCACTGAAACGTCCCGCGGCCGAGCCGCGCCGGCGATGTTAAGTCCAGCGGCCGAGCCGCACCGGGCACTGAAACGTCCCGCGGCCAAGCCGCGCCGGCGATGTTAAGTCCAGCGGCCGAGCCGCACCGGGCACTGAAACGTCCCGCAGCCGAGCCGGCGATGTTAAGTCCCGCAGCCGAGCCGCACCGGGCGATGGAAGGCCCCGCGGCCGAGCCGCACCGAGCACTGAACCATCCTGCGGCCATACTGGACGATGGAAGGCCCCGCGGCCGAGCCGCGCCGGGCACTGTTAGGTCCCGCGGCCGAGCCACGCCGGCGATGTTAAGTCCAGCGGCCGAGCTGGAAGGCCCCACGGGCGATGGAAGGCCCCGCGGCCGAGCTGCGCCCCGGGGAAGAGACCCAATAAAAGAAAGGTTTCCCCCACCCCACCCCACCCCCCCCCCACACATACACAGCCAAAAACAGAAACAAAAACCATCCCAACACCGACACACACAAAAAAAAGACAAACAGACTGCCAGAGAGCCGCAGCCGTTAGGCGCAGCCACACGTGACCGGAGCCACTTTATCATTGGTACTTCTTTCTTTGACCTCTTCTTCTTTTCTTATAACTTTTTGGATGTTGCAAATTGTATCTGCTCAGTTCCTCTACCCTAATTGGCATAATCTTCACCACCACCTGAATAACTAAGAGGCACGAGTGCACCATTTTACAGGTAAAACAACAGGTACAATTTCACAGTTCCAGTTGGCCACTATCTCTGGAAGCATTACTCCAACAACTGCTGAACAGATAGGACATTTGACTCAGCTGAAGGCATTGCATCTCAGATTCTCTCTCTAGAAAATATTACCAATATCTAAAAATGTATTCGTGAAAATGTTTTCAGATGTGCAATAAATTCATTTATCCTCAACATGTAGAATGGCAACATTCCCAGGTTTTCTAGCTGAAAAATATGCTGACAAACACTGCATCTCACACTTTAAGCAATTACAGGCATCCTCAGGTTATGAACCCCTAGATTATGGACATCAGTACATACGGGAGAGCTCCCGTATTAAATACAAAAGTCTGATGTACATACATGAACTAGTTTCCTCTCTCTCTCCAGTTTTAATAATTGATCTTTCTTTTCAGTCTTATGTTTTGTTTGGATGCAAATTATTACAATACTGTGAAGGTACGGTTACCCTTATCGAATGATTTTAGTGTTTTTTGAGGCGTAGACAAAAATGAATTTATGGACTTATTGTTGAACTGCGGGTAATTTTTCATTTCACTGCACATTTATGTGTATGTGACAAATAAATGACTATTGACTATTATTGACGTCTGTGCGAGTTGGTTATGTAAGGACAGCCTGCAAACAGATCCCTTCATAAGTAAACGTAACCAAGACCAAATACAGAAGGTTTTACCGGCTTGCAATAAAGAGACTGATTTCATCTTTATTTTTAAACTGATTTTTTTAAAAAAGATTTCAACGTTTAAATCCATGCAATAACTTGAAAGAAGTCTGTCAGGAAAAGCGTGTGAAATGTTTGTGGTGTTTAAGTTAGCTCATCAGACATTTTCAACTTCTGAGTGAAGTACAAGATGACTCAAAGAGCCTGCTATCCATGATAAAAGTTTACAATTTGATTATTTTTAAAGTCAACACTGGAGGATCAAAGAGAATGCAGTAACATACACAAATGTCAAACGGTAAATCAATTCACAGCACCAAAATTGTTTCACAAATTGTTGAATAATGTTCACACTTGTGCAGAAACAAGTAGCTACTTCAGAAGGGATTACATTTCAGAATGGTTAGTTCTTTCTCAGTGTTACATCACCATAATCAGTCTCAACTATCTCTAAAGCTTTCAGTGGCGTACATAGACGGAGAAGACATCCACCCGAGAGGTCTTGGCTTGAAGTAAACGGGATGAATTTTAGATCCGGTTTCCAGTATAACTCGAAATTAGTAGGAAGGAACTGCAGATGCAGGTTTGCACCGAAGATAGACACAAAATGCTGGAGTAACTCAGCAGGACAGACAGCATCTCTGGATAGAAGGAATGGGTGACCTTTCGGGATGACTCTTTTGAAGAATGGTCTCAACCCTTCTTTGACATTATTGCTATTGAGGGAGTGCAGCGTAGGCTCACCAGGTTTATTCCCGGGATGGCATGACTGACATATAATAAAAGAATGGGTCGACTGGGCTTGTATTTACCGGAATTTAGAAGGATGAGAAACATATAAAATTCTTAAAGGATTGGACAGGCTAGATGCAGGAAAAATGTTCCCAATGTTGGGGGAAGTCCAGAACCAGGGGCCACAGTTTAAGAATAAGGGGTAGGCCATTTAGGACTGAGATTAGGAAAATAAATTTCACTCAGAGAGTTGTCAATCTGTGGAATTCTCTGCCACATAAGGCTGTGGAGGCCAATTCACTGGATGTTTTCAAGAGAGTTAGATTTAGCTCTTAGGACTAAAGGAATCAAGGGATACGGGGAAAAAGCAGGAACGGGGTATTGATTTTAGATGATCAGCCATAATCATTTTGAATGGCAGTGCTGGCGAAATGGCCTACTGCTGCACCTATTTTTCTATGTTTCTAAGAATAGTCCGCCTTGGTTGTTGCACCACTTCTGACTTCCATGTTCTTATCCTCTTCCTCTTCTTATCCACATTAACCTAAAGTGGCAGCTCCATGCAATAGCTACTACCTTATTCTTTAGAGAAAAGATTAATATAAAAACTTTGCAGCCTTTTACACGATCATATTCTCACCAACTAATGTTCGAACAAGCTGGTGTCTACTTTTCATCTGACTGCGTGTTTGGTGGCTCAAGTCTATTTTGTACCCGGTTCTGTAACGAAGTGATATCCTCCTTCAGCACACGATTCTTTGAAGATTTACAATTCTTGGATCATACCCGTTTGGGACCTTTAATACTACATTTGTGCTGCATTTGTACTATTTTTGCTAAAATCCAAACAAGTGAGGGAAGAGCACCATGAATAATTCATTTAGTTTAGAGATACAGCACAGAATAATGCACCATGTACCTGCCCCTGGAGTTGACTAATTTTAATGGCAAAACAGCAACAGTGCACAATAAAAGGAATAACGTCACTTGAGTTCACGTCAAGAGTGTTTAGTCAAATTTTCGTTGAAAACTGAGATGAGCTAGAAATGTTGTCATCATGTTGTGCTTTGCTTAAAATGCATTTTTAATTGCACAACGGTAAAGCAAACAACACTGCACACGTGAATATCTTCCATGTAAGCTTTTAGAGACATAGAAACATAGAAAATAGGTGAAGGAGGAGGCCATTCGGCCCTTCGAGCCAGCACCGCCATTCATTGTGATCATGGTTGATCGTCCCCACTCAATAACCCGTGCCTGCCTTCTCCCCATATCCCTTGATTCCACTAGCCCCTAGAGCTCCATCTAACTCTCTCTTAAATCCATGCAGTGATTTAGCTTCCACTGCCTTCTGTGGCAGAGAATTCCACAAATACACAACTCCCTGGGTGAGTTTAAACCAGAAAATAAACTTTATGGGTCATTGAGTTCTTAATAACCATAGTTCGCAAAAATAATTTATCTGCCTTACTCAATTGGAAAAAAATCTCACTGATGGAGGTAATTGAGCAGTGGTCTCTATACATGCTTCAGAATACTGCAGAATCTTAACCTTGTAAGTGCGGCATGGTTGCCTAGCGGTAGTGCTACTGCCTTACAGCGCCAGAGGTTACTAGGTTAATTCCCGGAATGGCGGGACTGTCGTATGTTGAAAGACTGGAACGACTAGGCTTGCATACACTGGAATTTAGAAGGATGAGAGGGGATCTTATCGAAACATATAAGATTATTAAGGGGTTGGACACGTTAGAGGCAGGAAACATGTTCCCAATGTTGGGGGAGTCCAGAACCAGGGACCACAGTTTAAGAATAAGGGGTAGGCCATTTAGAACGGAGATGAGGAAAAACTTTTTCACTCAGAGTTGTAATCTGTGGAATTCTCTGCTTCAGAAGGCACTGGAGGCCAATTCCCTGAATGCATTCAAGAGAGAGCTAGATAGAGCTCTTAAGTATAGCGGAGTCAGGAGGTATGGGGAGAAGGCAGGAACGGGGTACTGATTGAGAATGATCAGCCATGATCACATTGAATGGCGGTGCTGGCTCGAAGGGCCGAATGGCCTACTCCTGCACCTATTGTCTATTGTCAGAGGCCCGGGATCAATCCTGACTACAGGTGCTTGTCTGTACGGAGATTGTACGTTCTCCCCGTGGGTTTTTTTCTGAGATATTTGGTTTCCTTCCACACTCCAAAGACGTACAGGTTTGTAGGTTAATTGGCTTGGGATAAATATAAAATTGTCCATAGTGTGTGTACGATATTGATAATGTGCGGGGATTGCGGACTCGGTGGGCCGAAGGGCCTGTTTCTGCGTCGTATCTCTAACTAAATTAAAAATGAGGAGAAATTGAAACAAGGGGGAGTTTCTGCAATCACATAAAAAGAAATGCATTGCTCACTCTGATGCACAATATCTCTTCTTTCTTTACATTCCATCCATCTCAGCTATTTACTAATACTCTTACACAATTCTTTTTTCTCCAACTCTTTCTACAAATGCCCTGCGAGCAAGTCAGAGGGAAGGAAAAATATTAATATATTACAGGATAAGTGACACTAATATTAAAAACTGAGGTAAATTTCTACGAAATTGCTCATGGGGTTTTAAAAAGTAAATCTAGCAGTAGACAATTTATTTTCTAATCCTGTAATATTCACCCTCACTTTAGCTTAATATAATAATGTTCAGATAGTTTTTTTGTTTGGATTACATTTTACATTCTTTATTTCTGAACAGTTTTTTTCCTGAACTTTATTATGTGTTATGTCTTTAAGATCATCCAGACAACTCTTTTAAAGGTACAACTGTAAAAGTGGCTTCAACTTCTGCCCAAACTGAACTGCTGCAATGTATTCATGGTTTGAACCACTTATTGACCTTGCTGATAATACTACATGAAGTAGAAACCTTAGAACCCAAGTCAAGGCACTTGAGCGGAGGCACAGAAATATTGGACTTGATTTTGGAACAAACATTGCTTCAATATCTGGGAAAGGATCAGGGGTAACTGGTGGCGCAGCGATAAAGTTGTAGCCTCACAGTGCCAGACCCGGGTTCGATCCGGACTACGGGTGCTAACTGTACAGAGTTTGTACGTTCTCCTCGTGACAGCGTGGGTTTTCTCCAGGAGCTCCTGTTTCCTCTCACACTCCAAAGACGTGCCAGTTTGTAGGCTAATTGGCCAGAGTAAAGATTATAAATCGTCTATACTCTGTGGGGTAGCGTTAGTGTACGGGGCATGAGGATCGTTGGTCGGCGTGGACTCAGTGAGCCGAAGGGCCTGTTTCCGCGCTTTATTTTCTAAAACTGAAACTAAAAACTGGCAAAAACAGAAGTTATTGAAAGGATTTGTGAGAAGAAGCGAGACATTAAAAAAGAAATAACATCACTTTAAAATGTTTAATTCTACATCATTAAAGTTCAACAGCATCTTCAAAGATGAACATTGGGAAATGAGCAACAAATACGGTCACTGGAAAGACTCCAAAATACATTTTCAGTGAATTAATGGTTAGTTTTATGATTGTTAATTTTTTGTGATAGATGAGTATGTACTTCAGAAATTAGTAAAGTCTTGGTGCACTGGAGGCTTGCACAAGTGTAAAAAAAATGTAAAATTATATAAACAACAGTAATACTCACAATATTCCAGAACAATGGGTTGAAAGCAACCGCCAGGATAGCTAAATTAAACTTCAAGTTGGTCCAGTCACAGTAGCTGAAAATATCTGCCATTACTGAAATATCGACCTGAAAGAAATGATTTAAAAAATTTCTATTTCCAGTAAAAGGAGACAATTGTGTCCATGACTTAACATTTCCAAAGGATCGTTAAAAACTCACTCCCACAGAGACCAGAAAAGCCACAACTACATAGATGACTGTGCCAAGTTAGTTGATCTTTGCTGGGGTACAGATCGCATGTTTGAAATGAACAAGTGCCAAGGTGAAAATAAGAAAGGAGATAAGGATTGGCTATGGATGTGTCCCACAATCATGCCACAGTACTTACTTACATAGTAAATGGTGCAGCCTGGAGTGAGTTGTGACTTGCAATACTCAAGTCATCTGCCACCCAGGCTAACATAGCGTTTGCTTCTTAATTACTTGGTACATTTACACATGAAATTTTCAGTGATTGTGAACAAGGACAACAAGGGACCTCTGGCTCTCGAGACTTCTTCCTGCATCCACCCAGTTAAGCTCCTTGCTAGAGAATGCGTGCCTAGTCTACTCAAATGCTTCTCGTAGAGAAAACCCACCATCCTGAAACTAATCTAGTTAAACTTCAATATAATCATACATAAAATTAGATCAAAAACTTCACATAATACAGCAACTAATGTCCCAACAATTGCCTATATAATTCCAATAAGACATTTATTTCTGTAATCAAATAATCCGGTAACGAAAACTAACGTACTATTTACTTTAAAAGCACACAGAGTTCTGGAGTAACTTAGGTCAGACATTATCTCTGGAGAACATGGAGAATTACACTATTTACATTCCCAGTCACAAATAACTTGCTCATTGGCATTCAACGATTTTATGAAAGAGGACACCCAGGCTTCCTGAAACATCAACATTACTCAATCTTTTACTGTTTAAAGAACGTCCTTCTTTCCCGTTTTGTGCACCAAAGTGGATAACTCAATGTTTTTCCACATTATATTGAACCCGCCTGGCTTCTGAAACTCACTCTGCTTGTCTATATCCCCTCTCTTCCCTACTTAACTACACCTAACTTTGTAGCATCAACAAATTTGAAAATATAACATCAATATGACATTAGCCAAATCACCATTATAAACCATGACTGGCTGGGGCTTAGGTACTGATACCTGCACAGCTGCCAGAGGAGGGAGTTGAGGCAGGGACGATCCCCACTTTTATGAAACATTTAGACAGGTACATGGATAGGACAGGTTTAGAAGGTTATGGGCCAAATGCACTAGTGGCACTAGTGTAGCTGGGACATGTTGGCCGGCCGAAGGGCCTGTTTCTAGGATGAATCACTCTGACTCTAACCCACTACGGATTGACAGCTATACTCAAAGATCTCTTTATTCCCATTCTTTCTGCTTTTTGGAAAAAAAAAGCAGTTCTCAATTACATTACCCACGTCAGCACATTGGCCCGGCGGGGGCTTCAATGTCGGGAGCCACGACCGCCCCGACTTGGCAAGTTCAACAGCCTGACCGCGGGAGAAGACGGCAGGGGAAGAGAAAAGACATTCTGGCCTTCCATCACAGTGAGGAGGTGACTGGAGGAGACTCACTGTGATGGATGTTTCTTTTTGTTTGGTGTTGGTTTATGATTGTGTGTGTTATTGCATATTTTTATTGGTCTTATTGTTGGACTGTGGGTAATCTTTCATTTCACTGCACATTTATGTGTATGTGACAAATAAATTGACTATTGACTATTGCCCACTTGTCCTCCCGGATAGAGCATTATTGAAAGCCGCCTAAATATCCAAATATACCATATCTACTAGGTCCACCTCATCTAAGATAGACACAAAAAGCCAGAGTAACTCAATGGATATGGGGCAGCATTTCTGAAGAAAAGGAACAGGTGACGTTTCGGGTCGAGACCCTTCTTCAGACTTCTGAAGAAGAGCCTCGACCCGAAACATCACCTATTCCTTTTCTCAAGAGATGCTGCCTGTCCCGTTGAATTACTCCACCTTTTGGTGCCTATCGTCTGTTTAAACCAGCATCTGCAGTTCCTTCCTACACATAGGTCTTCCTCATCTATTCTACTGGTCAATAGATTATTCAAATGTGATTTCTCCTTTCTAAATCCAAATCCAACTAATTCTGCTAATTTCTGCTCTTATCAAGGTGTTGGAGTGATTATGGCCTTCAGTATAGAATCTACCATTTTTCATATTCTTAATGTTAGGTTAAAAGGTTGATAGTTGACTGTTTTTCTCCACCTCCAACCCTCTCCGCCCCCCCTCCCCCCACCAACTTTCTTAAATCTCCCCCAACGCACAAGATTCTGAAAATGACAAACAACATAGAAAATCATTTGTAAAAACTGCACAAAGTGTGAAGAAAGTAATCATGAAAGGGAAAGAAATGTTGTTGATTGCTTATGGATCAATCAAGGTGTGAATAGAGGTATGATAATGGAACTAAGTGAGGGGAAGTTCATTATCTACACCATGAGTGCAAGACAACTGTTGTTGAGAACAACATCCGCGCAGTGCTTATTTATACTGCAGAGTCTGAAGAAGGGTCTCGACCCAAAACGTCACTCATTCCTTCTCTCCAGAGATGCTGCCTGTCCCGCTGAGTTACTCCAGCATTTTGTGCCTACCTTCGATTTAAACCAGCATCTGCAAGTCTTTCCTACACGGTACGAATATTGATTTCTCTAACTTCAAGCAACCCCCGCATTCCCTCTTTCTCCATCCCTCCCCCACCCAATTGGCACCAGCTTCTCGTTCTCACCTACCAAATAGCTAACAATGCCCTGTTTCTTTTATCATTGTTACATTTTTTGAATATCATTCAGGGATTTGTTGTGTATCTATCTACATCACTGTCTACATCTCTCGTTTCTCTTTCTCCCCACTCTGTCTGAAGAAGGGTTTCGACCCAAAACGTCACCCATTCCTTCTCTCCAGAGATTCTGCCTGTCTCGCTGAGTTACTCCAGCATTTTGTGTCCAAGACTGTTAATATTATCTGACCGAGATGGGCTAGCTGGTTTGTAACTGCTGGTTCTCCATCTCTCACTTTTGTTAAGTATGAGACTAATATACACAACTTCAAACCAAATTGCAGGAAAGGTTTTTATAATTAACTTATAAGGAGGGATTACATAGGTTTGGTTGAGCCTTTTGTAATTAGAAAGTTAAGTAAATTCATAAAATTAATGGGTGACTCAGAAGCTTAGAAGTGATGCTAAGAATCTCAATGTTATCAGTTTGATGAAGAATACATTGCAATTAGTTCAGGTGAAGGAATTAATTCAAGTAAACAATTTAGAATGTTACAAAGACAGCTTCCAATAAGCAAAAAATAATCTTGCATCTGCAAAGATGTAGGACTCATTTGTTATTTTTTGTTACTGTTAATTTCATCTCAATTAATCTATATTTAAATAAAAGTGTAAGAAAACTTGATTTAAAAAAATCTTTACATAGTTATAACGTACCATGATATAAAGCGTGGATGGATTAAATTAAGTCCTGATAATTTGGAACTTAGCCTCAGAGTGTCCAGAAGATCGAGCTGCCTGATTAGTCCTTTCTAATTCCAAAGGGCTCAACCAAAGTTATGTAATCCCTCAATGATAATTTAATCATATAAACCTTTGCTGCAATTTGGTTTGAAGTTGTGAATATTACTCTCAAACTGAACAAAAGTGAGAGGCAGAAAACCAGCAGTTACAGACCAGCTAGCCCAACATCTCAGTCAGATAATGTTAGTGGAGGTAGTGCATTAGATTGCATTCATCGCAGGACAATAATGCAGTAAAAGTATAAAAAATCCTCAATAAATCAGATAGCACCCTGAGAGATATGGAATTAATGTTTCTGCTCAATGATGTTTTCAATGCCAAAATATATTAAGCTGGTAACGAATCAGGGACAGGGACTCGGCAGTAGTAACACGAGCAACATAGTTTATAACTTAGCATGATATAAGATGTGGATTAAGTTAAAACTTGACGATTTGGAATTTAGCTTCAGAGTGTACATAAGCTGGTGCTGTCTGGATAAACAATTGACTTGGCAGTGACTGTGTTTATGGAGTGGAGGTATTGCATTGGCTCCACTCCAGTGGGGGGTTTGTTTGAAGCAAAGTGCAAAATTGGAGCAAGCAAGGTTTAAGTCAATATTGAAGCCATGTCACGGCTTGGGGACATGCAAAATACCCTTCACGGAAGCAAACAAGGGAAAGAGCCATAGATTATACGTTCATAAGACAAAATCAATGTCAATTCCCAGGGCACAAAAATTGCACCCCAAGAGAATGAAGGTCCATAAAAACACTCTGGAGACGTGGATAATTTTCTACATTCCATCTTTCAGGGACAGGCAGAAACCACATGCCACTTCCAGTACGCTAGCGAGTTGCAACAAGATCCCCAACTGGAGTGGAGCTCATTTATAGGACAAATGTGACACCTCCTCTCTGTTCAAGGAAGACAGTTCACACAGCAGAGGTAGAGCTGCTGCCTTACAGCACTTGCAACGCCGGAGACCCGGGCTCGATCCCGACTACGGGAGCTCTCTGTACGGAGTTTGTACCTTCTCCCCGTGACCTGCGAGGGTTTTCTCTGAGATCTTCGGTTTCCTCCAACACTCCACAGGTTTTGAAGTTAATTGGCTTGGTATAAGTGTAAACTGTCCCTAGTGTGTATAGGAGTGTTAATGTGATGCAATATCTAATCATACCGGTTTCCTGCCAATGGAAATACTGTCCAACAATTTGCATAGTTTAAATGTATCCATTTCATGCAGACTCAGCTACCACAATGGAAATACATTAGCATTAAAAGGAAAGACACTGTGCTCCTGTAACCCACTGGGTCAGGCAGCATCCAGCTTTTTATTTAGGTTTAGTTTTAAAGATACAACATGGAAACAAGCCCTTCAGCCCACCTAGTCCTTGTTGCCCAGTGATCCCCACACACTAAGACTATCCTACACACATTAGGGACAATTTACAGTTTTACCAAGCCAATTAACCGACAAACCTCTATGTCTTTGCTAACTGGAATGCAGATGTTGGTTTACAACAAAAAAAAAGTGCTGGAGTAACTCAGCAGGTTAGGCAGCATCCCAGGAAAACATGGATAGGTGACATTTGAGGTCAAGACCCTTCTTCAGACTAATTGCAGGGGCCAAAGGCGGGAGTGAACAAGGGAAATCAGTGCAAGTCCAGGTGGGGCACAGAGGGGAAAGATGACAGGGAACAATGAAAGAAAGGGGGAAATATTCTCCAGGGATGCTGCCTGACCCGCTGAGTTACTCCAGCACTTTGTGCCTTTTTTCTGTAAACCAGTGTCTGCAGTTGTTTGTGCCTAAGAGGTTGTGTCTCGGGCACATGGGCTAGGACGGAATGAACAGACGCCCTTGCCTGGAACAGACAGCACCCCGGCCCCCCTCTCCTCACGTTATAGGAGTAGAATTAGCCCATTCTGCCATTAAATCATGGATGATCTCTGCTACCTAATACCATTTTCCTGCCATCTCTCCATAACACCCATTCTAATCCCCCTCCCCTTCTCTTCCCTATCCCCCTCTCCTCCCTCTCTCTATCCGCCTCCCTCTAACCTCCTCCAGCCCCTTTCTTCCTATGCCCCTCTCACTGTCTCCCTCTCCCCTACTCTTCTCTCCCTCCCTCTCCCCCCTCCTCTCTCCCTCCCCTCCCTCTCCCCATCCTCTTGTCTTCCTCTCTCCTCCCTCTCTCCCTCCTCCTCCTCTCACCCTCTACCCCTCCTCCCCCTCATCTTTTCCTCTTACCCCCTTCTTTCTCCTCTTCTCCCCTCTCGTCCCCCTCCCTCTCTCTATCCCTCTCCCACTAACCTCCTCCCTCCCCTTTCTTCCTATGCCCCTCAGTCTCCCCCCCTCCTCCCCTCACCCCTTCTCTCCCATCCTCTTCCTCTCCCCCTCTCCCATCCTCTTCCTCTCCCCCCCTCTCCTTCCCCCCCCCTCTCCTCCCCCCCCTCTCCTCCCCTCTTCTCCCCCCACCCCCCTCTTCTCCCCCACCCTCCTTCTCTCTCCTCTTCTCCCCCCAACCCCCCCCCTCTTCTCACCCCCTCCCCCCTCTTCTCCCCCACCCCCCCCTTCTCCCCCCTCTTCTCTCCCCCCTCTTCTCTCTCCCCCCCCTCTTCTCTCCCCCCTCTTCTCTCCCCCCCCTCTTCTCTCTCCCCCCCCTCTTCTCTCCCCCCTCTTCTCTCCCCCCCCTCTTCTCTCTCCCCCCCCCTCTTCTCTCCCCCCCCCTCTTCTCTCTCCCCTCCTCCTCTTCTCCTCTCACCTCCTTCTCTCTCCTCCCCCCACCACCACCACACACGGTGCCCGGCGCTGCTGGCTGGCTGGCTGGCTGGCTGGCTGGCTGGCTGGCGGGTTGACGGGCGGGTTGGCGGGCGGGCGGCCTACCTACCTACCTACCTTGGTGATGTCCAGCATGTCCAAGCCTCCACAACAGCCGGCCTCGCGCGCTCTGTGAGCGGCCACCGTGCCCCCGGCTAACCCGGCCCGCCACTGCGCACGCGCGCCAGCCCCGCGGTGCACTCTGGGACTTGTAGTCACACCCCCCCCCTAGTTTCACCAGTTGCAAAGACAGACACAAAATGCTGGAGTAACTCAGCATCTCTGGAGAGGAGGAATGGGTGACCTTTCTGGTCGAGACCCTTCTTCACACTGGAGTCAGGGGAGAGGGAAACGAGCTATGTAGTCAAGTCAAGTGTGTTTTTATTGTCATATGCCCCTGATAGAACAAATAAATTCTTCCTTACAGCAGCACAACAGGATACCTAAACATAATTGTACACTGTTAACAATATAATAAACAAGATAAAAAAGTTCAGTGTATGAAATTACACACATACTCGCATATACACATATATACAGATAGGAAGGAACTGCAGATGCTGGTTTAAACTGAAGATAGACACAAAATATTGGAGCAACTCAGCGGGTCAGACAGCATCTGTGGCGAGAAGGAATGGGTGACGTTTCGGGTCGAGTCCCTTCTTCAGACTATGAGTCAGGGAAAAGGGAAACGAGATATAGACGGTGTTGACGTTTGTATCTCAAGGGCAGGATAGTCGGTATTATGTCTTTTATTCTTCGGAGGAATAAACACACATGCTCTCATACATCGGTGTTGCTCTAACCGGAAGTGAAGACTTTTATTTTGTTTTCACATGCATTTTATATCTGGTACACAGGAAGTGACATCAGTATAAGAGCACAGTTAAACAGTTTCATTTTAACATCCAACACCCCCACTTGCTCTTATGCTGTGCATTACATTTAACAACATATACAACATAACTTAATCTGATTACATTCTCTGTATCACCACATTTTACACATTTACAGTGTTCAACCTTTCAAAAAAAAAATGTTGTTATGATTTTACACTCCAAACATATAATCCCTGAATTTCTCAGTTTTAAACTTTGTTGCAGGCTTAGTTAAGATATCTGCAACCATGTCTGCTGTTGGACAATACTCAATGATTACTTTCTTATCACTGAGTGCAGACCGAATGAAATGATACCTAATGTCGATATGTTTGCATCTTTGTCGGTTCACTGGGTTCTTTGATAATGCAATCGCACCTTGATTGTCCTCAAAGATTTTCACTGGCTCGTACTGGCAATCTTTGTCCATTCCTTTCAATAGCTGCACAAGATACAAGCTCTCTTGTGTAGTAGCCGTCATTGCCATATATTCGGCTTCACATGTGGATAAGGCTACTTACTGTCTGCTGTTTCTTGGATTTCCATGAAATAACAGGCCCATTTTCAGACAAACTAAAACAATATCCTGTTGTGCTTCGCCTGTCATTTTGATCTGCCGCCCAGTCAGCGTCACTGTATGCAACAAGTTTGAGTTTTTCCTCTCTTTTCTTGTAACACAGCTCCTGGTTTATAGTACCCTTTAAGTACCTCAACACATGTTTGGTAGTTATCCTATGTTGTTCTTTAGGCTCTGCTAGATATTGTGACAGTTTACTGACAATCCAGCTTAAATCAGGCCTTGTACATGTCATCACATATATCAAGCTGCCTACCACTTCCCTGTATTGTGTTGGATTAACAGGCTCATCATCATCATAAAAGTTTTGTTTCTGTTCACATGGAGTTGACCTTGTTTTACAGTCAGACATTCCAAACTTCTCCAGTATTTTTGCTATGTACCTCTTTTGGTTCATTTTTATTTCTCCCTCTGTCTGTGAAAAATCAATGCCTAGAAAATGTCTAAGTTTCCCAAGATCTTTCATCTTAAACTTTGCACTTAGCATTTCTTTCACACCATTGAGAGATTCTTTATCACTGGCAGCAATAATTAGGTCGTCAACCCACATGATCAGAATTATTCTCTCATTTTCAGTCTCTTTACTGTACACGCAGTGATCTGCTGGATTTTGTGCGAAACCATTTTTACTGAGATGATCATGCAGCATCTTGTTCCAGTTCCGTCCTGACTGTTTCAGTCCATACAGTGATTTGTTAAGTTTGCAGACCAGCTTTTTACCTGTGTCTGTTTTCACTTCAAATCCTTCAGGTTGTTCAATATACAGCTCACAATCAATTGGAGCATGTAGATAAGCTGTTTTCACATCCATCTGGTGTAATTCCAAATCGTACTGAGCTGCTAGCTGCATCAGACTGCGCACTGATGTCATGTTAGCTGTTGGGGAAAACGTCTCCTTGTAATCTATTCCTACTACTTGACTATACCCCTTTGCAACATACCTGGCTTTGTATGTCTCAGTCTTATCTGAAGATTCTTTTACTGCAAACACCCACTTCCCCCCCCACTGCATTTTTGCCCTGTGGTATTGTGGTTAGAGTGTATGTGTCATTTTCTTTGAGAGATTCGATTTCCTCCTTCATAGCTTTAGCCCAAATGTCAGATTTTGATGAGCTCATAGCTTCTTTGAAGGTTTGTGGAACATTATACATCACTCTGTAGCAGTAGTCTACATTTACATTTATCTGGTCATCCTCTTCTCCTTTACACTCATAGTCTCGTAAGTACTGTGGCCTTTTCCTTTCTCTCTTAGGGTAGCGTGTGTTCTGACTACTTTCACCCTGTCCAGTTTGAGTGTTGCTATCACTCTCAGTAGTATCAGTGTGTGACTTCAGTGTCACTTCTGGACTCTGATCAGTCACCTCTGCGTTTGGTCTGGGGGATGTTAATCTCTTCCCAGGATGGTCATCATCACTCATCTCCATATCTGTCTGAGTTTGGCTTTCAGTTACACTTTTTGTTATGAACTTCACTAGTCTGTTTTTGAGAACTCGCCCTGTCTCTGGGTAGTAGACTAAATATGCAGGGCTGTTTTTGTCATAACCTACAAAAATCCCTTTTTCACATCTTGAGTCTAACTTCTTTTTGACTTGTTTGTATGAGAAACAGACTGATCCAAACTTCTTCATTTTTGAAAGATTAGGCTTTCTGCCTGTCACCATGTAGTGTGGAGTCTGACCAACACGTTTGTTGTAGCATCTGTTGCGGATTACTGCAGCAGTCATTACAGCATATGTCCACAATTCTTTCGGTAGGTTACTCTCGAGTAGCATGCACCTTGCCATTTCAAATAGCGTTCTCCAGTTTCTCTCAGCTGTCCCATTTTGATGAGGGGAGTAAGGTGCGGAGGTTTCATGCCTTATGGCATTTCTACTGAGCAATGATTGGAAATCTGCTGCTGTGAACTCTGTGCCATTATCAGATCTTATGCACTTAATTTTTCCATAGGGGGCCACGTCTGCTACGAACTTTTCTGTAGCTTTTATAGTGTCACGTTTTGTTTTCAAGAAGTAAACAAACACTGCTCCTGAATAGTCATCTGTGAAAGTTTGTATGTATTTGTATCCATCTTTTGCTTCTGGCTCTATAGGGCCAGCCAAATCAGTATGCACTAACTCAAGTGCTTCTTTAGCCCTTACATCTGGCTCTCTGTTCCTGCTCTGTGCAAATTTGCCTTTTTATACAGACCTCACAGTTGAGTTTGGACTTATCAACTTTACCTTTGATTTTCATGCCCTCTGTTACCCTCTCTAACTGTGATACATCATCATAGTTACAGTGACCAAGTATCTCGTGCCATGTTTGAATATCATAACACCCGTGACATCCGTCATTAGTTTTATGACTTACAGTGTTTAGATAGTATAGTCTGTCGTACTCCTTAATGTCGAACTTGGTACCGTTCTTGTGGATGAGCTTGTTGCTGCCTTGGCGTAAGATCACTGAAGCTCCGGTGGTCGTTGCTGCCTTGACAGAGAAGATGTCCTGTGGGAATGATGGGATGTACAACGCCTTTCTCAGCGTCGTCCTCACACGACGGCCCTCGCTGTCTCTCAGGTACACCTCTGCTTCGCCTTTCCTCCGTGCGACACCGCTCGTCCTTGTCCCGTCAGCCAACTCGATGAAGTGTTTGGCGGGCTGGAAAGTCTCATCAAAGTTCTTAAACTTTTCAATGTCTGTGATTATGTGTGACGTTGCGCCCGTGTCGACCATAAGCCCTTTACGAGTCTCTTCACTTGCCTGGCAGTCATTTATTTTGAATGCAAATGTGTGGTCGTTGGAGTCGGATGCTTGTTTCACGTTGTCTCGCTTTTTCTTTCTGCAGTTTGCCTCCTTATGAGTGGGGCTCTTGCAAAAACTGCACCACTGTCTCTGTTCTTTACCGCTGCGCTCTCCGCTGCATTCCCATGCTTTGTGTCCCATCTGACCGCAGTTGTAGCAGGTGAATGTTTTCTCTGAGTCTTTAACATATAACATATAACATATAACAACTACAGCATGGAAACAGGCCTGTCCGGCCCTACCAGTCCACGCCGACCATTCTCCCTGACCTAGTCTCATCTACCTGCACTCAGACCATAACCCTCCAATCCCCTCCTATCCATATACCTATCCAATTTACTCTTAAATAATAAAATCGAGCCAGCCTCCACCACTTCCACCGGAAGTCCATTCCATACAGCCACAACCCTCTGAGTAAAGAAATTCCCCCTCATGTTACCCCTAAACCTTTGTCCCTCAATTCTGAAGCTATGTCCCCTTGTTGGAATCTTCCCCACTCTCAAAGGGAAAAGCCTACCCACGTCAACTCTGTCCGTCCCTCTCAAAATTTAAAAAACCTCTATCAAGTCCCCCCTCAACCTTCTACGCTCCAAAGAATAAAGACCCAACCTGTTCAACCTCTCTCTGTAGCCTAAGTGCTGAAACCCAGGCAACATTCTAGTAAATCTCCTCTGTACCCTCTCCATTTTGTCGACATCCTTCCTATAATTTGGCGACCAGAACTGCACACCATACTCCAGATTCGGCCTCACCAATGCCCTGTACAATTTCAACATTACATCCCAACTTCTATACTCGATGCTCTGATTTATAAAGGCAAGCATACCAAACGCCTTCTTCACCACCCTATCCACATGAGATTCCACCTTCAGGGAACAATGCACAGTTATTCCCAGATCCCTCTGTTCCACTGCATTCCTCAATTCCCTACCATTTACCCTGTACGTCCTATTTTGATTTGTCCTACCAAAATGCAGCACCTCACACTTATCAGCATTAAACTCCATCTGCCATCTTTCAGCCCACCCTTCCAAAAGGCCCAAGTCTCTCTGTAGACTTTGAAAATCTACCTCACTATCAACTACTCCACCTATCTTAGTATCATCTGCATATTTACTAATCCAATTTGCCACACCATCATCCAGATCATTAATGTAAATGACAAACAACAGTGGACCCAACACAGATCCTTGGGGCACTCCACTAGACACTGGCCTCCAACCTGACATACAATTGTCAACCGTTACCCTCTGGTATCTCCCATTCAGCCATTGTTGAATCCATCTTGCAACCTCACTATTAATACCCAACGATTTAACCTTCTTAATCAACCTTCCATGTGGAACCTTGTCAAATGCCTTACTGAAGTCCATATAGACAACATCCACAGCCTTGCCCTTATCAATTTCCCTGGTAACCTCTTCAAAAAATTCAAGAAGATTAGTCAAACATGACCTTCCAGGCACAAATCCATGTTGACTGTTTCTAATCAGGCCTTGATTATCCAAATAATTATATATATTGTCCCTAAGTATCTTTTCCATTAATTTTCCCACCACAGACGTCAAACTAATAGGTCTATAATTGCTAGGTTTACTTTTAGAACCTTTTTTAAACAACGGCACAACATAATAATAATAATATAATAATATTCATTTATTGTCATTGCAACGAGTACAACGAAATTAAAAAATAGCCAATCCTGACGGTGCGTACAAACATATATGCAATAAATGCAAAAACAAATAAATACATAAATACAATTAAATACAATTATATTAAGTACAAGATTTTTTAACGGTGTTGCCTAGTGCAAAGGTAGTGTTCAGTTCTCGTATGGCCCTGGGGTAAAAACTGTTCTTAAGTCTGTTTGTTCGGGATTTGATCGACCTGAAACGTCGACCAGAGGGCAGATGAACAAACAGACGGTGGCCGGGGTGGGATGGATCTTTTATTATTTTGCCTGCTCTACTGAGGCAGCGTAGTCTGAACAGGTGCTCCAGGGAGGGCAGTGAGCAGCCGATGATCTTCTGGGCCGTCGTGATGACCCTCTGAAGGGCCTTCCTGTCCTTTTCTGAGCAGCTGGCATACCATGTGGTTATACAGTATGCCAGCACACTCTCGATGGAGCAGCGATAGAAGGACAACATGAGCTTCTCCTGCAGGTTGGTTTTCCTGAGGATCCTCAGGAAGTGGAGTCTCTGCTGTGCCTTCTTTACTGTGGTGATGGTGTTGGTAGACCAGGTAAGATCCTCTGCGATGTGCGTACCCAGGAACCTGAAAGCTGGTACCCTTTCCACACAGACCCCATTGATGTATAGTGGGTCGTAATCTCCACTGGTTTTTCTAAAGTCAATTATAAGTTCCTTTGTTTTGGAGGAGTTCAGGACCAGATTGTTCACTGAACACCATGCTGCCAGCCTTTGGATTTCATCCCTATAGGCTGTCTCATCTCCTTCTGAGATGAGTCCAACCACAGTCGTGTCATCCGCGAACTTGATGATGGTGTTGGTGGGATGGGAGGGGGCGCAGTCGTGAGTGTAGAGGGAGTAAAGGATGGGGCTCAACACACAGCCCTGTGGTGAGCCGGTGCTCAGTGTAATGGTGGAGGAGAGGTGAGGGCCTATTTTGACGGTCTGGGGGCGGTTGGTCAGGAAGTCCTTGATCCATTGGCAGATGGTTTGGGAAAATCCAAGGTCGGAAAGTTTGGTGACCAGTCTGCTCGGGATGACCGTGTTAAAGGCAGAGCTGAAGTCGAGGAAGAGCATCCTCACATAGCTCCCCTGGTGTTCAAGGTGGGTCAGTGCAGTGTGAAGAGCAGTGTCGATGGCATCCCCTGTAGACCTATTTGCTCTGTAGGCAAACTGGTGTGGGTCGAAGGTGGGTGGGAGGCTGGCTTTGATGTGCTGCAGGACCAGTCTCTCGAAGCACTTTGTGATGACCGGTGTGAGTGCTACCGGACGGTAGTCGTTAAGACCGCTGATGACAGACTTTTTCGGCAGTGGGATGATTGTGGCGGACTTCAGGCAGGGAGGGATGGTGGATTTTAAAAGGGACAGGTTGAAGATTTTTGTGAAGACCTCAGATAATTGGTCTGCACATTCCCTCAGCACTCTGCCCGTCACACCATCGGGGCCTGCGCCAATCTTCCGGCACCATCCCTGTTTCTAATGACGTTTGAAATATTTCCGTCATAGCCCCTGCTATTTCTGCACTAACTTCCCTCAATGTCCTAGGGAATATCCTATCAGGACCTGGAGACTTATCCACTTTTATATTCTTCAAAAGTGTCCGTACCTCCTCTTCTTTAATCCTCCTAATTTCCATCACTACTCTACTTGTTTCGCTTACCTCACATAATTCAATATCCTTCTCCTCGGTAAATACCGAAGAAAAGAAATTGTTTAATATCTCCCCATTTCTTCCGGCTCAGCACATAGCTGTCCACTCTGACTCTCTAATGGACCAATTTTATCCCTCACTATCCTTTTGCTATTGACATATCTGTAGAACCCCTTGGGGTTTACTTTTACATTACTTGCCAAAGCAGCCTCATATCTTTTTTTCGCTTTTCTAATTTCCTTCTTAAGATTCCTTTTACATTCTTTATATTCCTCAAGAACCTCATTTACTCCCTGCCGCTTATATTTATTGTATATCTCCCTCTTTTTCCGAACCAAGTGTCCAATTTCCCTGGAAAACCACGGCTCTTTCAAATTATTATTCTTTCCTTTCCACCGAACAGGGACATAAAGACTCTGTACTCTCAAAATTTCACCTTTAAATATCCTCCATTTCTCTATTATATCCTTTTCATAAAACAACAATTTCCATTTCACTCCTTTTAAATCCTTTCTCATCTCCTCAAAATTAGCCTTTCTCCAATCCAAAATCTCAACCCTTGGTCCAGATTTGACCTTCTCCATAATGATATTGAAACTAATGGCATTATGATCACTAGACCCAAAGTGCTCCTCAACACATACCTCCGTCACCTGACCCATCTCATTTCCTAACAGGAGGTCCAACACTGCCCCTTCTCTGGTAGGCACCTCTACGTATTGCTGCAAAAAACTATCCTGCGCACATTTTACAAACTCCAAACCATCCAGCCCTTTAACAGAATGTGATTCCCAGTCTATATACGGAAAATTGAAATCACCCACAATCACCACTCTGTGCTTACTACTAATATCTGCTATCTCCTTACATATTTGCTCTTCCAATTCTCGTTCCCTATTTGGCGGTCTATAATACACCCCTATAAGTGTTGCTAAACCTTTCTCATTTCTGAGTTCCACCCAAACAGCCTCCTTAATCGAGCCTTCTAGTCTGTCCTGCCAAAGCACTGCTGTGATATCCTCCCTGACAAGCAATGCAACACCCCCACCTCTTGCCCCTCCGATTCTATCACATCTGAAACAATGAAATCCTGGAATATTTAATTGCCAATCGCAACCCTCCTGCAACCATGTTTCACTGATCGCCACAACATCATACTTCCAGATGTCAATCCAGGCTCTAAGCTCATCCACCTTTCTTACAATGCTCCTAGCATTAAAATATACACATTTAAGGGACCTATGGCGAGTCCGAAACTTGTTGGTTGTAGAAGAAGTTTATTGCAGCCGCAATATTCGAATACAGAGTTAAACAACAAGGTAAAGGACAACCATCACAAACTTACTGTCTTCTTCGAAGACTTCGCCGAACTAACTAAAATCGGGCGCCAAACGCGCACATGACATCGCTGGCCAATCAGCGATGTCGCTCCCTGGACCAATCCCCATGGTCGCATTCCCACGTGACCTCGCTGGCCAATCCGAGGGTTCGACGACCTGGACCATTCTCTATGGTCGCTACAGACCCATCATTTCTTATTCTCAGTTTATTTCTTTTCCCTTCTTTCTCTCCTACATATTGGGTCTGAGTGTTTCCCTTTTCTGCCTCCTGCCTCACACACTGCCTATTAGCTATCTGTGTTTGAGTCCCTCCCCCCAACCGTACTAGTTTAAAGTCTCCGCAGTTATTTTAGCAAATCTCCCCGCCAGGATATTGGTTCCCCTCGGGTTCAGATGCAACCCGTCCTTTTTGTACAGGTCATACTTCCCCCAGAAGAGGTCCCAATGATCCAGAAACTTGAAACCCTGCTCCCTGCACCAGTTCCTCAGCCACGTATTCATCCTCCACCTCACTCCATTCCTATTCTCACTATCGCGTGGCACAGGCAGTAAGCCTGAGATTATTACTTTGGAAGTCCTTTTATTTAACTCTCTTCCTAGCCCCCTGAATTCTCCTTTCAGGACCTCTTCCCTTATCCTACCTATATTGTTGGTACCTATATGTACCACGACCTCTGGCTCCTCTCCCTCCCCTTTCAGGATATCCTGGACACGCTCAGACACATCCCGGACACCGGCACCAGGGAGGCAAACCACCATCCGGGTCTCCCGACTGCGTCCACAGAAACGCCTATCTGACCCCCTCACTATAGAGTCCCCTATTACTACTGCTCTCCTCTTCCTTTCCCTACCCTTCTGAGCAACAGGGCCGGACTCCTTGCCAGAGGCCCGGGCACCGTCGTTGCCCCCAGGTAGGCTGTCCCCCCCAACAGTACTTAAACAGGAGTACTTATTTCCAAGGGGTACAGCCACCGGGGTACTCCCTAGTCCCTGCCTATGTTCCTTGCCCCCCCTAACAGTGACCCACTTGTCTGCCTCCCGTGGTCTAGGAGTGACCACCTCCCTGTAACTCCTATCTATAACCTCCTCACTCTCCCTGATCAGACGGAGGTCATCAATCTGCCGCTCCAGGTTCCTAATACGGTCCCTTAGGAGCCCCATCTCGTCACACCTGGCGCAGATGTGGATGTCTGGAAGACTATCAGACTCCCAGATTCCCCACATCTGACACCCAGAACAAAAAACTGCCCTGGCAGTCATACTCTCCAAACAAAGCCCCGCGCTCGGTTACTAAACCTACCGCCCGGCCGCTACTCCAACCGCTCCAACCGCCCACCCAAAAGAACTGAGTGATCTCCTGGGAGAGGCGAAAAACCGGATAAAAAACCCAGGCCAATTTGGGAAAAAATCCGGGAAATTCCTCTCCGACCCCAAGCTAGGCGATCGAAACTAGTCCGGGAGATCACACAGGTCTTACTCCTTACTATCCCCACACTATCCCCACACTATCCCCACACTATCCCCACACAATCCCCACACAATCCCCACACACTACTTCCCAAGCAACACAGCTTGGTGTTGCTTGCTACTGCTGCTGCTTGCTGCTGCTACTGCTGCTTGCTGCTGCTGCTACTGCTGATTGCTGCTGCTGCTACTGCTGATTGCTGCTGCTGCTGCTGCTACTTCTGATTGCTGCTAGTGCTACTGCTGATTGCTGCTACTGCTACAATGTTGATCAATAATCAGGGTCTGTTGATCACCCAGCCTCTTGCTTTCATTACGTTGTCGTCACTCATATGGTCGCTAAATCTTTCAGTGCTCTCGTAGCTTCTCAACTTGGTCTTAAACTCACCAAAAGTTGTCTTCTCATCACCCTGTGTTATGTGGATGGCAAATGGCTTAAATGTCTCTGGCAAGCCTTTCAGAATCATGGCAATCAGCAGCACGTCACTAAGAGTCTCTCCTGCTTTTCTTAGTGCTGTAATCGCCGTTTCTGCACGAATAATGTATTCTGTTACACTTTCGTTTATGGCCTTTTTCAGCGACGTCAGCTCGGTGTAGAGGCCGATCACTCGCGGCTTCCCTGTGTCCGCGTAATGGCTCCTCAGTAGCTGCAACGCTTTTCTCCCGTCGTCTGCCGCTTCTCTCATAATGAGCGACAAACTTTTGTCGTCTAGCACTTGTATCAGCTCGGCGTAGGCTCTTTCGTTTTTCTCGGCTTCCTCGTCGTCTTCTTCGTCGGTAGCCGGCTCGTTCAGAATTGTTGACTTTAAGCCTTGTAGCCGCAGGTGGCCTAAAAACTTTGTTTCCCATAATTCGTAATTCTTTTCATCTCCGTCGAAGCATAATCTGTTCCATCGGCTTCCACCATCCCTCCTGGGCCCATAACCTGTTGACGTTTGCATCTCAAGGGCAGGATAGTCGGTATTATGTCTTTTATTCTTCGGAGGAATAAACACACATGCTCTCATACATCGGTGTTGCTCTAACCGGAAGTGAAGACTTTTATTTTGTTTTCACATGCATTTTATATCTGGTACACAGGAAGTGACATCAGTATAAGAGCACAGTTAAACAGTTTCATTTTAACATCCAACAGACGGTGATATAGAGAGATATATAACAAATGAATGAAAGATATGCAAAAAAGTAACGATGATAAAGATAACATGCCATTGTTAGCTGTGGGCTAGTTGAAAATGAGTTACAGACAATGAGACTCAACAAGACAACTTGAAAGTGTAAGAAAATAACTGCAGATGCTGATACAAATCGAAGGTATATATTTACAAAATGCTGGAGTAACTCAGCAGATCAGGCAGCATCTCAGGAGAGAAGAAATGGGCGACGTTTCGGGTCGAGACTCTTCTTCAGACTGATGTCAGGGGGGGGCGGGACAAAGGAAGGATATAGGGGGAGACAGGAAGACAGTGGGAGATCTGGGAAGGGGGAGGGGAAGAGAGGGACAGAGGAACTATCTAAAGTTGGAGAAGTCAATGTTCATACCATTGGGCTGCAAGCTGCCCAGGTGAAATATGAGGTGCTGTTCCTCCAATTTCCGGTGGGACTCACTATGACACTGGAGGAGACCCATGACAGAAAGGTCTCTCCTGAGATGCTGCCTGACCTGCTGAGTTACTCCAGCATTTTGTGAATAGACAACTTGAAAGCTTGTCCAATGACTTGGGTGGGAGAGGGACAGAGATAGAGGGAATGCCAGGGTTACTTGAAGTTAGAGAAATCAATATTCATACCGCTAGCTTGTGAAGATAGACACAAAGTCCTGGAGTAACTCAGCGAGTCAGGCAGCATCTCTGGGCAACATGGTCAGGTGACGTTTCAGGTCGAGACCCTTCTTCAGACAGGGTCAGGGGAGAGGGTTGTAAGCTGCTCAAGCGAAATATGAGGTGCTGTTCCTCTAATTTTAATTTGGTCTCAATTGAGGACAGTTGAGGAGGCCACTGGGAATGGGAAGGGGGGTTAAAGTGCTTAGCAACCAGGAGGCACAAAGAACTGCAGATGTAGAAACAATGAACTGCAGATAGACACAAAATGAGTAACTCAGCGGGTCAGGCAGCATCTCTAGAGAGAAGGAATGGGTGAGGTTTCTCCAGAGATGCTGTCTGACCCACTAAGTAACTCATGGGGTCAGGAGGATGTAGGTGTTGGGATAGAAAGAAAACGACACAAAGTAACTCATGGGTAGGAAGGAACTGCAGATGCAGGTTTAAACCGAAGATAGACACAAAAAGCTGGTGCAACTCAGCGGGTCACACATCATCTCTGGAGAAAAGGAACAGGTGACATTTCTCCAGAGATGCTGCCTCACCCGCGATGTAACCCTGGGGGTCAGGCACCATCTCTGAAGAACATGGATAGGCGATATTTCGGCTCAGGACCTTTCTAAAGACTGATTGCAGTAGGGAGGAGAAAGCTAGGAGGGGTTGGACCAAGCCTGGCGAGAGAAAGGTGGAGATGGACACAAAGTGCTGGAGTAACTCTGCAGGTAAGGCAGCATCTCGGGAGAAAATGGATGGGTGACATTTTGGGTCGGGACCTTTCTTCAGCTACTCGGTTAATTGAGTGGCTACATTAAAATCCCTCCAACAGATATCCTTTTGATAAAATTGTATCTCCTGCTGTCCTGCAGATGTCTCCCTCTTTCCCATCGTATCCTTGCTAATCCCATCATGACCCCTCCCTTCCCATTCCTTTGCATCCAGCACATCAGAGAGTTAGTTCCCCCCACCCCCTTCCCCATTCCCACCCTTCCCTCGCCCCACTCGACCAGATGCACACCTTGGGCGGCAAGGTGGCGCAGCGGTAGAGTTGCTGCCTTACAGCGCCAGAGACCCGGGTTCAATCCTGACCACGGGTGCTGTCTGTGCGGAGTGTGTACGTTCTCCCCGTGACAGCGTGGGTTTTCTCCGGATGCTCTGGTTTCCCCCCATGCTCCAAAGACGCACAGATTTGTAGGTTAATTGGCTTTGGCAAAAATTGTAAAATTGTTCCTAGTGTGTGTAGGATAGTGTTAGTGCAAGGGGGTCGCTGGTCGGCGCGGACCCGGTGGGCCGAAGGGCCTGTTTCCTCGCTCTATCTCTTAAACTAAATTAAACTAAACTAAACCACAGGTCAATAGAGCCATTGAAAAATCGAAGGAAGAAGTGAAAAATTAATGCGTTGAAAACATCCATAAATAGCAAACTATCTGCACGTATAAACACGCATAACAGAAGAGAAAGATAAAGAAGGAAACAAGACATTAATTAATGGAAATGCACATCTATTGATATGTTTTCCGCAGAGACAGCGTGGCACAGAATCACCGTGGCTGTTTCTGGAATGGGATTGATCAGATAATGTTGAGCTGAATGTTGTTTATTGACCAGCAACTTGGAACCTAGGGAAATGACCTTATGTTACTAAGGTGACTTCCAATTAGTAATATACTACCATGGCAACAGTAGTCTTATGAAAACTATGATAGCAAATTACTGAGTGAGGCACAAGGACTCAATGCAGAGTACACGTAATGGAAAACAAAAGAGTTATCCCACTTTTTTTTCGTTTAGCTTAGGGATATGGCACGGAAACAGTCACTTCGGCCCACCAAGTCCGCACCGACCAGCGATCCCCGCACATTAACGCTATCCTACACATACTAGGGCCAATTTACAATTACATCAAGCCAATTAACCTACAAACCTGTACGTCTTTGGAGTGTGGGAGGAACGTGGACTCGGTGGGCCGAAGGGCCTGTTTCCAAGCAGTATCTCTAAACGCAACAAAACTAGACACCTGCCCTTGAATGCTCTTGAGAAGATTACGATGGGCCACCTAGTGTGAGAGCAGATAATTGCAAGTTAGATAAGGAGATTCAAGATTTTGACCTAGCGGGGAATTATTCTGGCACTTTGTGTTTTGTACACAACTAATTCTTAATTAGTACGGGTGTGAGAGGTTATGGGGACAATGGACAATAGACAGTGAATTCCACAGATTTACAAGTCTCTGACTGAAAAAGGTTTTCCTCATCTCCGTTCCAAATGGCCTACCCCTTATTTTAAATTGTGGCCCCTGGTTCTGGACTCCCCCAACATTGGGAACATGTTTCCTGCCTCTAACGTGTCCAGCCCCTTAATAATCTTATATGTTTCGATAAGATCCCCTCTCATCCTTCTATATTCCAGTGTATACAAGCCTAGCCACTCCAGTCTTTCAACATATGACAGTCCCGCCATTCCGGGAATTAACCTAGTAAACCTACGCTGCACGGCCACAATAGCAAGAATATCCGTCCTCAAATTTGGAGACCAAACCTGCACACAGTGCTCCAGGTGCCGTCTCACTAGGGCCCTGTACAACTGCAGAAGGAGTAGGAGAAGGCAGGAGAATGGGGTTAGGAGCGAGAGATAGATCAGCCATGATTAAATGGTGGATTAGATTTGATGGGCCAAATGGCCTAATTCTGCCCTTGTGGCCGTCACTTATGGCCTTATGACCTTATGAACTACAGCATCTGGAGGTCCTTGTGTCTCCAAGCCATGAAAATACTGCTATGGTAGATCATAATTCAAGGACATTGTGAGTTGCCTGAGAAAAAAAAGCTCAAAGCTGTTCTTGCAAATTTTGAACAAGCCAGCAGCGTTTATCTGGCAATGACGACTGTCAAGCCTCACGAGACCTTTGTGGAACTTCCGCCAATTAATCACTGTGTTCTGTTGTCATATCTTCAGGATGGCATCAGCGTAGTTGATGGCTCTTTCCAAAACTGGAACGCTCAAAAATCTCATTGGAGGAATAGACCGGGTAGATGAACAGAGTCTCTTGCCCAGAGTGGAGGAATCGAGGACCAGACGACACAGGACAGAGAAGGGGAAATGATTTAATAGGAATCTGAGGGGTAACTTTTTCAAACAAAGGGTGGTGGGTTTCTGGAATAAGCTGCCAGAGGATGTAGTTGAGGCAGGGACTATTGCAATGTTTAAGAAACATTTGAACAGGTAGACAATAGACAATAGGTGCAGGAGGAGGCCATTCGGCCCTTCGAGCCAGCACCGCCATTCAATGTGATCATGGCTGATCATTGAAGCTAGATGGATAGGACAAGTTTGGAGGGAAATGGACCAAATGAGGGCAGGTAGGACTAGTGTGGCTGGGAGATGTTGGCCGGTTTGGGCAAGTTGGGCCGAAGGGCCTGTTTCCACACTGTATCACTCTATGACTCTAAATAAAGACACAAAGTGCTGGAGCTGCTCAGCGGGTCAGGCAGCATCTGCGTAGGGAATGGACGGGCAATGTTTTGGGTTGGCCTGGCGAGTGATAGGTGGTTACAGGTGAGGGGGGGGTGATTAGCAGATGGGCAGAGAAAGGCTTGAGATGAAAAAAGGAAACAAAACGGTGTCAGTCTGAGGAAGGGTCTCGACCCGAAACGTCACCCATTCCTTCTCTCCAGAGTTGCTGCCTGTCCCGCTGAGTTACTCCAGCATTTTGTGTCTAGCTTCGATGGCAAATAAACTTGGGTAGCTTACAACCCAATGGTTATGAACATTGAATTCTCCAATTTTAGTTAGCTGACCAACAAAGAAACAATTCCATTCCCCCCCCTTTTCCCCCATCTCGTCCCCATATCCCATCTGATGTGTACCCACTCCTCCCACCATCTCGCTTCTTTTCCTCCCCCCCCCCCCCATCCCTGCACCCCCTTTCCCAACCAGCCTCACCCATGTACACCCCGTGTACATATATATACACCCTCTGGCTTTATATTTCTCTCCTCTAAGTCATTGAGTATTTTTAAAACGGGGATTAATAGGTTGATTAGTAACGCTATCAATGGTTACGGGGAGAAGGCAGGAGAATGGGGTGGAGTGGGAAAAATAGGTCAGCCATGATCAATATACCTGATGGGAATCAACTCGATGGGCTGAATAACTCTGTGGCCTCTTTTTGCTCTGGTTTATTCTATTCACATGTTAAAACTGTATTGTTTCATTCTTAATGTTTTAATGTTTTATGCTTTATTCTTAATTGTTTACTGCATGTTCATGTTGTTACTTGCGAGCAGAGCACCAAGGCACATTCCTTGTATGTGTACATACTTGGCCAATAAACATTCAATTCAGTTCAATGAATGGCCTAATTCTGTTCCTATGCTTTATGGTCTTATGGTTTCTAAGTCAGAACTCCAGTATCTGTGGAGGAAGAAATATATTGAAGACTTTCCATCAGTTAAGTTTTCCATTTGAAGTAATAAGGGAAATCGAAAGGATAACGCATGATTAATTTAAATGTATTTAGAAGGATGAGAGGGGATCTTATCGAAACATATAAGATTATTAAGGGGTTGGACACGTTAGAGGCAGGAAACATGTTCCCAATGTTGGGGGAGTCCAGAACAAGGGGCCACATTTTAAGAATAAGGGGTAGGCCATTTAGAACGGAGATGAGGAAAAACCTTTTCAGTCAGAGAGTTGTAAATCTGTGGAATTCTCTGCCTCAGAAGGCGGTGGAGGCCAGTTCTCTGAATGCATTCAAGAGAGCTAGATAGAGCTCTTAAGGATAGCGGAGTCAGGGGGTATGGGGAGAAGGCAGAAACGGGGTACTGATTGAGAATGATCAGCCATAATCACATTGAATGGTGGTGCTGGCTCGAAGGGCCGAATGGCCTACTCCTGCACTTATTGTCTATTGTCTATTTCCATTAAAATTGACTCCAGGAATCAGGCCATCAGGCTTCTGAATTCATAAACACATTTCAAATCATATATGTTGATTAATTTTTAATATTGTCTTTTTAACTATTTTTAATATTGTCTTTTTACCTTACTAATGTCATTTTTTAATCTTATTTATCCTTGGAATATTACTGCTGAGGTGACCTGTTGTCTTGTCAAATACATTTCATTGTACCATTGACCCTGTGCCAACCTACATATGACCAATAAAAAATGTATTAAATTAAATATACTTTGTCGGTTCCATTTACTTTCTCTTTGTAACCTTTGCTTAAATTCACAGAAAAGTACAACAGACACGTACGCTTGGTCCTCCTAGGCTAACGAGATCTCCCAGTTGCTAACCATTTCAACTCCCTTTCCCATTCCCACATTGGCCTTTCTGTCCTGGGCCTCCTCCGAGTGCCTGAGTGAGGCCACACGCAAATTGGAGGAACAGCACCTCATATTTCGCTTTGGTAGCTTACAACCCAGCGGTATGAGCATTGACTTCTCTAATTTTAAGTAACTTCATAGGTAGACACAAAATGCAGGAGTAACTGAGTCTGAAGTAGAATCCCAATCCGAAACATCACTTATCCATTTTCTCCAGAGAGCCTGCCTGACCCACTGAGTTACTCCTGCATTTTGTGTCCATCTTTGGTATAAACTAGCATCTGCAATTCATTTGCAGTGGGTACATGGATAGGAAATATTTAGAGACATATGGGCCAAATGCAGGGCAAATGGGACTAGATTAGATGAGGCATCTTTAGTTGGCATAGACTGTTGGGCAGAAAGGACTGTTTCTGTGCTACACAATTCATTACAAATAAATAATGCAAAGGGAATGGGGTGAAAGATTTCCCGTTGCACGATGTAATACCAAATTGGACATTAAAATGCCATGTAAGATATTAAGCAAGCCAGATATTAAAAACATAAAACACTTCAAAGCTACCCAAGGCTGCAGGCTGGAGGTGTGACTGAGACCTTCAAAACTTAATGTGCATCAATTCCTGGAAATCAGTCAGTAATTGGTAGATGTTTACAAAATGTTGTATAAAGTTTCATAATTTATTCTGAAACTCGCGATTTTCGGATTGGGATTTCTTTAAAGCAAGTTTAGTTTAGTTTAGTTTAGTTTAGAGATACAGTGCGGAACCAGGCCCTTCGGCCCACCGGGTCCGCACCAACTAGCGATCCCCGCACATTAACAATAGACAATGGACAATAGACAATAGGTGCAGGAGTAGGCCATTCGGCCCTTCGAGCCAGCACCGCCATTCAATGTGATCATGGCTGATCATTCTCAATCAGTACCCCGTTCCTGCCTTCTCCCCATACCCCCTGACTCCGCTATCCTTAAGAGCTCTATCTAGCTCTCTTTTGAATGCATTCAGAGACTTGGCCTCCACTGCCTTCTGAGGCAGAGAATTCCACAGATTTACAACTCTCTGACTGAAAAAGTTTTTCCTCATCTCCGTTCTAAATGGCCTACCCCTTATTCTTAAACTGTGGCCCCTGGTTCTGGACTCCCCCAACATTGGGAACATGTTTCCTGCCTCTAACGTGTCCAACCCCTTAATAATCTTATATGTTTCGATAAGATCCCCTCTCATCCTTCTAAATTCCAGTGTATACAAGCCTAGCCGCTCCAGTCTTTCAACATACGACAGTCCCGCCATTCCGGGAATTAACCTAGTAAACCTACGCTGCACGCTAACGCTATCCTAACACACACTAGAGACAATTTACACTTATAACAAGCCAATTAACCAACAAACCTGTACGTCTTTGAAGTACGGGAGGAAACCGAAGGTCTCGGAGAAAACCCACGCGGTCACTGGGAGAACGTACACCCTCTGTACAGACAGCACCCGTAGTTGGGATCGAACCCGGGTCTCCAGCGTTGCAAGCTCTGTAAGGCAGCAACTCTACCGCTGCGCTGCTGCGCCACCGTGCCGCCCTATTCAAGTATTCACTCGAAAGTTCAAGACACTTTACCCTTTTTGGTTGAAATAAATATAATTTAATGACATTCTAATTTTAGAGTAAATGAAACAGAAATGATAAACCTTCTTCCTCTGACTAGTATAACTAGCATCATTTTAATGCTATAACATTTGCTGACATTTTCAATGATATTCTAATCGTGTTTTGTGTTGGGGAATGGTGTTAACCAATTGATCCTTGCATGACTCACAGTCAGAGTAATAGCTTTGTGGGTGTCGTGGTGTTGCATCGACAGCTCGAGAAAAAATATTTCACCACTGGCAATAATGAACCTTTGCCCACAAATCCCATAAATAGCACAGAGGTTTTTTTTTTAAGGAAAGTTTTGCGGAGTCGTGTAAGATGTTTTTGATACATATGCAGAGTTTAGAGGGCTTATGGGCCAAATGCAGACAAAATGGAACAAGCCCAATGTTCCAACTTGGTCACCCTGGACAAGGAAGTGCTGAAGGGCCTGTTTCCGTGCTGTAAGGAGACAAAAGGTTATTGTGTAAGGAGAGAATGGAAGACTCCAAAGACGTGCAGGTTTGTAGGTTAATCGGCTTGCGTAAATTGGAAATTGTCCCCAGTGCTAGTACGATTGCTGGTCGGCGTGGACTCTGTTAGCCGAAGGGCCTGTTTATTAGGCCATTTGGCCCATCGAGTCAACTCCGCCATTTATTCATGGTTGATCTATTTTTCCCTCTGAACCCCATTCTCCTGCCTACTCACCGTAACATTTGAAGTCCTTCCTGATCCAGAACCTATCATTCTCCACTTTAAAAATACCCAATGACTTGGCCTCCACTCCTGTCTGTGGCAATGAATTCCACAGATTCACCGCCCTCTGGCTAAAGGAATTTCTCCTCACCTCCATTCTAAAGGTACATCCTTTTATTCAGAGGAATAAAAGCTGCACCTTCTGGTCCTAGGCTCTCCCAGTACTGGAAAAATCCTCCCCACATCCACTCTATCTAGGCCTTTCATTACTCATTAGGTGTCAATCAGATTCCTCCTCATCCTTCGATCTTGGTGATTTATAGAATTTTGACTCAACAAATGAGCGTGGGGTGGGGGGGGGGGGGGAAACGGTCGCATAGCGGTAGAGGTACTGCCTTGCAGCGCCAGTGACCCTGACTACGGGTGCTTGTCTACACAGAGTCTGTACATTCTCCCCGTGACCTGCGTGGGTTTTCTCCGAGACCTTCGGTTTCCTCCCACACTCCAAAGACGTGCAGGTTTGTAGGGTAATTGGCTTGGTATAAATGTGAATTGTCCCTAGTGTGCGTAGGGTAGTGTTAGTGTGTGGGGATCGCTGGTCGGTGCAGACTCGGTGGGCCGAAGGGCCTGTTTCCGCGCTGTATCTCTGGACTAAACTAAACTAAAGTAAATAAACTGCAGCAAAATCCAGCAGCACAGTGGACAGCAAACAACTGTCGGACTGTGTATGGTGTAAATGTACCTGGTCTAATAATTACTATAAATGAACTCAACACTTACCAATGGCTCCCTCCATTATGTATTCAGTGAGTTGACGCATTGGTTTTCATCTGGATGATCATTTCAATGCCTCTCATGTCAATATAAGACAATAACTGCAGATGCTGGTACAAATCAAAGGTATTTATTCACAAAATGCTGGAGTAACTCAGCAGGTCAGGCAGCATCTCGGGAGAGAAGGAATGGATGACGTTTCAGGTCGAGACCCTTCTTCAGTCGAAGGGTCTCGACCTGAAACGTCACCCATTCCTTCTCTCCCGAGATGCTGCCTGACCTGCTGAGTTACTCCAGCATTTTGTGAATAAATACCCTCTCATGTCAAAGTCGACAAAGTTTCTGTCACAATCCAATAAACCGACATGCGCCATCTTAAGAGCAGTCCAACGAGATTCACTCTTACGTTTTTTTAATTAATCAAGTGAAACATTTCTTTCCATTTTTGACGATGACATATGTGAAGGGATATATGGGTAATGATTTAATAGTGAAGAGATAAAGGTAAGATAAATGCCTCTTGCACAGCAAGGCAAAGGGCCAAAATCAATGTGTTCTTCACCTTCCCAGATGCAGTATTTCAGCATCAATATTTGTTTCTCTTGCAGAAGCACTCCTTTCTTGAACTTCTTTCTCATACTGTAGGTGTAGGGGTTTAGTTGGCCCAACTGCCCGAGTGATTCTCTCCCTTGTCGGTGGGTCAAACGGCCACCCTGGCCACCACTCCACTCGAGCGGTTCCCAAGAGAGAATACAAAAGGGAGTGGGCGTTTCGAGGCGCCCGAATTCCCCTGGGTTCTAGACCTCGGAATTATGGTGGGATATGATAAAAGGTTGATTTGACCAGAGCGTGCTGATGAGAGAAAACAGAGACCCAGACGGACTCAAAGCGAGTCTAAAATTTACCGGCTTTATTAAACAAATGGAAAATCGAATCTCACCAATACTACATAACACGTGACTAAACTTATGCTTTAAACTAAGACTATGGAAAGAAAATTATCGGGCGTGTCGTAAAAACTTACTTTACACAATTTAATTACAAATACACACCCCCCCCCTCTCCTTCTTCTCTCAACCTCTATCCTATTTCGGGAACTTCACCAGGTCGTCTGGGGTACTTACAGCTAGATTGATGCAGGGTCAGGAGACGTCCAACAGAGCAGCCGAAAACCAAGAAGGGGCCTCTTCTCTTGCTCGCCTGCTCCCCTTTTTCTACCTGAGAGCTTCTCCCTTGAAAACTCCCAGCTGATCCTCTGGACAAAAGGGTCTTTTGATGATTGCCAGTTTCAATCTGGCATGAACAATAGGCTTCCGATGATAATGGGTTTGCTGATGTCACGATGCATCGGCCTAATCGTTATTCCATCACCTGGATGGGCTCCCATTGTCCCGATGGATGGGCCATTTACGATGGTGATTGTCTTGCTGCTGGGCTATTCACCCCCGTCTGCTGGGCTCCGTTCCTTCCTTTGTCTTTCCAAGGTAATCTCGTTATCTCTGTCCCGGCCTTTCCTGTTCTCACCACTCGCATAGTCATGTGGCTGCTCAGGCCCACAGACAGGCCCATAGTCATGTGGCTGCTCAGGCCCACAGACAGGCCCATAGTCATATGGCTGCTCAGGCCCATAGACAGGCCCATAGTCATGTGGCTGCTCAGGCCCACAGACAGGCCCATAGTCATGTGGCTGCTCAGGCCCACAGACAGGCTTTGAACTTGTTATTCCTTTGTGATCCCTTGGGGGGGGGTTTGTGTTTTTGCAGCCAGCATGTCTGTTTTAAAAAATGTCCAGGTCCTTATCCCCGAGTTCTACCATAATTTTGGAGGATTTGCCCCAATAACTTACATAGGAAATATAGGAACTCGGGTGGACATGAGGACTTTCCACTCTGACCAAACCCAACATCCTCAACCATTCTTTCCTGATCATTTATTTCCATGCATCATGTTACAGTGAAGGCTTACATTTAAATCCATCTGCAGTATTAGAAACGTAGAAACATAGAAAATAAGTGCAGGAGTAGGCCATTCAGTCCTTCGAGCCAGCACCGCCATTCAATATGATAATGGCAGATCATCCAAACTCAGTACCACCGTTCCTGCTTTTTCCCCATATCCCTTGATTCCGTTAGCCCGAAGATCTATAACTAACTCGCTCTTGAAAACATCCAGTGAATTGGCCTCCACTGCCTTCTGCGGCAAAAAAATCCTCAGATTCACAACTCTCTGGGTAAAATATCCTCATCTCAGTCCTAAATGGTCTACCCCTTATTCTTACCCTGTGATCGATCCCTGGTTGTGGACTCCCCCAACATCGGGAACATATTACCACATACATTAACTGAACATTACTTCCCACAGTACAAAACATAAAATTGATTTCTATGGGTGTCAGGGGTCATGGGGAGAAGGCAGGAGAATGGGGTTAGGAGGGAGAGATAGATTAGCCATGATTGAATGGCAGAGTAGACTTGATAGGCCGAATGGCCTAATTTAGCTCCTATCCCTTATGACTGTGCAAATATATTATTGGTCACATGCTTAGTTTTAGTTTTTAGTTTTAGAGATAGAGCACGGAAACAGGCCCTTCGGCCCACTGAGTCTGCGCCGACCAGCGATCCCCGCACACTAAGTCTATTCTAAACACACTAGGGCCAATTTACCATTTTTACCAAGCCAATTAACCAGGGAGGGAGAGATAGATCAGCCATGATTCAATGGTGGAGTAGACTTGATGGGTCAAATGGCTTAATTCTTCTCCTAACACTTATGAACGTATAATTTAGAGGGATATGGGCCAAACGCAGGCAGGCGGGAGTAGTGTAGATGGGGTATGTTGGTCGGCATGGGCAAGTTGGGCCGAAGGGTCAGTTTCCACACTGCATGACTCTATGAGTCTGTGCATTTCCAGGACTCTGGAAAACAGCAAATCACCCAGCAATTTGTGATGATTTGCAATTCATGCTATTTACTTTCTTCATCATAAATTTCCTTTCAATTTTAATGTCTCTTCACATTGAAAGCAGCTTCACAAGTTCAAGTTCACGAGTTATAGGAGCAGAATTAGGCCATTCTGCCCATCGGGTCTACTCGGCCATTCAATCATGGCTGATCCTGGGGGGGGGGTCTTATAGAAGACTGAGGGGGGATCTTATAGAAACATATAAAATTCTTAAGGGGTTGGAGAGGCTAGATGCAGGAAGATTGTTCCCGATGTTGGAGAAGTCCAGAACCAGGGTTCACAGCTTAAGGATAAGGGGGAAGTCTTTTAGGACCGAGATGAGAAAACATTTCTTCACACAGAGAGTGGTGAGTCTGTGGAATTCTCTGCCACAGAAGGTAGTTGAGGCCAGTTCATTGGCTATATTTAAGATGGAGTTAGATGTGGCCCTTGTGGCTAAAGGGATCAGGGGGTATGGAGAGAAGGCAGGTACAGGTTACTGAGCTGGATGATCAGCCATGATCATATTGAATGGCGGTGCAGGCTCGAAGGGCCGAATGGCCTACTCCTGCACCTATTTTCTATGTTTCTATGTTTCTATGATCCCTGCCTCCTAATCCCATTTTCCTGTCTTCTCCCCATAACCCTTGACACCCGTTCTAATGAATTTGTCTATCTTTGCCTTAAAAATATCCACTGACTTGGCCTCCACAGCCCTCTGTGACAATGAGTTCCACAGACTAACTACCCTCTGACTAAAGAAGTTCCTCCTCACCTCCTTTCCAAAAGAGCACCCTTTAATTCTGATGCTTTGACCTCTGGTCCTAAATTCTCCCTCCAGTGGAAAGATCCTTTCCACATTCACTCTATGCCTTTCATTATTCTGTGAGGTAAACGAGCTGCCACTGTGAACACCGTTATTTATGTGTGATTGTCAGGCAGTGATAAAGTAGTCTACAGTAATCTGTCTGGCAGCAGTGAACTGACCCGATCAGACGTCCCATTTACAATATGACCACTGACTAATCCATTACTTGAAAATAAATGTCACGGTTGCACCTGTCTCTCTCCGGTCACTGACAGCTTTTTTTTACCAAATATGCTGAATTCAGCAAAAGGTAGAAAGGAAATGTAATCTCACAAGGGATCAGCAAAGGGAGACTTAAATGGAGATAGAAAAGACCAACATCAACGACACTTATCTCAATCCTGGTTACCATTATTGACGGGCAAAATGATTAAAGTGTGGCGCGTCGATAAAGGCCCGAAATAAAGGCAAGGAGCCAGGTATTTCGGGGACATTATATTTTATTATACCTCGGTTATCAGACGGGTCGAGTCTGCCGGAATGGCTTCGCGCCCAAAACCTTGTCCTTATATACATGGTACCGGACCGCCTCCCTGGACTGGTCCATTCCCGTGCCGAGGGGTCGGTAGTAGTATGGCCCGACCCTTGGGAGCCGCCACAGGAACCCCCCCCCAGATATTGCTGGGGTGCGGCAGACCGACAATGCCGCCAGCCGTGCACGTTTCCGGGAAACGCCGGGGCCGGCTGCCAATAGTCCCCGCGGCGGCCGGCCAGATTCACCGCCTCTTCGCCTGGGATCGGCGCTCCGGGGGCCGCTTCCTCGTGGATACCGGGGCGGAGCTGAGCGTCCTGCCCCCTTCGCCGCTGGACATTCGTTCTGGGAAGCGGGTGCCCATCCTCACCGCGGCAAACGGGAGTAGTATGGCCCGACCCTTGGGAGCCGCCACAAAAGTGCTTTTTTTTCACTGAAGCATTCAAGGATAGAGAGTTTGGATTTTAGAGATACAGCGTGGATACAGGCCCTTCGGCCCACCGAGTCCATGCCATCCATCCATCACCTGTACACCAGTTCTATGTCATCCTACTTTTTGCATCCTACAGTTTAGTTTAGTTGTTAGTTTAGTGATACATTGTTGAACCAGACCCTTTGGCCCACCGAGTCCATGCCGACCAGCGATCCCTGATCCCGTAACACTAGTTCTGTCCGACACACATGGGACATTTTTTTTTACAGAAGTCAGTTAACCTACAAACCTGCACGTCGTTGGGATGCGGGAGGAAACCGGAACACCCGGAGAAAACCCACGTGGTCACAGGGAGAACGTACAAACCCTGCATGGACAGCACCCGTAGTCAGGATGGAACGTGGGTGAGAAGCTCTACCAGCTGTGCCACTGTGTTGCCCATTGCGCCACTATGCCACCCATCTAGCCTATTCGATCCTGACCTGGCGTGCTGTCTGTGTGGAGTTTGGGTGTTATCCGTATGGCCGCGTGGGTTTGCAGTGGGTCTCTGGCGCTGTGAGGCAGCAGCCCTACCGCTGCACCATTTTGCCGCCCAATACGATCTTCCACAAGAATGAGGTCTTCTCGAATTTACCTCCCTTTGCGGGTGACACCGTTGTCTCCTTTCACCAGGGAGTAGTTCTGTTGGAGCTGTTGACCCTAAATTACCGCCTCCAAGCTTTCATTAGCCAGCACAGGGCTCTGACACTGAACGTCAGAAGAGTGAAAGAGACATTATTGCCCAGTGAGCCAAGAGCTTATTGTCCAATGTAGTTTAAACCACATGTTCACTCCCAATTGCCCCTTTTCCTGTAATAGTTATCCAAACCAAGTGCTCCCATGCAGTGAGTGAAACTAAAATAGAATCAACTACAGGATTTTTAAAAAATCTGTGTTAGACAACTTTAATCACAATGTCAATGTCACTAACAAAATGCTCATAATTAATATTTTGGACTAATTGTTCAATTAAATACACAGAATTATTTTAAAGGTTATTTTTCTAAAAATCAAATAAGTTTTAACATTTGTAAATTATTTCATTAAATTGTAAGAATTTTTAATGGTTTTGATTGCTAGAGCAACTTTGCAGGTGTACCTTCTCCTGGAAGAATTTAAAATGTTTTCAGTTTCAGTTTAGTTTATTGTCACGTGTACCGAGGTACAGTGAAAAGCTTTTGGTGCGTGCTAACCAGAATGTAGAAACAAAGAACCACAGGTGCTGGTTGACAATAGACAATAGGTGCAGGAGGAGGCCATTCGGCCCTTCGAGCCAGCACCGCCATTCAATGTGATCATGGCTGATCATTCTCAATCAGTACCCCGTTCCTGCCTTCTCCCCATACCCCCAGACTCTGCTATCCTTAAGAGTACCAAAGATAGACACATAATGCTGGAGTAACTCATCGGGTCAGGCAGCATCTCTGCAGAAAAGGGATAGGTGTCGTTTACAAGTGGGTGTGAGTGGCCCGGTGTATGGGCAGCACGGTGGCGCAGCGGTAGAGTTGCTGCTTTACAGCGGCAGAGACCTGGGTTCAATCCTAACTACGGTTGCTGTCTGTACGGAGTTTGTACATTCTCTGCATAACCTCCTGGGTTATCCCCTGGTGCTCCAGTTTCCCCACACACATCAAAGACGTACAGGTTTGTAGTTTACTTGGCTTCGGTAAAAATTGCCCCTAGTGTGTGTAGGATAGTGCTAGTGTACGGGGATCTCTGGTCGGTGTGGACTCAGTGGGCCAAAGGGCCTGTTTCCACGCTGCACCTTTAAACTAAACTAAACTAAATTAACCAAAACTAAACTAAACTACAAACCGATCGATTTAATTTAAATGATATTTATATACTTCGGTCTCTGATCTACTGCTGTATATAAGTTGTCTGTTCGAGTGACACAGCATGGAAACAGGCCCTTCAGCCCAACTTGTCCCTGCCGACCAGGAAGCCCCCTCTACACTAGTCCCACCTGCCCCATATCCCTCTAAAACGTTCCTATCCATGTACCTGTCCAATTGTCTTTTAAATGTCATTGTAGTATCTGCCTCATCTCCCTCCTCTGGCGGTTCGTTCCAGAAACCCATCACCCACTGTGTAAATAGATCCCCCCTCATATTCCTTAATGACAATTGCGTCATGTTTTTAATAATAGTTCTATTTTTTCTTCACGGATGTTGTCTGTTTTCCAAGGATAAAATAAATTCTCGTGCTGATAATCAGTCGATTCAGATACATTTTGCCATTCTGTGTGTCTTAATTTTTTTTCCCCTTTATACTCCAGTTCATTATTCTTTTCTGTGGAAACAATTGCAAAAATAAAAATAACTTCAAAGACTTTTAGCACCTCTATTAATATCCACAGGCAACGGAAATACCAGCCAAAATTCCAAATCAAATGACAAAAATCAGATGTAAATTAATGACTTCCCAGCTGAGATCCAGACTTAGAAATGTGGAGGAGTGTCTCGACCCGAAACGTCACCCATTTCTTCTCTTCAGAGATGCTGCCTGTCCCGTTGAGTTACTGCAGCCTTTTGTGCCTATATCCAGTCTTAGAAACCCAGAACACAACTACAGTACAAACTGTTGGAGCTTGCAAATGCTGCTTATGATATCAGCGGCAGTTACTTAATTTTTTTCTTAAATATCACGCAGGAGGCAGCACAGTGGCTCAGCGGTAGAGTTGCTGCCTCACAGCGCCAGGGACCCGTGTTCGATCCTGATTACGGGTGCTGCCTGTACGGAGATTTATTATCTGCAGTGAAAAGCTTTGTGTTGCAAGCCATCCATTCAAATCAGATAATACTGAATCTAAATGCAATCAAGCTGACCTCAAGTACAGTAGGTAAAGAGAAGGGGAAGAGGCAGGGTACAGAATATATTTCTCAGCATAAGTTCCAGAAACAAAGTCCAATATCAAAATCAAGATTCAAGATTCAAGATTTAGATTTAGATTTAGAGATACAGCGCGGAAACAGGCCCTTCGGCCCACTGAGGCAGCGCCACCCAGTGATCCCCGCACATTAACACTATCCTACACACACTAGGGACAATTTTTACATTTACCCAGTCAATTAACCTACATACCTGTACGTCTTTGGAGTGTGGGAGGAAACCGAAGATCTCGGAGAAAACCCACGCAGGTCACGGGGAGAACGTACAAACTCCGTACAGATGGCGCCCGTAGTCAGGATCTAACCTGAGTCACCGGCGCTGCATTCGCTGTAAGGCAGCAACTCTACCGCTGCGCCACCGCGCCGCCCACCAAGATCAATTTATTGTCACATCTATCAATTAAGGTACAGTGAGATTTGAGATACCATACAGCCATACTAAGGGAAAAGCAACAAGACTCACAGCCACATAAAATAAAATTTAACATAAACATCCACCACAGCGGATTCCACTGTGATGGAAGGTGATAAAGTCCAATCATCTTCCTCTTTGTTCACTGGGGCTGTCGGGGCTGTTGAACCGTCCGCAGTCGCCGCTGCCGACAGTCCGAGCCCTCGCTTAGGAACAATCGAAACTCCTCGTGTCGGAACGGTTGAAACTCTCTCATGGAGCATGGAGCTCCCGAGTCGGCCTCTTCTTACCGCGGGCTTCCCAATGCTAAAGTCCACAGGCCCCGCGGTTGGAGCTCTCCGCAGTCGATCCTCGGCAAAGGATCGCAAGCTCCGCGATGTTAAAGTCCGCGCCACGCCGGGCCGGTCTCCAGGAAAGGCCACCAATTCCTCGATGTTAGGCCGCCGTGGAGACGGAGATACGATACGGAGAAAAATCGCATCTTCAACGAGGTAAGAGATCGAAAAAAAGTTTCCCCCAATTCCCCCCCCCCCCCACCCCCCCACATAAAACAAACCAAGAAACACTAAAACATACTTTTAACACACTTAAAATAACAAAGCGGTAGAAAGGACAGACAGACTGTTGGCGAGGCAGCCAACCTGTGGTGGTGGCGCCACCCAGAGGTATAATTGGAACATTTAGAAATTAAACTAGATTTACATGTATAAAGAGAGATTTAAAATAGTACAGTGATTGTACCTGATAATAGTAGATCTTCTTCTGGGACCAGCACACAAAACATAATGCTGTCTGTGTGGAGTTTGCATGTTCTCCCTGAGGGTTTTTTCCAGGTGCTCCGGTTTCCTCCCACATTCCAAGGATGCGCGGGTTCGTAGGTTAATCGGCCTCTGTGGAATTGCTCCTCTTGTGTAGGGAGTGGATGGGAGAGTTGGATTACATAGGACTAGTGTTAAAGGTGATCAATGGTCGGTGTGGACTTGGTGGGCCGAAGGGCCTGTTTCCACGCTGCATCGCTCAACTAAACTTTGAGTGAGGTAACATAACTGTTCGCTGATGACTCTTGTATGATGTGGTCCCAGTGGGCCGAAGGGCCTGCTTCCTTGCTACATTGCTAAACTAAACACATGATTCATGCAAACTATTCATTTCAATGAGTCATTGGCAGGATAATTGGCAGCACCATTTGTAAAGTGTTTACAGTCTTTTTTTAAATCGGCACGGTGACGCAGTGGTAGAGTTGCTGCCTTAGAGCGCCAGAGACCCCGGGATCGATCCTGACTAGGGGTGCTTGTCTGTACGTAGTTTGTACATTCTCCCCGTGACCTGCGTGGGTTTTCTCCATGTGCTCCGGTTTCCTCCCACACTCCAAAGGCGTACAGGTTTGTACCAAATGTTTGACACCAAATGTTTAAATCAGCATCTGCAGTTCCTTCCTCCAGGTTTGTAGTTTGTTTGGCTTTGGTAAAATTGTAGATTGTTCCTAGTGTGTAGCGTTAGTGTGCGGGGATCGCTGGTCAGCATGAACTCGGTCGGCCGAAGGGCCTGTTTCTGCACTTTATCTCTAAACTAAAGCAAACTACAAATCATGGTTTTTTTTTTATCATTCAAAATCATCTCCATAATAATTTTATTCTCTCCATCCCATGTTCTCTGGCTGTTGCTGAGTGAAGACACCGACATCTTTGCTTCCAACAAGAATCCCTTAGTGATCGTTGGTCGCCATGGGTCCTGAGTGTATCATGGATATGGATGATATTGTTGTAATTTAATGGTTGATGTTTGTAAACTGCAGTGCAGTCTTGATCCATGCAGTATGTTGTAATTGGGATTATGCAAAAGGTCCTTGTTAAGGAAAATAAGAGTCCCTCAGTGAACCATTAATCTAGTCTAATGTATCAATTAGGGTTGCCAACTATCTCACTCCCAAATACGGGACAAGGTAACGTCACCGCCCCGCGCCCCATGTGACCTCACCCAGCCAACGGCCACGTGCTCCCGCTCCACCAATGGGGGCCGCCCAGGCCAGGGAGGCGGGTTGCTACGCAACCTCCATTAGGCGAACACACTCGGCCCCGCTCCCCGAACACACTCTGTTAGCTTACACTGTCCCAGCCTACAGTGGCCCGCTGGCCTAATACGGGACAAGGGCGGTCCCGTGTGGGACAAACCAATTCAGCCCAAAATAAGGGATGTCCTGGCTAATATGGGACAGCTGGCAACCCTAGTATCAATCCAGAGTGGATTTCTTCAAGAATTCTGGCAGTTTAAAAAATCATTTCAAGGGATCCACTTTCAAACGTTAGCTAGTTGCCAGGGCTGAAACAGACAGATGAACATATTATGCAGTCAGCATTCTGGAGTGAATGTTTGCCTTGTTCAAAGTGACATCTCTAATGTAACATGCTCCAGTTCTCCTAAATACTGTAATGCGTTCAAATTTCAAAACAGGAGATAAAATGCTGGCTGAATATAAATCTCATCATTTAATTCAATTGTACTGTTGCAGGTATCACACATCATGATTCTACTTTCGGGATACGGCGCGGAAACAGGCCCTTCGGCCCCACCGAGTCCGTACCGACCAGCGTTCACCCCATACACGAGCATTATCCTACGTACGAGGGACAATTTCCAGAAGCCAATTAACCAATTAACTTGTCTACGCCAACCAGCGATCCCCGTAAACTATCCTGCGCATTAGGAACAATGTACACATTTTACCGAAACCAATTAACCTACAAATGCTGCACGTCTTTGGAGTGTGGGAGGAAACCCATGTGGTCACAGGGAGAACATACAAACTCCATACTGACAGCACCTGTAGGCTGGATTGAACTTGGGGTTTGTGGCACTGTAAGACAGCAACTCTACCTCTGTGCCACCGTGCCACTGTAAAAGCCTGAAAGCTTTTAACAAAAAATAGTCAAGGTTTATTTGTTCTATGTTTAAAATGTCCTTTAACAATGTTTTTCTTTTTATGCATATAATTTCTTTGGTGGTGCCCATCCTGGTAACCGTTTGCTTGATGCAATTGTTGAAACAAGGAGGATTGTGTGTTGGAGCTGGTCTTTGTTCTCTCCCCATCTGATCTTCCTTCCTGTTATTTGAGACCTGGGTTCGAGTCTGACCTCGTCTGCTGAGTTTGTGCGGAGTTGGCACATTTTCCCTGTGACTAGAGTTAATACTGGTTATGTAGCGGTAGAGTTGCTGCCTCACAGAACCAGTGACCCGGGTTCGATCCTGACTAAGCATGCTGTCCGTACGGAGTTTGTATGTTCTCCCCGTGACCTGTGTGCGTTTTTCCCGAGATCTTTGGTTTGCTCCCACACTCCAAAGATGAGCAGATTTGCAGGTTAATTGGCTTGGTAATAATGTAAATTGTCCCTAATTTGTGTAGGACAGTGCTAGTGTGCGGGGATCGCTGGTCGGTGCGGACTCGGTGGGCTGAAGGGCCTGTTCCCGCGCTGTATCTCTAAACTAAAAGACTACGTGGGTTTCCTCTGAGTACTCCGGGTTTCGTCCCACATCCCAAAGACGTGGCTTTATAGGTTAATTGGCCTCTGGAAATTGCCCCGAGTGCGTAACTAGTGAATGCGTAAGTGGGATGATAAAGAACTAGTGTGAAAGGGAGATTGATGGGCAGGGTGGACTTGGTGGGCCGAAGGGCCTGTTTTCATGCTGTATCTTTCAATCAATCAAGAACCCAGTCCCCACTTTCCCAAGGTAAGAGTTCAGATATGAACTTCTTATGTGGAATAGTCTTGAGTCCAATGATACCTTTCAATGTGCTTGGACTTAGTACATGGCAATGAATGGTCAAGAAATTAAACACACAACCCAATTGAAAAGATTGAACCAAATGTACATTTGAAATTGTGATTAATGGACCTAAATTCGTATAGTATCTTTTGTAATTCCCAGTACTGCAAACATTTGTTTGCTTGCACACTTAATGTTACATTAAGACTAGTATTGAGCAAAGGTTTCCACAATTGATGGATGGAATTAATTCAAGCACAATGGTAACATTTGGAGTTAATTTCAATGATATAATCAAACATCCAAACATCTGAAGAAGGGTCTCGACCCGAAACGTCACACGTTCCTTCTCTCCGGAGATGCTGCCTGACCCGCTGAGTTACTCCAGCATTTTGTGTCTATCTTTGGTGTAAACCAGCATCTGCAGGTCCTTCCTGCTCATCAAAATATCATCTCTAGATATTAGGAATGAAAAGGAAAAAAAAAGAAAAATGGAAATGTGTTGCAGGCTGTGCAGTTGTCAAACTTTTAAACTAAGCTTGGAAAGGTTTACAGGAGAAGAAGATGCATCCCAACACAAGACGTCACCCATCCATGTTCTCCAGAGATGCTGTCTCACCCGCTGAGTCATCCCCAGCACTTAGTGTCTCTTCTCTTAAAGTAAGCTCATATATTTAATAAGGCACAATCTTGCAGCGGTAGAGTTGCTGCCTTACAGCGCCAGAGACCCGGGTTCGATCCTAACAGTGGGGGCTGTCTGTACGGAGGTTTTATACGTTCTGCCTGTGACCGCGTAGGTTTTCTCCGGGTTCTCCGGTTTCCTCCCACACTGCAAAGGCGTACAGGTTTGTAGGTTAATTGGCTTTGGTAAAATTGTAAGATGGCCCTAGTGTGTCGGACAGTGCTGGTGAACGGGTGATTGCTGGTTGGCGCGGACTCGGTGTGACGATGGGCCTGTTTCAACGCTGTATCTCTAAAGTCTAACGCAAAGTCTAAAGCTGTGCTGTTTTCCCCACAATGCAAGGCATAGCCTCAGGACCAACCAAAGATGATGTAAGTGCTGATATGGCAATTAATCAAGTGCTTAATTTGGTAACTGTGCGCTGTAAATCTGCATCAATCTACTTTGAGCCGATTAACTTGACGTTTATAGTCTCGTGATATCATATCACTTCGAATCATAATTGCCTGTTTGTTCAATACTGATGCTGGAATAATGATGCTGCAGTTTGCAGAACTGGCTGATACCAGCCCAGCACAGCGCGAAAGGACATCATTTATGAAATCAGCTGTGAAATGAGCTGTGAAGCTTCAGTCCCGGCCCTTAGTCACTGCCATTTTACCAGGAAGAATTGTACTGTTTGATAGAGCTAAATATGTTGTTTAAGCTGCTCCTTGAAACACAAGGACAACACCGTGCACTCTGTACGACTAGAATGTCAAGTAGATACAATAATGCAGGCAAGAACATTACACAAGGGACCCCCCTTCTGGCTGATTGGAGTGGAGGAGGGGGGGGGGGGAGAGGATTTAGATTTAGATTTTTAGATTTAGAGATACAGCGCGGAAACAGGCCCTTCGGTCCACCGGGTCCGCGCCGCCCAGCGATCCCCGCACATTAACACTATCCTACACACACTAGGGACAATTTTTTTTTTTTTTACATTTTACCCAGCCAATTAACCTACATACCTGTATGTCTTTGGAGTGTGGGAGGAAACCGAAGATCTCGGAGAAAACCCACGCAGGTCACGGGGAGAACGTACAAACTCCTTACAGTGCAGCACCCGTAGTCAGGATCGAACCTGAGTCTCCGGCGCTGCATTCGCTGTAAGGCAGCAACTCTACCGCTGCGCCACCGTGCCGCAGTACTGGAAGATACGCAAAAACTGGAAGAGATGCAAGACAAGGCGATGGTCTAATTAGTCAAATGTCATCTATTAATGTTCTGCAGAGATGCTGCCTGACCAGCTGAGTTACACCAGCACGTTGTGTCCTTTTAAGCAGTAGAGGCTACCTGATGTTTGTGGAACGTGCTCTTTCAAAGAAAAAGGACAAGATAGAGAAATATTAAAAGAATGAAGGCTTTGATGTCAAACTGGACCTCTCCCGATGCACTTAAGCGTAGACACAAAATGCTGGAGTCACTCAGCAAGACAGGAAGCGTCTCTGGAGGGAAGGAACATGTGATGTTTCGGGTCGACACCCTTCTTCAGACCCGAGGGCCTTGACCCGAAAGGTCACCCATTCCTTCTCTCCAGAGATGCTGCCTGTCCCGCTGAGTTACTCCAGCATTTTGTGTCTATCTTCGGTTTAAACCAGCATCTATGCAGTTCCTTCCTCCACACGGATAATAGACAATAGACAATAGACAATAGCTGCAGGAGGAGGCCATTCGGCCCTTCGAGCCAGCACCGCCATTCAATGTGATCATGGCTGATCATTCTCTGTATGGATCTGCCTCAGATGGCTGTGGAGGCCAAGTCAATGATATTTCTTTGATAGATTCTTGATTAGTACGGGTGTCAGGGGTCTATGGAGAGAAGGCAGGAGAATGGGGTTGAGAGGGAAAGATAGATCAGCCACGATTGAATAGCGGACTAGACATTGGGCCGAATGACCTAATTCTATTCTATAGATCCTATGAACATATTGAAGAAGGGTCTCGACCCGAAACGTCACCCATTCCTTCTCTCCCGAGATGCTGCCTGACCTGCTGAGTTACTCCAGCATTTTGTGAATAAATCAATTTGTACCAGCATCTGCAGTTATTTTCGTATACTATGAACATATTGGATGTGTCACAACTGAATGCTGGAGTTTCGTGTGGAATTGCTAGCTGCCAGGTGAGCAGGATTCACTGGACTTTAGATGGATGAGAAGGGATCTTATAGAAATGTATAAAATTATAAAAGGACTGGACAGGCTAGATGCAGGGAAAATGTACCCAATGTTGGGGGAGTCTAGAACCAGGGGCCACAGCCTAAGAATAAAGGGGAGGCCATTTAAAACTGAGGTGAGAAAAAACTTTTTCACCCAAAAAGTTGTGAATTTGTGGAATTCTCTGCCACAGAAGGCAGTGGAGGCCAATTCATTGGATGAATTTAAAAGAGAGTTAGATAGAGCTTTAGGGGCTAGCGGAATCAAGGGATATGGGGAGAAGGCAGGCATGGGTTACTGATTGTGGATGATCAGCCATGATCACAATGAATGGCGGTGCTGGCTCGAAGGGCCAAATGGCCTCCTCCTGCACATATTTTCTATGTTTTCTATGTTTTGCGGATAGGGTGGTAAAGATGGTAAATGGCAGCAAGGAACGGAGACATAATTCCAAGCCAAGCACGTGATTTGGAGTGAAACCTTCAATTGAGACACCTCTTCAATCTTCCTGGATATTCCTCTACAAATTTCTTTCACCTTTAGTTGTTGAATCTCTTCTGCTTTTCACATTCTGTTCTGCCTTCTGTTCTGTTCATTTTCCAACTTGAAACGTTAACTTTGTTTTTCCTTTACCTTGAGGTGCTGCTGGACTCCCTCTTCTCCCCTCTCCAATCGGGCAAGAGATACAGAAGTTTGAAAGCGGATACCTTCAGCTTTAGGGACAGTTTCTTCCCAGCTTTTATCCTCTCACCAACTGGAGTCTGGTCCTGACCTCAAAGGTCTACCACATTGGAGACCTTTGAGCTATCTTTAATCAGACATTATTGGACTTCAATGTTATATCTTTGCACTAAATGTTGTACCTTTATCTTTTATCTGTGCTCTGAAGGACAGCTTGATTGTATTCATGAACAGTCTTTTCTTTGACTGGGTAGCACGCAAACAGCAGCTTTTCACCGTGTCTCTGTACCTGAACTAAACTAAACTAAACTAAACTAAACTAAACTAAACTAAACTAAACTAAACTAAACTAAACATAAATTATTTCCAGCATTGATCAGCCATGATCTCATTGAATGGTGGTGCTGGCTCGAAGGGCCGAATGGCCTACTCTTGCACCTATATCCACAAAGACTCTTCACACCCCTGCAACAGTCTGTTCGAACTCCTTCCATCGGGCAGACGATACAAGGCCTTCTACGCCCGCACCTCCAGACTCAGGAACAGCTTCATCCCCAGGGCCATAGCTGCCATGAACCGGTCCTGCTGAGCCGGATGGTCACATCGCACAGCGATCCAGCACAGATCTACTTGCACTTTATTCTGTTTTAAAACTGTTCCAATTTGTTTAGTTGGGTTGTTGTTGTTTAAATTAATTAAATTATTGCATCGTATGGGAGGCGCATTCCCAATCTTGCTGTACCCCTGTACAATGACAATAAAGATATATTGTATTGTATATTGTATTGTTTATCTATTGTCTATTGTCTATTTCTGTTTTTACTGGAATAGATAAGGTAGATACACAGTCTTTTACCCAGATTAGAAAAATCAAGAACCAGATGACATAGGTTTAAGTTGAGAGGGGGAAAATTTAATAGGAATCTGAGGGACAACCTTTTTCACACAAGAGGGTGGTGAGTATATGGGAACGAGCTGCCGGAGGAGGTAGTTGAGGCAGGAGCAATGGCGACATTTAAAAGACATTTGGACAGGTGCATGGCTGGGAAAGGTTTAGAGGGATATGGGTCAGACTCAGGCAGGTGGAACTGGTGTAGATGGGGCACCATGGTTGGCATGGGAAAGCTGGGCGGAAGGACCTGTTTACGTGCTGTGTGACTGTGTGACTCTATGATTCCTTCCATTCTCTGGGGCACTCCAATTACTTAAGTGATGATATATCTAATGTGCCTAAGTTCGTAAACGTCACCCTGCTACAGAAGAGTTTAAGCCACCTAAACACGTGTAATTTCCAGCAAGGAAATTGTTGAAAGGGAATTCAGGTGACGCTTGGAAGAAGGGGTCTCGACCCGAAACGTCACCCACTCCTTCTCTCCAGAGATGCTGCCTGTCCCGCTGAGTTACTCCGGCTTTTTGTGTCTATCTGCGGTTTAAACCAGCATCTGCAGTTCCTTCCTGCACATTAGAATCCTGTTCCCTGGTTAACTCGGCACAAGCAATGCCTGTCATCTAAGGTAACCAATTGTTTTTTGTTTCACCGTACCTCTGATCTTTTGCATTTCCCTAATGACATTTTCAGTACAGTTAATACCGTTCTTGTCCCTCAGATAAAGAGAAAATTAGTCACAGAGCATTGGCAGAGAGCATCAGGGACATGGATTTAATAAGCAGCGTTCTACAGGAGTATGGTCATTAACTCCTTGCACTTTACCTATTAAATGGTATCATATTTACCTGTGTTTTCTGCTGCTGGTTTAATGCAGCTGCCTGTGTGGGTGTACAATGGCCCTGCGTGAACCTTCACTAAATACGTCTGGTTACACGTGGCGACTTAAGTAGATAAGTTCTGATAATGCACCAACAGCTGTGGTGTGCATCCTTAACATGGAAAGGAAGGGTCTCGACCTGAAACGTCACTTATTCTCTGCCACAGAAGGCAGTGGCGGACAATTCACTGGATGTTTCCAAGAGAGATTTTGACTTAGCTCTCCGGGCTAACGGAATCAAGGGATATGGGAAGAAAGCAGGAACGGGGCACTGATTTAGATTTTTAGTTTTTCGAGATACAGCGCAGAAACAGGCCCTTCGGCCCACCAGGTCCGTGCCGCCCAGCGATCCCCGCACACTAACACTATCCTACACCCACTAGGGACACTTTTTAAAAACATTTGCCCAGCCAATTAACCTACATACCTGCACGTCTTTGGAGTGTGGGAGGAAACCGAAGATCTCGGAGAAAACCCACGCAGGTCACGGGGAGAACGTACAAACTCCGTACAGACGGCGCCCGTAGTCAGGATCGAACCTGAGTCTCCGGCGCTGCATTCGCTGTAAGGCAGCAACTCTACCGCTGCGCCACCGTGCCGATCAGCCATGATCAGCCATGATCATATTGAATGGCGGTACTGGCTCGAAGGGCCGAATGGCCTACTCCTGCACCTAGTTTCTATGTTTCTATGTTTCGATTCCTTTTCTGCAGACCTGCTGAGTTACTCCAGCTTTTTGTGTCTATCTATGGAAAACATCAAGCATGATAACAACTGATAAATGTATTGGAATGAATTCCCCTTTAGAATGAATCTTCTCATCTCCCTTTGCTTTGAGATGGTGATATGCTCTATGTGAAGCTCCTGTACAGGAGCGGCTCACCAATATATCCCGCGAGTGACCATTCTTTGAGTATAACGGCACGGTGGCGCAGCGGTAGAGTTGCTGCCTTGCAGCGGCAGAGACCCAGGTTCAGTCCTGACTATGGGCGCTGTCGGACACGGAGTTTGTACGTACTCCCCGTGGCCTGTGTGGGTTTTCCCCGGGTGCTACAGTTTCCTCCCACGCTCCAAGGATGTACAGGTTAATCGGCTAATTGGCTTCGGAAAAAGTGTAAATTCTCACTAGTGTGTGTAGGATAGTGTTATTGTGCGGGGGGGGGGGGGGGGGGGGGAGTGGGGGGGGGGGGAGTGGGGGGGGGGGGGGGGGAAGGTCTGTTTCTGTGCTGTGTCACAGAACTAAACCCTGGACAATCAGGCCTATAATTGAACAGGACAGGCAGCATCTCTGGAGAGAAGGAATGGGTGGCGTATCGGGTCGAGACCCTTCTTCTCGAAAGACCCTTCCTCTCCCACAGATCTACATTGGTTCAACAAATCTGAAGAAGGGTCTCGACCCGAAAGGTCACCCATTGCTTCTCTCCAGAGATGCTGCCTGTCCCGCTGAGTTACTCCAGCATTTTGTGCCTATCTTCGATTCAAACCAGCACCTGCAGTTCTTTCCTGCACAGGCTATAATTGAAGGTGGGTCTCGACATGAAACGTCACCTATCCATGTTCTCCAGAGGTGCCTGACCTGAGGAGTTGTGCTCCAGCACTTTGTGCCCTTTTAGGTTATAAATAAGGCAAGCAAGGGGTAATTTCAAGGGAACTCAACTGTAAACCAGGAGACCCGGGTTCGATCCTGACTACAGGCGCCGTCTGTACGGAGTTTGTACGTTCTCCCCATGACCTGCGTGGGTTTTCTCCGAGATCTTCGGTTTCCTCCCACACTCCAAAGACATACAGGTATGTAGGTTAATTGACTGGGTAAATGTGAAAATTGTCCCTAGTGTGTGTAGGATAGTGTTAGTGTGCGGGGATCGCTGGGCGGCGCGGACTCGGTGGGCCGAAGGGCCTGTTTCCGCGCTGTATCTCTAAATCTAAATCTAGAATAGATCATCGTTGGCTTGGAGAAGATAACACCAGAGCAAACAGAGATAAAATGTAAACGAGGACAATCAGGCTTGTCGGAGAACTGGGAAGGAGGGGGTTGAGGGATGGAGAGAAAGGGTTGGCAAGGGTTACTTGACGTTATTGAAGTCAATATCCATATCGCGTAAGTTGTCCTTAGGCACCTTATCTTAGTTTTCTTTCAGATCAAAACTTCAATCAAACCCTTTATCTTCTGATTTTCATGGAATAAATTCCTAGTTTGTGCCCTTGGTTTTGCAAATTTTCCTTGAAACGCAACCTTTAGATTCTAAGTAATGTTCTGGTAATCTCTGCCACAGTCTCCCAAGGCTGATATATCCCTGCCTTAGAGCAGGGCTCGGAACAGGCCTCATTTCTCCAGGTGTGGTCTTTGCATAGGTTTGTAGAGCAGCTTTGGAACTCATTGCTTGTTAGCTCTGTGGCTGTGAAGGGTAGTGGGCGGTTTCTTCCCAGCTGTTATCAGGCAACTGAACCGTCCTCCCACCAGCTAGAGAGTGGTCCTGACCTCCTATCCACCCCATTGGAGACCTTTGAAATATCTTGAATCGAACTATCTTCAATCGGACTTTACTGGACTTTATCTTGTACTAAACGTTATACTCTTTAGCCTGCATCTGTACACTGTGGACGGCTTGAATATAATCAATAGACAATAGACAATAGGTGCAGGAGGAGGCCATTCGGCCCTTCGAGCCAGCACTGCCATTCAATGTGATCATGGCTGATCATTCTCAATCAGTACCCCGTTCCTGCCTTCTCCCCATACCCCCTGACTCCGCTATCCTTAAGAGCTCTATCTAGCTCTCTCTTGAATGCATTCAGAGAATTAGCCTCCACTGCCTTCTGAGGCAGAGAATTCCACAGATTCACAACTCTCTGACTGAAAAAGTTTTTCCTCATCTCAGTTCTAAATGGCCTACCCCCTATTCTTAAACTGTGGCCCCTTGTTCTGGACTCCCCCAACATTGGGAACATGTTTCCTGCCTCTAACGTGTCCAACCCCTTAATAATCTTATACGTTTCGATAAGATCTCCTCTAATCCTTCTAAATTCCAGTGTATACAAGCCTAGTCGCTCCAGTCTTTCAACATATGATAGTCCCGCCATTCCGGGAATTACCTGGTAAACCTACGCTGCACGCCCTCAATAGCAAGAATATCCTTCCTCAAATTTGGAGACCAAAACTGCACACAGTACTCCAGGTGCGGTCTCACTAGGGCCCTGTACAGCTGCAGAAGGACCTCTTTGCTCCTATACTCAACTCCTCTTGTTATGAAGGCCAACATTCCATTGGCTTTCTTCATGTCAGGGCAGCATGGTGGCGCAACAGTAGAGTTGCCGCCTTTTAAAGCTCCAGAGACTGCGGTTCTTCTGAATCCCCGGGGCCTGACCAAATTCATCCTCGGGGCCTCATGTTGCACCCTTCCGAACCCTTTTGGAGGATGAGGGGGGGACCTCATTGAATCTGACAGAATAATGAAAGGCATAGATAGAGTGGATGTGGAAAAGATGTTTCCACTGGTGGGAGAGTCTAGGACCAGGGATCGTGGCCTCAGAATTAAAGGGCGCTCTTTCAGAAAGGGGGTGAGGAGGAACTTCTTTTGTCAGAGGGTAGTTAATGTGTGGAACTCAATGCCACGGTGGGCTGCGGAGGCCAAGTCAGTGGATATTTTTAAGGCAGAGATAGACAGATTCTTGATTAGAACAGGGTGTCAAGTGTTATGGGGAGAGGGCAGGAAAATGGCATTAGGGGGCAGAGGTCAGCCATGATTGAATGGCGGAGTAGACGCGATGGGCTGAAGGGCCTAATTCTACTTCTATAACTTGTGAACTTGTGTGAACTGAAACGTCACCTGTGCATGTTCTCCAAAGACGCTTCCTGACCCGTTGAGCTACTCCAGCACTTTGCGTGTCTTTTTTATGTTGTAAACCAGCATCTGTAGTCCCTTGTTGCCACAGTTCTATAAATGTCACACCTTGGGCCACTTGCAATGTAGAAGTCGTTCAACCAGGGGCTTCGAAAAAATTGGTATGGGGCACTCACATGGAGTCCCATCAATGAAACGCATAAAAGATTGCAGGATACCTTTACGTGCGGCGCGGTGCTGCAGAGGTAGAGTTGCTGCCTGACAGCCTGAGAGACCCGGAGTCGATTGTGACTATGGGTGCTGTCTGTACGGAGTTTGCGCGCTCCCTCCGTGACTGTGTGGGTTTTCCCCGGGTGCTCCAGTTTCCTCCCACACTCCAAAGATGTACAGGTTTGTAGGTTAATTGGCTTCAGTAAAAATAGTAAAATTGGCCCTCGTGTGTGTGGGATAGTGTTAGCGTGCAGGGATCACGGGCCAGCATGGACTCGGTGGGCCAAAGGGCCTGTTTCCGCGCTGTATCTCTAAACAAAAAGACACCGAGCTGACATTTTGTGCTGGTGTCCATTTATCTGCAGAGTCTGTGATAAATTTCTGACCACGACTCCATTCCCTGCTCTTTCAATTTATTCTTTCAATTATTCATTATTCTTCCGTTCCCTTTCACCTAAGCTCACCCTATTTCTAATCCCCATCTGCCAGTTCAATATCCTTCTGATATCTCCGTGATTAACTACATTACATGAGCAGCTGCATTAAGGAATTAATCTCCTCTGGGATCTACACGGACCACAGCTCAGAAGCACTCCATTGTCTGTGAAGTGCTTTTATAAGTCTTGAGGCTATGAATCGTCTTTTTACATAAAATGCAAGTTCTTTCACAGAAGGGAAAAGTTTAGAGTTTAATTTAGAGTTTGGAGATACACAGTGTTGCAGTGCTAATTATTTAGGTGTCGGAGCTGCCACTGTTGTTGGAGCGACCGACCGCTGTTAAATTCCCCGCTGTTTAATTTGGAGTTTTTTTTTTTACAGAGGCTCCGGTGAGCTCCGGCAGCACTGCATCCCTGGAGATACAGTGCGGGAACAGGCCCTTCGGCCCACCGAGTCCATGCCGACCATTGATCACCCTCACAGACACAAAATGCTGGAGTAGCTCGTCGGGTCAGGCAGCATCTCTGGACAAGCCTGATGAAGGGTCAGTCTTCTTTTTCTTCTTGCGTTTGAGGCAACAGAAGTTATGAAGCTGCTGTCTCTGTTTTTTAGAGAGGCAGCGCGGAAACAGGCCCTTCGGCCCACCAGGTCCGCGCCGACCAGGGGCCACAGTTTAAGAATAAGGGGTAGGCCATTTAGAACGGAGATGAGGAAAAAAGTTTTTCAGTCAGAGAGTTGTAAATCTGTGGAATTCTCTGCCTCAGATGGCAGTGGAGGCCAATTCTCTGAATGCATTCAAGAGAGAGCTAAATAGAGCTCTTAAGGATAGCGGAGTCAGAGGGTATGGGGAGAAGGCAGGAACGGGGTACTGATTGAGAATGATCAGGCATGATCACATTGAATTTTGGTGCTGGCTCGAAGGGCCGAATGGCCTACTCCTGTACCTATTGTCTATTGTCTATTGACCAGTGATTCCCGCACACTAACACTCTCCTACACTCACTGGGGACAATTTTTACATTTACCAAGCCAATTAACCTACATACCTGTACGTCTTTGGAATGTGGGAGGAAACCGAAGATCTCGGAGGAAACCCACGCAGGTCATGGGGAGAACGTACAAACTTCGTACAGACAGCGCCCGTAGTCGGGATCGAACCCGGGTCTCCGGCGCTGCATTCGCTGTAAGGCAGCAACTCTACCGCTGCGCCACCGTGACCGCCTGACTGACGTCGGTTGACAGGGCTCACCATGGGGAGGTCGACAACAACGATGCCTCCGAAAAGCCACCAGCATCCACAAAGACTCTTCACACCCCTGCAACAGTCTGTTCGAACTCCTTCCATCGGGCAGACGATACAAGGCCTTCTACGCCCGCACCTCCAGACTCAGGAACAGCTTCATCCCCAGAGCCATAGCTGGTATGAACCGGCCCTGCTGAGCCGGATGGTCACATCGCACAGTGATCCGGCACAGATCTACTTGCACTTTATTCTGTCTTAAAACTGTTACAATTTGTTTCGTTGGCTTGTTGTTGTTTAAGTTAATTAAATTATTGCATCGTATGGGAGGCGCATTCCCAATCTCGTTGTACCCCTGTACAATGACAATAAAGATATATTGTATTGTATTGTATTGTATGAGCCCTAAGGGTCAGTCTGATGACGGGTCTCAACCGGAAATGTCACCTATTCCTTTTCTCCAGTGTGTAAGTGATAGGTGGATACAGGTCAGGGGAGGGGTTGACCTGGCAGATGGGTAGAGATGAAAAGGAGACAAAAGGGTGACAAAAGGAGAGAAAAAGGTGACAAGGAGAGAGAAGAGTGTCAGAAAAGAAAAGAAGATGAGTGAGGAGGAGTGAAATGTAAAGGCAAAGGGAGGGATTTGTATCGACCTGCGCGGGATAACCACTTATGAGGTGTTTGCCCAGTAATCAACCAGAACCAGAACCAGAACCAGATTTTCATACGGTTCCTAACTCCTGTATAAGTATTTTGCAGTTAAGTTGATCATTTGATTTATTTGGTTTTCATGTGACTTTCATGGTAAACACGCCATGTATTGCACACAAACTCCAAGTGGAACTCATGATTCAACATTTCAACAAGAGGAGCTTTGTAAAAGAGACCGTTTATGTTTTCCGGAATCTTCCATCTGAGGGTATTGCGATCAGGGAGGGAGGCTGGGCAATGACCTTTTTTAGATTTTAGAGATACAGCGCAGAAACAGGCCCTTCGGCCCACCGGGTCCGCGCCGCCCAGCGATCCCCGCACATTAACACTATCCTACACACACTTGGGGCAATTTTTACATTTGCCCAGCCAATTAACCTACATACCTGTACGTCTTTGGAGCGTGGGAGGAAACCGAAGATCTCGGAGAAAACCCACGCAGGTCACGGGGAGAACGTACAAACTCCATACAGTACAGCCCCCGTAGTCGGGATCGAACCTGTCTCCGGCGCTGCATTCGCTGTAAGGCAGCAACTCTACCGCTGCACCACCTTTTTCCGCCCACGTGCCGCCCACGTTGGGAGGGCATTTAGAGGAGATGCTCTGGATTTTAAAGCAAATCAGCTCTTATCTAAAATGTCTGAGCCATTGATCATAAAAAGGGCTGGGATACATTGACACCCGTATGTTCCAAATGTTTATAATTACCCTCATTTACTCTCCAATACGCCCCTGACTCAGAGATAGTGTGTTTAACCTTCCCCTTAGTTTAAGAGACCGTATTTCAGCCCATGATACAAGTTGGCACTTCTGCACCAAGGGATCGGTGCAACACTGCAGATTGCATTTTTCAGATGCTGCATAAAAACTCGTCTGATACGTCAGATGCAATTACAAGATAATAAAGCGCCGTTGAAAGAATTGTTCGGAGCATTGTCTTTGTGCCGAGGTTGATATCTCTTCAACAATTAAATGAAGGATAAGGGTTCAAGTTTGTCAGGTGCAATTATTATCCGAGCTGTGTTACCGTGGCAACTCACATCCCACACTCTGGCAACAATGGGCCCTGACGTCACCAAGGCATCACCGAGGCCTACCAATAACTCGCTAAATAATGGCTCGTCTATCAAGGAATCCTTCTAGATTGGAGACATTCTTACTGGTTCATATTATTCGTCACTCGTCTCACCTTACACTGTAGAAGGGGACATTCGGCCCACTTATTCTCTGCCAGCCCTCAAGAAGAGCCTGAGGCTCTACAAGACACGTCAGGCCGCACTTGGAGTATTGTGAGCGGTTTTGGGCCCCGTATCTGAGGAACGACGTGCTGGCATTTGGAGAGGGTCCAGAGGAGGTTTTTAATGAGAATTATCCGTGCAATGATTGGGTTAACAATATGATGAGGGTTGGAAGGCACTTGGCTTGTACTCTCTGGAGTTTAGAGGGATGAGGGGGGACCTCATTGAAACTTACCGAACAGTGAAAGGCCTGGAATAGAGTGGATGTGGAGAGGATGTTTCCACTAGTGACAGAGTCTAGAATCAGAGGCCACAGCCTCAGAACAAAGGGGGAACTGGCAGGGGGAGTTTCAGTCTCGTACAGCGACAGGCAGTAGATAGGACTGTTCGTCACTTTTGTAACTTTGTTGGCTTCAACACGTGGTGACCCTGGTGAACTGCCTCGGTTGTGTGCAGGACAAAGCATTTCACTGTACCCAGACAATAAAATATCATTCATTCATTCTTCCAGAGATGCTGCCTGACCCTTAGATCCAGCACTTTAGATTTTAGATTTTAGATTTAGAGATACAGCGCAGAAACAGGCCCTTCGGCCCACCGGGTCCGCGCCTCCCAGCGATCCCCGCACACTAACACTATCCTACACCCACTAGGGACAATTTTTACATTTGCCCAGCCAATTAACCTACATAGCTGTACGTCTTTGGAGTGTGGGAGGAAACCGAAGATCTCGGAGAAAACCCACGCAGGTCACGGGGAGAACGTACAAACTCCGTACAGACGGCGCCCGTAGTCAGGATCAAACCTGAGTCTGCGGCGCTACATTCGCTGTAACGCAGCAACTCTACCGCTGCGCCACCGTGCCGCACTTATTTTGTACACCGGCATCTGCAGTTCCTTTTTTCCCCAATCTGCAGGATGTGTGCCAATCTATTTAACCTTTTTGTTTTATATTTGGAAATATTATACAATTGTCACATAGAGTAAAGAATAGACTGCAGGTTTAGTTTGGTTTAGAAATACAGCGTGGAAACAGGCCCTTCAGCCCATTGTGTCCACGTCGACCAGCGATCTCCCTATTCATTTGTTCTATCCTACACTAGTTCCATCCTACATATCTTAAAGGGGCGTGGCTGTGTTCTGCAGCTGCGGCTCACCGGCAGTCTCTCTGTCTTTTTTGTTTTTGTCTATTGTCATCGTTTAATGTACGTTTTGTTCTATTTTTAACTCTGTGTATGTGGGGGGGTGGTGGGGGGGTTGGGGGAAACCTTTTTTCTAATCCCTTCCTCAACGGAGATGCGACCTTTACCGTGTCGCGTCTCTGTTCGCGCTACGGCCTAACATCGTGGAGTTGGCGGCCTCCAGCTGGGATCGACCTTGAAGACTCCGGTCGCAGGGCCTGGACTTACCATCTCGGAGGCTTCGGCCGTGGGCCCTGCAGACTGCAACATCGGGAGTTCGCAGGTCCCTGGCTGGCGACCGGTTTTTGGGAGCTCTAGCCGTAGCAGCTTCGACCGCCCCGGAGCGCGAGGTACGATCGACCCGCTCGCAGGCCCTTCATCGCCCTGCATGGCCCGGCCGCAGCACTTTCCATCGCCCGGTGGGGGCTCAGGACTTTCATCGGCCTGCTCGGCTCGGCCCTGGGACTTTCCATCGCCCAGTGGGGGCTCAGGACTTTCATCGGCCTGCTCGGCTCGGCCCTGGGACTTTCCATCGCCTGGTGGGGGCTTCAAAAAGTTGGGAGCCTCGATCACCTCGTGGCACCACGGGAGAAGAATGAGGAGGAGATAAGACTTTTCTTTGCCTTCCATCACAGTGAGGGTGTGCCTAGAGCAATCACTGTGATGGCTGTTTGTGTAAAAATTGTATCTGTGTGTCCTGTGCTTTTTGTTGTCTACTGCCGGACCCTGACGTGAGAGGACGCTGGCGTTGTTTATTCGCCGCTTTTCCGTTAGGATAGTTTGTCTGTTTGTTTTTATGTTGATTGTTTTTGTAAAGCGCTTTGAGCACCCGATAAGGCGCTATATAAAATAAATGCTTATTATTATTATTATTATCCCAGTGATCACCCCATCCTCTAGTTCTACCCTATTTACAACCATATGATTCATAGGTTCACAAAGGGCTTCCTGCAGGTTGACCAAAAAAGAACTGCAGATGCTGGTGTACAAAAAAAAGTGCTGGATCAGCGGGTCAGGTGGGATCTCTGGAAGAATGAATGAATGAACTGTGGCGCGTCGGAAGAGGCCCGAAATAAAGGCGAGAAGCCGGGTATTTCGGGACGTTCTGTTTTATTATTCCTCAGTTATCAGACCGGTCAAGTCTGCTGGAATGGCTTCGCGCCCTAAACCTTGTCCTTATATACGTAGTACCGGACCGCCCTCCTGGACTGGTCCATTCCCGTGCCGAGGGGTCGGTAGTGGTATGGCCTGACCCTTGAATGCCACAGAACGATGCTTTATGGTCTCATGTTTGAAGCCAATTAACCTACAAACCTGCACACCTTTGGAGCGTGGGAGGAAACCGGAGCACCTGAAGGAAACCCACGCAGTCACAGGGAGAAAGTACAAACTCCGTACGGACAGCACCAGTGGTCAGGATCCAGCCCCTGGGTCTCTGGCGCTGCGAGGCATCGACTCTACCGCTGCGTCACTGTCATCTCTCATACATGTTGTACTGCATCGCTTACGACTGGACTCTACACTGTGTTCTGAGCCTGTGTACCCTATCATTCAGCAGCTTGTGGCAAGATGTGTGGAAGAGAAATCTTCTTGTTGAGCCAATAATCCTACATCGGAAATCTCATTAACAAGTTCCCTGGGGAGCAACAAACTGAACAAATAGTAGCAGCAGCAAAGTGAGTAAAGTGAAAAAAAAATCAATTTAATGAATGAAAAACAAAAATGCTGTGGTAACTCAGTGGGACAGACAGCATCTCTGTGGATAGGTGATGTTTCGGGTCTGGGGCCTTCTTCAATCAGGTTTTGGTGGGGGGGGGGCTGGGGGTGAGAGTGAAAGCTGGAAGAGAGGAGGGGGCAGGACAAAGTCTGGCGAGTGATAGGTGGATACAGGTGAGGGGGATTTATAATAGGTAGATGGTTGGACAAAGGCCAGAGATGAAGAGACTAAAAGGGTGAGATAAGGATAGAAGAGGTACGGATTGTGAAGCCAGATGAAGGAATGTAAGTGGAAGGAATCGTGGGGAAGGGGGGAAGGGGAGAAATGGGTGCAAATCCAGGTGTGGCACAGGGAAGAGGGGGGATGGGGAGAAAGGGGGGAGGGGGGTTGTTAGTTTGGTTGCTTCTCCCACTACCCACCCGTATCCACCTATCACTTGCACCTATCACTTGCACCAATCACTGCACGGTGGCGCAGCGGTAGAGTTGCTGCCTTACAGCGCCTGCAGCGCCAGAGACCCGGGTTCGATCCCGACGACGGGTGCTATCTGTACGGAGTTTGTACGATCTCCCCATGACCTGTGCGTGGTTTCCCCGAGATCTTCGGTTACTTACCACACTCCAAAGACGGACAGGTTTGTAGATAAATTGGCTTGCAAAGTACAAAATGTCCCTAGTGTGTGTAGGATAGTGTTAATATGTGGGGATCGCTGGTCGGCGCGGACCCGGTGGGCTGAAGGGCCTGTTTCCGCGCTGTATCTCTAAACTAAACTAAAACTGAACTTGCCAGGCTTTGATCTTCCGCTCCTCTCTTCAAGCTTTCTACTCACCCAACCATAATCAGTCTGAAAGGTTCCGACCTGAAACGTCATCTATCCATGTTCTCCAGAGTTGCTGCCCAACCTGCTGATTTGCTCCAGCATTTTCTGTCTGTCTTCGGAGTCTGAAGAGGGGTTTTGACCCGAAATGTCAGCTATTTCGTTTCTCCAGAGATGCTGCCTGACTCACTGAGTAACTCCAGTATTTTGTGTCTATCTTTGGTGTAAACCGACATCTGCAGTTCCTTCCCACACATGCTGCCTGACCCGCTGAGTTACTCCAGCAATTTGTGTCTTTTTTGTAAACTAGCATCCGCAGTTCCTTGCGTTTTCTCTCTGTTTAACAAATGGTATGTGTGCAGTATTGCAAACTGTGGACACCTTAGGATGATGAACACCAACAACGAACGTGGACACTGCACAATTCCAACCCATGATGATCGTGGTGGGGCCCACGATGTAGTAGAATTGTTCACAAAGGTTAAACAGAAAAATGTAAACTAACATTCCTAGGGATCTGAAAGCCTTGAGTGATGAAGGGAAGGCCAACTATATCCTCTTGTACAGGAAGGACTTGCAGATGCCAGTTTACATCGAAGATAGATACAAAATGCTGGCACAACTAAGCTGGACAGACAGCGTCTCTGGATAGAAGGAATGGGTGACATTTCGGATCTGAAGAAGGGTCTCGATCCACATCGTCACCCATTCCTTCTATCCAGAGATGCTGGCCCATCCCGCTGAGTTACTCCAGCATTTTGTGTGTCTATCCTTTTGTGAGCAGGGCAGAAAGGAGTTGTGGACACAGCCCTGACCATCACGCTAACCAACCTCCCTTCCATTGACTCCATATCATCATATCATATCATATATATACAGCCGGAAACAGGCCTTTTCGGCCCACCAAGTCCGTGCCGCCCAGCGATCCCCGTACATTAACACTATCCTACACCCACTAGGGACAATTTTTACATTTACCCAGCCAATTAACCTACATTCCTGTACGTCTTTGGAGTGTGGGAGGAAACCGAAGATCTCGGAGAAAACCCACGCAGGTCACGGGGAGAACGTACAAACTCCTTACAGTGCAGCACCCGTAGTCAGGATCGAACCTGAGTTTCCGGCGCTGCATTCGCTGTAAAGCAGCAACTCTACCGCTGCGCTACCGTGCCGCCCTCCATCTTCACTTCACGCTGCCTCAGTACCACCAGGGGGAGGCGCACGATGGCTGCCTCGCCTACAGTCTGTCTGTCCTTTTTCTAATTCTTTTTGTTGTTTTGGTGTGTTTTAAAAGTTTTAAAAGTTTGTTAATGTACTCTGGTACTCTGGTTTGTTTTATGTAGGGGGTCCGGGGGAAACATTTTTTTCAATCCCTTACCTTGCCGGAGATACGATCGCTTTCCGTCTCGACCCGAAACGTCACCCGTTCCTTCTCTCCCGAGATGCTGCCTGACCCGCTGAGTTACTCCAGCATTTTGTGTCCACTGGATGGGTTAGCATGTGCTGCAGTGACTGTGTGTGGGATGGTCAGGTGGAGAGTTGTGCATTCCTGACTGCCATGCTGGTGTGTGACGAAAATTGAGGTGCGCGGTGTTGGCGTTTTTAGGTGAAGAGTCGTTCACTGCCACTCGTTAAAGCCCCTCGCGACGCTGCGCCGGAGTTGATGAAAAGCAAACCTCTTTAGACATTAAAGATGCGGCGTGGAAACGGGCCCCTTCAGCCCACCGACCTCACGCCCCGACTAGCGATCCCCGCACACTAGCACGATCCTACATGCTCGGGACAATTTGCAATTTACAGAAGCGAATTAACCTATAAAGCTGCACGTCTTCGGAGTGTGGGAGGAAACCGGAGCGCCCGGAGGGAAACCGGAGCGCCCGGAGGAAACCCACGCAGGTCATGGGGAGAACGTGCAAATTCTTTACAGACAAGGACCCATAGTCAGAATCAAACCCAGCTCTCTGGCGCTGTAAGGTAGCAACTCTACCGCTGCGCCACCGTGCTGCCCTGCTGTTGTTATAGACAATAGACAATAGGTGCAGGAGGAGGCCATTTGGCCCTTCGAGCCAGCACCGCCATTCAATGTGATCATGGCGGATCATTCTCAATCAGTACCCCGTTCCTGCCTTCTCCCCATACCCCCCTGACTCCGCTATCCTTAAGAGCTCTATCTAGCTCTCTCTTGAATGCATTCAGAGAATTGGCCTCCACTGCCTTCTGAGGCAGAGAATTCCACAGATTCACAACTCTCTGACTGAAAAAGTTTTTCCTCATCTCCGTTCTAAATGGCCTACCCCTTATTCTTAAACTGTGGCCCCTTGTTCTGGAATCCCCCAACATTGGGAACATGTTTCCTGCCTCTAACGTGTCCAACCCCTTAATAATCATATACTTTTCAATAAGATCCCCTCTCATCCTTTTAAATTCCAGTGTTGAAAGCCACTCTCGTGCTGTGCCAGAATCGATGAAAAGGCTCTGCCTCTTATGACTTTAGAGATACAGCGTAGAAACAGCCCACCGAGTGCGAGCCGACCAAGGATTGCCTGTACACTAGCACTATCCAACATACACCAGGGATCATTTACAATTTACAGAAACCAATAAACCTACAAACCTGCACATCTTTGGAGTGTGGGAGGAAACCGGAGCACCCGGATGAACCCCGGAAAAAACCCCACACGGTCACATGGAGAACGTACAAACTCCGTACGGACAGCACCCATAGTCAGGATCGAACCCGGGTCTATGGCACTGACAGGCAGCAACTCTACCGCCATCTTGCAGTGCCTCAGACTAATGTCTAAACTCTAAAGAAGGCAACCCTCAGGCCTCCATTCTCATGCTCGCCCAGACCACTGCCTGAATTGTTGACGCTATTCCACACGTTCAAGTTTTCCAAAAGAAAATCAGTCTCACTTCCTTTCCTTTCGCTGGTTATCGCTGTGTTCTGATGCACGATCTGTCACACCGTTAATTACAACCAACCCACTTGGAAAATGAGCAATTAAATTTACAGGACCTTATGTTCTTACCGAATCGTGTCTCCTGCCATCGACGATCGTTAGTGGTAAGAGAACGTACAGTTCTACTGAATGCTGATACCAGCTTAACATGACATTCATTGCCATCTTACTAGCATTCAGATAAAGCACGATTACAACTGGCCTCTCAACAATCACTGTTTCAGACAGAGATAATTATTCTACAATTCACTGATTCATTCATACTTGCCCAGAGTAGGAGAATCGAGAACCAGAGGACATAGGTTCAAGGTGAAGGGGTGGGGGGGGGGGGGGGAGATTTAAGATTATTAAGGGGTCGGACACGTTAGAGGCAGGAATGTTCCCAATGTTGGGGGAGTCCAGAACAAGGGGCCACAGTTTAAGAATAAGGAGTAGGCCATTTAGAACTGAGATGAGGAAAAACCTTTTCAGTCAGAGAGTTGTGAATCTGTGGAATTCTCTGCCTCAGAAGGCAGTGGAGGCCAATTCTCTGAATGCATTCAAGAGAGAGCTAGATAGAGCTCTTAAGGATAGCGGAGTCAGGGGGTATGGGGAGAAGGCAGGAACGGGGTACTGATTGAGAATGATCAGCCATGATCACATTGAATGGCGATGCTGGCTCGAAGTACCGAATGGCCTCCTTCTGCACCTATTGTCTATTGTCTATTGACCATGGCAAACGCCAACTAAATTGCAAACTATGAGCGGTCTTGGTTGCACTCTGGACACTGTGGTTTTTGTTGCACTAATAACTCATAGGAGCAGAATTAGGCCATTCGGCCCATCAGGTCTACTCCGCCTTTCAAGCATGGCTGACCTATCTTTCCCTCTCAACCCCATTCCCCTGCCTTCTCCCCTTGACACCTTCGCTGGAGAGAAGGAATGGGTGATGTTTCGGGACTCGCCCCGAAACGTCACCCATTCCTACTCTCCACAGATGCTGCCTGTCCCGATGAGTTACTCTAGCATTTTGTGTCTATCTTCTAAATAAAACCAGCATCTGCAGTTCCTTCCTACATGCCCTTGACACCTTTACTAATCAAGAAGCTGTCAATCTCCACCTTAAAAATACCCAATGACTTGGACTCCACAGTCATCGGTGGCAATGAATTCCACAGATTCACCGCCCTCTGACAAAAGAAATTCCTCCTCACCTTCCTGAAAGTATGTCCTTTGATAATTAGGCTAACTCTCCCACTATTGGAAACATCCTCTCCACATTCATTCTATCTAGGCCTTTCGCTATTTGGTAATTTTCAGTGAGGTCCCCTCTCATCCTTCTAAACTCCAGCGAGTACAGGCCCAGAGTAGTCAAACCCTCATCGTACGTTAACTCAATCACCCCCGGGATCATTGGGTTTTGTCGATCATAATATTGGGGTTTGTTTTTAACTTGAGCTAGATAGAGCTCTAAAAGATAGCGGAGTCAAGGGCTATGGGGAGAAGGCAGGAACAGTGTACTGATTGTGGAATATCAGCCATGATCACAGTGAATGGCTATTCTGGCTCGAAGGGCCCAATGGCCTACTTCTGCACCTATTGTCTATTGTCTATTTTTTTAAAAAATCTATGAGTACAATATTGACAGACCTGTTATCCTGATGCAAGTAAGAATTTTATTGTTCCATTTTCAGCACATACAACAATTAAAAACTCTTGACTCCTGACTCTAGAAGTAGCTGCTCAGGTTAGGTGTCGGCATGAAATGTCACCGACCCGTATTCTCCAGGAATGTTGTCAAACCTACTGAGTTACTTCAGGACTTTGTGTCCTTTTAAGTAGCAGAGACTACCTGGTGTTTAAAGGTACGTCCTTTTATTCGGAGGCTATGGCGTCTGGTCCTAGACTCTCCCACTAGTGGAAACATCCACCCTATCGAGGCCTTTCACTATTCGGAAAGGTCCCGATTCATCCTTCTAAACTCCAGCGAGTACAGGTCCCATGCCGTCAAATGCTCATCGTATGTTAACCCAATCCCTGCGATCATTCTTGTGGACATCCTCTGCACTCTCTCCAATGCCAGCACATCCTCCCTCAGATATGGGGCCCAAAACTGCTCACAGTTTCTGTTCTTTCTAAGTTTCCTTATTATCGGGCTCCTGTCTCACCAATACTATGTGAGTCAGCAGCGGTAGAGTTGCTGCCTTACAACGCCAGAGACCTGGGTTCGATCCTGACTACGGATACTGTACGTTCTCCCCGTGACCTGCATGGGTTTTTTTCCAGGATCTCCGGTTTCCTCCCACACTCCAAAGACGTTCAGGTTTGTAGGTTAATTGGCTTGGTATAAATGTAAAATTGTCCCTAGTGTGCGGGATGATAGTGTTTTAATGTGTGGGGATCACTGGGTCGGCGCGGACTCGGTGGGCCGAAGGGCCTGTTTCCGCGCTGTATCTCTAAACTAAACTAAACTAAACTAAACTAAACTAAACTAAACTAAACTAAACTAAACTAAACTAAACCCAGTACCAAAATCACACCTGTTTAGTTTAGTTTAGTTTTTAGTTTAGCGATACAGCGCAGAAACAGGTCCTTCGGCCCACTGAGTCCGCGCTGACCAGTGATTCAGGGGTTCACGGTTTCAAGAAATCAAATGCCACAGCTGCATGTTTTGAAACTGAATGCTATAAAGCTGGCTATTTAAAGCATTCCTTCAAATCCTTCCGTTCATCGCTAAGAAACCCAATTGATTCCTTTGTGTCCTTCAGGCAAGCAAACATACTATCCCCCCCCCCCCCATGCCTGTACTCTGAGTGGTTTCGGATTTACACTGTGATTGCGTCAGGACATTGATGGATGGAACATTGATCCTGCCCTCTGTGTCTTGTCCATATTAAAGGATTAGCTTGGTCACTGCTTGACTGAGGCCCTCATTGGTTCTGATTGCAATGGACATTTTTTTTTACTCCTGCATATCTTTAGGAACTAGAGTTGCCTGAAACAAAATGTGACTTCAGTGCAAGAGCGGTAGATTTTCCAAATAGTTCACCGGGCAAATGTGTTATGGAGTCATAGAATCAAGCAGCGTGGAAACAGGCCCATCGGCCCAACTTGCTCATATCGACCAACACGTCCCATCTACTCTAGTCCCACCTGCCTGAGTTCGGCCCATATCCCTCCAAACCTATCCTATCCATGTACCTGTCTAACTGTTTCCTTAAACATTGCGATAGTCCCTGCCTCAACTACCTCCTACGGTTGTTCGATCCATATACCCACCACCTTTTGTGTAAAAAACATTACCTCTCAGATTGCTATTAAATCTCCCCCCCCCTCACCTTAAACCTGTGCCCTCTAGCTCTCGATTTCCCCACTCTGGGCAAGAGACTCTGTGCAGATTCCTCTCATGATTTTGTATAGAGAGGGGATCTTATCAAAACATATAAGATTATTAAGGGGTTGGACACGTTAGAGGCAGGAAACATGTTCCCAATGTTGGGGGAGTCCAGAACCAGGGGCCACAGTTTAAGAATAAGGGGTAGGCCATTTAGAACGGAGATAAGGAAAAACTTTTTCAGTCAGAGAGTTGTAAATCTGTGGAATTCACTGCCTCAGAAGGCAGTGGAGGCCAATTCACTGAATACATTCAAGAGAGAGCTAGATAGAGCTCTTAAGGATAGTGGAGTCAGGGGGTATGGGGAGAAGGCAGGAACGGGTTACTGATTGAGAATGATCAGCCATGATCACATTGAGTGGTGGTGCTGGCTCGAAGGGCCGAATGGCCTACTCCTGCACCTATTGTCTATTGTCTATTGTCTATTGTCACCCCTCATCTTCCTGCACTCCAAGGGATAGCGTCTTCAGTGTGCTCATACTCTGTACAGATAGCACACGTGGTCAGGATTGAACCCGGGTCTCTGGCGCTGTGAGGCAGCAACTCTACCGTTGCGCCACCGCGCCGCCCCTTATCAGTAGATAGCGCACTCCCTCGTAGTCCTCACGTTTGGCAGAAATTCCCAGGAGTGAACTAATCCCGCAGCAAATGTTGCCTTTAAATAAGTACTCTACTATAAATAACGGAATGATCCGAGAATCAAAACCTATTGCATGAAGCAACAATGTAGAAATTGTGTCGAAACTGTTGTTAATGGGAATATTTTCGAACTGAAATCTTGAAGGTCATTCCTGCAAGAAATCCTGCGTTGGCAGCATCCATCTACTGTTTGGTAAATATTGCTGCACTATCTCAGAATGGTCGTCATAAGTTTGTTTGAAGAGACACATTCTGCTGATAGAAGTACAGATGTGGCCTTATGAGTGATGGATGCAACTTCCAATGATCAATCTGTAAAAGGTCAGTTCAAAGCAATGACTAACGCATTTTTTGCATTTCGCTCGAGATTCTGCCTTGCCAGGTCAAACGGCTCCTGAAGACCAGGCGTCTCTGTGCAAGGAAGGGGAATGCATTCACGATTTTTCACAGCAATATCATGAGTGCAAATGACATTATAATCTCCAATGTAAAAATAAGCGGCCATTTGGTGGGGCTGTTATTGATTGCAACCCCAATCAGATCACAGCATCTGGCCTCTCGCTAAAAAAAAAAATCCACAAGAAATTTAAAAGAATGCTCTTTTTCTTTTCAAACGTAAGTATATTTGTTCGAGTAGCACATATAACATGACACTGGGCCTCCACTTGCTGGAGTTTAGAAGGATGAGGGGGGGGGGACGGACCTCATCGAAACTTAACAAATAGTGAAAGGCCTGGATAGAGTGGATGTGGAGAGGATGCTTCCACTAGTGGGAGAGTCGAGGACCGGAGGTCACAGCCTTAGAATGAAAAGGATGTTCTTTTAGGAAGGAGATGAGGAGGAATTTCTTTAGTCAGAGGGTGGAATTCATTGCCACAGAAGGCTGTGGAGGTCAAGTCAGTGGATATTTTTAAGGCAGCAACAGATAGATTCTTGATAAGTACAGGCATCAGGGGTTATGGGGAGAAGAGAAAGCAGGAGAATGAGGTTAAGAGGGAGAGATCACAAAATGCTGGAGGAACTCAGTGGGTCAGGCAGTATCTCAGGAGAGAAGGAATGGGTGACGTTGCGGGTCGAGACCCTTCTTCAGGCTGATGTCAGGGGAGGGGGCAGGACAAAGATCGTATGTAGTTGGGGACAGGAAGACAGTGGGAGAACTGGGAAGGGGAGGGGAAAGAGAGAGACAGAGGAACTATCTGAAGTTAGGGAAATCAATGTTCATACCGCTGAGGTGTAAGCTGCCCAAGCGAAATATGAGGTGCTGTTCCTCCAATTTGCGGTGGGCCTCACTTTGACAATGGAGGAGGCCCATGACAGAAAGGTCAGACTGGGAGTGGGAGGGGGAGTTGAAGTGCTGAGCCACCGGGACACCAGGTTGGTTAAGGCGGACTGAGCGAAGAGGGAGAGATATTGACAATGATCAGCCATGATCACATTGAATGGCGGTGCTAGTTCGAAGGGCCGAATGGCCTACTCCTGCACCTATTGTCTATTGTCTATTGTCTATAGCAGCCATGATTAAATGGCGGGGTAGACTTGATGAGCCGAATGGCCTAATTCTTCTCCTATCATTTCTGAACCTATGAACATGATACAATACCAAAGCTGTTTCTTTCATCTTTAATAATCAATGTACATATGTCTAGTATTTATATTTCAACCCCTTTTGTTCGCTAAACATGTACTGCACATAAACAGATAACATTGACACCCAAGATGGACACAAAGTGCTGGAGTAACTCGGCGGGCCAGGCAGCATCTCTGGAGAAAACGGATGGGTGACGTTTCAGGCTGGGCCCCTTCCTCAGACCTCACAGACACGCAACTGGATCCTTGAAACAGAACTTCAAAAATAAAGACATCAAAAGCAGCTTTTCCATACACAAAATCATTCACTTAAAAGGGACTATGAAAAGTTTGAAAGCACGAGGCCTGTGCTCAGAGTTTAGAAGGATGAGGGGGGGGTGGGGGGGGGGGGGGGGGGTTGAGAAAGCAAACTTACTGAATAGTGAAAGACCAGGAGGATGTTTCCATTAATGGGAGAGTCTAGGACCAGAGGGCACGGCCTTGGAATAAAAGAAATGAGATGAGGAGGAATTTCTTTAGTCAGAGGGTGGTGAATCTGTGGAATTCATTGCCACAGACGGTTGTGGAGGCCAAGTCGTTGGGAACTTGTAAAGTGGAGATTGACAGATTCCTGATTAGTAAGGGCGTCAAAGGTAATGGAGAGAAGACAGGAGAATGGGGTTGAGAGTGGAAGATGCATCCCGATAAAAATGCCTTCTACAGCGCATCTGTAGAAGTTGGTGAGAGTTGTGTGGGACATGCTGAACGTCTTACACCTTCTAAGTTGGTTTGGAATAAGGGCTAAATTGCTGGGAACTTACTCTTTAATTCGAACCAGGGTGCATTCAGAAGCAGAAATATCATTAATACGAATGCATGCAGAAACGCTTCATTTTTGTCCCATCCACCAGCTGATGAGTGTTGTGCACACAAACAGTAAAATGTGAAATCTATTTTGGAACAGCAGTGGTTTTGTCCTCCTTTAAGATTGAAAGGCCACATCTACCGATTAATTCTGCCTGTTGCTATGTTCTCCCTGAGTAACAGAGCTGTGAATATCACTCTGAAAGCACATAATCACCAAAGGTTAGGTTTGAAGGCTCGTCAACAAATGACTAACTTTGATGATTCTTACTGTCTAGTAGAGTTACACGCAGCGCCGGAGACCCGGGTTCGATCCCGACTACGGGTGCTGTCCGTACGGAGTTTGCACGTTCTCCCCGTGACCACGTGGGTTTTCTCCGAGATCTTCGGTTTCCTCCCACACTCCAAAGACGTACATTGCCTTGGTAAATGTTTAGAATGTCCCTCGTGTGTGTAGGTAGTGTGCAGGGATCGCTGGTCGGCGCGGACACAACGGGCTGAAGGGCCTGTTTCTGCGCTGTATCTCTGAAACCAAACTAAACCGAACAAAACTATACTAAACTAAACACAGTTAAATGCCAATCTGGTAACAGCTAATTCTTTACAATACAGGAAATGGCCATACTAATTGTGCAATTTTGTAATCACTTCCAAAAAAAACACGGAAAAATTATTTACAAAAACATAAGTCGAATTCGACTTGAAATTTTTTTTTGGAGAAGTAACCTTATCACAGACTGCAGGAATTCTTTCAGTATTATCTTGTTTATTTCCTACTCTTATCGTAAATATAAAACAAGCTGTGTGTTAGGGGCTGGCATGCACAACTTGTGACTTCAGCTGACATGTATAATTCAGGATTGCCCTAGATATTCTCAAGCATTTAGCCTTTAGACTTACCGCGCGGAAACAGGCCCTTCGGTCCACCGCGTACGCGCCGGCCAGCGATCACCCCGTACACCAGTGCTATCCTGCATACACTAGGAGCAATTTGCAGTTTTTACCGAAGCCAATTGACCGACAAACCTGCACGTCTTTGGAGTGTGGGAGGAAACCGGAGCGCCCGGGGAAAACCCACGCGGGTCAGAACATGCAAATCCCGTTCAGACAGCACCCATGGTCAGGGTGGAACCCGGGTCTCTGGCGCTGTAAGGCAGCAAATCCACCGCTGCGCCACCGTGCCGCAAGATTCGAACAACTAGGAATCTGTAGGCTCTGATCTAATGCAATGTTCACGTAGTGGTCAATCAAGCCATCTCACATTCCCAGCCCTTGTTCACCCATCCGGTGATGAATCCACTCTCCCCCCTTCCTCCGTGCACTTGCCAGGCTTTGTCCAGCTTACAACCTTTATCCAGCTTTCTACTTCTCCTCGAATCAGAATCAGAATAACTTTTATTGTCATCCAAAAAAACAAGTCTTTTGGACGAAATTTCGTTACCCACAGTCCAACAATAAGAGCAATAAAAACAAGCAATAACACACACAATCACAAACCAATCACAATCACAAGCCTCCTCCAGTCACCTCCTCACTGTGATGGAAGGCCAGAATGCCTTTTCTCTTCCCTGCCGTCTGAAGGAGAATCTTGAGCCAAAATGTCATCTATCAGGGGGACAGTTTATTCCCAGCTGTTATCAGGCAACTGAACCATCCTATCAAGAACTAGAGAGTGGTCCTGAGCCACCATCTACCTCAGAGACCCTCGGACTATCTTTAATCAAACTTTACTGTACTTTAACTTGCATGAAACATTATTCCCTCTCTCTTGTATGTATACACTGTGGATGGCTTGATTGTAATTATGTATAGTATTTACGCTGGATAGCGTGCAACTATAATTCTTGTCCATTTTGGCTGGGTAAAATCATAAGTGGATGAGCATGCCATGGCATATCATTCACTGGCACAGCACCCACTGTTGTAACATGGAGGTTCGCTGCTGCAAGCTTCCTGAATTAAATTGGCAACAGGGCAGCACGGTGGAGAATGGGTAGAGTTGCTGCCTCACAGCGCCAGAAACCCGGGTTCGATCCTGACTACGGGTGACAATAGACAATAGACAATAGGTGCAGGAGGAGGCCATTCTGCTCTTCGAGCCAGCACTGCCATTCAATGTGATCATGGCTGATCATTCACAATCAGTATCAGATGCAGTTTAATGTGGATAAGTGTGAGGTTATCCACTTTGGTGGTAAGAATAGGAAGGCAGAGTATTATCTGAATGGTGTCAAGTTAGCAAAAGGGGACGTACAACGAGATCTGAGTGTCCTAGTGCATCAGTCACTGAAAGGAAGCATGCAGGTACAGCAGGCAGTGAAGAAAGCCAATGGAATGCAGAGTATAGCAAAGGGGATTACAGAGGCATGAGGCAGGAGCTGGCCAAAATTGACTGGAAGGAGGCCCTAGCAGGGAAGACGGTAGAACAGCAATGGCAGGTGTTCCTGGGAATAATGCAGAGTTTGCAGGATCAATTTATCCCAAAGAGGCGGAAAGACTCTAAGGGGAGTAAGAGACACCTGTGGCTGACAAGGGAAGTCAGGGACAGCATAAAAATTAAGGAGAGGAAGTATAACATAGCAAAGAAGAGTGGGAAGACAGAGGATTGGGACTCTTTTAAAGAGTAACAAAAGTTAACTAAAAAGGCTATACGGGGAGAAAAGATGAGGTACGAGGGTAAACTAGCCAATAATATAAAGGAGGATAGCAAAAGTTTTTTTAGGTACGTGAAGAGGAAAAAAATAGTCAAGGCAAATGTGGGACCCTTGAAGACAGAAGCAGGGGAATTTATTATGGGGAACAAAGAAATGGCAGACGAGTTAAACCGTTACTTTGGATCTGTCTTCACTGAGGAAGATACACACAATCTCCCAAATGTTCTAGGGGCCGGAGAACCTAGGGTGATGGAGGAACTGAAGGAAATCAACATTAGGCAGGAAATGGTTTTGGGTAGACTGATGGGACTGAAGGCTGATAAATCCCCAGGGCCTGATGGTTTGCATCCCAGGGTACTTAAGGAGGTGGCTCTAGAAATAGTGGAAGCATTGGAGATCATTTTTCAATGTTCTATAGATTCAGGATCAGTTCCTGTGGATTGGAGGATAGCAAATGTTATCCCACTTTTTAAGAAAGGAGGGAGAGAGAAAACGGGTAATTATAGACCAGTTAGTCTGACATCAGTGGTGGGGAAGATGCTGGAGTCAATTATAAAAGACAAAATTGCTGAGCATTTGGATAGCAGTAACAGGATCATTCCGAGTCAGCATGGATTTACGAAGGGGAAATCATGCTTGACAAATCTACTGGAATTTTTTGAGGATGTAACTAGGAAAATTGACAGGGTTTCATGCTCATGTCAGTGGATGTGGTGTACCTCGACTTTCAGAAAGCCTTCGACAAGGTCCCACATAGGAGATTAGTGGGCAAAATTAGAGCACATGGTATTGGGGGTAGGGTACTGACATGGATAGAAAATTGGTTGACAGACAGAAAGCAAAGAGTGGGGATAAATGGGTCCCTTTTGGAATGGCAGGCAGTGACCAGTGGGGTACCGCAAGATTCGGTGCTGGGACCCCAGCTATTTACGATATACATTAATGACTTAGATGAAGGGATTAAAAGTACCATTAGCAAATTTGCAGATGATACTAAGCTGGGGGGTAGTGTGAATTGTGAGGAAGATGCAATAAGGCTGCAGGGTGACTTGGACAGGTTGTGTGAGTGGGCGGATACATGGCAGATGCAGTTTAATGTAGATAAGTGTGAGGTTATTCACTTTGGAAGTAAGAATAGAAAGGCAGATTATTATCTGAATGGTGTCAAGTTAGGAAGAGGGGATGTTCAACGAGATCTGGGTGTCCTAGTGCATCAGTCACTGAAAGGAAGCATGCAGGTACAGCAGGCAGTGAAGAAAGACATTGGAATGTTGGCCTTCATAACAAGAGGAGTTGAGTATAGGAGCAAAGAGGTCCTTCTACAGTTGTACCGGGCCCTGGTGAGACCGCACCTGGAGTACTGTGTGCAGTTTTGGTCTCCAAATCATATGTTGAAAGACTGGAGCGACTAGGCTTGTATACACTGGAATTTAGAAGAATGAGAGGAGATCTTATCGAAACGTATAAGATTATTAAGGGGTTGGACACGTTAGAGGCAGGAAACATGTTCCCAATGTTGGGGGAGTCCAGAACAAGGGGCCACAGTTTAAGAATAAGGGGTAGGCCATTTAGAACTGAGATGAGGAAAAACGTTTTCAGTCAGAGAGTTGTGAATCTGTGGAATTCTCTGCCTTAGAAGGCAGTGGAGGCCAATTCTCTGAATGCATTCAAGAGAGAGCTGGATAGAGCTCTTAAGGATAGCGGAGTGAGGGGGTATGGGGAGAAGGCAGGAACGGGGTACTGATTGAGAATGATCAGCCATGATCACATTGAATCTCTATCTATCTATCTATCTATCTATCTATCTATCTATCTATCTATCTATCTATCTATCTATCTATCTATCTATCTATCTATCTATCTATCTATCTATCTATCTATCTATCTATCTATCTATCTATCTATCTATCTATCTATCTATCTATCTATCTATCTATCTAACTATCTATCTATCTATCTATCTATCTCTCTCTCTCTCTCTCTCTCTCTCTCTCTCTCTCTCTCTCTCTCTCTCTCTCTCTCTCTCTCTCTCTCTCTCTCTCTCTCTCTCTCTCTGTCTGTCTGTCTGTCTGTCTGTCTGTCTGTCTGTCTGTCTGTCTGTCTGTCTGTCTGTCTGTCTGTCTGTCTGTCTGTCCGTCCGTCCGTCCGTCCGTCCGTCCGTCCGTCCGTCCGTCCGTCCGTCCGTCTATCTATCTATCTATCTATCTATCTATCTATCTATCTATCTATCTATCTATCTATCTATCTATCTATCTATCTATCTATCTATCTATCTATCTATCTATCTATCTATCTATCTATCTATCTATCTATCTATCTATCTATCTATCTATCTATCTATCTATCCACATCAGTCAGAAGAAGGGTCTCGACCCGAAACGTCACCCATTCCTTCTCTCCCGAGATGCTGCCTGACCTGCTGAATTGGCCTCCACTACCTTCTGAGGCAGAGAATTCCACAAATTCACAACTCTCTGTGTGAAAAAGTTTTTCCTCATCTCTGTTCTAAATGGCCTACCCCTTATTCTTAAACGGGGCCCCTGGTTCTGGACTCCCCCAACATTGGGAACATGTTTCCTGCCTCTAGCGTGTCCAATCCCTTAATGATCTTATATGTTTCAATACAATGCATGTACATAGATTGTTCGTTCTCCCTGTGACCTGCCTGGGTTTTCTCCGGGTGCTCCGGTTTCTTCCCACACTCTAAAAGACGTGCAGATTTGTAACTTCATTGGCATCGGTTAAAGATTGTAATTTGTCCCTAGTGTGTGAGTGAGATAGTGCTCATGTGTGGGGATCGCTGGCCGGCATGGAATCGGTGGGCTGAAGGGCTTGTTTTTGCATTGTATCTCTGAACTAAACTAAACTAAACTGCTTTGGACTTCTTCCTGTCCAGGGTCATGAAATAAATTGGCAACACAGGCACCCTGCCAGGTGCATGAATTCCGATTTTGTCTGACAATTTACATTTTGGCCCAATTTAGAGATACGGCAAATTGCATGACAATTTTGTATGGCAAATTGCATGACATAAATTGTCTGACAATTTACATTTTGGCCCACCGCGTCCGCGCCGACCAGTGGTCCCCGCACATTAACACTGTCCTGCACACACTAGAGACGATTTACACATTCACCAAGCCAATTAACCTCCAGACTTGTACGTCTTTGGAGTGTGGGAGGAAACCGAAGATCTCTGAGAAGACCCACGCAGGTCACGGGGAGAACGTGCAAACTCCGTACAGACAGCGCCCGTGGTCGGGATCGAACCCGGGTCTCTGGCGCTGCAAGGCAGCAACTCCAAAAAGAAAGGCTCAAGGAGTATTATTATTGGAATTACCTTTTCAAAAAAATATATATACAAACTGTTGCATCTGTTACAGCGAACCATTTAAGAGATACATCTCTCTCCATTTGAGAGATGTCTTTCTTAATGTCAGTGTAACCAGGCCAATGGGTCAGTTTTTTTTCAAGGCTCGTATTACATATACTCAAGTAACTATTCTATCCCCACAATAATTATCCACAAAAGCCAAGCACAATAACTCACAATTACAACAGTAGGCTCTGGAGATTCTTCGAGAGTCAAGTCAAGTCAAGTCAATTTTATTTGTATAGCACATTTAAAAACAACCCACGTTGACCAAAGTGCTGTACATCTGATTAGGTTCCAATGGGGAAAAAAAAATGAAACATACAGTAGCACGCAAACAGTTCACAGCGCCTCCTCAATAGTTTGAAAGGTCAACCTTAAAATAAACTGAAATGATAATGTAATTAACACAAATATTGATCCAGATTGGACATTGATCCCCACACAACTAAAATCTGATGGCTAAATAAATTCTCACCATTCAAATGAAGGCACAAAGTGCTTTGGTAACTCAACAATGACCCACGGCGGGTATGGCAAGGCATCCAGCACATCACCAACTACAAGACCAGCAACCGCACGACTGCCGACGGCGACGCCTCGCTGGCTGAGGAACTTAACTGTTTCTTTGCTCGTTTCGAGGTGAAAGCTACAGTGGCAGACATTACACCCTCTCCAGCACCTGACAGCAACACCTTCACTGTGCAGGAGTATGATGTTAAGCGCGTGCTCAGAGCAGTGAATCCCAGGAAAGCTGCAGGCCCCGATGGTGTGACGGGCAGAGTGCTGAGGGAATGTGCAGACCAATTATCTGAGGTCTTCACAAAAATCTTCAACCTGTCCCTTTTAAAATCCACCATCCCTCCCTGCCTGAAGTCCGCCATAATCATCCCACTGCCGAAAAAGTCTGTCATCAGCAGTCTTAACGACTACCGTCCGGTAGCACTCACACTGGTCATCACAAAGTGCTTCGAGAGACTGGTCCTGCAGCACATCAAAGCCAGCCTCCCACCCACCTTCGACCCACACCAGTTTGCCTACAGAGCAAATAGGTCTACAGGGGATGCCATCGACACTGCTCTTCACACTGCACTGACCCACCTTGAACACCAGGGGAGCTATGTGAGGATGCTCTTCCTCGACTTCAGCTCTGCCTTTAACACGGTCATCCCGAGCAGACTGGTCACCAAACTTTCCGACCTTGGATTTTCCCAAACCATCTGCAAATGGATCAAGGACTTTCTGACCAACCGCCCCCAGACAGTCAAAATAGGCCCTCACCTCTCCTCCACCATTACACTGAGCACCGGCTCACCACAGGGCTGTGTGTTGAGCCCCATCCTTTACTCCCTCTACACTCACGACTGCGCCCCCACCCATCCCACCAACACCATCATCAAGTTCGCGGATGACACGACTGTGGTTGGACTCATCTCAGAAGGAGATGAGACAGCCTATAGGGATGAAATCCAAAGGCTGGCAGCATGGTGTTCAGTGAACAATCTGGTCCTGAACTCCTCCAAAACAAAGGAACTTATAATTGACTTTAGGAAAACCAGTGGAGATTACGACCCACTCTACATCAATGGGGTCTGTGTGGAAAGGGTACCAGCTTTCAGGTTCCTGGGTACGCACATCGCAGAGGATCTCACCTGGTCTACCAACACCATCACCACAGTAAAGAAGGCACAGCAGAGACTCCACTTCCTGAGGATCCTCAGGAAAACCAACCTGCAGGAGAAGCTCATGTTGTCCTTCTATCGCTGCTCCATCGAGAGTGTGCTGGCATACTGTATAACCACATGGTATGCCAGCTGCTCAGAAAAGGACAGGAAGGCCCTTCAGAGGGTCATCACGACGGCCCAGAAAATCATCGGCTGCTCACTGCCCTCCCTGGAGCACCTGTTCAGCCTACGCTGCCTCAGTAGAGCAGGCAAAATAATAAAAGATCCATCCCACCCCGGCCACCGTCTGTTTGTTCATCTGCCCTCTGGTCGACGTTTCAGGTCGATAAAATCCCGAACAAACAGACTTAAGAACAGTTTTTACCCCAGGGCCATACGAGAACTGAACACTACCTTTGCACTAGGCAACACTAAAAAATCTTTGTACTTAACATAATTGTATTTAATTGTATTTATGTATTTATTTGTTTTTGCATTTATTGCATATATGTTTGTACGCACCGTCAGGATTGGCTATTTTTTAATTTCGTTGTACTCGTTGCAATGACAATAAATGAATATTATTATTATTATTATTATTATCTGGTCAAGCACTTCTCTGGAGAACATGGATGGGTGTCGTTTTGGGTCAGGACCTTTCCACAGACTCTTTGATTCAAATGATTAAGGTATTGATGTATTTATTCTTACACCATCTATCATTAGGTCGCTTGGATATATTATTATGGATATAAATGATAAATTATGGATTTAATGGACAGAATCGTATGTGCTGAATCTTATGTGGACTATCCTGCGTCACTGGACTGCTGTTCACAAAGTCTACTGAATAATAAACACGTCAAACGTTAAATATTTGAATATAGTGGATTTATTTAATCGTTAAATAATTTATTCTGTGGTGGCACAGTAGCGCAGCTTGTAGAGTTGCTGCCTCACAGCGCCAGAGACCCGGGTTTGATCCCGACTACGGGTGCTGTCTGTACGGAGTTTGTACATTCTCCCCGTGACCTGCGTGAGTTTTCCCCGGGTGCTCCGGTTTCCTCCCACGCTCAAAAGGACCTGCAGGTTTGTAAGTTTATTGGCCTCTGTAAATTGCCCCTGTGTGTGGGAAGTGGGTGAGAAAGTAGGATAACATAGAACTAATGTGGATGGGTGATTGATGGTTGGCGTGGACATGATGGGCTGAAGGGCCTGTTTCCATGTTGTATCTCTAAACTAAAGAGTGATTTATTTTCAAATTGGTTTATAAACGAACCTGAATCTGAACAGTGATCTTCCTGGTTCCTTGAACGTACAAGAGAAGAATTGCTAGTGTCAGTAGTCATCGAGTGGCATGGTGGCGCAGCGGTAGAGTTGCTGCCTCACAGCGCCAGAGACCCGGGTTTGATCCTGACTGTGGGTGCTGTCTGTACGGAGTTTGTACGTTCTCCCCGTGACCATGTGGGTTTTCTCCTGGTGCTCCGGTTTCCTCCCACACTCCAAAGACGTGCAGTTTTAGAGGTTAATCGGCTTCCGTAAATTGCAAATTGTCCTGAGTGTGTAGGATCGTGCTAGTGTGCGGGAATCGCTGGTAGGCGTGATGTCGGTGGGCGGAAGGGGCCCGTTTCCACGCCGCGTCTCTAATGTCTAAAGAGGTTTGCTTTTCATCAACTCCAGCACAGTCGAGAGGGGCTTTAAAAAACAGCTGTGTGCAGGTTTGTAGGTTAATTGACTTCGGTAAGCTGTATAGAAATTGGCCCCAGTTTGTAGGATAGTGCTAGTGTACAGGGTCGGCGTGGAGTCGGTGGGCCGAAGGGCCTGTTTCCGCGCTGCAGCTCTTAAGTCTAAAGTTTAAAGTTGACCCTGGCTAATGCTGGCAATTCAGGGGCTTTGTCATGAAAGTATTTGTTGTGCTCAAATTGCCTTCTGCAAATGACCAAACTCCCCACCTACTACAATAGTTGCAAGACTACTGTAATACTGTACATACTGTATCTCACACACACCAGCCCACTCCAGAGACGTGGAAACTGTTACAGCTTCAAAATTAATTGGCCGTCAACGAATCTCGTTAACCTCCGGAGAGGGAAGAATCCTGATTATTTGAAAGCTTGTCTAGTGCATAAGGCTAGTGTAAGAAAATAACTGCAGATGCTGGTACAAATCGAAGGTATTTATTTCACAAAATGCTGGAGTAACTCAGCAGGTCAGGCAGCATCTCAGGAGAGAAGGAATGGGTGACGTTTCGGGTCGAGACCCTTCTTCAGACTCAGTCTGAAGAAGGGTCTCGGCCCGAAACATCACCCATTCATTCTCTCCTGAGATGCTGCCTGGCCTGCTGAGTTACTCCAGCATTTTGTGAAATAAATACCTAGTGCATAAGGCTTGTGAATGTGAATGGACTGTTCAGACTGTGGTGATTAAAAAATTGTAGCTGTCGGAACCAGTGCTCCCCGAATAGATTTCATGAATGAGAAGTAGATTTCAATGCCTCTGCAGAAAACCTCCTTCTTCAAAGTCATTTTAGAGACTTTAAATGACAATGGCCCAAAACTGTAAGAAAAATCTGCTTTAAGGTAGCACGTACCCTGAATTGAAATTCACACCTAGTTTCTGGAGTGCTCTTAAAGCTGTGTCTTAAAGTTGTAGATAACGCCATTGAGAAAGCACTGTTGGCACCAATGCTGGGAATTATCGAGGAAGATGTTTTGTTGCCAATTGTGGTCCATGGGTCATGAAGTCAACGATCCAATGGTTTTTAGTTTAGAGGGACAGCACAGAAACAGGCCCTTCCGCGCCGACCAGCGATGCCCGCCCTCCAGCACCGTCCCACACCCACTAGGGACAACTTACAATTTTACCAGGCCAGTTAGCCGACAAACCCGCACGTCCTTGGAGAGAGGGAGGAAACCAGAGCACCCGGAGAAAACCCACACAGTTCACCCGCGCAGAACGCACAAACTACGCACAGGCAGCACCCGCAGTCAGGATTGAAGCCAGGTCATAAGGTCATAAGGAATAGGGGTAGAAGTAGGCCTTTTGGCCCATCAGGTCTACTCCGCCATTCAACCATGGCTGATCCATCTCTCCCTCCTAACCCCATTCTCCCCATAACCTCTGACACCTGTACTAATCACAAATCTCTGCCTTAAAAATATCCATTGACTTGGCCTCCACAGCCTTCTGTGGCAATGAATTCCACAGATTCACAACCCTCTGCCGAAAGAAATTTCTCATCTCCTTCCTAAAAGAATGTCCTTTAATTCTGAGGCTATGGCCTCTAGTCCTACACTCTCCCACTAGTGGAAACATCCTCCCCACATCCACTATGCTACCAGTCTCTGGCACCTTAAGGTAACAACTCCACCTCTGTGTCCAGAATTCTCCAGAGATGCTGCTGCCCGACCCGCTGAGCCACTCCAGCACTCTGTGACTTCTTTCGTTGACTAGCATCCACAGTCCCTTGTTACCATGACAAGGAGATGGATATTGTGAGCAGTTGTGGGCACCATATCTGAGGAAGGACGTGCTGACTCTGGACCTAAAGTAAATTGGCTGGAGTTTAGAAAAATGAGGAGGGACCTCATCGAAACATACTGGAGCAATTAGGCTTGTATACACTGGAATTTAGAAGGATGAAGGGGGATCTTATTGAAACATATAAGATAATTAGGGGATTGGACACAGTAGAGGCAGGAAACATGTTCCCAATGTTGGGGGAGTCCAGAACAAGGAGCCACAGTTTAAGAATAAGGGGTAGGCCATTTAGAACGGACATGAGGAAGAACTTTTTCAGTCAGAGAGTGGTGAAGGTGTGGAATTCTCTGCCTCAGAAGGCAGTGGAGGCCAGTTCGTTGGATGCTTTCAAAAGAGAGCTGGATAGAGCTCTTAAGGATAGCGGAGTGAGGGGGTATGGGGAGAAGGCAGGAACGGGGTACTGATTGAGAGTGATCAGCCATGATCGCATTGAATGGCGGTGCTGGCTCGAAGGGCTGAATGGCCTACTCCTGCACCTATTGTCTATTGTCTATTGTCTATTGTCTATAATAGTGACAATAGATGAAGATACATGATTACAATTGATCCATTTACAGAGTATGGATACATGATAAGGGAATAAAATTTAGTGAAAGGTAAAGCCAGCAAGTCCGATCAAGGATAGTTCGAGGGTCACCAATGAGGTAGATAGCAGTTCAGCACAGCTCTCTGGTTGTGGTAGGATGGTCCAGTTGCCTGATAAACGTAGTAACTTGCATACCACAGACATTAGGCTAACTGGTCTATAGTTCCCAGGTTTTTCTTTGAAGCCCTTCTTAAAAGAAGGAGTAACATTAGCCACCCTCCAGTTATCTGCTATCTCACTGGTGGATAACAATGATGCATGTACCTCAGTTAAGACTCCTGCAATTTATTTTCTAGCTTCCCACAGTGTTCTTGGATATACCTAATCAGGCCCCAGAGATTTATCTTCCTTCAAACATTTTAGAAATTCCACACGTTACTTTAGACTTTAGAGGTACAGAGTTGAATCAGGCCCTTCAGCCCACTGAGTCCGTGTTAACCCTGTGCACTAGCATTATCCTACATGCTAGGGAGAGTTTACAATTGACAGAAGCCAATCAACCTACAAACCTTTACGTCTTTGGAGTGTGGCTGGAAACCGGAGCACCCGGAGAAAAACCCAGGTGGTCACGGTGCGAACGTACAAACTCCATACAAGGCAGCACCTGTAGTCAGGATCGAACCCGGGTCTCTGGCGCTGTAGGGCAGCAACGCTACCGCTGAGCCACACCGCCCCATTAAAAATAAAAATGTTTTATTTTTAATTGTCTACTGTTTATCGTGTTGTTGCGATCAAAGCACCAAGGCAAATTCCTTGTATGTGTACATACATGGCTAATAAAATGTATTCAATTCAATTCAGTTACTCTGGTTTGTGGAAGCAGCTTGGGCTTGCTCACACTGCATCCCAACGTGCATTGATAAGGCCTTTTAATAAACCGACTTGTTCGATAGACTCGCCACTGATCTATGAGCTGTTTCATTTTGTGTCTGTGTCTATCTGAGTAAAATCAGAATGCTGGAGTAACTCAGCAGGACAGGCAGCATCTCTGGAGAGAAGGAATGGGTGATGGTTCGGGTCGAGACCCTTCTTCAGACTTCAGATTTCAGTCTGAAGAAGGGTCTCGACCCGAGATCTTATCGAAACGTATAAGATTATTAAGGGGTTGGAGGGGTTTAGAGGCAGGAAACATGTTCCCAATGTTGGGGGAGTCCAGAACAAGGGGCCACAGTTTAAGAATAAGGGGTAGGCCATTTAGAACTGAGATGAGGAAAAACTTTTTCAGTCAGAGAGTTGTGGAATTCTCTGCCTCAGAAGGCAGTGGAGGCCAATTCTCTGAATACATTCAAGAGAGAGCTAGATAGAGCTCTTAAGGATAGCGGAGTCAGGGGGTATGGGGAGAAGGCAGGAACGGGGTACTGATTGAGAATGAATAGCCATGATCACATTGAATGGCGGTGATGGCTCGAAGGGCCGAATGGCCTCCTCCTGCACCTATTGTCTATTGTCTATTGAAAAGTCACCCATTCTTTCTCTCCAGAAATGCTGCCTGACCCGCTGAGTTACTCCAGCATTTAGTGTGTCTATCTTCGATTTAAACCAGCATCTGCAGCTCTTTCCTACACCTTGAGTAAAGTCAGATATGGGGTGCGGGTAAAGTACAAAAGTCCCTCCTATACAGCACCCACGTGATTTATACGCACCCACGGATTTTATTTGCGTTTTACTCTGCAACAACCAGCATCAAAAGCTGTGCACATCGGGCTAAGCAGTGACCAATGTGCCGTGTGTGTTATGCATGCAACATTTACTTCAATGCGTATATCCATTGGAGTCAGAGTCAAAATTAGTGTCGGCTGTTAGTGACACTGGCTTGATGTCAGGGCTGTGGAAAGATCGCAGAGATTGCTTCATCCTCACGATATTCGATGCTCAAGGCAGCATGAAATCCTCTCCTCATGCCCGACGGTATCTCCAACAGGGACTTCCAACGAGCCCACAACCCCAAACCACAGCAGCTTTAGGCACCCACGCTAACTGCTCACTGACATCTATCTACCACTGACACCATCAGGATTTCCTAAACAACAGGCTCGCCTGCCAAAATCCCATCAAGGGCTCACACCGCCATTCAATATGATCATGGCTGATCATCCAGCTCAGTAGCCTGTACCTGCCTTCTCTCCATACCCCCTGATCCCTTTAGCAAAAAGGGCCACATCTAACTCCCTCTTAAATATAGCCAATGAACTGGCCTCAACTACCTTCTGTGGCAGAGACCGTCGAGCCTGTACGCACCGCCATTCAATGTGATCATGGCTGATCATTCTCAATCAGTACCCCGTTCCTGCCTTCTCCCCATACCCCCGACTCCGCTATCCTTAAGAGCTCTATCTAGCTCTCTCTTGAATGCATTCAGAGAATTGGCCTCTACTGCCTTCTGAGGCGGAGAATTCCACAGATTCTGAATCATGGCTGATCTCTGCCTCCTAATCCCATTCTCCTGCCTTCTCCCCAGAACCCTTGACACCCGTTCTAATCAAGAATTTGTCTATCCCTGCCTTTAAAAAATATCCACTGACTTGGCCTCCACAGCCCTCTGTGTGGGCAATGAGTTCCACAGATTAACTGCCCTCTGACTAAAGAAGTTCCTCCTCACCTCCTTTCTAAAATAGCGCCCTTTAATTCTGAGGCTGTGGCCTGTGGTCCTGGACTCTCCCACCAGTGGAAGCATCCTTTCCACATCCACTCCATCTATGCCTTTCATCGTTCTGTACGTTTCAGCGAGGTCCCCACCCTGTAAACTCCAGCGAGGACAGGCTCATCATGTGCTACCCCATTCATTCCTGGGATCATTCTTGTAAACCTCCTCTGGACCCTCTCCAGAGCCAGCACATCCTTCCTCAGATATGGGGCCCAAATTTCTGCTCGCAGTTCTAAAATATCAGTGGGAATGATGTAAAAAATTGTCCCTAGTGGGTGTAGGATAGTGTTAATGTGTGGGGATCGCTGGGCGGCACGGACTTGGAGGGCCGAAAAGGCCTGTTTCCGGCTGTATATATATGATATGATATGATATGATAGTATAAAAACCATCAATAACAAAATCGAAACCTTGATAGATTTGAGAAGGCCCGTTAAGATATGATAATTGTGGTTCCCCTTGAAATTTAAAAAAGGATGTCGAGCCTTGTGTGCATTGCAACATACTAAGTGGTCATAAAAAGTGCTGAACTGATACTGGTACATTCCAGCCTATTGAAGTCACCAGCTGCAGCATGACTAAGGAATCTACATTTCTACATTTTCTGAGCTGAGATCTTTCAGATGAGATAGAGTCACGGAGTCACTGAGTCTGACAGAGGTGTACAAAATCATGAGAGGAATATTTTAGCGAGACACACAGAGTCCCTTGCTCAGAGTAGTGGGAATGGAGAACCAAGGACACAGGTTTTCACACAAAGGGCGATGGGTGTATGGAACCAGCTACCAGAGGAGACACTTGAGGCAGGGACCATCGCAACGTGTAAGAAACATTTCGACAGGTGCATGGTTAGGACAGGTTTAGAGGGATATGGGCCCAAATGCAGGCAGGTGGGACTAGTGTAGATGGGGCATGTCAGAAACATAGAAACATAGGTGCAGGCCCTTCGAGCCAGCACCGCCATTCTATATGATCATGGGTGATCATCTAAAATCAGTACCCCGTTCAAGCACACCCAGGTCTCGTTGCACTTCCCCTTTTCCTAATCTGACACCATTCAGGTAATAATCTGCCTTCCTGTTCTTGCCACCAAAGTGGATAAACTCACATTTATCCACATTATACAGCATCTGCCATGCATCTGCCCACTCACCCAATCTCTCCACGTCACCTTGCAGCCTCATAGCATCCTCTTTGCAGCTCACACTGCCACCCAGCTTTGTGTCATCTGCAAACTTGGCGATGTCACATTTAATCCCCTCGCCTAAATCGTTAATATTTATTGTAAATAACTGGGATCCCAGCACCGAGCCTTGCGGCACCCCACTAGTCACTGCCTGCCATTCTGAAAAGAACCCGTTAATTCCTACTCTTTGCTTCCTGTCTGCCAACCATTTTTCTATCCATGTCAATACCCTACCCCAACACTATGTGGTCTAATTTTGTGCTGTAATCTCTTGTGTGGGACCTTGTCAAAGGCTTTTTGAAAGTCCAGATACACCACATCCACTGGCTCACCCTTATCCATTCCACTTGTTACATCCTCAAAAAATTCCAGAAGATTAGTCAAGCGTGAATTCCCCTTCATAAATCCTTGCTGACTTTGACCGATCCTGTTGGTGTGGGCGAGATGGGCTGAAGGGCCTGTTCCTACGCTCTATCACTCGATAACTCTATGTCCCATCTTTCAGTTTGAAGAAGGGTCCCGATGCAAAAAGTCATCTGTTCATTCCCTCCGCGGATGCTGCCTGACCTGCTGAGGTACTCCAGCACTTTGTGTAAGTAAATAACTGCAGATGCTGGTACAAATCGAAGGTATTTATTCACAAAATGCTGGAGTAACTCAGCAGGTCAGGCAGCATCTCGGGAGAGAAGGAATGGGTGACGTTTTGGGTCGAGACCCTTCTTCAGACTGATGTCAGGGGGGCGGGACAAAGGAAGGATATAGGTGGAGACAGGAAGATAGAGGGAGAACTGGGAAGGGGGAGGGGAAGAGAGGAACAGAGGAACTATCTAAAGTTGGAGAAGTCAATGTTCATACCACTGGGCTGCAAGCTGCCCAAGCGAAATATGAGGTGCTGTTCCTCCAATTTCCAGTGGGCCTCACTATGGCACTGGAGGAGGCCCACGGCAGAAAGGTCAGACTGGGAGTGGGAGGGGGAGTTGAAGTGCTCAGCCACCGGGAGATCAGCACTTTGTGTTATGCTTAAGGTCCCAGCACCTGCAGTTCCTTGTGTCTCCAAGTTATCTGACTATATCACCTCATTGCTGTTTGGGAAGGCTGGCTTTGCAAATTGGTTGTGTACTATCTGCAACACAACAAAGTGTTCCTGTAAAATGAATCAGTTTGCCTTTGTACGAGCAGATCGTGCACTAAAAGGCTGAGTTGCAAGTCCCGGTTGACTCATTCATTGAAGCCTATTCCTTAACTTAAACAGTTACAACGCAAACCAACTCCTCCCCCCCCCCCCCCTATGATAAAGACCCAGGAGAAAGTTCTAGACAATGTGTGGCTTTTCCTCCAGTCATCCTGCAGGCACTGGGTAGAAACTCAGAGGACCATGATAACAGACAGAAACACATGGAGAGCAATCAATTGGAACTGAGTCGAGTCATGGAGTCATAGAATCAAACTGGACAGATACTAGCCCTTCAGACACATGGCCCAGTTTAGTTTAGTTCAGTTTAGTTTAGTTTAGTTTAGTTTAGTTTAGTTGAGTTTAGTTTAAATTTAATTTTTTAATTTAGGTGGAATTTTTAAAGATAGCTAGTGACAGTAATCATAAAAGTACCTCGTTAATGTACAGACCTATCTTGTTCCCGGAGCCTCGTCAGGGAAGGTAAAACTACCATTGATTCCCGGTCTCAATTGCGTTGGACTCGAGACTCCAGGGTGATTAACCTTTTAATGGCCTCTTCAAAGAGAGATCGACAACAAAAGTGGAATTGCCATTGATGACCACTGATGGTGAGGCAAATGGGACCACCTTAGATGGGGCATGTAGGTCGGCTTGGGTGAGTTGGGCCGAAGGGCCCGTTTCCGTGCTGTATGACGCTGTGACTCTCTGACTCTTTGACTTCAACTGCAGTCCATTCTTTGCATACTGACTGTTTACCGGAGGGGGCACCACGTGTTTCAATGAGGTCCCCCCCCCCCCTCATCCTTCTAAACTCCCGCAAGTGCAGGCCCAGTGCTATCAAACGCTCACCCTATGTTGCCATCCCTGGGATCATTCTCGTAAATAAAGTTTCATATCGTAAATTTAAAAATTACAGCCCAGAAACCAATTAGTCACACTGTAGCGACCATAGAGAATGGTCCAGGTCGTCGAACCCTCGGATTGGCCAGCGAGGTCACGTGGGAACGCGACCATGAGGATTGGTCCAGCAAACGACATCGCTGATTGGCCAGCGATGTCAGGTGCGCGTTTGGCGCCCGTTTTAGCCAGTTCGGCGAAGTCTTCAAGGAAGACAGTAAGTTTATATTGGTTGTCCTGTAACTTGTTGTTTTGATTCTGTATTCGTGTATTGCGGCTGCAATAAACTTCATCTACAACTAGCAAGTTTCGGACTCGCCATATCACAATGCAATCATTAAAAGGGTGACAATGCTACATCTTGCACTAAATGTTGTTCCAATAGACACAATAGACACAATAGACACAATAGACAATAGGTGCAGGAGTAGGCCATTCAGCCCTTCGAGCCAGCACCGCCATTCAATGCGATCATGGCTGATCACTCTCAATCAGTACCCCGTTCCTGCCTTCTCCCCATACCCCCTCACTCCGCTATCCTTAAGAGCTCTATCCAGCTCTCTCTTGAAAGCATCCAACGAACTGGCCTCCACTGCCTTCTGAGGCAGAGAATTCCACACCTTCACCACTCTCTGACTGAAAAAGTTCTTCCTCATCTCCGTTCTAAATGGCCTACCCCTTATTCTTAAACTGTGGCCCCTTGTTCTGGACTCCCACAACATTGGGAACATGTTTCCTGCCTCTAATGCGTCCAATCCCCTAATTATCTTATATGTTTCAATAAGATCCCCCCTCATCCTTCTAAATTCCAGTGTATACAAGCCCAATCGCTCCAGCCTTTCAACATACGACAGTCCCGCCATTCTGGGAATTAACCTAGTGAACCTATGCTGCACGCCCTCCATAGCAAGAATATCCTTCCTCAAATTTGGAGACCAAAACTGCACACAGTACTCCAGGTGCGGTCTCACCAGGGCCCGGTACAACTGTAGAAGGACCTCTTTGCTCCTATACAAGCAGATGGCTTGACTGTATTCATGTATAATTTTACCTCAACTAGAGAGTGTCCCTGAGCTACCATCCACCTCATTGGAGACCCTCGGATTATCTTTAATCGGACTTTCCTAGGGCTTTATCTTGCACTAAACGCTACTCCCTTTATCCTGCATCTGTACACTGTGGACAGCTCGATTGTAATCGAACAGTGCAGTCTTTCCACTGACTGGATAGTACGCTAACAAAAGCTTTTCACTGTACCTCAGTCCAGGTGACAATATTAAACTCAGCCAAAACTAATCTAACCTTAAAAAACCCCAAATGTTCTCCATAACCAACTTGTTACTTGTGAGCCTCCTCGTTCTTTGATTGCGATCTTTCTTTGCTTCGTAAATGATATTATTCATCTTGCTGGATGTTACCGAGCTGGAGTAAATCCATTAGCATTTAAGTTTTTAAGTGTCACCACTTAAAGATCACGACAAGTAGCATACATGATTAAATAATCAAATGTCAGCCAAAAATATTTCCAGTAATGCATCAAAACAGAGTTGGCTTCATGCAGGATAATTGGGCCTACCCAGGGAATGACAAAGAGCCACACAGGTAAGGTCAGCATTTACAACCTCGGACCAGAAACATTGTTTGTTTCTCTCTCCACAGATGCTGCCTGACCTAGTGTTTTGCAGCAGTTTTCTACTTTTAGTCGAGGCGGCACGGTGGCGTAGCAGTAGAGTTGCTGCCTCACAGCGCCAGATACCCGGGTTTGATCCTGACTATGGGTCAATAGTCAATCTATAGTCAATAGTCAATTTATTTGTCACATACACATAAATGTGCAGTGAAATAAAAAATTACCCGCAGTTCAACAATAAGAACAATAAAAATAAGCAATAAAAATATGCAATAACACATACAATCATAAACCAACACCAAACAAAAGAAACATCCATCACAGTGAGTCTCCTCCAGTCACCTCCTCACTGTGATGGAAGGCCAGAATGTCTTTTTCTCTTCCCCCGCCGTCTTCTCCCGCAGTCAGGCTGTTGGAGTTGCCACATCGGGGCGGTCGGGGCTCCCGACATTGTCTATACGGAGTTTGTACGTTCTCCCTGTGACATGCGTGGGTTTTTTTCCGAGGTCTTTGGATTCCGCTGGTCAGTGCAGACTCGATGGGCCGAAGGGCCTGTTTCCGCGCTTTACCTCAAAACTATTTCTCATTTATTGCATGTGCAATCTTCTGAAGCAGTGGCTCCCGACTTTCCTCACGGGCTGAAAATTGATCAAACATTGCACTTAAGGGCCCAGTGTTTTAAGATAGCATGATAAATGAATTGATAATCCTGCCAAAATGAATTGAGTTTTCAAAACATTTTGCTTTTGGCTTTGCCGCTTATTACTCTCAAAATTTAAAGCATGGAAACATAGAACGGTACAGCACCGTGACACAGCGGTAGAGTTGCTGCCTTACAGCACCAGAGACACAGGTTCGACCCTGACTACGGGTGCTGGCGGTGTGGAGTTTGCACACTCTCCCTGTGACTGCGCGGGTTTTCCCCGGGTGCTTGGGTTTCCTCCCACACTCCAAAGACGTGCTGGGTTGGAGGTTAATTGGCTTCAGTAAGTTGTAAAATTGTCCTTAGTGCGTGTAGGTTAGTGTTGGGGACGATCGCCGGTCGGCACGGACTGGATGGGCTGAAGGGCCTGTTTCCGAGCTGTATCTCTAAAGTGCAAAAGTCGAAAAATCCAAAGTCACCCGCGGTGTAAAGATACATGATAAAGGGAATAACATTTAGTGCAACATAAAGTCCAGTACCGTCACATCAAAGATAGTTGGAGAGTCTCAGCATTTTCTGCGTTTATGTCACCTTCCTAGCTATTGTAGTTCTTTACTGACCTCCTGATTAAATATTACTGATTACTGTGCCTCGTTGTCACCTTCCCTTCAGCTAACAACGATCCATTCTACATCTAGGGCGGCGCGGTGGCGCAGCGGTCGAGTTGCCGTCTTACAGCACTTTCAGCGCCAGAGACCCGGGTTCGGTCCCGACTACGGGCGCTGTCTGTACGGAGTTTGTACGTTCTCCCCTCGACAGCGTGGGTTTTCTCCGCGATCTTCGGTTTCCTCCCACACTCCAAAGAAGTACAGGTTTGTAGGTTAATTGGCTTTCTATAAACATAAATTGTCCCTAGTGTATGTAGGACAGTGTTAGTGTGCGGGGATCGATAGTCGGTGCAGACTCGGTGGGCCGAATGGTCTGTTTCTGCGCTGTATCTCTAAACTAAACTAAACTAAACTAAATCTGCCTTGATCTGTCGTTTTCACGCTTTACCCTTCCATATCTCCAAACTCCCTCTCTCCCCTGACTCTCGGTCTGAAGAAGGGTCTCGACCCGAAACGTCACCCATTCCTTCTCTCCAGAGATGCTGCCTGACCCGCTGAGTTACTCCAGCATTTTGTGTGTCTATCTTCGATTTAAACCAGCATCTGCAGCTCTTTCCTACACCTTGAGCAAAGTCAGATATGGGGTGCGGGTAAAGTACAAAAGTCCCTCCTATACAGCACCCACGTGATTTATACGCACCCACGGATTTTATTTGCGTTTTACTCTGCGACAACCAGCATCAAAAGCTGTGCACATTGAGCTAAGCAGTGACCAATGTGCCGTGTGTGTTATGCATGCAACATTTACTTCAATGCGTATATCCATTGGAGTCAGAGTCAAAATTAGTGTCACAGTGTCTGTTCCACAGTGAGTTCCACAGTGTCGGCTGTTAGTGACACTGGCTTGATGTCAGGGCTGTGGAAAGATCGCAGAGATTGCTTCATCCTCACGATATTCGATGCTCAAGGCAGCATGAAATCCTCTCCTCATGCCCGATGGTATCTCCAACAGAGACTTCCAACGAGCCCACAACCCCAAACCACAGCAGCTTTAGGCACCCACGCTAACTGCTCACTGACATCTATCTACCACTGACACCATCAGGATTTCCTAAAAAACAGGCTCGCCTGCCAAAATCCCATCAAGGGCTCACAAGTTCACAAATGATAGGAGCAGAATTAGGCCTTTCGGCCCATCGGGTCCACTCTGCCATTCAATCAATAGACAATAGACAATAGACAATAGGTGCAGGAGGAGGCCATTCGGCCCTTCGAGCCAGCACTGCCATTCAATGTGATCATGGCTGATCATTCTCAATCAGTACCCCGTTCCTGCCTTCTCCCCATGCCCCCTGACTCCACTATCCTTAAGAGCTCTATCTAGCTCTCTCTTGAATACATGCAGAGAATTGGCCTCCACTGCCTTCTGAGGCAGAGAATTCCACAGATTCTGAATCATGGCTGATCTCTGTCTCCTAATCCCATTCTCCTGCCTTCTCCCCAGAACCCTTGACACCCGTTCTAATCGAGAATTTGTCTATCCCTGCCTTTAAAAAATATCCACTGACTTGGCCTCCAGAGCCCTCTGTGTGGGCGATGAGTTCCACAGATTAATTGCCCTCTGACTAAAGAAGTTCCTCCTCACCTCCTTTCTAAAAGGAGGTCTATCTTTACTTTCTGTGCTGCCTTCTCTTGCAGTTTCCTCAGCTTTTTGATTTGAAAAATCAGTGTTATTTCAGAACAAAAATTTCACTCGTTTCTCTTTTATCTCGTTATGGGGAATCATTTGTGGAATATATTTATTGTTGCCTGAAGAAAGGAAATCATCAGGAATAGACTCCACGGGATGGTTTAAGTTTGTCTTATGAGCATGAGCATGAGCATGTGAGCGTGAATTTGAACGATCAAAATGAAGATAAGTATTTCAAATTAGGAATCTCGGAAGCCAGTTGCAGTACTTTGTCTATGGAACTGGTGCGTTACCATGGTGAGAACTATATTCTGCACTCTGTATCTTCCCCTTTGCTCCAATCCACTGTACTAAAGTCTGGCTTTACTCCCTTTATGTATAGGTAGGAGGGGGGCAGTTGAGGCAAGGATTATCGCAATGCTTAGGAAGCAATTAGACAGGTATATGGATAGACGATAAGACTCAAAACAGTGGAGGATCTCAGCGGAACAGGCAGCATCTCTGGAGAGAAGGAATGGGTGACGTTTCGGGTCGAGACCCTTCTTCAGACTAGTTAGGGATAAGGAAAACGAGAGATATAGATGATGATGTAGAGAGATAAAGAACAATGAATGAAAGATATGCAATGTACATGCAAAAAAGTAACGATGATAAAGGAAACAGGCTGTTTAATAGGCTGTTTAAGCTGTTTAATAGACAATAGAAAATGGGTGCAGGAGGAGGCCATTCGGCCCTTCGAGCCAGCACCGCCATTCAATGTGATCATGGCTGATCGTTCTCAATCAGTACCCCGTCCCTGCCTTCTCCCCATACCCCCTGACTCCGCTATCCTTAAGAGCTCTATCTAGCTTTGTTTGTTGGGTGAAAACGAGAAGCTGGAGCGAATTGGGTGGGGGAGGGATAGAGAGAGAGAGAAAATGCCGGGGTTAATAGAAGTTAGAGAAATCCATTTTCAAATCACTGGGCTGTAAGCTGCCCAAGCGAAAAATGAGGTGCTGTTCCTTCAATTTGCATACATGGATAGGACAGGTTGCATACATAGATAGAGGGATACGAGCTAAACGCAGGCGAGTGGGACTAGTGTCGATGGGACATGTTGGTCAGTGTGGGCAGGTTGGGCTGAAGGGCCTGTTTCCACGCTGCATGACTCTATGACTCTGTATTACTATCTGATGTGAAAGAAATTCCTCCTCATCTCCTTTCTAAAGATACGTCCTTTTATTCTGAGGCTGTGCCCTCTAGTCCTCGGCTCTCCCACTGGTGGAAACATCCTCTCCACATCCACCCCATGCAGGCCTTTCACTATTTGCTCAGTTTCAATGAGGTCCCCCCTCATCCTTCCAAACTCCAGCGAGCACAGGCCCGGAGCCGTCAAACGCTGATTATATCAGCCATCCCAGTCATCCGCGAGATCATTCTCCTAACTACAATTTTGTATCCTAGATAAAAATTGCAGTCCAGAAACCCCAGTTAGTCAAACAATGCAACCCTTAAAAAGGGGACAATGTTACTTCTATCTTGCACTAAATGTTGCTTAGTTTATTTTAGTTTTAGTTTTGAGATACATCGCGGAAACAGGCCCTTCGGCCCACCAAGGGACATGTTGGTCGGTGTGGGCTCGATGGGCTGAAGTGTCTGTTTCCAAACTGCATGACTATCATTTTATGGCTATAGTATTATCTGATTTGATGTGGTACCATCCAAAACAAAGCTTTTTACCATACCTCGGAACACATGACAATAATAATAAACATAGAAAATAGGTGCAGGAGTAGGCCATTTGGCCCTTCGAGCCAGCACCGCCATTCAATATGATCATGGCTGATCATCCAAAATCACTACCCCGTTCCTGCTTTTCCCCCATATCTCCTTGGTTCTGTTGGCCCCAAGAGCTAAATCTAACTCTCTCTTGAAAACATCCAGTGATTTGGCCTTCTGTGGCAGAGAATTCCACAGATTCACAACTCTCTGGGTGAAAAAGTTTTTCCTCATTTCAGTCCTAAATGGCCTATATATACCCCTTATTCTTAAACTGTTACCCCTGGTTAAACTAAAAACCTAAGCCTAAAGCGAAGTCTCTGGAAAGTGTGCCATTCACTCTCTGTTGTATTGTGCCCTTGCTCACTGTTCTCCAAGTAACCTTCAGTAGATCAATAAATCAATTTAGAATGCCTCCCATTATGGAGAAGGAATGCCAGCTTTCAGCAGTGCGAGTGAGTTTTAACTGGTACGTGGGGAAAGAAAAGGTCATTTACTGAAGTGTCCAGCCATTAAACAGCACAAAGGGCGGCAGCAATCACTGTAACTAACAGTGCTGTGGCAGAAGTTAATCAGACTGGGTGTTCCTTGGGGCCATCACATTGACATCCATTTCCACCTCACAGAGCCACCTCTGCCTCGTCCTTCAGCTACACCTACTGGTGGGTGAATGTATTGCAGGAGAAGTCTGCTCGCTCTTCGTGAAGTGTCAGAAAATAACTGCAGATGCCGGTAGAAAATCGAAGGTATCACAAAATGCTGGAGTAACTCAGCAGGTCAGGCAGCATCTCTGGAGAGAAGGAATGGGTGACGTTTCGGGTCGAGACCCTTCTTCGGACTGATCGTGCTATCGGTACGACAGATATAAGATGTGTAGGAAGGAGCTGTAGATGGTCGTTTAAACCGAAGATGGACACAAGAAGCTGGAGTATCTCAGCGGGCGATGACTACATGGCTTTTTGTGTCTATAACAGATATAACTACAACAGGAGGCTGTGGAGGTCAAGTCAGTGGATATTTTTTAAGGCAGAGATAGATAGATTCTTGATTAGTGCAGATGTCAGCACAAGGAACTTTCACTGACAGCACAACAGAAAACAAAATATATTATCCATAATTAATCTTTTACACCTTATACAAAGTGACAACAAAATGCTAGGGCAGCACGGTGCTATGGCGCAGCGGTAAAGTTGCTGCCTCACAGTGCCAGAGATCCAGGTTCGATCCTGACCAGGGGTGCTGTCTGTACAGAGTTTGTACATTCTCCCTGTGAATGAGAGTTTGTACATTCCCCCCATAGGGTGGGTCTGGTTTCCTCCCACTCTCCAAAGACATGCAGATCTGTAGACTAATTGGCTTCTGTAAATGTGGCTTGTGTGTAGGATAGAACTCGTGTATGCGAATGTGTGAGGAGGAACTGCAGATGCCGGTTTAAAGCGAAGATAGACACAAAAAGTTGGAGTCACTCAGCGGGACAGGCAGCATCTCTGGAGAGAAGGAATGGGTGACGTTTCGGGTTGAGACCCACCCGAAACGTCACCCATTCCTTCTCTCCAGAGATGCTGCCTGTCCCGCTGAGTTACTCCAGCTTTTTGTGTCTATCTTTACTGCATAGGAATGCTGGGCCTGTTTCCACGCTCTGTCTCTAAACTAAACTAAACAAAAAGAAACATGTCTGTGCTTAAAGTTTAAGCTGAAATATCATAAATCATATTTTCAAAAAAATATTATTTTAGTCTTTAACATGCTTTACAATTTATAATCTCCCTGAGTGGTGATTACAGTTAATTTTGAGAGACTTTGACATTTTTTTCTGTGCACACACTTATGGAAGTGTGGGGCATTAAATACATATTTTGTAAATATGCACCATTGCGAGGATTATTTTTCAGCAGGACTTGTTTGTAAACAACTTAAAATAGTATCTGATATCATGATTTACTTCAAGTATGCTGGAAGAGGTCATAAACTGTGCACTTTCTGAACGGGCATTGAATTACATTGAAATCTGCTTGCATAAAATGCTAATGATACTGATAACTCCCAAAAAATCAATATCATTATTTAAAAGTGCAATAAAATGCCTCTGATTTCGCAAAGGATGCAAACACAGATGTTAAACAAAGCAATATTCATAACATGGTTTCATGCATTTCTAGGTGATTTTCATTAATGACGTCATTGTCAGCAGTAAACATTTTCACGATTTAACTATTAGCCGCAGAGATAGAGCTCTTAAGGATAGCGGAGTCAGGGGGAATGGGGAGAAGGCAGGAAGGCCATTCAGCCCTATGAGCCAGCACCACCATTCAATGTGATCATGGCTGATCATTCTCAATCAGTACCCCGTTCCTGCCTTCTCCCCATACCCCCTGACTCTGCTATCCTTAGCTCTATCTCGCTCTCTCTTGAAAGCATCCAGAGAATTGGCCTCCACTGCCTTCTGAGACAGAGAATTCCACAGATTTACAACTCTCTGACTGAAAAAGTTTTTCCTCATCTCCGTTCTAAATGGCCTACCCCTTATTCTTAAACTGTGGCCCCTGGTTCTGGACTCCCCCAACATGCGGTAAATACAAAGGGGAAATGTAATCTCCATTTGGAAGCATCCAATCTAATTTTTTTAAGGACAGGAACTTATCAGGGAATGGCAGAGTTGTGGACGCAACTTCAGACCATCACACAAACCAACCTCCCTTCCATTGACTCCACCGACACTTCATGCTGCCTCAGCAAGGCCACCAGCATAATCAAGGACCAGTCTCATCCACGGTCACTCCCTCTCCCCCCCCTCTCCCATCAGGCAAGAGGTACAGAAGTGTGAAAACGCACACCTGCAGATTCAGGGACAGTTTCTTCCCAGCTGTTATCAGGCAACCGAACCATCCTATCACCAACGAGAGAGCGGTCCTGACTCACCAACTACCTGATTGGAGACCCTCGGGACTATCTTTCATCGGTCTTTACTGGACTTTACCTTGCACTGAACATTATTGCCTTCACCATGTACACTGCAGACGGCTGGATTGTAATCATGTCTGGTCTTTCCGCTGGCTGGTTAGCCCGCAACAACAGCTTTTCACTGAACCTTGGTACACATGACAATAAACTAAACTAACCTTTACTAAAAGGTTGCAAGCACTTTGAAAACAAGGGCAGGTCCTCTTGTTACATATCTAAAGCAAACAAAAATGGATCCAATTTCTGTGCATAGGTACTTAAAGAAAACACCTGGAATTAGCTGAGGCAGATAATATCACAGCGGGGAGGTTTTGCTGGATCCTGTACAAAACACAGGCTTGGGCACTGCATTTAGTTCAAGGTACAGGATTAAAGGAAAAATCTAATTGTACCAGCAGGCATACAGAGAAGCTTTGCAAGGCTGCTACCAGGACAACAGAACTTTGGCAGCGAAGAAAGATCAGATCACAAAGGAAAAAATAATCTTTGGAATGGTGGAAGCTGAGGGGAAAAAGTCACTTATAGAGTCTCAAATGACAAGCAGCTACATAGAATCAAGGAGTGAAACTGCATGGAAACAGGCCCATCGGCCCAACTTGCCCACACCAGCCAACATGTCCCAGCGACACTGGTCCCACCTGTCTGCGTTTGGCCCGTATCAAGTCAAGTTTATTTGTCACATACACATACACGATGTGCAGTGAAATGAAAGTGGCAATGCCTGCGGATTGTGCACAAAAAGAATTTCAGTTACAACATATAAATAAAGTTAATAAAGTTACTATAGTGTAGATAAAATTTAGTCTCTGGAGTTGTAAAAGTTGACAGTCCTGATGGCCTGTGGGAAGAAACTCCATCTCATCCTCTCCGTTTTCACAGCGTGACAGCGGAGGCGTTTGCCTGATCGTAGCATCTGGAACAGTCCGTTACTGGGGTGGCAGGGGTCCCTCATAATCTTACTTGCTCTGGATCTGCACCTCCTGATGTATAGGTCCTGCAGGGGGACGAGTGTAGTTCCCATGGTGCATTCTGCCGAACGCACTACTCTCTGCAGGGCCATCCTGCCCTGGGCAGAGCTGTTCCCAAACCAGACTGTAATGTTGCCGGACAGGATGCTCTCTACAGTCCCAGAGTAGATACCTGTCCTATCCATGTACCTGTCTAACTGTTTCTTAATCGTCTGCCTCAACTACCTCCTCTGGCAGCTTGTTCCATACACCTACCGCCCTTTGTGTGAAAAGGTTACCCCTCAGGGTCCTATTAATTTTTTCCCCCTTCACCTTAAACCTATGGGGTTATTATCCACATAGAGTGGATAACAATGACATCCTTTGCATTGAAACATAGAAAATAGGTGCAGGAGTAGGCCATTCGGCCCTTCAAGCCAGCACCACCATTCAACAATCACCACCCCGGTCCTGCTTTCTCCCCATTTCCCCATTTACTTGAGGTCAGTAAACATGGAAGACAGACTTAGTGACTGATAAAAGGAATGGATGTGGAATTCTTCGCCCAGAGGCTACTGGAAGGCTGCAGGCTCAGGGGTGGCAGAGTGGCGCAGAGGTAGTGTTGCTGCTTCATAGCGCCAGAGACCCAGGTTCGAACCTAGCCTCGAGTGCTGTCTTTATGGAGTTGGTACGTTCCCCCTGTTACCACGTGGGTTTTTTCTGCATGCTCCAGTTTCCTCTCACACTCCAAAGACGTGCAGGTTTGTGGGTTAATGGGCCTCTGTAAATTGCCCCTAGTATGCGGGATACAGAAGTGAGATAACATAGATCTAGTGTGAATAGTTGATCGAAGCTGATAGAGTCACAAATGATGAGCAACTACATAGAGTCATGGAGTGAAACTGCATGGAAACAGGCCCTTCGGCCCAACTTGCCCACACCAGCCAACATGTCCCAGCGACATGTCCAAGCAAATGTCGGCATGGACTCGGTGGGCTGAAGGGCCTACTTCCACGTTGTATCTCGAAACTCATCGCACTTAAAAGTAGTTGCGTACCAATTTAGTTTAGAGATACAGCGTGGAAGCAGGCCCTTCGGCCCACTGAGTCCCAGCCAACCAACGATCAGCCATACACTAGTTCTATCCTACGCATTAGAGACGATTTTACTGAAGCCAATTTACCTACAAACTACGACTTTGGAGTGTCGGAGGAAACCGGAGCACCTGGAAACAAAAACGCACAGACAGCACCTGTAGTCAGGATCGAACCTGGGTCTCTGGCGCTGTAAGGCTGCAACTCTTCCGCTGCGCCACCGTGCCATCCCATCGACCTGGAGTTGTGAGGTTGGATGAGGTGGCCTTAGGATGCAGCTCGTTCACAGACATGGATGCAATGGGGCAAATACCTTATTTCTCTGCCATAAATCTACGATTCCATGCTAGATCCAACAATAGCTTCAGACAAATGCTTGCTAGTGTTGTAATGACATAAAGGAGCAGCCAAAACATTTTCCTTGGGCATAAGTAGCAGTAGATAACAGCTGGGATTCTGTAATACAAACAACTTCAACATATTTTCAAGGATTCAACAATTTTGCAAATTTTAACCTTGTCTAATCTCCCAATTGTATAACAATTTAACAATGTAGTGTCAGCTCGTGTTTGACAAGTCTGGCGTCTTTTTTTATGATCTTTAATTTTTCCAGGCAGACTGTGGTGAATACTCCCATCAATCCTGTGCTCGCTGCCTCTCGAATTCCAGCTGATGAAAGACCACTTCTGCAAAACATTTGTGGGACGTGTCACATGTTTCTTTACATTAAAGCAAATTTGTTATTTTAATCTATAAATACAAACTGCACTCTCACAAGTTGTTCTTTCCAACAAGATGTTGGAAAGATGAAGTAACTTAGATTTCTTCCCAGTTTCTTCCCAGCTATTACCAGACAACTGAACCATCCTGTCAACAACTAGAGAGCGGTCCTGAGCTACCATCTACTATGAAGGTATTTATTCACAAAATGCTGGAGTAACTCAGCAGGTCAGGCAGCATCTCAGGAGAGAAGGAATGGGTGACATTTCGGGTCGAGACCCTTCTTCAGACTGATGTCAGGGGGGCTGGACAAAGGAAGGATATAGGTGGAGACAGGAAGATAGAGGGAGATCTGGGAAGGAGGAGGGGAAGAGAGGGACAGAGGAACTATCTAAAGTTGGAGAAGTCGATGTTCATACCACTGGGCTGCAAGCTGCCCAGGCGAAATATGAGGTGCTGTTCCTCCAATTTCCGGTGGGCCTCACTATGGCACTGGAGGAGGCCCATGACAGAAAGGTCAGACTGGGAATGGGAGGGGGAGTTGAAATGGTCGGCCACCGGGAGACCAGTTTGGCCAACGGAGACCGAGCGCAGGTGTTAAGTGAAGCGATCGCCGAGCCTGCGCTTGGTTTCGCCGATGTAAATAAGTTGACATCTGGAGCAGCGGATGCACCTATATCTTGTTTGCTTTGTAAAGCGACTTTGACGGAGAAGCGGCGAACAAACAGCGCCAGCATCCTCTCACGTCAGGGTCCGGCAGTAGACAATAAAGAACACAAGACACACAATTACAATTTAACACAAACAACCATCACAGTGATTGCTCCAGGCGCACCCTCACTGTGATGGAAGGCAAAGAAAAGTCTTATCTCCTCCTCATTCTCCTCCGGTGGTCAGGCAGTCAAACAGCTGCCTCGAGGCGATTGAGGCTCCCGACTTTTGAAGCCCCCGCCGGGCGATGGAAAGTCCAGGCCGAGCCGAGCAGGCCGATGAAGGTCCTAGGCACCCACCGGGCGATGGAAAGTGCCGCGGCCGAGCCGCGCAGGGCAGGGCGATGAAGGTCCTGCGAGCGGGTCGATCGAACCTCGCGATTCGGGGTGGTGGAAGCTGCTACGGCTGGAGCTCCCGAAAGCCAGTCGCCAGCCAGGGACCTGTGAGCTCCCGATGTTGCGGTCTGCAGGGCCCACGGCCGAAGCCTCCGAGATGGTAAGTCCAGGCCCTGCGACCGGAGTCTTCAAGGTCGATCCCAGCTGGAGGCCACCAACTCCACGGTGTTAGGCCGTAGCGCGAACGGAGACACAACACGGTAAAGGTCGCATCTCCGTTGAGGAAGAGATTAGAAAAAAAGGTTCCCCCCCCCCCACATATACAGAGCTAAAAATAAATCAAAACATACATTTAAACGATAACAATAGACAAAGACAAAAAAAGACAGAGAGATTGCCGGTGAGCCGTAGCTGCAGAACGCAGCCACGCCCCATATACTGCTGGAGTTATTCAGCAGGACAGGCAGCATCTCTGGATAGAAGGAATCCCTACTCTCCACAGATGCTTCCTGACCCGCTGAGTTACTCCAGCATTTTGTGTCTATCTTCAGTGTAAACCCGCAACTGCAGTTCCTTCCAACACATTATTTAATCATCAGCCAGTTATAGCATTCCTTTTTCGATTATTTTCTGTACTGCTGCTCAATACTTTCATGTGTAGAAAGGAACGGCAGATGCTGGTTTATACTGAAGCTAAAGTGCTGGAGTAACTCAACGGGTCAGGCAGCATCTCTGGAGAAAAAGGATGGGGGACGTTTCGGGTCGGGTCCCTTCCTTCGTTACCCGTCCTTTTTCTCCAGAGATGCTGCCTGACCCACTGAGTTATAGAGTCATAGAGCCTTACTGAAGAAGGGTCATAGATTTATCGAGTCAGACAGCGTGAATGCAGGCCCTTCGACCCCACTTGCCTACGCCAACCATTGTGTCCCATCTACATTAGTCCCACCTGCCTGCGTTTACCATCTACACTAGTCCCACCTGCCCTCTAAACCTGTCCTATCCATTTACCTGTCTAATTGTTTCTTAATCGTTGCAATAGTCCCTGCCTCAACTATCTCCTCCGGCAGCTCGTTCCATACACCTACCACCTTTTGCATGAAAAGGTTTCCCCTCAGATTCTTATTAAATCTTTCCCCCCCCCCTCATCACCTTAAACATCCAGCACTCTGTGATTATCCTCAATACCTTCATACTCTTTTTGCATAAACCATTACGTTTCTTTGTACCAGAGTTTGTGACGTTAAGCTGAAGTTTTTTGTTGCCCCTGAGATTGGCTGGCATCTGTTCGCGTGCAGAGTACACATTTCAGGAGACAATTGATCCTGATACTTGGCATGAGTCGTACAGCGGGGAAACAGGCCCTTCAGCCCAACTCGCCCATGCTAACCAAGATGCCCCATCTAAGCGAGTACCATGTGCCCGCATTTGGCCAATGTCCCTCTAAACCTTTCCTATCCATGACGAATAGTGACCCGACCCGAAACGTCACCTATCCATGTTCTCCAGAGATGCTGCCTGAACCGCTGAGTTACTCCAGCACTTTGTGTCCTTCGACGATGAATAGTCTAGAAGGGAGGTTGTAAGTTCCCAAAGGAGTTGACCTTGTTTTTTATGGCATGGGCTTTCAAAGCGATGAAGATTCAAACTCTTGGCTTCATTGAGTGTAGGAAGGAACTGCAGATGTTGGTTTACACCGATGATAGACACAAAGCGCTGGAGTAACTCAGCGGGTCAGGCAGCATCTCTGGAGAAAAGGAATAGGTGATGTTTCAGATTGAGACCCTTCTTCAGAGCTCTCTCTCTTGAAAAGAGAAAACTAAGGAAGAAATTACTGGAGTTTTTTTGAATTATTTAAAGCTTTTTAAAGAATGGACATTCTTTTTTATTCATACGGTTGGGGAAGAGGGGAAAAATAACATTGGAGTGCCCACACATTATGGAGACATCATGTCTGAGTTTGAAGAAGGGGCACGACCCGAAACATCATCACCTATTCATTTTCTTCAGAGATGCCGCCTGACCCGCCGAGATACTCCAGCATTTTGTGTCTAACTTCTAGAGAGTTTTCCTTGACTCTGAATCTTAAGGTACAGCCCATGAAGAACGGGGGCTGATTTTGGATGATCAGCCATGATCATATTGAATGGCTGTGCTGGCTCGCCAAGGGCCGAATGGCCTACTCCTGCACCTGTTTTCTACGTTTCTATTTTCAGTTTCTAGTGACGTTCCCCCAGCGGCTGTTGACTCAAACGGGATCAGACTGAATAAGGAATATGGAAACTATTGCAATCTCATCGGTTATTGGCCCGTGATGCAGAAAAAGCTCTGCTTTTTGTCCATATTTATGGGAGAGAAACATGTTTTCTGCAAGGAACTCATTTCACCTTTGCTCTTTCGCAGGCCCCGATAGGTAACGCAAAATCCAGACTCGTTTCGAATCTTTTCTGAGAACTCACAGTCCCAGTGGAGGCCTCGAATTACAAAAAAAAAAAGTACATCTCCATAATTTAAATATATTTGTTCACTCAGATGTGAAGCCCACTATTGCTTTCTGCGCTGGGACTTCTGAATTTTTGCAAGAGGGTGTCCATGGTAACTAATCTCCCGTGGTCTATATTTAAGCGCAGCGCAAGATGCTTTCGAGTCTGCATTGTAAAGGTATATTATGTGGATGTTTATTCAATGATACTGATAGCTTTAGATTCAGTAGCCCTGCAGTTTTTTTTTTTGGTGAACAATTCAGCATAAGCTCTACCATCACCGTTCACCAAAGGCTGACCCCTCCGGCAAAATGTTTATTCCTTTTTTTTAATCGATGCCTAGATGCTTACCTTTCGTCTGTGAAAATGAATCGCAAAGTCACAGGTCTTTCTTTCGCTTCATCTGAATGTATTATTTGTATACACTGTGTGCGGGCTGTAGAGAGCATCCTGTCCGGCAACATCACAGTCTGGTTTGGGAACAGCTCTGCCCAGGACGGGATGGCCCTGCAGAGAGTAGTGCGTTCGGCAGAACGCACCATGGGAACTACACTCGCCCCCCTGCAGGACCTATACATCAGGAGGTGCAGATCCAGAGCAAGCAAGATTATGAGGGACCCCTGCCACCCCAGTAACGGACTGTTCCTGCTGCTGTGGTCAGGCAAACGCCTCCGCTGTCACGCTGTGAAAACGGAGAGGATGAGACGGAGTTTCTTCCCACAGGCCATCAGGACTGTCAACTTTTATAACTCCAGAGACTAAATTTTGTCTACACTATATTAACTTTATTAACTTTATTTATATGCTGTAACTGTAATTCTTTTTTGTGCACAATCCGCAGGCATTGCCACTTTCATTTCACTGCACATCGTGTATGTGTATGTGACAAATAAACTTGACTTGACTTGTACGCAAGCAAAGAAACTCACTGCGCCTGGTCACTTGTGACAATAAAGTAGTCCTATTCCTATTAGACTGGCCTCAGAAGGCAGTGGAGGCCAGTTCTCTGAATGCATTCAAGAGAGAGCTAGATAGAGCTCTTAAGGATAGCGGAGTCAGGGGGTATGGGGAGAAGGCAGGAATGGGGTACTGATTGAGAATGACCAGCCATGATCACATTGAATTGCGGTGCTGGCTCGAGGGGCCGAATGGCCTCCTCCTGCACCTATTGTCTATTGTCTATTGACTGTCCCGATGCAGAGAATAGCAGAAATTTTTACCGGGATGAAAGGGTCAATTTGACAGCGGTGGCGCAGCGGTAGTGCTGCTGCCTTTCAGCACCAGAGCCCCGGGTTCGATCCTAACCACGGGTGCTGTCTCCACGGAGTTTGCACGTTCTCCCCGTGACCGCGTGGGTTTTCTCCGGGTGCTCCGGTTTCCTCCCACACTCCAAAGGCGCACGGGTTTGTAGATGCTTCTTTCTTTCGTATATCAACTACAACAATCAAAAGTGGCAATTGGTGCTTCGGAGGACCGCAGTTGACTCTTTGCTGCGAAGTTTTGCCAGTTCCGTGGAACTTACCAGGGTGGGTGACGAGGACCTAAAGCACCTCCCATCCTCGGTTTGTAGATTAATTGGCTTCAGTAAAATTGTAAATTGCCCCCTGGTGTGTGCAGGATAGTGCTTGTGAGGTACGTGGGCAGTAGGAATTTACAATCTCAGTCACGGGGAGAACATACAAACTCTACACAGACAGCACCCGTAGCCAGGATCGAACCAGGGTCTCTGGCGCTGTGAGGCAGCAACTCTACCGCTGCGCCACCGTGCCCCCCACATATATGTTCCCACCCCCCCCCCACTCAGCCATATGTAAACGTGAACATGAGTAACTCAGAGGTCAGTGCATTGGATGATAGATTGCATGATCCGGTGGCGGCACGGTGGCGCAGCGGTAGAGTTGCTGCCTTACAGCGAATGCAGCGCCGGAGACTCAGGTTCGATCCTGACTACGGGTGCTGTCTGTACGGAGTTTGTACGTTCTCCCCGTGACCTGCGTGGGTTTTCTCCGAGATCTTCGGTTTCCTCCCACACTCCAAAGACGTACAGGTTTGTAGGTTAATTGGCTGGGCAAATGTAAAAATTGTCCCTCGTGGGTGTAGGATAGTGTTAATGTGCGGGGATCGCTGGGCGGCGCAGACCCGGTGGGCCGAAGGGCCTGTTTCTGCGCTGTATCTCTAAATCTAAAAAAAAAAAAAATGATGGCTGAAGAAGGAATCTCGACCCGAAACGTCACCCGTTCCTTCTCTCCTGAGGTGCTGCCTGTCCCGTTGAGTTACTCCAGCTTTCTGTGTCTATCTTCGGGTGATAGGTAGATGTGTTTCCGTCAATGTGCAAGCGAAATAAAAATCTCCAACTCTCTTCACAGTCATCTTTCGCCAACTCTGTGAGGAAAAGCCCTTGCAATTGTAATGGACCGCAGGTAGACCCAAATGCAGCACACGGAACCAAGGGAGTAGTTTTAGAATGAGCTTTATTTCTACCTGCTCGTGGTCGGGGACAGAAGACTGAGGCGTTCACCAGGGCTACGATGAGACATGAGGGTCGGGAGCAGGCAGGGTCGGCAACGGGAAATCAGTCCCAGAGAGAATGCTGGAGAGTCTTGCATGAGGGCTAAGAACAATTGGGCAAAGAGTGTGTGTGCAGGAAGGGTTTATATGCTGGCTTGATTGGTGATCTGGAGCAGGTGAGTGAACAGGTGAGGGGAGATGGCTTAACGTGGTGGGCTTGGCTGGCAGGTGAGTGAACAGGACAGACTGTGACAGCAATGGTTTTAAACCTTTCACGGATCTGGGAATCTTCTCACCGCAGGTTAATGTTGAAGTTTGAGAGTACTAACACAGTGATTTGTGTAAAACCCAATTTACCGTGACAGCCTTGAATCCCAACATCGTACCAGTTCTGCAAAGGAAGCAAGCCTCCGCTGCAAAGGTACAAAGGATCACATATCCAGTGCCTGCAACCGTCACAAACATACGGCTACAGAACATCATGTGAAGTCCCTTGCTTGCCTACATAGTTATATGGGGCTCAGCCTGCCATGCAGCAGATGAGGATTTCACACGTTTGTTTCTCTGCGTTCAATTTCATTGTGTTCCACTTGGCTGTCACAACACACACACACACACACACACACAGGTGAGGATCGTCCCTGTCACACAATGTTTCCCGAGGACCGGTACGTGTTTGTTTTGCAGCCATCAGTGTAGCCGGCAGCATTATGTGGTTCTAGGTGATGATGTGCTTTGCAGACGATGTTTAATGTTATCATCAAAGATAGACCCCAAAAAGGTTGGAGAAACTCAACGGGACAGGCGGCATCTCCGGAGAGAAGGAATGGGTGACGTTTCGGGTCGAGACCCTTCATCGAAACATAGAAACATAGAAAATAGGTGCAGGAGTAGGCCATTCGGCCCTTCGAGCCTGCACTGTCATTCAATATGATCATGGCTGATCATCCAACTCAGTATCCCGTACCTGCCTTCTCTCCATACCCCCTGATCCCTTTATCCACAAGGGCCACATCTAACTCCCTCTTAAATATAGCCAATGAACTGGCCTCAACTACCCTCTGTGGCAGAGAATTCCACAGATTCACCACTCTCTGTGTGAAAAAAAACGTTCTCATCTCAGACCTAAAAGACTTCCCCCTTAACCTGAAACTGTGACCCCTTGTTCTGGACTTCCCCAACATCGGGAACAATCTTCCTGCATCTAGCCTGTCCAACCCCTTAAGAATTTTGTAAGTTTCTATAAGATACCCCCTCAATCTTCTAAATTCCAACGAGTACAAGCCGAGTCTATCCAATCTTTCTTCGTATGAAAGTCCTGCCATCCCAGGAATCAATCTGGTGAACCTTCTCTGTACTCCCTCTATGGCAAGAATGTCTTTCCTCAGATTAGGAGACCAAAACTGTACGCAATACTCCAGGTATGGTCTCACCAATGCCCTGCTGCAGACTGATGTCAGTCTGAAGAAGGGTCTTGACCCGAAAAAGCTCCTGATATCGGTCTGAAGAAGGGTCTCAATCCGAAATGTCACCCATTCCTTCTCTCCAGAGATGCCTCCTGTCCCGTTGAGTTACTCCAGCTTTTTGTGTCTAACTTCGATTTAAACCAGAATCTGCAGTTCCTTCCTACACATTAAATATTCCCATCTTCCATCAGCTGTTTCCATTTTAGCGACAGAATCACTATTATAATACAGGCTCATACCCATATGACTGACATGCACTCAGCTCTTTGTAGACCACATTTAATTTAGTTTTGGGATACAGCGTGGAAACAGGCCCTTCGGCCCAACGAGTCCACACCGACCAACACGCGCACTTGTTCCATTCTACACGCGAGGGACAAATTTACAGGAGCCTATTACCCTACAGACCTGCACGCGTTTGGAGTGTGGGAGGAAACCGGGGCACCTGCAGAAAACCCACGCGGTCACGGGGAGAACGTGCAAACTTCATGCAGGCAGCACCCACAGTCATGACCGAACCCGGGTCTCTGACGCTGTAAGGCAGCTGCTCCACCGTGACGCCACACCGTGCCGTCCCGCATCATCCAAGCATATGCTTGTCTCGTCTTTGCCTTCTGTCGCCTCTGATTAATAGTATTTGGTGTGGGAATCCACTACCACCTCTGAAGGTGCAGGATTAACTGGCAGGATGACTCAGTCACGGATAAAGCTTGTTAGGAGGAATCCCACACGTTAAATTAAAAGCCCACAGCGAGAGCACACTCAGGGACATGTAAAAGAAGAATGTTCCAAATCATAGCAACCTGCACTTCCAGTTTGTTTATCCTCAGCTCCAGTGTTCTGCCTCTGAGATTCGTGACTCATTAGACAAGCAGACTGCTGCACTGTCACTACGAATGCTTGATTTACCATCACTGACACTGGACCTGCTCGCGGGCAATCACAGTCTTAAAAACAAAACGTAGACAGCATAGGTGGAAGGGAAATGCTCCGACAGAACAATAACAGCAACAGAGGCTGGGACTATCCCAACGTTTAAGAAAGAGTTGGACAGGTACATGGATAGGACAGGTTTGGAGGGATATGGACCAAACGCAGGCAGGTGGGACTAGTGCAGCTGGGACATGCTGGCCGATGTGGGCAAGCTGGGCCGAAGGGCCTGTTTCCACACTGAATGGCTCTATGACTCTATGACTCAAAAAGAACACCTCGGACAATCAGAGGATTCTCTGCTACCTCAGCGTTTGAAATCACGCAGAAGTTTCCTCTCTTCTGCCCATCCCCTGGACTGCAGTGCATCGTCCAGAAGGCTCAAACTCTGGGAAGAGAGGCTAGAGAAATCTCCGGAAGACATTCACATGGCAATCGATCCCTCTGAGAAACTCCTCCCAGGTTCCGACCAACCGCGGATAACCTGGCGCAGTCTCAACAGACTGCGGACAGGCGTGGGGAGGAGCAAATGGAACTTGCTGAAGTGGGGATATACTGAAGATGAGGCAGACTGCGAGTGTGGACGGGGCCTCCAGACTAAGGAACATCTCCTGAGCTGTGACGTGCTGCATGACACACGCACTGTAAAAGGCCTGTCCCACTTAGGCTATTTTTTAGGCGACTGCCGGCGACTGTCAAAGTCGTAGCAGATCGCCGAAATTTCCTTTTACCCTACGACAATGACCACGACAATGCCGAGTCAGGTCGAGATTACACCGTCTTCGGAAACATCACGAAATTCCCACGCTGTCAATGCTTCCCCGGCGTCCAAATTTTCGCTGAAATCACTGACAAGTCTGTAATTACTTGAGCGTTTTGAAATATAACATCTTGCCCGGGTTACTTGAAAACCAAGCTTCACGGTAACAAGGCATAAACTGGATTGCTAATCCAGTTTACTAATAGCAGTATTAAGAAATTTAATTTTAAACGTGGTTAAATGGATTTTTGTACAGAGTGTGGGCATTCTTTGAAAATGTACGGGAGATGCATATCTGGTTTCTGGGTTGCATATCTGGGTTTGGAGCCCACTTTAAATGCAATCACTGATGGCCATAAACATTGTGAAAATTCCCACGCTTACCTGACCGTCGAACTGTCGCCTCCAATCTACCTGTCAAATGTCCTGACGGTAAATAAATTGGTTAAGCACAAGTATTTTATGGTATCTTCAAATGACTTTCCTTAATTTAATATTACGTGCTTCTAAATGCATCTAAGACAACCTAGCAATTAGGCTTGTATACACTGGAATTTAGAAGGATGAGGGGGGATCTTATTGAAACATATAAGATAATTAGGGGATTGGACACATTAGAGGCAGGAAACATGTTCCCAATGTTGGGGGAGTCCAGAACAAGGGGCCACAGTTTAAGAATAAGGGGTAGGCCATTTAGAACGGAGATGAGGAAGAACTTTTTCAGTCAGAGAGTGGTGAAGGTGTGGAATTCTCTGCCTCAGAAGGCAGTGGAGGCCAGTTCGTTGGATGCTTTCAAGAGAGAGCTGGATAGAGCTCTTAAGGATAGCGGAGTGAGGGGGTATGGGGAGAAGGCAGGAACGGGGTACTGATTGAGAGTGATCAGCCATGATCGCATTGAATGGCGCTGCTGGCTCGAAGGGCTGAATGGCCTACTCCTGCACCTATTGTCTATTGTCTATTGTCTATTGACTGAGGGGTGATCTTATGTAGAGATCATCAGTCCAGAACCTTTTTCCCCCTGGTGGAAATGACTAGAGGGCATCTCTTTTCGGTGAGTGGTGCAAAGTCTAAAGGAGATGTGGACAGGTTTTATAGACAGAGAATGGTGGGTGCCTGGAACATTAGGAGGGTTAGGAGGGAGAGATAGATCAGCCATGATTGAATGGCGGAGTAGACTTGATGGGCCGAATGGCCTTATTCTATCCTATCCCTTATGCGCACGTTGCCTGGGGTGGTGGTGTGAGAAGGTGGATATGATAGTGGTGTTTAAGAAGCTTTTCAATGGGTATGCAGAAAATTGAGGGGTATGGCTCATGTATAACTTAGTTTAATTTAGTTTAGTTTAGTTTAGTTTAGTTTAGGGATATAGCATAGAAACAGGCCCTTTGGTCCACCGAGTCCTGTTGACCAGAGATCATCCCATACACCAGCACCAGCCTACACACGAGGGACAATTTATAATTTTTACCAGAAGCAATTAACCTGCACGCCTTTGGAGTGCGGGAGGAAACCGGAGCACCCAGAGAAAACCCACTCGGTCACAGGGAGAACGTGCAAACTCCATACAGACAGCACCTGTGGTCAGGATTGAACCCGAGTCCCTGGTGCTGTAAGGTAGCTGTGCATTGTGCTACCATGAAGGTCAGATTAGTTTATCTTGGCATTATGTCCGGCACAGACATTGTGGGCCGAAGGGCCTGTTCCTGTGCTGAATTTTTCTATGTTCTATGTTTTAGGAACCAATGTTCTAGAAATCAGGAATTCAAATTTCAGGAAATCTGCGCATTATGATAAAATCATAATTTTCATTGGAATTAGAACTGGAGAGAACAATATGGGGATTTTAAAGCATTCTTTGCAACTCCATACTTAAAAATTGTACCAATTGCGCTGTTCGTTGTATCGAGCAACTCATAGTTGGAAGTGACGTTTAACAAACCTGATTAGTATAAAGCTGTAGAAATAAGGAACTGCAGATGCTGGTTTACCGAGGAAAGACACAAAATGCTGGAGTAACTCAGCGGGTCAGGCAGCATCTCTGGAGAACATGCATAGGTGATGTTTCAGATTGGGACCTTTCTTCAGACTCTGACCTAAAACGTCACCTATCCATGTTCTCCAGAGAAGCTGCCTGATCCAGCAATTTGTGTTTTTCCTCACAGGTATTAGTTACATCACACTGGAGTAACTCAGCGGGACAGGAAGGATCTGACTGGGAGGGCTCCCCTCACCGCCGGCCAAGCCAGGTCTTGGTGCTTGTTGGTGAGTTCTGGCGATGAGGCATTTTGCCAGACAAGCTGGGCAGTCTGCTCTGGGAACCACGCCACAGGATCCATGGAGTCATTCCCCTGCAGTGCCTGCAGGACGTTCCCTGCTGACCGCTGCCCGATGGACTTGTGGTCAAAGGTGTTGGTCCGGAAGAACCTTTCCACGAACGACAGATGGTTCGGCAATGTCCAGCTGACTGGCACATTGCGTGGCATCTGCGCCAGGCCCATCCTTCGCAACACCGGGGACAGGTAGAACCTCAGCAGGTAGTGGCACTTGGTGCCCACGTGCCTTGGCTCTATGCTCCGCCTGATGCAGCCACACACGAAAGTGGCCATCAGAATGAGGGCGACGTTGGGCACGTCTTTACCCCCGTTGTCTGCCGACTTGTGCATTGTGGCTCGTCGCACCCGGTCCATCGCCGACCCCCAGATGAAACGGAGACGGCCCGGGTGATCCCCGTGGCGTAGGAGGGAGGGACGGGCCACACTTGCGCCAAGTACAGCAGCCCCGAGAGCACCTCACACCTGATGACCAGATTTTTCCCCGTGATGCAGAGGGAGCGCTGCTTCCACAGCTCCAGCTTCTTCCCCACCTTGGCTATCCACTCCAGCCAATTCTTGTTACATGCCCCAGCCTTCCCGAACCAGATCCCCAGCACCTTCAAGAAGTCAGGCTTGATGGTGAAGGGGATGGAAGATCGGTCGGGCCAGCTGCAAAAGGGCATGACCTCGCTCTTCCTGCGGTTTACCCTGGCCCCCGTGGCCGACTCAAACTGGTCGCAGACGCTGATCAGTCTGCGGACCGACCCTGGATCCGAGCAGAAGACGGCGACATCGTCCATGTACAGGGAGGCCTTGACCTGAGTGCCCCCACTGCCTGGCAATGTCACTCCTCTAATGCTCGCATCCTTCCTGATGGATTCGGCAAAGGGTTCAAAGCAACAGACGAACAAGACAGGGGAGAGAGGGCAACCCTGCCTGACTCCAGACCTGACGGGGAAGCTGTCTGATTCCCACCCATTGATTTGGACTGCACTACAGATATCGGTGTAGAGCAGTTGTATCCACTTCCTGATTTCCTCCCCAAAGCCCATTTTGGAGAGCACATCCCTCATGTACGTGTGCGATATCCAGTCGAAGGCCTTCTCCTGGTCCAAGCTGACCAGGCAGGCATCCACCCGTCTGTCCTGCACGTAGGCAATGGTGTCTCTCAGCAGCACCAGGCTGTCTGAGATTTTCCTGCCAGGTACAGCACAGGTTTGGTCCGGGTGGATCACCCGTCCCGGAGCAGACTTGACCCGGTTGGCGACGGCCTTAGACAGGATCTTGTAGTCTACATTCAACAATGTGATGGGTCTCCAATTCCTTATATCATTCATCTCCCCCTTCTGCTTGTAGATTAGGGTGATGCTGCCCTTCCTCATAGAGACATGCTGCCGGCTAGAAGTATGTTGTTGTACACGTCCAGCAGGTCCGGGCCCACCCAGTCCCACAGAGCCGAGTACAACTCTGCTGATAAGCTGTCGCTTCCGGGTGTTTTACTCCACATCTCCCGCTGAGTCACTCCAGCATTCTGTGTCTACTTGTATCTTCGGTTTAAAGCAGCATCTGCTGTTGCTGCCTACACACTTTCAGTTACATGACTGAATATGTAACTCCTGAACCTTGTGTACAAAGCAGTGAATCAGATCTCCTCATATGGAATATCTTTGCAAGTTCGTTTATCTAATAATGATGACACACGTTACTCATTACGGCAGTTATTGCATTCATTAATCATTAACCGCGGTCGCCTTAAGGCCATCATGCACAAGACCGGAGACCAATACACCCAAACATCCTCATTTCAGAAAGCGGATTACGGCAGCTCGATCCACAGTCATTGGGAACACAACTTAATCGCTTTCACCTTCATTAAAATGGAATTATTTACATGGCTCGATTTGGCTTCAAAAATCTTTAAAGTCCCAATGTACAAACCAAAAGTGATGTTGATATCTACTCAGCTCTTTAACAGACAATGATTCAGCGAGTCTATTAAAATTGTGCTGTGGCAAGGAGATTTCACAATCACCTGTTAACCTTGCATGACTAATATAACATGGAAGAGTTATATTTCTCCCAGCACAGTTTAGTTTAGTTCGGTTTAGGGATACAACGTGGGAGCAGGCCCTTCGGCCCATCGAGCCCGCGCCGACCAGCGATCCCCGCACACCAACACTATCCTACACACACCAGGGGCAATTTACAATTTTGCCAAGCCAATTAACCTAGAAACCTGTTTATTCACAAAATGCTGGAGTAACTCAGCAGGTCAGGCAGCATCTCGGGAGAGGTCTCAGAAGGGTCTCGACCCGAAACGTCACCCATTCCTTCTCTCCCGAGATGCTGCCTGACCTGCTGAGTTACTCCAGCATTTTGTGAATAAATCGATTTGTACCAGCATCTGCATTTATTTTCTTATTTAACCTAGAAACCTGTGCGTCTTTAGAGTGTGGGAGGAAACTGGAGCACCCGGAGAAAACCCACGTGGTCACGGGGAGAACGTACAAACTCCGTACAGACAGCACCCGCAGTCAGGATCGAACCCGGGTCTCTGGCGCTGTGAGGCAGCGACTCTACCACTGTGCCACTGCACTGCCCACAGGAGCAGGTCCCTCAAGTCATTATGTCTGTGTCGACCATGAAGCCAATGTAACTAATGTTATCCTTATTTCCACACACTGACCACTCTCTCTGTAAATAAATGACTTGCAAATCTTCTTTGTCTTCCCCCCCTCTCACCTTAAACCACTAGCCTCTATTATTTCACATTTCCCACGCTGGGAAAAAGACTCTGACTGTCTAACCTTAGACTGTCCAGCTTTGAGGCTTTACTTTGCACTTTAGAGATACTGCTTTAGAGATACAGAGACTGGGCCCACCGAGTCCAGGCTGACCAGCGATCACCCCGTACACTAGCACTATCCAACACACGAGGGACAATTTACAATTATTTCAGTCAAAGCCAATTAACCTGCAAACCTGTGTATCTTTGGAGTGTGGGAGGAAACCGGAGCACCCGGAGAAAACCCATGCGGTCACGGGGAGAACGTAAAACTCCGTCCAGACAAGCACCCGTAGTCAGAATCGAACTTGGGTCTCTGGCGCTGTGAGGCAGCAACTCTACCGCTGCGCCACCGTGCCGCCCAGATGTAGCCCAGTCCATTATACAGACCAAACTTCCCACCATTGACGCCATCTACACAATATGCTGCCTCGGAACAGCGGCACATAGAACTAAGGGGAAGATACAGAGTGCAGAATATACACCGATCAGCCAAAACATTATGACCACTGACAGGCGAAGTGAATAACATTGATTATCTTATTACAAAGGCACCTGTTAAGGGGTGGGATATATTAGGCAGCAAGTGAACAGTCAGTTCTTGTTGATGTGTTGGATGGAGGAGAAATGGGCAGGAGTAAAGACCTGAGCAACTTGGACAAGGGCCAAATTGTTATGGCCAGACGACTGGGTCAGAGCATCTCTGAAACGGCAAGGCTTGTGGGGTGCTCCCAGTCAGCAGTGGTGAGTACCTACCGACAGTGGTCCGAGGAGGGACAAACTACAAACCGGCAACAGGGTGGTGGGCGCCCAAGGCTCATCGATGCGTGAGGGCAACGAAGGCTATCCCGTCTGGTCCGAACCGACAGAAGGTCGACTGTAGCACAAGGCACAGAAAATTTTAATGGTGATCACGGGAGGAATGTGTCACAATACACAGTGCATCGCACCCTACTGCATATGGGGCTGCACACGGAGGACCAACAGCATATTAGGCAGGTGGTCATAATGTTTTGGCTCATCAGGTCATAATGTTTTGGCTGATCGGTGTATTCTCAGCATTGTAGTGCATTAGTTCCAAACAATGTTCTAAATGCTGAGAATTACACTCTGCACTCTTTGCTCTATCTATTGTAGTTGAGTTTAACGTGAGCGTATTTATTTATAATATATTGGAGTGCAGGAGGATGAGGGGTGATCTTTTCGAGGTGTGCAAAATCATGAGAGGAATAGATTGGGTAGATGCACAGAGTCTCTTACCCAGAGTAGGGGAATCAAGAACCAGAGGACATAGGTTTAAGGTGACACAAAATGCTGGAGTAACTCGGCAGGTCAGGCAGCATCTAGGAGAGAGGGAATGGGTGACGTTTCATAGAAACATAGAAAATAGGTGCAGGAGGAGACCATTTGACTCTTCGAGCCATTCATTGTGATCATGGCTGATCATCCACAATCAGTAACCCGTGCCTGCCTTCTCCCCATATCCCTTGATTCCACTAGCCCCCTAGAGCTCTATCTAACTCTCTTTTAAATTCATCCAGTCAATTGGCCTCCACTGTTTCTGTGGCAGAGAATTCCACAAATTCACAACTCTCTGGGTGAAAAGGTTTCTTCTCACCTCAGTTTTAAATGGCCTGCCCCTTTATTCTTAGACTGTGTGGCACCTGGTTCTGGACTCCCCCAACATTGGGAACATTTTTCCGGCATCTAGCTTGTCTAGTCCTTTTATAATTTTATACATCTCTATTAGATCCCCTCTCACCCTTCTAAACTCCAGTGAATACTAGCCCAGTCTTATATCTGTGGTACTGTCACTGTGGGTGACGTTTTGGGGTCTCGACCTGAAAAACATCACCCATTCCTTCTCTCCAGAGATGCCGCCTGCCCCGCTGAGTTACTCCAGCATTTTGTGTCTATCATCGGTTTAAACCAGCATCTGCAGTTCCTTCCCACATGTACAGTCACTGTGGTTCAGCTGGCAGTTCAGATGGCACAGCGTGGGGAGAGAGAGAGGCGTTGAAAAGCCCAACACAGTATTCCCATTGTGAGCATCCACTACCAACGCCGAATATTGAAGTCAATATTTTATTTTATTGACTGGGGTCTTGGCTGTAATTTTTAGTGTATTGGCTCCATGCGTCAATTGGACTGTGGCAAACATGTCAAATGTCCAACATTCCTGATACTCAGTTTGGGGTCGAGACCCCTCTTCAGACTTTCAGACTAGGTTTAATGTGAGGGGAGGAAGATTTAATAGGAACCTGAGGGGTAACTTTTTCACACTAAGTGGGGTGGGTGTATGGAACAAGCTGCCTGAGGAGGTAGTTGAGGCAGGGACGGACGATCGTAATGTTTAAGAAACATTTAGTCAGGCACAAGGATTTCTGACGAGGCTCCGCTCTTTCAATGCTGCAGATGTCCTATCAATCGGTGGTAGCCAGTGCCTTCTTCTTCGCTGTTGTGTGCAGGGGCACCTGGACGAAAGCCGCGGACGCCAACAGAATCAACAAGCTCATCCGGAAGGCTGGCTCCATCCTGGGGGCGGAGTTGGATTCACCAGAGGTGGTCTTGGAGGGGAGGATGCTCCTCAAACTGCGGAGCATCTTGGACAATACAGCTCACCCCCTCCATGACACACTGGTCAACCTGAGGAGCACCTTCAGCAACAGACTGGTCCCACCGAGATGCAGCACAGAACGCCACAGGAGATCCTTCTTCCCTGTGGCTATCAAACTGTACAACTCCTCCCCCTTCTGTTGTGGGGTAGACTGAGACTGACTCCCCTTCTCCCCCTCCCCCTTCCCCCCTCCCCCCTCCCAAATCTTTGCCCATTTCCAATCCTGGACATTCCACTCGTCACTTTATATTCATGTTTCATGTATCTTGTTGTGTTTTATGACTGTTGTTAGACCAATTTTCCTCCTGGTATAGATAAAGTTCTATTGTATCATATCGTATTGGATAGGACAGGTTTAGAGGGATATGGGTTAAACATATGCAGTGGGACTAGTGTAGATGGGACATGTTGGCCGGTAGGAGCAAGTTGGGCTGAAGGGCCTGTTTCCACGCTGTAACTCTATGACTCTATATCTGATCTATTTGGATAGCATGCAAAACAAATCTTTTCACTGTACCTCGGTAGACATGACAGTAATAAACATAAACCTAAACCTAAATCATTCAATACACCAGCGGAGATATATTCCTTGCACAGCGTGGCGTAAATGTTGTTTACTTACATTCTTGTGAACTGTCTTTGCACACATTACTATTTTAAAAGCATGATATAAATGCAAATTGTTATTGTTATTGCCACCTGGCATGGTGGCGCAGCGGTAGAGTTGCTGCCTTGCAGCGCCAGAGACCCAGGTTCGGTCCTGCGCACGGGTGTTTGTCTGTAAGGAGTTTGCACGTTCGCACCCATATCATATCATATCATATATATACAGCCGGAAACAGGCCTTTTCGGCCCTCCAAGTCCGTGCCGCCCAGCGATCCCCGTACATTAACACTATCCTACACCCACTAGGGACAATTTTTACATTTACCCAGCCAATTAACCTACATACCTGTACGTCTTTGGAGTGTGGGAGGAAACCGAAGATCTCGGAGAAAACCCACGCAGGTCACGGGGAGAACGTACAAACTCCTTACAGTGCAGCACCCGTAGTCAAGATCGAACCTGAGTCTCCGGCGCTGCATTCGCTGTAAAGCAGCAACTCTACCGCTGCGCTACCGTGCCGCCATGACCTGCATACCCGTGACCTGCGTGGGTTTTCTCCGAGATCTTCGGTTTCCTCCCACGCTCCAAAGACGTACAGGTTTGTAGGTTAATTGGCTGGGTATAAAATGTAAAATTGTCCCTCGTGTGTGCAGGGTTGTGTTAAAGCGCGGGGATCGCTGGTCGTTGCGGACTCGGTGGGCCAAAGGGCTTGCTTCCATGCTTTATCTCTAACCTAAACTAAACTGAAATCCCAGAGCTGTTGCCCTACAACAGATGTGCAACAAAAAAAAAAGAAATCTATCAGAAAGGTGATCCGTATTATAAAAGTAAAAGGTAGAATTCAATTCATTTATGTTGAAAACAACTGCATGTTTCTTCTGTACGGACAGCACCCATAGTCAGTGTTGCAGCGCTAATTTTTTACGTGCCGGAGCCGTCACTGGTTCGCTATCCGGGAATTAACCTGGTAAACCTTCGCCATTCCGAGAATTAACCTAGTGAACCTACGCTGCACGCCCTCAATAGCAACAACCCCGGGTCTCTGGCGCTGTGTGGCAGCAGCTCTACCGCTGCGCCACTGGGCCACTAGGTTAATTCCCGGACTGGCGGGACTGTCATATGTTAAAAGACTGGAGCGACTAGGCTTGTATACACTGGAATGTAGAAGGGTGAGAGGGGATCTTATTGAAACATATAAGATTATTAAGGGATTGGACACGTTAGAGGCAGGAAACATGTTCCCAATGTTGGGGGAGTCCAGAACCAGGGACCACAGTTTAAGAATAAGGGGTAGGCCATTTAGAACGGAGATGAGGAAAATCTTTTTCACTCAAAGAGTTGTAAATCTGTGGAATTCTCCGCCTCAGAAGGCAGTGGAGGCCAATTCTCTGGATGCTTTCAAGAGAGAGCTAGATAGAGCTCTTAATGATAGTGGAGTCAGGGGGTATGGGGAGAAGGCAGGAACGGGGTACTGATTGAGAATGATCAGCCATGATCACATTGAACGGCGGTGCTGGCTCGAAGGGCTGAATGGCCTACTCCTGCACCTATTGTCTATTGTCACCCAATGTATTGTAGGATTGTTGTTGAACTGTATCACTGTAGTTAGGTACACATAACAATAAAGTACCATTGAACCACTGAGCCAAACTGTAAAGTCACTTTATAAGATTATCGTGTTTCAGAAAGAACTGCAGATGCTGGTTTAAACCGAAGATAGACACAAAATGCTGGGGTAACTCAGCGGGATAGGCAGCATCTCTGGAGAGAAGGAATGGATGACGTTTCAGGTCAAGACCCTTCTTCACACTGATGTATCAGTATATCCAAAGTACAAAGCAACATTTTGATTTATAATGCAGGGAAAAAATAAGCCTGGAAGAGAGCAAAGAATAATGAACAGAAGCTAGTAGTCACCATTGATAAAGGTGGGGAAATGGCAGAATGGGAAAGTGAAGCATTAAACCAGAGGAACCTTGGTGCATCCGTTCCCCTCCTAGTGTGATGACTGGGCGGCCTCTAGTGGCTGTGTCTGGTAGTGTTGCTTTGCCCTTCAGGTTTCTCAGAGCCCAAAAGTGCTGCAAGAATCTATTACCTTCCAGGCTTTGTCCTGCCCCTCCTCTCTACCAGCTTTCTCTTCACCCCCTACAGTCAGGGGCGGCACGGTGGCGCAGAGGTAGAGTTGCTGCCTTATGGCACTGGAGGCCCGGGTTCGATCCTGACTATGGGTGCTGGCTGTACGGAGTTTGCACATTGTCCCTGTGACCACATGGGTTCTCTCCGGCTGCTCAGATTTCCTCCCACTCTCCAAAGACGTGCGGGTTTGTAGGCTAGGTTGGAGGAGCCTGTAAGCAGTGTTTGTGTTCCCAGTAGGGGTTGCCAACTATCTCACTCCCAAATACGGGACAAGGTGACGTCACCACCCCGCGCCCCACGTGACCTCACCAAGCCAGCGGCCACGTGCTCCCGCTCCACCAATGGCAGCCACTCGGGCCGGGAGGCGGGCTGCTACGCAACCATCGTTAGGCGGCGCCAGTGTCCGAACCTACACTGTCCAGAAGGTAGACACAGATTTTAACCAGCATCTGCAGTTTTTTTCCTACTACACTCTCCGGACCTACTCTGTCCGGACCTACACTGTCCGGACCAACACTGTCCGGACCAACAGTGCCCCCCTGGGCCTAATACGGGACAAGGGCGGTCCCGTACGGGACAAATCAATTTAGCCCAATATACGGGATGTCCCGGCTAATACGGGCCAGTTGGCAACCCTAGTTCCCAGATGGTGTCAAGGTAAAAGGTCAGAAATATCTCCCTGGGGAAGGGAAGTCTGGTTTAAGGGTGATTATGAAGGGGTCATTGTCATGAGGGGAATATTCTCTTCAAAATGGAAGAAAGGTTGAGGAACCTTTGAAGGAAATAGCGCAATATGTGGAGGCCGATGAGGTGGAAGATGAGAACAAGGACCTCTCTTGTAGGTCTGGGCACAGGGGAAGAGGTGAGGACAGGATAATATTAAAGTGAGAGGCCTTCCAACACACCAAAGGGGAAATCCTTGATTGTAGGTATAGGCACTGGTGTGAACAGTGCTATGATCAGAGCAGATGCAATGGAGGCAGGCACTAGGAGAAAGGACACAAAGTGCTGGAGTAACTCAGCCATTAAGGCAGCATCTCTGGAGGACATTGATGGTGACGTTTCAGGGTTTGGACCTTCAACCAAGGAGCAGCAGTAGAGTTGCTGCCTTACAGTGCCAGAGACCCGGGTTCAATCCTGACTCCTGGGTGCTGTTTGTGTGGAGTTTGCACGTTCTACAGTGCCAGAGACCCGGGTTCAATCCTGACTCCTGGCTGCTGTTTGTGTGGAGTTTGCACGTTCTCCCTGTGACCACCTGTGTTTTTTCTAGGTGTTCTGATTTCCTCCCACATCCCAAAGACATGCAGGTTTGTAGGTAAATTGGCTTCTGTAAATTGTCCTTTGTGTTTAGGACAGAACTAGTTAGTGTCCGGGTGATCGCTGGTCGGCACTGACTTGGTGGGCTGAAGGGCCAGTTTCTATGCTGTATCTCCAAAAACTAACCACAACATTGCAATTCCTTGAGAATGGAATTTCTTGCGAATGGAAGTGGGAAGGCAGAAAGTAGTGGGAGTCTTTGGGTTTACAGTAAATGTGAACAGTTCAATCGTCTCTGTGATGTATACATGCAACAATATGGTAAAGCTGTGCCTGCGCATTGCTTAAATACACAGAGAGTTAAAATGGCGTGTCTTGTGTCCAGATGTGTGTTGTTTTGGAATTCCACTCAATGCGTGCTTTTGAGAATGATACTGAGGAGAACGCATCATTAATTGGTGACGAGGATAAACTTGTTTTGAAGTTTCGCTTGGTGACTTGTTGTGGCTACCATGGCTACCTTTGGCTCAATAGGGGAATTTGATGTTGCGCAGGGCGACTGGGTGCAGTACGCTGAGCCCATTGAACATTACTTCCTAGCCAACGACATTACAGATGCGGGAAAGAAGAGGGCCATCTTGCTTTCCGTGTGTGGAGGACCAACGTAAAGACTTATCTCGAGTTTACTAGCTCCACAGAAACCTGGGCAAGTCGAATATTCTGAGATTGTGTCAACAGTCACGAATCACAAGGTCCCGAAACCGCCGGTCATCGTCCAGCGTTACAAATTCAACTCTCGTCATCGTCAACCGGGTGAGTCAGTCGCTGATTATGTGGGCGAGTTACGTCACCTCACTGAACGTTGTGCTTATGGTTCGAATCTCATTGAAATGTTACGTGATCGTTTGGTGTGTGGGATTGATTCAGCGTCGATTATTGTCGGAAGCCACGCTGGATTTCGACAAGGCACTCGGTATCGCCACCGGTCTGGAAACGTCACGCAGACCAGATTCTGAAACGCGAAATCGACTCTCCCCAGAACCAACGAAACGGGAGATTCGATAGATTTCGACATGGGTACGCCCACAGTGCGCGATGAAGACGTCAACGAAAGAAGCGTTGAACATGAAAACTTCAACAAATGCAACCACGATGAGACCGTCGAGGACTTATCGAAACGTATAAGATTATTAAGGGGTTGGACACATTAGAGGCAGGAAACATGTTCCCAATGTTGGGGGAGTCCAGAACCAGGGGCCACTGTTTAAGAATAAGGGGTAGGCCATTTAGAACTGAGATGAGGAAAAACTTTTTCAGTCAGAGAGTTGTGAATCTGTGGAATTCTCTGCCTCAGAAGGCAGTGGGGGCCAATTCTCTGAATGCATTCAAGAGAGAGCTAGATAGAGCTCTTAAGGATAGCGGAGTCAGGGGGGTATGGGGAGAAGGCAGGAATGGGGTACTGATTGAGAATGATCAGCCATGATCGCATTGAATGGCAGTGCTGGCTCGAAGGGCCGAATGGCCTCCTCCTGCACCTATTGTCTATTGTCTATTGACGCGACATCAGAGCGCAACGAAGAAAGCAATTCAGTGCGTAAGCAGTACCGAAAGCGAAATATGAAACGACCGGATTACTACGGATTTTGACAACGGACTTGACTATATGGACTAGGTTATACGGACAATGTAAAAGCAACGAAAATTTGGTTATCATTAATGGAAAGGATTGTAGCATGAATACTCTTATTCGGCATTTTGGGTTGGTTAGGTTATTTGGTTGATAGAATTACATTGAAGATGATACTCACATCCAAAATAAGAATAGGATATGTAAACTTTGATTTGGATTTAATTGGATACAAAATGATGATGCATATTTTTGGACTTACTTAAATTGGGCTTTGTTATAGAGAAATACTTTGGAAACATAATGGATATAAAGATCATTATGATATTGTGTTGTTTTATACGTATTAGTATGCTTTAGATGGAAGAAAAGTATCACAATTCTAAGGGGGGAGATATGTAGGACACTGTCACTGCACTGAGTAGCTCCTTCAGTGACAGACTCCTTCACCCCAAGTGCGTGAAGGAGAGATATAGGAGGTCCTTCCTTCCCGCTGCTGTGAGACTGCACAACCAGCACTGCTCCCAGCAGACGAGTCAACAATAACAGCTAATAACACTCGGAAACAAATGACAATCTTTTATTTATAATTAATGTTCTTTTGCTCCCTTGTTATCCACTTTGCTGCTTTAACACTGTAAATTTCCCCGCTGCGGGACGAATAAAGGAATATATTATTATTATTATTATTATTATTATTATTATTATTATTATTATTATTATTATTATTATGTATACATGCAACAATATGGTAAAGCTGTGCTTGCGCATTGCTTAAATACACAGAGAGTTAAAATGGCGATCTTGTGTCCAGACGTGTGTTGTTTTGGCCTCCCACTTAATGCGTGCTTTGGAGAATGATACTGAGTAGAACGTATCAGTCTCTTTATTGTCGCACGCACAAAGATACAGTGAAAAGCTGTGTTTAGGATACAATCTAGTAAAACCACTTTATACATCAGCACAATCATACATGACGACAAGGGAGCACTGGCTGTAGTATAAAAAATTGCAGATGTGTTCTGAGGCGGTGCACAAGGAATTGGCACGTTTGTACCATCAATAACATTCTATCCTAAAAATAACAACTTGGCTGTATACATTTCTTTTATCTTGACAAGCTATTTCTCAAGGATGAATAGGCTAGGCAATGTGCTGGAAAAGTCTAGCATGACTTTAGACTTTAGACTTTACTTGAGGCTTTTGGAGATACTTCAGGCCCTTCAGCCCACCAATTCCGTGCCAACCAGCGATCACGCCATACACTGACCTACACACGCACATTAGGGGCAACTTTACAATTTACCCAGGCCAATTGGCCTTCAAACCTGTACGTCTTTGGAGCGTGGGAAGAAACCGGAGCACCCGGAAAAAAACCCACGCGGTCGCAGAAAGTACAAACTCCGTACGGACAGCACCCGTAGTCAGGAACGAACCCGGGTCTCTGGCGCTGTGAGGCAGCAACTCGACTGCTGCACCACTGTGCCGCCCTGATCTGGGCACAGTTTTACACAGAATGCTGAAGTAACTTTACAGGTTGGCTCAATGGTTCAATCGTATTTTATTGTTACGTGTACCTAACTACAGTGACTTCAGCACTCTCTGTAAAACAGCATCTACAGTTCCTGGTTTTACATCTTCATCAGTTTTACGCAATTCAGTTATCCTGTCTGTATAAAGGGGAACAATGCGTTGGCGGGGATAATGTAACTTTAAGGCCGGGCAGGTCTGTGGTTAAACGTGAACTGCAATTAGACACTATTCAGCCAGATAGAAAGGGAGAACTTTATTTTCCTTTTGCAGAACTGTAAGCGTCTGAGCTGGGCATTGGAACACTGTGGGAATTATAAATTTCCAACGAGTGAAGTTTCCCAATGAGTGTAAAACGCGCAGAAATAAAAGATATGCTTACTGACGTTCATTTTATTTTATTTTGTGGCATTAATTGGTTTCTTTTGACCACGTATTATGCAGAGGAGTTTTCGATTATAGAAATATTTTATACAGATTATAGAGCAACTCAACCCTGTGCTAACTGGCACCTATGGATAACACCGAGCCACAATGTACGATTGTCAAACTAGTGTAACGCTGAATTTTCTTGCATTTTCTGTTTCTTTGGTGTATCCCAGACACAGAAAAGATTAACTGGAAGGAATTATTTCCTGTAAAAACAAGGGGCTGTGTTTGGCTTTTTACATTGGTTAAAACCTCTAGTCATTGCTTTCTCTTTTTTTTGAGACTCTTCAATCAATTATTTGGATTGCCTAGAAAAATGATCAACAGCGCCTGTGAACCGGCTTCGATCCCGGCTACGGGTGCTGTCTGTACGGAGTTTGTACGTTCTCCCCGTGACCGCGTGGATTTTCTCCGCGATCTTCGGTTTCCTCCCACACTCCAAAGACGTACAGGTTTGTAGGTTAATTGGCTAGGTGTAAAAGTAAAATTGTTCTGTGTGTGTGTGTGTGCGTGTGCGTGCGCGCGTGCGTGCGTGCGTGCGTGCGTGCGTGCGTGCGTGCGTGCGTGCGTGTGCGTGTGTGTGTGTGTGTGTGTGTGCGCGCATTTGGGTGTCAGCGTGTGTGTGTGTGTGTGTGTGTGTGCGCGCGTGTGCGTGTGTGTGTGTGTGCGCGTGTGTGTGCGTGTGTGTGTGCGCGCATGTGCGTGTGTGTGTGTGTGCGCGTGTGTGTGTGTGTGCGCGTGTGTGCGTGTGTGTGCGCGCATTTGGGTGTCAGTGTGTGTGTGTGTGTGTGTGTGTGCATGCGTGCACGTGCGTGTGTGGTAGAGTTAGTGTGCGGGGATCGCTGGTCCTAATTTTTGAAAAACAATTAAAAATATATATTATTCATCAAAAATGGGGCCAGTGCTTGTCCTTCCGTAGCTGTTGTTAAGAAGGTTGATCAAACACTGGAGCGTTTCGGTTGTCAGGAGAGATTGGATAAGCTGGGTTTGTTTTCCACTGGAGCGGTGGGCACAGCGGTAGAGTTGCTGCCTCACAGCGCCAGAGACCCGGGTTCGATCCTGACTACGGGTGCTGCCTGCACGGAGTTTGCACGTTCTCTCCCGGTGACTACTCTACCGCTGCACCACCGTTCTTGTGTTGAGCGCAAAATGTTGGAGTAACTGAGCATGTTGGGTGGCACCTGAGGAAGACGTGGCCTAAATGTTATCGAAGATAGACACAATATGCTGGAGTAACTCAGCGGGACAGGCTGCATCTCTGGAGAGAAGGAATGGGTGACGTTTCCGGCATCTCCAGCCTCTTGTTTCTCCATACAAGTTTAATTTCACCCCAGATTTTATATATTACCCCAATCAATCTACTCCATTAAGCTTTAGGCGTGTGATGTAAGCCTCCCTTTGTTTGACTTACTGTTTCGTCTTTGTTTTTTTTTTATAGTAGATTTGTCAGTCCCACTCGTTTAACCATTGATTGATTGAAAGATACAACATGGAAACGTGCCCTTCGGCCCACCAAGTCCATGCCGACCATTGATCACCCATTCTCACCAGCCTGAAGAAGGGTATCGGCACAAAACGTCACCCATTCCTTCTCTCCAGAGATACTGCCTGACCCTCTGAGTGACCCCAGCCTTTTGTGCCTACCATCGATGTAAACCAGCATTGCAGTTCCATCCTACACACCCTAAATGTTATCGGTGGCTCCGTATATTGGAATAGAAACATAGAAACATAGAAAATAGGTGCAGGAGTGGGCCATTCGGCCCTTCGAGCCTGCACCGCCATTCAATACGATCATGGCTGATCATCCAACTCAGTATCCCGTACCTGCCTTCTCTCTATACCCCCTGATCCCTTTAGCCACAAGGGCCACATCCAACTCCCTCTTAAATATAGCCAATGAACTGGCCTCAACTACCTTCTGTGGCAGAGAATTCCACAGATTCACCACTCTCTGTGTGAAAAAAAACGTTCTCATCTCGGTCCTAAAGGACTTCCCCCTTATCCTTAAACTGTGACCCCTTGTTCTGGACTTCCCCAACATCGGGACCAATCTTCCTGCATCTAGCTTGTCCAACCCCTTAAGAATTTTGTAAGTTTCTATAAGATCCCCCCTCAATCTTCTAAATTCCAGCGAGTACAAGCCGAGTCTATCCAGTCTTTCTTCATACGAAAGTCCTGCCATCCCAGGAATCAATCTGGTGAACCTTCTCTGTACTCCCTCTATGGCAAGAATGTATTTCCTCAGATTAGGAGACCAAAATCTGGTCTCAAGGAATATTCTCCTTGAGACTTGTACAAGCATTGGCTTTACCATGGACTATCCTTTCAGCTCCCAGTCTCTAGCAAGCTGTGAGGAGGAGATAAACAACTTAACTGTGGTTGGGAATCAGATTATCATCACACATTTAATAATGACTAACAGTGCTTTTACATTCCACCATGGAATGTTCTTGGGTGCTTTGTACAAAGGGGATATCATCTTGCTGAACAGACTATTCTCTTAAAACTGGATTTTGTTACGATAATTGTTCACCCCTGTGATCTTGCACCCAATTGTTCCTCTGTAAACGGTGCCATTATTGTTAATATGTAATTGGTCTCCTTGCTAAGAGCTTCAGGATATGCTTCCTTCCATGTTGAAGATGCTGGAACTGCAGATGCTGGTTTAAATCAAACTGTACAACTCCTCCCCCTTTGGTTGTGGAGTAGACTGACTCCCCTCCCCCCCCCTCCCCCCCTCCCCCCCCTCCCCCTCCCCACCCTCCCCAATTTTCTCACATCCCCAACCCTTTCCACTCGTCATCTCAACGGTGTCAAATTAGGTAAAAGGGAAGTGCAACACGACCTGGGTGCCCTTGTACACCAGTCACTGAAAGTAAACATGCAGGTACAGTAGGCAGTGAAGAAAGCTAATGGCATGTTGGCCTTCATGATGAGAGGATTTGAGTACAGGAGTAAAGAGGTCCTTCTGCAGTTGTACAGGGTCCTGGTAAGACCACATCTGGAGAATTGTGTGCAGTTTTGGTCTCCTAATTTGAGGAAGGACATCCTTGCTATTGAGGCAGTGTGGCGTAGGTTCACTAGGTTAATTCCCGGAATGGCGGGACTGTCGTATGTTGAAAGGCTGGAGCGATTGGGCTTGTATACACTGGAATTTAGAAGGATGAGGGGGGATCTTATTGAAACATATAAGATAATTAGGGGATTGGACACATTAGAGGCAGATAACATGTTCCCAATGTTGGGGGAGTCCAGAACAAGGGGCCACAGTTTGAGAATAAGGGGTAGGCCATTTAGAACGGAGATGAGGAAGAACTTTTTCAGTCAGAGGGTGGTGAAGGTGTGGAATTCTCTGCCTCAGAAGGCAGTGGAGGCCAGTTCGTTGGATGCTTTCAAGAGAGAGCTGGATAGAGCTCTTAAGGATAGCGGAGTGAGGGGGTATGGGGAGAAGGCAGGAACGGGGTACTGATTGAGAGTGATCAGCCATGATCGCATTGAATGGCGGTGCTGGCTCGAAGGGCTGAATGGCCTACTCCTGCACCTATTGTCTATTGTCTATTGTCTATTGACTGTCATATGAGGAAAGATTGGAAAGACTGGGCTCGTATTCACTGGAATGTAGAAGGATGAGAGGGGATCTTATAGAAACGTATAAAATTATAAAAGGACTGGACAAGCTAGATGCAGGAAAAATGTTCCCAATATTGGGTGAGTCCAGAACCGGGGGCCACAGTCTAAGAATAAAGGGGAGGCCATTTAAAACTGAGGTGAGAAAAAGCTTTTTCACCCAGTGTTGTTGGAATCAGACCCATACACAGGAGTAACAACTCATAGTTTTATTGTAACACAAGCGAAGGAAAACATTACATCCTATCATCCCCGTGGCCAGCAGCTAGTCCGCTGTGAGACAGAGTAAGGCAGCTTACATAGTCTTGGTAGGAATGAAGATCCGGACTGGATCACATGTGGAATGTGCAGCATGGATAATAAGTGAGGTTATCTTATATGGTTATCTGCACCCAGAGAGTTGTGAATTTGTGGAATTCTCTGCCATAGAAGGCAGTGGAGGCCAATTCACTGGATGTATTTAAAAGAGAGTTAAATAGAGCTCTCGGGGCTACCGGAATCAAGGGGTATGGGGAGAAGGCAGGCACCGGTTACTGATTGGTACAGGCCCAGTGCCAGAGCCGTCTTAACGCATGGGCCTGATGGGCACTTGCCCGGGGTCCCACGAGCATAGGGGCCCCATGCTGATCTGTGTATGTTAAGTGACTTGCAATAAATAAATACTACTTTAAAAATGTAGGTTCAATAAGTGCTTTTTTCACAACATTTTCGGTCCCTAAGTGCTTCTCACAGCGATCTGTAAGTGCTTTTCGCAACAATGTAGCACCCTAAGTCCATCGCTAAGTGCTTTTCGGTAAGTGCTTTTCGCCGGCACGACAGGGGAGGCTGGTAGGGAAAGGGTGGTGGGGGAGAGTAACGGTAGGGGCCCCAGTACACTGCTTTGCCCAGGGGCCCATAATGCTGTAAAAACGGCCCTGCCCAGTGCTGTCAAACGGCTCATCATATGCTAACCCACTCGTTCCTGGGATCATTGTTGTAAACCTCCTCTGGACCCTCTCCAGAGCCAGCACATCCTTCCTCAGACATGGGGGGCAAATTTGCTCACATGTTCTCCCCTCTGCAGCTGGTCATCCAGGATGCTGCAAGAGCATCTAGAAGGACCAGGATAGAAAATACATGGGAACACCACCAGCAGAAGGTTTCCATACTTGTGGTGGAATGATAAAGGAAACCTAGAAAACGGAACCACTGTGTATTAACCATGAAACTGCTATGATGCTTAAATGATTATGGAAAATCTAGAGTAGGAAGGGACTGCAGATGCTGGTTTAAACCGAAGGTAGACACGAAATGCTGGAGTAACTCAGCGGGTCAGGAAGCATCTCTGGAGAAAAGGAATAGGTGACGTTTTGGGTCGAGACCCTTCTTCAGACAATATATCATCCTCAACCTCAATCAGTCTGAAGAAGGGTCCCGACCCGAATGGTCACCTATCCATGTTCTCCAGAGATGCTGCCTGACCTGCTGAGTTACTTCAGCACTTTGTGCTTTTTTATATCTTTCTCATGTGAGCTTGGACAAGTTTCTCAAACATTCAACATATATGTGCTCCTAAGTTGACCCTTGTTAATTTTATCACAACATTAGTTTACTGTTTGTTTAGTTTTGAGATACAGCGTGGAAACAGGCTCTTCGGCCCACCGAGTCCACTCCGACCAGCGATCACCCCGTACACTAGCACTGTCCTACACACACTCGGGGCAATTTACACTTTTACCAAAGCCAATCAACCGACAAACCTGCACGTCTTTGGAGTGTGGAGGGACACCGGAGCACCCGGAGAAAACCCATGTGGTCACGGAGAAAATGTACAATCTTCATACGGACAGCACCCGTAGTCAGGATCGAACCGGGGTTTCTGGCGCTGTAAGGCAGCAACTCTACCGCTGTGCCCGAGTCCGAACCTACTTGTTTACTCAATGCAGTTCCAAAAATAATCACGAGGACCGTGACCTCTTTGTCCTGTGAACTTTACTGTGCTATTTAACTCATTAGATAATCGATATGGGGGAAATGTCACATTAGTGACTAGTGGATAAAATTCATTGTGCGGAACAAAAGATGGCCACTGAGTCACATCTTAGCTTGACATCCGAGAGTGCTTTGGAAAAGTGGAAAACTAGAACTAAAAAGCATCTGTAATGGATGTACAACTGTGGTTATTGTCTCCCGGATCTACTCCCTTTAATTTTTATAGTTATATCTTTTTTTTTTTTAATCCTCTTAGTCTCTTTTCCCAATAGTTTATAGTTTTGTTTTGTTTTTTCCTTTCTTCTTTATTTTTTTGTTTTCTCTCTTTAAAAATTTAAAAATTGAAGCTATGTAAGAACTCTGTAACAAATGTGTCTTTTATTTCTATTTGTACATATGCTTTTCAAAAAAACAAACAAAAAAAAAAAATCTGTAAAAAAGAACAGCGCAGACAACATTCCAAATCAATGATCCTTTTACAATCTGAACAGAATGGACTGATCTTTTAAGATTCAATCTCCAGTTAAATTTTTGTTCCGATTAAACGTTTTGATTGTGACACGCATGTCACTCGGTGTGAAAGGGCTTAGCGGCCTTGAGTGAACCGTGCAGATCATTGCTACAGCTTACATTCCACTGCCCCTGCCATCATACGTTGAAACGTACCGACCGGATAGTGATCGGCCAGGATCGTGTGGAGGTGGTGAGGGTGTTTCCACGAGTGGGAGAGTCCAGGACCAGAGGGCACAGTCCCAGAATCCAAGGACGTACCTTTAGAAAGGAGACGAGGAGGAATTTCTTTAATCAGAGGGTGGTGGTGAATCTGTGGAATTAATTGCCACTGGCGGTGGTGGAGGCCAAGCCACTGGGTGTTTTTAAGGCGGAAATTGACAGATACTTGATTGGTACGGGTGTCAAGGGTTATGGGGAGAAGGCAGGAGAATGGGATTGAGAGGGAATGATAGATCGGCCATGATTGAATGGCAGAGTAGACTTGATGGGTCAAATGGCCGAATTCTACTCCTATGACTTATGATCTTATGGGCTTCTTAATCAAAGTGTAATTCATGTAAAACAGGACAGAATTCACCGCCCTGCAACCCAATGGTCAGATATATGCAAAGCGATGGCAGTGGAGACGATAACTTGTCGTTCATTATAGTTAGTTTTTCGATCGTTAGTGGGTAGTGTGACTGCAATTTCCCGTGAGCCTCGGTTTCGCAGGATGCAAAGTGAGCGTGTTTTTCCGTACAATATTGTTGGTTCGGTTTTGGTTCAGTTTATTGTCACGTGTGCCGATGTACAGTGAAAAGCTTTTGTTGCTGACTCCTTCTACTGAGTTAAATCAAAGCCAGTTTCATGCTCAGCATTGATTTTTCTCTCCCAAGGTCTTAACAACTTGGCCTTGAGGTGCCACAAAGGAAATTGGGCCACAACGCAAATCTTTTCAGGTACCTCGCCCTCTTTAAGCATTTTGATAGCACCGCATCACAGTCACAAGTCTTCTTTTCACATGTGCTGAGGCGTCTCCCTGTAATTTAAAAAAAAAATCATTACTTATAGGGTCATAGAGTCATACACATGGAAACAGACCAACTTGCCCACACTGACCAACATCTCCACTGTCCCATCTTGGTCCATATCCCTCCAAACCTATCCTATCCATGTACCCGTTCCAAATGCCCCTTAAAAGTTATGATAGTACGTGCCTCAACGCCCTCCTCCGGCAGCCCGTTCCAGACACCCACCACCCTTTGTGTAAAAGAGTTTCCCCTCAGGTTCCTATTAAATCTTATAAGAAAATAACTGCAGATGCTGGTAAAAACCGAAGGTATTTATTCACAAAATGCTGGAGTAACTCAGCAGGTCCCGCCCCCCTGACATCAGTCTGAAGAAGGGTCTCGACCCGAAACATCACCCATTCCTTCTCTCCCGAGATGCTGCCTGACCTGCTGAGTTACTCATATTAAATCTTCCCCCCCCCCCCCTCACCTCAAAGCACTTGATGCTGCATAGTTTGTGTTCTAGACTTCATTGATGAAGTTTGAATCAGGAAATTGTACGATCAATCCTCACACCATCTATCGCTTGCTGGGGGTGTCATCCTTAATGCCACCTGCACTCCCTCGCTCCGCAAAAGCAACAGAGCGGCACAGCGACGCAACTGGTAGTACTGCTGCCTCACAGCGCCGTTGGGCGGCACGGTGGCGCAGCGGTAGAGTTGCTGCCTTACAGCGAATGCAGCGCCGGAGACTCAGGTTCGATCCTGACTCCGGGCGCCGTCTGTACTGAGTTTGTACATTCTCTCCGTGACCTGGTGGGTTTTCTCCGAGATCTTCGGTTTCCTCCCAAACTCCAAAGACGTACAGGTATGTAGGTTAATTGACTGGGTAAATGTAAAAAAAATTGTCCCTAGTGTGTATAGGATAGTGTTAATGTGCAGGGATCGCTGGGCGGCGCGGACCCGGTGGGCCGAAGGACCTGTTTCCGCGCTGTATCTCTAAAAAAAAATCTAAACCAGGTTCAATCCTGACCTCGGGTCCTATTCCCAGGACTTTGAACACACGGAGTCATAGAGTCAGACAGCACGGAAACAGGCCCTTCAGCCCAACTTGCCCATTGAGGACTAGCTCTCAGTGGTTTTGCCCCCAACAGTTCTGCAGACTCAGTAGAACGCAGATTTGTATTCTGCATTATTTTGTCAAAGTTTGCAGCCGTGAACCTTGGTGCTTTTCCTTAAGTAGTTAATGTTTCCATTGATTCACCTTTCCTTCAGTTGGTGGCAACCCTTGCTCAATCATATTTAGCAACCAAAAGTCGTGAACCATCGTCCAAACGATTGCAGACATGCACAGTGGTGCAGCTCATAGAGCCACTGCCTCACGGCGCCAGAGGACCAGGTTCAATCCTGACCTTGGGCGCTGTCTGTCTGTCTGCATGGAGTTTGCGCGTTCTTTTAAGATTTAACATTTAAGATTTAGGCTTGCACAAATGTTCAATGCTGTTTCGTGCACGGTGATGGGTGGACACAAGGAACCGCAGACGCTGATTTACAACAAAAAAAAAGATACAAAGTGCTGGAGTAACTCAGCAGGTCAGCCAGCGTGCGCGGAGAACATGGATAAGCAAAGTTTCGGGTCGGGGCCCTTCTTCAGACTGAAGTACTGCAACTGAGTTACTCCAGCACTTTGTGCCTTTCTGTAACTATTTTTTAACCAGGTTCTTCGCTAATTGTTGGGCTTCCTTTCAGGAGACCCAACAGGCCCCTGATAATTTACAAAGCACCAGTTTTGCACCCCACACAAGCTTGGATTCCAATTTATTGGGCTCCATTCTCCTTAATATGGAGAAATCCCACTCAATGTCTCTGCCTATTTTTTAAAGAACATTTTTCACTTTATGACATTCACTTCAACCTTTGCATATATCAATTTATCTGCCGGACATATATGGGCACACAAGATTTTTACACGTGTTTTACAGGTCAGCATGTGTTCCTGATTACAGAAGGTCAAACAATATTCATTTTACCTTCCAAGAGGGTACTAAGATTATGATTAAGTCCATAAATCCCTGCTCTCTTTGAAATACTTTGACTTGCACAAGAAATAAAAGTGAGTTCTGAAGTAGATTATTAAGAGATACAAGCTTAATAAAGCACAGTAACCTGGGTTGTAGAAATAAACTTAAAATACGCAGCCAAAATCAAGTAATGCTGGAGAATTTTGGGTCAATGACCATATCTTTAATATTAATTTAACTGTTGGGTACAGTAACTTCTTCAAACCAGTTATTTGATATCATTCGTACTTCATGTTCAACAACAATCCGAAGTTTAGTAAAAGCAGACTAATTTAAAAAAAACATATGTTCGTAAGAATGTTTGCAATTGAAGGTCTCGAAGAAGCCCTTTTATGGTTAGATCCCTTCGACAGTTAGCAGTAGAAGTGCGAAAAGATAGGATTTTTGAATAATGTGTTGGAAAGAACTTCAGATGCTGGTTTAAACAGAAGATAGACCCAAAAAGCTGGAGTAACTCAGCGGGTCAAACAGCATCTCTGGAGAAAAGAAATGAGTGACTTTTCAGGTTGAGACCCTTCTTCAAACTCTTCAGGGTCTCGACCCGAAACGTCACCCATTCCTTTTCTCCAGAGTCGCTGTTTTACCTGCTGAGTCACTCCAGCTTTTTGGGTCTATCTTCGACTTTTGAATAAATTGCATTGTTGAAACAGTGACAAGTTCTTCCAAACAGTCTGCATGTTTTGCTCTTTTGGAGTGACTTAAACCCAGTTTGGATATGATTACAGTTCTTTCTCTTGGGTACTGAATGCCCTTTTCACTACTCAGCATGTTCTCCACAATAAACTCAATGAACCAAAACAATTGTGAATGTTGTACGCTGTATTATCTTAAAGTTCTGAAAGTACCTCTACACAACTCGTTCATTCAGAGCATCCATGTTATGAGATCAGTCTCAAGGACTAAGAAGGGAATCACATTCCATTGGACATTAGATTGCAAGCGTTTCCATCATCCCGCCTCTTCCAGCATATTGACGCAATCCATTACTAACAAAGCATACTGATAAAGTCATACAGTGTGGAAACAGGCCCAACTTGCTAACATACCGACCAACATGCTCCATCTACACATGTCCCACCTGCCCGAGTTTGGCCCATATCCCTCCAAACCATGTACCTGTCCAAATGTTTTTTAAAACTTTGTGGTAGTACCTGCCTCAACTACCTCCTCTGGCAGCTCGTTCCATATACATACCACCCACTGTGTAAAAAAAGTTGCCCCTCAGGTTCCTATTAAATCTTTTTCCCCCTCACCTTAAACCTATGCCCTCTGGTTCTTGATACCTCTACTCTGGGCAAAAGACTGTATTAACCCAATCTGTTCCTCTCACTACCTGATACACTTCAATAAGATCACCCTCCATCCTCCTGCACTCCAAGGAATAAAGTCCTAGCCTTGCTCAACCTGTCACTACAGCTCTGGCAACCTCACCCTATGTTTGATTAGCAGATGGGTGGACCAACTCTAGAGATTGAAAGGAGATAAAAGGGTGTCAGATAAGGAGAGAAGGGAAGTCAGAACATGGGATGTACTGGCTGCCTCGCCAACAGTCTGTCTGTCCTTTCTGCCGTTTTTTGTTATTTTAAGTATGTGTTAAAAGTGTGTTTTACTGTTTCTTGGTTTGTTTAATGGGGTGGGTGGGTGGGTGGGGGGGGGGGGGGGGTAGTTGGGGGAAACTTTTTTCCAATCTCTTACCTCGACGGATTTGTCTCCGTACCGTATCTCCGTCCACACTGCGGCCTAACATCGAGGAGTTGCTGACCTTTCCTGAAGACCGGCCCGGCGCTTCATGCCGCGGGCGTGGCGCGGACTTTAACGTCGTGGAGCTTGCGATCCTTCGCCGAGGATCGACTGTGGAGAGCTCCAACCGCGGGGCCTGTGGACTTTAACATCGGGAAGCCTGCGGTCTCTGGTAAGAAAAGGCCGACTCGGGAGCTCCGTGCCGCGGAGAGAGTTTCGATCGTCCCGACCCGAGGGCTTCCGACAGTCGGCAGCGGCGACTGCGGACGGTTCAACAGCCCAGACCGCGGGTGAACAAAGAGGAAGATGGTTGGACTTTATTACCTTCCATCACAGTGAGGAATGTGGAATCCGCTGTGGTGGATGTTTATGCTAAATTTTATTTTATGTGGCTGTGAGTCTTGTTGCTTTTTACTTCGTATGGCTTGATGGTAACTCAAATTTCACTGTACCTTAATTGGTAGATGTGACAATAAATTGATCTTAAAATCTTGAAATCTTGAGACAGGGGTGGATCGAGGGGGGAAAGAGGAGCAGAATAGTGGGAGAAATTAATATGCACCAGGGTGGAGGAGGGGCACATCAAAAAGATAAAGCGGAAGAGGGTTGCTACTGAATCAAGGGCCAGAAGCTTGTCAATAAGATATGACAGGCATACAGACAGACAGACAGTCTGAAGAAGGGTCTCGACCTGAAATGTCACCCATTCCTCCTCTCCAGAGATGCTGCATGTCCCGCTGAGTTACTCTGGCATTTTGTGTCTATCTTCGGGGTAAACCAGCATCTGCGGTTCCTTCTGACACAGTAAGATATGACATTTCATTACCTGGGTGGGCTACGTGTGTCATGTGGCCCCTGCAGTTTTCAGCAAGTACCCATTACTATTCCCTGTCTTGGACTTCTTAGAGACACAGCATGGAAACCAGCCCTTCGGCCCACCAAGTCCGTGCTGACCAGCAATCACCCACACACCAGTTGTATTCTACATACTGGAGATATACTTTTGCCGAAGCCAATTAACCTACAAACCCGCACGTATTTGAAACGTGGGAGGAAACCGGAGCACCCTGAGAAAACCCACGCAGGTCAACAGGCAGAAAGGGGCTAACTCCGTACAGACAAGCACCTGAAGTCAGGATCGAACCCGGTTCTCGGACGCTGTTAGGGCAACAACGCTACTGCTGTGCCACCGTGCCGCCCTAAATTTACAAATTGGTGCTGAAACATCGGAATTGTACCAGGGACCTCACACACTGTCGATCAGGTACCAGGGCTTGGTCAATGATAGACAACAAGGTCAATGATAGCTACCAAACACATGAACTCACCGACCATTGAGTGTGTTGTGTTCAATTGGAAGGCAATGATGGACAGGCTTCTACCAGCTGGGCCTGGCCTATTTGCTAGTTTCCACATACGCTGCACGCTTCAAGCCTCCCACCTCCCGATGATTGTTTCCCGAAGTGCGATGGCCCCTCTCGGAGTGACCTGGTCAAATACTCACCACAGCTCGGTGTGCCTCCGTTGCAAGACCAGCTGTAGGTATCAGACTTGGGATGACAACCAGCAAACTCCGCTCTCCAATAACAGCAGTCGTGAGCAAAGCAGCACCTTCAGGAGCAAAGAAGGAAGAGATGAAGGAGTCAGTGGACGCTGTGTTTAACGTGAGAATGACGAAGGACAAAACACATTGCAAGAAACGGCTCACCGGTAGATTTAGATGGGTTTTTTTTAGATTTAGAGATACAGTGCAGAAACAGGCCCTTCGGCCCACTGGGTCCGCGCCACCCAGCGGTCCCCGCACACTAACACTATCCTACACCTACTAGGGACAATTTTTACATTTGCCCAGCCAATTAACCTACAAACCTGCACGTCTTTGGAGTGTGGGAGGAAATCGAAGATCTCGGAGAAAACCCACGCGGGTCACGGGGAGAACGTACAAACTCCGTACAGACAGTGCCCGTAGTCAGGATCGAACCTGAGTCTCCGGCGCTGCATTCGCTGTGAGGCGGCAATTCTACCGCTGCGCCACCGTGCCGACGGGCAAGAGGTACAGAAGTGTGAAAACGCACACCTCCAGATTCAGGGACAGTTTCTTCCCAGCCGTTACAAGGCAACTATCAACAACTGGAGAGCGGTCCTGAACTATTATCTACCTCATTGGAGACCCTCGGAATATCTTTGATCGGACTTTACTGGCTTTATCTTGCACTAAACGTTATTTACGTTATTCCCCTTATCGTGTATCTGTTCACTGTGAATGGCTCGACTGTAATCATGCATTGTCTTTCCGCTGACTGGTTAGCATGCAACAAAAGTTTTTTACTGTACCTCGGTACACGTGACAATAAACTAAACTCAACTCAACAATTTGTCGATTTCTTTCCTTGCAAGCCCAGCGAAACAAATGGGAAGTGATCTTTTTGTCTATTACCCTCTGTGTTTCAAGAAGATTTCCAGAGATGCTGCCCAACCCGCTGAGTTACTCCAGCGTTTTGGGTCTTTTTTTGTAAACGCACATCTGCAGTTCCTTGCTTAGCTATCCCTGCCCCCCACCTCTCTTCCAAATTTCTCTCCCCTACTCTAACGTTTGTCCGAAGAAGGGTCCTGACTAAAAACATCACCTATCCGTGTCATCATCATCATCATATCATATCATATCATATATCATATATATACAGCCGGAAACAGGCCTTTTCGGCCCTCCAAGTCCGTGCCGCCCAGTGATCCCCGTACATTAACACTATCCTACACCCACTAGGGACAATTTTTTACATTTACCCAACCAATTAACCTACATACCTGTACGTCTTTGGAGTGTGGGAGGAAACCGAAGATCTCGGAGAAAACCCACGCAGGTCACGGGGAGAACGTACAAACTCCTTACAGTGCAGCACCCGTAGTCAGGATCGAACCTGAGTCTCCGGCGCTGCATTCGCTGTAAAGCAGCAACTCTACCGCTGCGCTACCGTGCCTCCAGAGATGCTGCCTAACCCGCTGAGTTACTCCAGCACTTTGTGTCAATCTTTGGTGTAAACCAGCATATGCAGTTCCTTTTCACTTGCCAGGCTTTGTCCTGCTCCCACCTCTCTTCCAGCTTCCTATCGCCTGCTACAAAATCACTCTGAAGAAGGGTCCCGACCAAAAACATAATCTATCCACGATGCTGCCTGACTCGCTGAGTTACTCCAGCACTTTGTGTCTTTTCCTGTATCAGCCATTGTGGCAGAAAGCATCATCATACAAGTTTAAGGAAATATGGATGCAGTTAAATTGAGTGAAATCAATTCAAAAACAGAATATCATAAGGCCATAAGTGATAGGAGTAGAATTAGGCCATTCGGCCCATCAAGTCTACTCCGAACTTCCAATCATGGCTGATCTATCTCTCCCTCCTAACCCCATTCTCCTGCCTTCTCCCCACAACTTCTGACACCCGTACTAATCAAGAAACTATCTCTCTCTGCCTTAAAAATATCCACTGACGGCCTCCACAGCCTTCTGTGGCAAAGAATTCTACAGATTCACCACCCTCTGACTAAAGAAATTCCTCCTCATCTCCTTCCCAAAAGAATGTCCTTTAATTCTGAGCCTATGACCTCTAGTCCTAGTCTCTCCCACTAGTGGAAGAGTATATCCTTATCAAAGGATGGATATAATTGTCTTGGAGCTGATGGTCAAGTTATTAATAGAATGATTCCTCCTAAGAAACCTTCACCCTAAAAGGAAAGGTTTCCCCGTATGGTATCTTCGATGCGGCTGGTGAGTTTTGCTTGCAGTTACTTGCATTTAGAGGACACAAGAATTTCAAACAAAGCTATTTATTCCAATGAGGAGAATTCTTCTACAGACATGATTATATCCAAACATTTTCAGACCAGATGACTTGTTTGCATAACTACATACAAATACAACACTAATCATCTCTGGAGTTTAGAAGAACAGTGTGGGATAGAGATAACATTACAGAACATTAAAGATAACATTACAGTGGCGCAGCAGTAGAACTGCTGCCTGACAGCGAACGCAGTGCCGGAGACCCGGGTTCGATCCCGACCGCGGGTGCTGTCCGTACGGAGTTTGCACGCTCTCCCCGTGACCTGCATGGGTCTTCTCAGAGATCTTCGGTTTCCTCCCACACTCCAAAGACGTACAGGTATGTTGGTTAATTGGCTTGGTGTAAATGTAAAAATTGTCCCTAGTGGGTATAGGATAGTGTTAATGTGTGGGGATCGCTGGTCGGCGCGGACCCGGTGGGCTGGAAGGGCCTGTTTCCGCGCTGTATCTCTAAACGAAACTAAACTAGTAGTCCAGTGGCCCAGAGTACTGATTAAGAGGTAAGAATTCCAATTCTGTCATGATTGCTTCTAAATTTGAACCAAATTAGTGTCAGAAGTGCTGATGAAGCAACTAGTGGATTGAACTGAGCAGCAGAAAAAAATATTCTCTTTCTTGCCAAGTCTGTAAAACCAACTGTAGTTTGCTCAAATCACAACCTTGTTTAATGGCCTAAAAATCTATTCAGTGTATAGGAGTGAAACGAGGAGACATTTCTCTACTGAGGTTGGACACAAAGTGCTGGAGTAACCCAGCGGGACAGGCAGCATCTCTGGATAGGTGGAATGGGTGACGTTTCGGGTTGAGACCCTTCTTCAGACTGAGGGTCAGGGGAGAGGGAAACGAGAGGTATGGAAGGGTAAAGTGTGAGAACGAGAGATCAAAGGGTACGAAGTTCTTGTGTAGAATTTTACATCAGCCAATTAACCTACAGACAAATGAAATTCCTCGTATGTTGCAAAACATACTTGGCTAATATAGTATGAGTATGGTTATCATTATGATTACAGACCTGCATGTGTTTGGGATGCAGGAGGAGACTGGAGCACCCCGTGTGGACCGTACGCGGCCTGCAGCGGCACGGAGCGGTGGAGGACTCCAACGGCTGCACTTAGCCAGGCCGACCCAGCATCGCTGCCATGACAACGGGCCTTCACGGCCAGGTTAAGAAATTGTGCACTGACAGCAACCGGGACTTGAAAATGGCGCCAAATCTGGCCGACTCTTGTACACTGCCTGCGTGTACTATTTCTGTACGCTTGTACTGTATCTAAGATGTGCTGATGTGTAGTAGTACTTGTACAGATCTGCGTGCAAAAATACATTTCATTGTGCACAGAGGTACATGTGGCAAGAAAGTAGCATTGAACCATTGAACCACCCGGAGGAAATCCACGCGGTCACAGGGAGAACGTGAAACCGCACGCGCGCGCGCACACACACACACCAAATAGCACCTTGTGTTAGGCCTAAGGCCTGGAGTAACTTCATCCCAGGACCTGCTGACTGGACAGTGGTACAGATACCAACAGCGCCAGAGCTGACACTGATATGTTTGTGCGCACTATTTATTTTGGAGGTGTGCACCATCCGTGAGGAGGTATGTGGTAGGCAACTATGTGGCAAGTATTCAGTGATCTGGGAGGCAGGATATTGGTGTATAATGCTGTTTCTGTCAGCTCACTCACACTGTCAGCATAAGGTTTTGGTTTTGGTTCCACAAATAATTCAGATACATCAACCCAAGGCCAACAAACCCTGATTCTAAAGTGACTGCAGTTAGACTTTACTTTAGACTTTAGAGAGACAGCGGGGAACCAGGCCTCTCGGCCCACCGAGTCTGCGCCGACCAGCGATCGGGCACTGCAGGGGAATGACTCCATGGATCCTGTGGCGTGGTTCCCAGAGCAGCCTGCCCAGCCTGTCTGGCAAAATGCCTCATCGCCAGAACTAACCAACAAGCACCAAGACCTGGCTTGGCTGGCGGTGAGGGGAGCCCTCTCAGTCAGATCCTTCCTGCACCGCCGGAACCTCACTACCAGCGCACGCTGCCCTCGGGACGGCTGCTACGGAGAGGAGACGGTGGCCCACCTCTTCACAGAGTGTGGATTTGCCAAGAGAGTCTGGAGAGGTCTGCAGGGGTCCCTGTCACGATTAATTCTGAGCAGCTCCGTCACAGAGGACTCTGTGATCTACGGACTGTTCCCAGGGACGCATTCTGAGACTGACATCGAGTGCTGCTGGAAGGTCATCAACTCGGTGAAAGACGCTCTTTGGTCTGCCCGAGCTTTGTTGGCCTCCCAGCGGAGCGAGCTGTCCGTCAAGGAATGTTGCCGACTGGCCCGCTGCAGACTGCAGGAGTACGTGCTGAGGGACGCATTGAAGCTTGGTGCAGCCAACGCTAAGGCCCTGTGGGAGAGGAGCACAGTCTAGGGTCCTTCCGCTGCTGGACATGGGGGGGGGCAGGGTGTGGTGGAGAGAGACGCCCCTCCAAATAAGGGATACTGGGTAAATGTATGTAAATGTCTAAATGAATGCCTGTATCGAATGTAACCTCCGGAAATGTCGGATGGGCTTGTTTAAAAATATGTTTTGTAAATGATATTTATTATTTGAATAAAGTATTTTTTGATTTAAAAAAAAAAAAAAAAAAAGCGATCACCTCATGAACTAGCACTATCCTACACACATTGGGGACGTTTTACAACTTGTGGACTCGGTGGACCTGCTTCAAAGCTGTATCTCTGAGCTTGTCGCACTTGAAAGTACTTGTGTACTAGTTTAGTTTAGAGAGACAATGGAGCGGAAACAGGCCCCTCGGCCCACCAAGTCCACGCCGACCGGCGATCACCTCATACACTAGCACTATCCTACACTAGGTTTACTAGGTTAATTCCCGGAATGGCGGGACTGTCATATGTTGAAAGACTGGAGCAACTAGTCTTGTATACACTGGAATTTAGAAGGATGAGAGGAGATCTTAAGGGGTTGGACACGTTAGAGGCAGGAAACATGTTCCCAATGTTGGGGGAGTCCAGAACAAGGGGTCACAGTTTAAGAATAAGGGGTAGGCCATTTAGAACTGAGATGAGGAAAAACCTTTTCAGTCAGAGAGTTGTGAATCTGTGGAATTCTCTGCCTCAGAAGGCAGTGGAGGCCAATTCTCTGAATGCATGCAAGAGAGAGCTAGATAGAGCTCTTAAGGATAGCGGAGTCAGGGGGTATGGGGAGAAGGCAGGAACGGGGTACTGATTGAGAATGATCAGCCATGATCACATTGAATGGCGGTGCTAACTCGAAGGGCCGAATGGCCTCCTCCTGCACCTATTGTCTATTGCCTATTGTCTACACACTCGGGACAATTTACAGAAGCCAATTAACCTACAAACATGCACGTCCTTGGAATGTGGGAGGAAACCGGAGCACCCGGAGAAAACCTGCGCAGGTCACGGGGAGAACGTGCAAACTCCGTACAGACAGCACCCGTAGTCAGGATCGAACTGGGGTCTCTGGCGCTGTGAGGCAGCAGCTCTACCCGCTGCAATTATATATAAAAGGAAAGTTCGGGAATCTTCCTCACCAGTCTGTTGCATCCCGTGGCCAGCCCTTCCCTCCGAGTCCACAATAACAACCGTACCCCAGGTAGGACCACATACGCCCTGTGCTACATCGAATCATGGCACCCAGGTCGATGATGCTTCGTGGATGCACCCTGCCATGTTCGCCCATGGATGTGGTAGGCACTGGATCAAGATCACAAAAACAATCACATCTTCACATGATGACAATTAGTTTAGTTTAGCTTAGTTTAGTTTAGCTTGGTTTAGTTTGGAGATTCTGCGCGGAAACAGGTCCTTCGGCCCATGGAGTCCACGCCGACCTGCAATCCCCGCACGTTAACGTTGTCTATCCCCCACACACTAGGGACAATTTACATTGAGACCATGCCAATTAACCTACAAACCTGTACGTCATTGGAGTGTGGGAGGAAATCGAAGATCTCTGAGAAAACCCACACTGGTCACGGGGAGAAGGTACAAACTCCGCACGGACAGCACCCGTAGTCGGGATCGAACCCGGGTCTCTGGCGCTGAGAGCGTTGCAAGGCAGCAACTCTACCGCTGTGCCACTGTGTTTATAGACACTAAATTAGTTTTTAGTTTAGATATACAGTGCTGAAACAGGCCCTTCGGCTCACCGAGTCCGCTGAGTTGTAAGCTGCCCAGACGAGATATGAAGGAGGCGCTGTTCCTCCAATTTGCATGTGGCCACACTCTGACCGTGGCAGTATTTATCAATGGTTTAGGGGAACGGACATAACCTTAAAAATAGGCGAGAAGTCTGGAAAATCTTAATTCAACAGGTAATAGTCTTTCCAATAAGTAACAGCAGGTCAGGCAGCATCTGTGGAGGGAACGGATAGGAGACGTTTCAGGGGGGGGTTTCCAACCCAAAATGTCGCCCGTCCATTCCCTCCACAGATGCTGCCTGACTTACACAGTTACTCCAGCGCACTGTGTTTTATTGCTGTGAAAATCAAGTCCAGCTTATGTTAGTCTTCATTGCCAGTTTCAAGATCAAAATTTGGGGACATTCAGTTATCAACCGGTTATGTTATCCATTTGAGAATTTTTCCATTATTGTCGACAACTCTGCCTAAAGTCCTGCCCAGATATGCTACAAAATGCATGCTCTTTTTCTTAGTTATCAACTTCCTTTTTCGTTTGGAACTTTAAACGCAGCATCACTGAGAAGCATTGTATCAGGACACTTATTTCTCGGAGCAGTCTCAGTCATCGATTCTCACCAGATACATAAGTTGATAAGTTGTAGGAGCAGAATTAGGCTGATCTATTCCGCCATTCAAACATGGCTGGTCTATCTTTCCCTCTCAACCCCATTCGCCTGCCCTTCTCCCCATCATCCCTGACACCTGTACTAATCAAGAATCTATCAATCTCCACCTTAAAAAATATCCATTGACTTGGATATTTCCAAGCCACAGCTGTCTGTGGCAATGAATTCCACAGATTCACCACCCTCTGACTAAAGAAATCCCTCCTCATCTCCTTTCTATAGGTGCGTCCTTTTATTCTGAGGCTGTGGCCTCTGGTCCTAGACTCTCCCATTAGTGGAAACGTCCTCTCCATATCCATTCTATCCAGGCCTCTATCAAGGATACGGGGGGTAACTAAATAAATTGAAACCAAAATGAACAAAGTGTCCAGTACAAGTCGTATGAATATTGATTTCTCTAACTTCAAGCAACAGTATTTCATATTTTGCTTGGGCAGCTTACAGCCCAATGGTATAAATATTAATTTCTCTAACTTCAAGTAGCCCCGGCATTCCCTCTCTCTCCATCCCTCCCCCTCCCAAGTCGCACCAGCTTCTCGTTTTCACCCGACAAACAGCTGACAATGGCCCGTTTCCTTTATCATCGTTGCTTTTGTTCCACATCTTTCGTTCGTTGTTCTTAATCTCTCGACATCATCGTTAATATATCTCTCATTTCCCCATGTCCCTAACTAGTCTGAAGAAGGGTCTCGACCCGAAAACGTCGCCCATTCCTTCTCTCCAGAGTCGCTGCCTGTCCCACTGAGTTACTCCAGCTTTTTGTGTCTTATCTTCGGTTTAAACAAAGCATCTGCAGTTCCTTCCTACACAAAGGGTCAAGTGAATTTCCTTTACCTGATAGTGCGACAAGCAGCAGGAAGAGCGGGACATCCATGAGTGAACACAGGCAGCTCTAGGTTCACACTCGGGATAGCGAGCTGTCCGACCTCTGGTTTTCTCAAGTGATTTGGAACTAATGCCAGCCCCTTCAACCCTCTGGGGACATCATTTCCTGAAAGCAAGCGGACAGTAATAGCTCTGTTCCAGTCATATCTTCCAACTCCACAGAAAGCCACTCTGGCAATGGCACAGCTCACAGAATAGTTTTAACCACAAAGATTCTGGTGAAGAGCCATGCATTGGTGGAAAATAAATTGTAAATCCCAACTTGAGAGCTAACAGGGTTATTGAAATCGATCTTTCCTGCACTGATACGAAACCACCTCTGTGCCAGCACGATTATATTGTCATGTAAAATTACTTTGTAGAATAGGATGGCACGGTGGCGCAGCGGGAGAGTTGCTGCCTCACAGCGTCAGAGACCTGGGTTCAATCCTGACTGTGGGTGCTGCCACATCAATGTCGGGAGCCCCGACCGCCCCGACGTGGCAATTTCGACTGCCTGACCACGGGAGAAGACGGCAGAGAAGAGAACGACATTCTGGCTTTCCATCACAGTGAGGAGATGACTGGAGGAGACTCACTGTGATGGATGTTTTATGTGTTACGTTGGTTTTTGTGATTGTGTGTTTTAGATTTTATTTTTTTTAGATTTAGAGGTACAGCGCAGAAACAGGCCCTTCGGCCCACCGGGTCCGCCCCGCCCAGCGATCCCCGCACACTAACACTATCCTACACCCACTAGGGACAATTGTTACATTTGCCCAGCCAATTAACCTACAAACCTGAACGTCTTTGGAGTGTGGGAGGAAACCGAAGATCTCGGAGAAAACCCACGCAGGTCACGGGGAGAACGTACAAACTCCGTACAGACGGCGCCCGTAGTCAGGATCGAACCTGAGTCTCCGGCGCTGCATTCGCTGTAAGGCAGCAACTCTACCGCTGCGCCACCGTGCCGCTTTTTAAAATTGCCTCTTATTGTTGACTGTGGGTAACGTAATTTGTTTCAAAAACATGTTTTTGGATGGCAACAAAGGCTATCCTATCCTATTCTATTCTATAGAGTTTGTACGTTCTCCCTGTGACTGCATGGGTTTTCTCTGGCTGCTCCGGTTTCCTTCCACACTCCAAAGACGTGCTGGTTTGAGAGTTAATTGGCTTTGGCCCACTAGTTTTAGCCCACACACTAAACGCAATTTACAAAAGCCAATACACCTACAAACCTGCACGTCTTTGGGATGTGGGAGGAAACCGGAGCACCCGGAGAAAACCCTCGCGGTCACAGGGAGTACGAGCAAACTCCACACAGACAGCACCCAAGGTCAGGATCGACGGGTAGTTGATGGCCTCACAGAGGTCGGCTGCCTACCCCTGTTCCGGGCTTACGTCCGTGCCCGCGTGTTCCTGGAGACATCCCTGGAGGCCTTCCGTGAATGCTGGTCGCCGCGGGGGGTCGAATGTATTGTTGACAGAGATGGCGGGATTTTAATGTGATAATTGTTTATTTTGTAAACTGCCGATACAGGCGGCTTTTGTTTGATCACATTTCGCTTAGTATGTTTGTATGTCTTTCTTTGGAATAAAACTTTTATATTATAAAAAAAAAAGAGGTCAGGATCGAACCAGGGTCTCTGGCACCGTGAGGCAACAACTCTACCGCTATGCCACCAGACTTAACACTTTCCTGCCTCAATGGTCATTAAGACTGATCTGTCTGATAATTATAGCGATAATTATAATCAGTCTCAATTTTCTACCACAAGAGCGGATGTTTTTGCGAGGAATGTCAACCGCACTGTGTCAGCAACAAGAAAAATAAAACATGCTGCATCTGTTCTGTGCCTAATTCTGAGACATAAAGAGCTGCAGATGCTGGAATCTTGAGTCAGAAGTGCTGTGTCCACTTATCACGGCTGTGGGCCACATCTTCTGGGAAATAGACTGAAATTATCTAAATTCATATCAGATTTATCATCGTCAAGAAAATTGCAATCAACAATACTGCTAAGTCTGATGCTTTACCTTTAGAAAGGAGACAAGGAGAATTTCTTTGATCTGAGGGGGGTGAATCGGTGGAATTCGTTGCCACAGATGGCTGTGGAGACCACGTCATTGGATATTTTAAAGCAGAGATTGAAAGGTTCTTGATTCGTGAGGGTGTCAAAGGTTACGGGGAGAAGGCGGGAAAATGGGGTCGAGAGGGAAAGATAGGTTGAATGGCAGAGTAGACTCGATGGGCCGAATGGCCTAATTTTGCTCCCACGTCTTACGAACTTATAATTTAACTCTTTTATGCTCCTTAATGATTAAACACCCACATTACTCGGTAGAGATCTTCAAGAGTCAAGAGTGTTTTATTGTCATATGTCCCCGACAGAACTATAAAATCTTTCCTTGCAGCAGCACAGCGGGACATGTAGACATAGTACCCTGTAAACAATATCATAAATGAGGGAAAAAAGTTCAGTGCGAACTTCTCACACACAAAAGTTCTTGCGGGTTCCGATTTATTACCCCACCCTCGCTAATGCAGAATGTTCCAGCCACATATCATGCCCTTAGAGTTCAAAACTTCAAAAGTTCTTAAATGATAGGCTGTGTCCTCTGGTCCTTGACTTTCCCACTCTCTCTACACTCACTCTACCCAGGTCTTTCACTCAGATTTTGATTTCGCTCTCTCTCTCCTCCCCTCTCCTATCCTTGCAGTTCCACTGTCGAATCCCGATATCCCTTCGTTATCAGCTCTTCCACAGCCAACAATGGACCATTGTGGGCTCCACTTTTCCTGGGTCATCAATGGGTCAGCAGTTCCTTCCGGCTCTAATTTGTTCTGTACGTTTTCATACCTCTCTTAGAGTCAGAGAGTCATAGAGTGATATAGTGCGGAAACAGGCCCTTCGGCCCAACTCACCCACACCAGCCAACATGTCCGAGCGGCACTAATCCCACTTGCCTGTGCTTGGTATCCCTCCAAACCCGTCCTATCCATGCACCTGTCCAACTGTTTCTTAAACAAAGGGATAGTCCCAGCCTCAACTACCTCCTCTGGCAGCTTGTTCCATACACCCACCACCCTTTGTGTGAAAAAGTTACCCCTCGGATTCCTATAAAATCGTTTCCCTTTCCTCTGACTCTCGGTCTGAAGAAGGGTCTCGACCCAAAATATCACCTATTTCTTTTCTCCAGAGATGCTGCCTGTTAAGTTACTCCAGCATTTTGTGTCTGTCTTTGGTGTAAACCAGCATCTGCAGTTCCTTCCTACACAAATTAAAAAGTTAGTTCTTTTATGGTTTCAGGGAAAACAAGGTTGGCTTTCTCAATGTTTCTGCCCTGATGAAACCGACCTGAAACACTCTTTCTTCATCTCCCTTCACAGATGTTGTCTGAACTGCTGGAAATTCCCAGCAGTGTTCCCAGAGTAACTGCTGGAAATTCCCAGCAGTGTTCCCAGAGTAACTGCTGGGAATTCCCAGCAGTTTCCTATTCTGATTTACGAGAAGCTGGTTGTTCTGTTTACTTGCATTCAGAACAGTGAGAATGGAAGTGAAAGTGAATGTAACAAGTTAGGAAAGGGGGACGTACAACGAGATCTGGGTGTCCTAGTGCATCAGTCACTGAAAGGAAGCATGCAGGTACAGCAGGCAGTGAAGAAAGCCAATGGAATGTTGGCCTTAAGATGACTAAAAAGGCAATATGGGGAGAAAAGATGAGGTACGAGGGTAAACTATCCACTCATATAAAGGAGGATAGTAAAAGCTTTTTTAGGTAAGTAAAGAGGAAAAAAATAGTCAAGGCAAATGTGGGTCCCTTGAAGACAGAAGCAGGGGAATTTATTATGGGGAACAAGGAAATGGCAGACGAGTTGAACCGGTACTTTGGATCTGTCTTCATTAAGGAAGATACAAGCAATCTCCCAGATATTCTAGTGGCAAGAGATCCTAGGGTGACGGAGGAACTGAAGAAAATCCACATTAGGCAGGAAATGGTGTTGGGTAGACTGATGGGACTGAAGGCTGATAAATCCCCAGGGCCTGATGGTCTGCATCCCAGGGTACTTAAGGAGGTGGCGCTAGAAATTGTGGACGCATTGGTGATCATTTTCCAATGTTCTATAGATTCAGGATCAGTTCCTGTGGATTGGAGGGTAGCTAATGTTGTCCCACTTTTTAAGAAAGGAAGGAGAGAGAAAACGGGAAATTATAGACCAGTTAGTCTTACATCAGTGGTGGGGAAGATGCTGGAGTCAATTATAAAAGACGAAATTGCGGAGCATTTGGATAGTAGTAACAGGATCGTTCCGAGTCAGCATGGATTTACGAAGGGGAAATCATGCTTGACTAATCTTCTGGAATTCTTTGATGATGGAACTAGGAAAATTGACAGGGGAGTTCCGGTGGATGTGGTGTACCTTGACTTTCAGAAAGCCTTCGACAAGGTTCCACATAGGAGATTAGTGGGCAAAATTAGAGCACATGGAATTGGAGGTAGGGTACTGACATGGATAGAAAATTGGTTGACAGACAGAAAGCAAAGAGTGGGGATAAATGGGTCCCTTTCAGAATGGGAGGCAGTAACTAGTGGGGTACCGCAAGGCTCGGTGCTGGGACCGCAGCTATTTACAATATACATTAATGACTTGGATGAAGGGATTAAAAGTACCATTAGCAAATTTGCAGATGATACAAAGCTGGGTGGTAGTGTGAACTGTGAGGAAGATGCCTTGAGGTTGCAGGGTGACTTGGACAGGTTGTGTGAGTGGGCGGATGCATGGTAGATGCAGTTTAATGTGGATAAGTGTGAGGTTATCCACTTTGGTGGTAAGAATAGGAAGGCAGAGTATTGTCTGAATGGTGTCAAGTTAGGAAAAGGGGACGTACAACGAGATCTGGGTGTCCTAGTGCATCAGTCACTGAAAGGAAGCATGCAGGTACAGCAGGCAGTGAAGAAAGCCAATGGGATGTTGGCCTTCATAACAAGAGGAGTTGAGGAGAGGAGCAAAGAGGTCCTTCTGCAGTTGTACAGGGCCCTAGTGAGACCGCAGCTGGAGTACTGTGTGCAGTTTTGGTCTCCAGATTTGAGGAAGGATATTCTTGCTATTGAGGGCGTGCAGTGTAGGTTTACTAGGTTAATTCCCGAAATGGCGGGACTGTCATATGTTGAAAGACTGGAGCGACTAGGCTTGTATACACTGGAATTTAGAAGGATGAGAGGGGATCTTATGGAAACGTATAAGATTATTAAGGGGTTGGACACGTTAGAGGCAGGAAACATGTTCCCAATGTTGGGGGAGTCCAGAACCAGGGGCCACAGTTTAAGAATAAAGGATAGGCCATTTAGAACTGAGATGAGGAAAAGCTTTTTCAGTCAGAGAGTTGTGAATCTGTGGAATTCTCTGCCTCAGAAGGCAGTGGAGGCCAATTCTCTGAATGCATTCACGAGAGAGCTAGATAGAGCTCTTAAGGATAGCGGAGTCAGGGGGTATGGGGAGAAGGCAGGAACGGGGTACTGATTGAGAATGATCAGCCGTGATCACATTGAATGGTGGTGCTGGCTCGAGGGGCCGAATGGCCTCCTCCTGCACCTATTGTCTATCAGGTACCCCTCAGATTCCCTATAAAATCTTTCCCCCCTTCACCATAAACCCATGTCCTCCAGTTCTCGTTTCCCCTACTCTGGGCAAGAAACTCTGTGCATCTACCCGATCTATTCCCTTCATAATTTTATACACCTTTATGAGATCAGTTGGGAAGAGTTTTATGCCCGAGAAAAGATGATAACAATAAACAAATTCCAGCTGTCCACTTGCGAGCTGCGTTACCCAACAAGTGCTAAGATACCAAGTACTGGGATAATATTGCCCAATTCTGATTATGGCCGATTGCCACTAAGCTGATTATGGAGCACTGTTTTGTTTTTCCATTGTTGTGCAATAGTTTATTGGCTTTAGGTCTGCAGCGTAGGTTAAGTTGACCTATTCAATGGTTCAATCAATTCAACGATACTTTATTGTCACATGTACTCAGGTACAGCAAAATGCTTTGTTTTGCATACAACCGGGTAAGAACCATACAGCAGACCTCAGCTAGGCAGTGCACGAGAGTCTTGAGTGAGTCATTTCTGGTGCCGACAAAGTCACAAGACCTTCGAACAGTTTTATATTTTCTTCTCGCAGTAGGCAGCCCCCCCCTCCCCCCCCCCCCCCCCCCCACGTTCTTGGCACCCCCTCTGCCAGGTCCCCCCTTTCTTCAGACCAGAAGCTGGATTCAAGGGCCAAGGGCCAAGGGCACGTTAGTTTAATTACCTCTTCAGATCGTTCACCTTGTTGTGGTGAAGAGGCTTGCTTGCCCCCTTGATTCCGAGAGCCATGCCGTCGGAAGCACTAGCTTCTGGTGGGGCCACCCATGGCGGTAAGGTCGAGGATGAGGGACCCGACTACGAAACGATCCAAAGTACAAGACCTCAACGGCGGACCAGGCGGGCGAAGTTATCTTGAACTCAACGGCTGTGAAGGCGGATGAAGGCTGCAACAGATCCATCAGCTCCAATCGTCTTGGTTTCCTTGGCCATTGGAATGAGTTGATTGCTTTGTGAAGGAGCGTGTGCTTCTTGGAGTGCAACATCAAGTACACGCACAGGCGCCTTCGTTCTGTGAGCAGCTCAAAACTTCTCTCAAGACGTTCGGCGATGGGGGAAGGGCGAGGGGAGCAGGCCACGTGACGGCTGGAAGCTCCTAGTCAAGAACCGGCACGGAAGTGGTGAATACTCGACTCAATCGCTCAACTTTGGACTCATAAGCCACCCGAGAGTTCATAAAATCAACGGAACGTAGACGATTATCCTCGACCTCGAGAGATAGCCACGACGACAAGTTTAATCTAGGAAGAGATAGGAGAGATCGAGGCGAGGGTGTGGTGGAAAATAAGCACCTTCTAGTTCCTCTCCACAACCTGCTCAATTTAATGGCAGGTCATTCTTGATATTTCTAATGTATTTACACCAGTATTTTATATGCAGACAGAGAGATGCCAATACACGCATATAACAATTCACATTGTTATTGGCTGCTGTACATCAATAGAATTATTGAATCATACAGGCCCTTCGGCCCAACTTCCCACCTTGCCCAGCATGTCCCACCCACACGTCCCACCTCCCTGCGATTGACCCATATCCATCTCAACCTATCCTATCCATGTACCTGTCCAAATGTCTCTTAAACGTTGTGATAGTACCTGCTTCAACTAGCTCCTCTGGCAGCTCGTTCCATATCCTCACCGTCCTTTGTGTAATAAAGTTACCCCTCAGATACCTATTAAATCTTTTCCGCCTTCACCTTAAACCTCTGTCCTCAATTCCCCTACTCTGGGCAAATGAATCTGTGCATTTACCCTATCTATTCCTCTTGTGTTCTAACACAACTCTGTAAGATCACCCCGTATCTTCCTCCATCAAGGAATGAAGTCCTAGCCTGCTCAATAGATCCAGTCCCCGAGACCTGGCAACATCCTCGGCAATCTTCTCTGTACCGTTTCCAACTTGTTTTTAATCTACTTTTTAGAGCTGCCGGTAGACTATGTTGGTGGATAGGACAGCAACAAAAAGGCACTGATTCATCCTGACACCATGCTGGACTAACTAATGATTCATCCTAACACCACGCTGGGCTAAATAATGATTCATCCTAACACCATGCTGGACTAACAGGTGGGAGGGTGCTTGCGTGAGAAGGGGGAGAGGGAGCATTTGTATATCTGGAGGTTGAACCAAACCTTGGCAAGAGGCAAATATTCCACACATCCTTGGGGATTAACGTTTCTCAATATCCTAAAACAATACACACAGTTTAGAAACTACAGCAGGGTCTTCGAAATACCCAATAATTTACAAGTTAGGGTGGCACGGTGGCGCAGCGGTAGAGTTGCTGCCTTACAGTGCCAGGGACCCGGGTTTGATCCCGACTACGGGTGCTGTCCGTACGGAGTTTGTACGTTCTCTCCATGAATGCGTGGGTTTTCTCCGGGTGCCCCGTTTCCTCTCACATTCCAAAGACGTGCAGGTTTGTAGGTTAACTGGCTTCAGTAAGAAATGTAAATTGTCCCCTGTGTCGTGTGTGCTGGTGTACGGGTTGGTCGCTGGTCGGAGCGGGCTCAGTGGGTCAATGGACCTGTTTCTGCGCTGTGTCTCTAAACTAAACGGAAAAACGAAACTCAACTTAACACAACGTGTTCAGGCACCTTTGCAGTTAAACAAACATTACAATCTTAATTTTGCCCAAAAGTTGGTTGGAAGTAAAGATTGAACACTGCTGTTTGATGGGTTTGGAATATGGTTGGAAGCATAGATATGAACGAAGGGCGGTGGGTGTATGGAATCAGCTGCCGGAGGAGGTAGCTGAGGCAGGTACCATCGTAACGTTTAAGAAACATTTAGACAGGTACATGGATAGGACAGGTTTGGATATGGGCTAAACACAGGCAGGTGGGACCTAGTGTTGGTCGGTGTGGGCAAGTGCCTGTTTCCACTCTGTAAGACTGTGACACTAAATGAATACTCCACAGACATTTTAGATCCTGTAGTGCAGAGAAAACAAAATGCTGCAACCTTTCCATTAACGTTGGCTATTTTTTTCTTGTGGCATAGAAACATAGAAACATAGAAAATAGGTGCAGGAGTAGGACATTCGGCCCTTCGAGCCTGCACCGCCATTCAATATGATCATGGCTGATCATCCAGCTCAGTAACCTGTACCTGCCTTCTCTCCATACCCCCTGATCCCTTTAGCCACAAGGGCCACATCTAACTCCCTCTTAAATATAGCCAATGAACTGGCCTCAACTACCTTCTGTGGCAGAGAATTCCACAGACTCACAACTCTCCATGTGAAGATGCAGTTTAATATGTAATATATTCAGTGAGCTTTTCATGGCTCTCTTTTTTATTCTAACTGTGGACAAAGGAGGAAGAGTACAGGTACAGGTATGTAGGTTAATTGGCTGGGTAAATGTAAAAATTGTCCCTAGTGGGTGTAGGATAGTGTTAATGTACGGGGATCACTGGGCGGCACGGACTTGGAGGGCCGAAAAGGCCTGTTTCCGGCTGTATGTATATGATGATGATGATGATGAGTAATGATACAAAAGGGGGGGGTTCGGAGCACAGGGGTCCCAGTGGAAAATCCAATTTATCTTTGGTCTTTCTCACTGCTGGCTTCATTCCACACCAACCATTCCTCCACATTCCTTACTACACTCCTCAAATGCCTTTATTATAACTACACTCCTCAAATACCTTTATTAACTGCAATTCTTGCACACGCTAGATCTAAATTTAATGCAAAGCAGTGGCTTAGCTGGTCGTGCCACTGTTTCGCAGCGCCAGAGATCCGGGTTTAATCCTGACCTGAATTTAGAAGGATGAGGGGGGGGTCACTTTGAAATCTGCCAATTAGTGAAAGGCCTGGATAGAGTTGATGTGGAGAGGATGTTTCCACTAGTGGGGGGAGTCTGGGACCAGAGGTCATAGCCTCAGAGTTAAAGGACGTTCCTTCAGGAAGATGAGGAGGAATTTCTATAGTCAGAGGGTGGTGAATCTGTGGAATTCATTGCCGCTGAAGACTGTGGAGGCCAAGTCAATGGATATCTTTAAGGCAGAGTTAGATTCTTGATCGGTACGTGTGTCAGGGCTAATGCGGAGAAGGCAGGAGAATGGGGTCGGGAGAGATAGATTAGCCAAGATTGAATGGCGGAGTAGACTTTGGCGGAATGGCCTAATTCTGCTCCTATCACTTATGAACGTATGAATTCAAGTGCTATCTGTGTGGAGTTTGCATGCTCTCCCAGTAACCGTGCAGTTTTCCACCTGGTCCTCTAGTTTCTGTCCATGTACAAAACACATAGGAGCTAGTTAATGGCCACTGCGAATTACCCTTGGTGTGCAGAGGAGAAATAGAATCAGTAAGGCATTGGTCAGGAAGGGGAGAGAATAAGATAGCTGGGATTAGCATAGGATTCATATAAAATGGGTGGTTGATGGTTGGCAAGGAGTCAGTGGGCCGAATGGCCTGTTTCCATGCTGTATATATCTGAAGGGTCTCGACCCGAAACGTCACCCATTCCTTCTCTCCAGAGATGCTGCCTGTCCCGCTGAGTTACTTCAGCAGTTTGTGTCTACCTTCGATTTAAACCAGCATCTGCAGTTCTTTCCTACACACTGAATGTTTCTATAATGTTTGTACCAACAAGCCCCTTTAACTCCAAGACCTCTCATGACAGAGTCTATACAGTGACACCTTTGTGTATGTTATTTCCAACTCAAATCGTTGAAACTCTTGAATAAAAATAAGAAAACGCTGGAAATATTCAGCAGGTCAGGCAGCATCTGCAGAGAGGGTTCAGACTGATGGCCTCTCTTCATTGATAGGAAGCTAGATATGTGAAAAAGGGAGAAATGAATACCAAATAAAAGTTATTCTTGCTGGTTTAGGCAAAGTGGAATTGAAGAAGGTACATGAGGAATATAATCCTCCACACTGACCTGTAGATCTTGACCCGATGGGTACATTCTGTGCATTACAGAACAGTGATTTGTCTCCGTTGAGTCCAAAGTAGGCCGAAACAACATCTGTTCTTTCCCTAAACGGATGCTGCCTGACCCGCTGAGTAATGCCCGCACTTTGTATTTAGTTTTTTTAGTTTAGTTTAAAGATACAGCGCGGAAACAGGCCCTTCAGCCCACCGGGTTCGCGCCGACCAGCAATCCCCACATATTAACGCTGTCCTACACACACTAGGAACAATTTTTTTTTGTTACATTTACCAAGCTAATTCACCTACATACCTGTACGTCTTTGGAGTGTGGCAGGAAACCGAAGATCTCGGAGAAAACCCACGCAGGTCACGGGGGAGAACGTACAAACTCCGTACAGACGGCGCCCATAGCCGGGATCGAACCCGGGTCTCCGGTGCTGCAAGCACTGTAAGGCAGCAACTCTACCGCTGCACCACTGTGTTTTGCTCAAGATTCCAGCATCTGCAGCTTCTTGTGTCTCTATTTTACCGTGTCTCGGAAAAATCTCCTCAAAGTGTGTTCACCTCCTTGCTCCGACGGGAGATCTGTGAGACCCGCTATCGCTGCTCCCCCTCTGCGATTCCTGCAGCTTTCCTCTTGTTTGACCATGTTCTGAAGCTACTCACGGAGCATGAAGAAGGGTCCCGACCCGAAACATCGTCTGTCCGTTCCCTCCCCGAAACATCGTCTGTCTGTTCCCTCCCCAGAAGCTGCCTGACCCGTCGAGTTCCTCCAGCACTTTGCTCATTTTGCTCGCGATTCAAGCATCTGCAGTTTCTTGTGCCTCTCGAGATTTGTCTCAATTGCCTCAAGTGGTAACAAGTCCCACAGTCTAACCATTCAAAAGGCAAAGATAGCTCCCCTCAATCCCTTGGTTGTATTTATTAGTCAGTGGCTACCTTACACAAATGATGACGTTTTGGATCTTGGGAGTTGAGTATTGCAAAAGAGATTCAATGCAATAAATCTTAATGTTAACGATGCATTAGGTAATGCTATAAAATGTTCGAATTATCATGCAACAGTGTTGATGTGGGGTATAAATTGTAGGGATTAGCACAGATATTCCCCGTCGATTCAGAGAAGCGACGGGGAGAATGCAGGAGAATGGGGTTAGGAGGGAGAGATAAATCAGATGGATAATGGCGGAGTAGACTTGATGGGCTGAATGGCCTAATTCTACTCCTAACCCTTATGACCTTATGATCTGTCTGTCGCTACCCCCATTAAAACTCATAATAATTTCAAAGTCCAGGGGAAGCTAGCAGAAACACAGCTTTTCATGAGCGCCAACTCTTTAAGAAAATATCCTTACTGAGTAATCTCCCTTCAGAATCACTGAACATTGGTTGTAGAATTTCACAGATTTATAAAGCATACAATGATACCTATTATTGGTAATAACCAAACAAAGATTTAACAACTGAACTTACAAAATCCTGCACGATGAGGCCGTGCTGAGCTTCCAAGTCCAGAATACTCGACTGGCCACAGTATCTGTGCTAATCCCTACCATTTATACCCCACATCACCACTGCTGCATGATAATTCGAACATTTTATAGCATTACCTAATGCATCGTTGACATTAAGATTTATTGCATTGAATTTCTTTTGCAATACTCAACTCCCAAGCTTGTCACACTCCCTAATTTTCTCAGGTAGATTGTCGGCCGTTCAATGCTTGATTGAACAAAGCTTCTCCATCTGTCTGCGTTACAGCTACGACTGATGGTTGTTGGAGTAATAACACTGGGGTCAATGGAGTTCCAGGTGGCAGGTGCTAACCTGGTTTAACAATGGCCTTCATTTCATCGTCAAGTGGGAAATAAGGATGCTCAATAGTGTTTACAAGGAACTGGAGGTCTAGGAACCTTGAGCAAATAAAGAATCTCTTGGACACCGGGAGAGATGCATTGACACCACAGGCTATATCATATCATATCATCATATCATATACATACAGCCGGAAACAGGCCTTTTCGGCCCTCCAAGTCCGTGCCGCCCAGTGATCCCCGTACATTAACACTATCCTACACCCACTAGGGACAATTTTTACATTTACCCAGCCAATTAACCTACATACCTGTACGTCTTTGGAGTGTGGGAGGAAACCGAAGATCTCGGAGTAAACCCACGCAGGTCACGGGGAGAACGTACAAACTCCTTACAGTGCAGCACCCGTAGTCAGGATCGAACCTGAGTCTCCGGCGCTGCATTCGCTGTAAAGCAGCAACTCTACCGCTGCGCTACCGTGTTAGGCTCATGGTCATAAGTCACAGGAGTAGAATTAGGCCATTCGACCAATTGAGTCTACTCCGCCATTCAATCATGGCTGATCCACCAAATGCTGGGTTGTCTGCTAACTTACTAACCAACCCATCTACAATTTTCCTCACAAAATGCTGAAGTAACTCAGCGGGTCAGGCAGCACCTCGGGAGAGAAGGAATGGGTGACGTTTCGGGTTGAGACCCTTCTTCAGACTGATGTCAGGGGGGGCAGGACAAAGGAAGGATATAGGTGGAGACAGGAAGATAGAGGGAGAACTGGGAAGGGGAGGGGAAGAGAGGGACAGAGGAACTATCTAAAGTTGGAGAAGTCATGTTGTGAATAAATACCTTCAATTTTTCATATTTCATATTTCAGATACAGCGCGGAAACAGGCCTTTTCAGCCCACCAAGTCCGCGCCGCCCAGCGATCCCCGTACATTAACACTATCCTACACACACTAGGGACAATTTTTACATTTACCCAGTCAATTAACCTACATACCTGTACGTCTTTGGAGTGTGGGAGGAAACCGAAGATCTCGGAGAAAACCCACGCAGGTCACGGGGAGAATGTACAAACTCTTTACAGTACAGCACCCGTAGTCAGGATCGAACCCGAGTCTCCGGCACTGCATTCGCTGTAAGGCAGCAACTCTACCGTTGCGCCACCGTGCCGCCATTGTACCAGCATCTGCAGTTATTTTCTTACAATTTTCCCCAAGTCATTTATGGATATCGCAAACAATGGAGGTCCCCTGCACTGATCTATGAGCAAAATCACAATTCAAAGACCTCTCACCTTCCTCCACTACACTCTCTCTCTTCAATGGGAAAACTAGCTCTGAATCCAAACTGCCAAGTCACCGTGCACTCTGAATCCAAACTGCCAAGTCACCGTGCATTTTAATCTGCTTGACCCGTCTTCCTTGAAAGACCTTCTCAAATGCCTTATTCACAAGTTCATGTGATGGGAGCAGAATTAAGCCATTTGGCCCATCAAGTCTACACTGCCATTCAATCATGGCTGATCCATTTTTCCCTTCAACCCCTTCTGCCCATAAACCCCCGACACTTGTACTAATCGAGAATCTATCTATCTCTGCCTTAAAAATATCCATTGACTTGGCCTCCACACCACAGCCTTTTGTGGCAATGAATTCCACAGAGTCACCACCTTCTGACTCAAGTCACAAATTCCTCCTCATCTCCTTCCTGAAGGAACGTCCTTTGAGGCCGTCCAGAACAGTGTACTTTAAAAATAATTCTAATGGAAGAGGAGGAACAGCTGAACAAAAATAGACCGGAGACTGAGGGAGATTTTCAGCACAAATAATCTCACAGATTATCACTGCCCTCCCACTAAACGCCATCCAACTGAACAAGAACTTTGTGAAATGGCAGGTGTTGGGAGTGTACTTTACCAGTAAAGAACACCTTTGTGAACAATGAAGAGAACAGCCGAGAAGCTCGTTTGCCAATTGTTAACAAGGTCAAAACAATGCTGTGTGTCAACCTAATGCTTTATAAAAACTGCCCATTTAAAGTTCACAATTGTCTCAAGTGAAACACCCCATTATAATGTCGTCCCGTGCCAGTGTCAGCAAACGCTATTTTACTCATGTCTCATAAGATCTCACATGCTGGCACTTAGCAAGGCAGCTGTGACCTCAAAGGCTAGGTCATTAGCATTAACATAGAACATTACAGAATGTGCAGGAGTGAACTGCAGATGCTGGTTCAAACCAAAGATACACTGGAGTAACTCAGCAGGACAGGCAGCATTTCTGGAGCGAAGGAATGGGTGACGTTTCGGGTCGAGAAACTTTATCAGACTGAGAGTCAGGGAGAGGGAAGCCAGAGGTATGAAAAGGTGCAGAACAAATCAGAGCCGGCACCGATGACCAGCAACGAGAGAGGGTGTTGCAGAACTCCCGTTGCTGGCACCCATTCCTTCTCTCCAGAGATGTGTATATATAAAAGCTCAGTATATAATGTGTATATATAAAAGCTCAGTATATATATATATATATATATATATATATATATACTGAGCTTTTTATACGAGTACATATACTGAATGTATATACTCAATATATATACTCAATATTTTCACAAAAAGATCAGTGTCTATACTATTTATATGTGTGTGTATATACATACAGTTTATATACTCAGAAAAAAACTCAGAATACATTCAGTATATATAGTCATTATATACTCGGATTAAAAAGTTAAGTATATATAGTATATATACTCAATATGTACATATAAAAAAAGTTCAGTATATATTTGTTTGTGTATACATATAAACACTGGGCTTTTCTGTTGTTTATTATATTGTTTACAAAGTACAATGTTTATTATTCTGCTGTGCTTCTGCAAGTAAGAATGTCAATGTTGTGTTACAGGTCAGATGAGAATAAAACACTGCTGTTAATTGCTGAATAAAACACTGCTGTTAATTGCTGAATAAAACACTGCTGAATAAAACTCTGCTGTTGCTGTCTGTGGCCGAGTGTGAGTCCTGCAGGGGAGGGGGTAGGAGGTAGGAGGTAGGAACCTTTCCTCCAGGGGTGGTGAAGTGGAACCTTTACTCAGGGGATGTGGTGGAGCGGGGAACGGGTTAGGGTGAGGCGTCCGGCGGACGGCGGCGGTGCGCCCCGCTCTCGGGTCCGGGTGCGGTTGCTATGGGGGGCAAGAAGAAGGTGCGCGCCATCGCGGCGATGGCGCGGCGGGTGCGGGAGTACTGGGCGCAGCGGGAGCGGCGCCAGCGGCGGGACAGCGTGTTGCTGGAGCTCGACTACGGCACCATGAGGCGGGTGGCCAGCGGCAAACGGCTCCCGGCCCTCGCCCACCGCGACGTCCGCGCCGAGAGCCGCCTCTTCCAGCTGCTCGGCCGCCTGCCGCTCTTCGGAATCGGCCGCATCGTCACCAGCAAGTCGTGGCTGATGGCGTACGGCCCGGGCTGCTACTGGACACTGCATAAGGTCAGGGTGGACTACACGGCCCAGGTCAGTGTACTCACACCCCCCTCACCCCCACCCCCCCACACCCCCCCACCCCCCCCACACCCCACCCTCACACACACCCCTCACTCCCCTGACCACCTGCCCTGCTACTGGACACTGCATAAGGTCAGGGTGGACTACACGGCCCAGGTCAGTGTACTCACACCCCCCACCCCCCCTCACACCCCCCCTCACCCCCCCCTCACCCCCTCACTACACCACCCCCCACCCCCCCCTCACCCCCTCACTACACCACCACCCCACCCTCACACACACCCCTCACTCCCCTGACCACCTGCCCTGCTACTGGACACTGCATAAGGTCAGGGTGGACTACACGGCCCAGGTCAGTGTACGCTCACCCCACTATAACCCCCACACACACACCCACATACACCCCCACCCCCACACACACCCCACCCCCCTCACATCCCCACCCCCCTCACATCCCCACCCCCCTCACATCCCCACCCCCCTCACATCCCCACCCCCCTCACATCCCCACCCCCCTCACATCCCCACCCTCTCACACCCCCCTCACTCCCTTGACCACCTGCCCTTCTACTGGACACTGCACAAGGTCAGGGTGGACTACACGACCCAGGTCAGTGTACTCGCACCCCACTATATCACCCACACACCCCCACATACCCCCCCACACCCCCCTCACTCCCCTGACCACCTGCCCTGCTGCTGGACACTGCATAAGATCAGGGTGGACTACAGGGCCCAGGTCAGTGTACGCTCACCCCACTATACCACCTACATACACCCCCCTCACATACCCCACCACACCCCCACTAACACCCACCTCACTCCCCCTACACCTCCCCTCACATACTCCCCTCCCCTCCCCTCACATACCCCCCTTCCCTCCCCTCCCCTCACATACACCCCCCCCCCCCCTCACTCACACCCCCCCCCCCTCCCCTCCCCTCACTCCCCTCCCCTCACTCCCCTGACCAACTGCCCTGCTACTGAACGCTGCACATGGTCAGGGTGGACTACACGGCCCAGGTCCGTGTACGCTCACCCCACTATAACACCCACACCCCCCACATACACCCCCCACACGCCCCCCTCACACCCTCCTCCACCCCCACATACACCCTCCCTCACACCCCCACACACACCCCGCACTCCCGACCACCTGCCCTGCTACTGGACACTGCACAAGGTCAGGGTGGACTACACGGCCCAGGTCATTGTACACCCACCCCACTATACCACCCACACACCCCCACATACACCCCCCCCCCACACCCTCCCCCACTACACGCCCCTAACCCTGACCACCTGAACTGTTACTGGACACTGCACAAGGTCAGGGTGGACTACACGGCCCAGGTCAGTGTACTCGCACCCTACTATACCACCCACGTACACCCCCCCCTCACATACCCCACCCTCTCACCACCACCCTCCCGCACCCTACTATACCACCCACGTACACCCCCCCCCCTCACACCCTACTATACCACCCACGTACACCCTCCCCTCACATACCCCACCCTCTCACACCCCACCCCCCCCCACACACACACACACACACCCCTCACTCCCCTGACCACCTGCCCTGCTACTGGACACTGCACAAGGTCAGGGTGGACTACACGGCCCAGGTCAGTGTACTCACACCCCACTATACCACCCACACACCCCCCTCACACTCACACCCCCACACACACCTCCCTCACACCCCCTCACACGCCCCCCCCACCCCACTCACACCCCCTCACACGCCCCCCCCACCCCACTCACACCCCACTCACACCCACATACCCCCCCCTCACTCCCCTAACCCTGACCACCAGCCCTGCTACTGCACGCTGCACAAGGTCAGGGTGGACTACACGGCCCAGGTCAGTGTACTCACACCCCACTATATCACCCACACACCCCCAACATATACCAACCCTCACACCCCCACACACACCCCTCACACCCACATCTCCAGAATCAGACTGTTCACACTCTTGATGAACACGCAGAGAAGATTTGCGAGGATGTTGCCAGGACTCCAGGGCCTGAGCCACAGGGAGAGGTTGAGCAGGCGAGGACTTTATTCCTTGGAGCGCAGGAGGATGAGGGGTGTTCTTATAAAGGTGTATAACATCATGAGAGGAACAGATCGGGTAAATGCGCAGAGCACTTTTACCCAGGGTAGGGGAATCAAAAACCAGAGGACTTATCGGTGTAAGGTGAGGGGGGAAAGATTTAATAGAAACCTGAGGGGCAACATTTTACACACAAGGTGGTGGGGATACGGAATGAGCTGCCAGAGGAGGCCGTTGAGGAAGGTACCATCACAGTGTTTAAAAAAAACATTTGGACAGGGATATGGATAGGACAGGCTTAGAGGGACTTGGGCCAAATACAAATCGGTGGGACTAGTGCAGATGTGGACATGTTGGCCGGTGTGAGTAAGTTGGGCTGAAGGGCCTGTTTCCTCACTGTATGACTAACTATTTGATCTCGAGCTGTTTCCATCATGTTTGAATGACTTCCTAGTCTAAAAATACACTTGATTTTAATATTCTCAATGTGTATTCAAGTGGTGTCTGGCCTTGCCCTCCTCTATTCTGTAGCCACAATGCCCTCAATGGGCTCTTTCTTTCTCAACACTGGCCTCTGCACCTTTCGCCTTGCTGTTGATACTCGTGCTGCCAAACATCCAAGTTTGAGTGCTCAAACTCTCAATATATTCCCATCATAAGACTTACCTCAGCTGCTGACCAGTCCACCTATACTCCCCTCCTTGAACACAATGCCAGGTTATTGTGTTGTGAGGCACCTCGGAGCGGCTTCTTGCAGGCAACCTTACTAAATCTGCTGGACTTTTATCTTCTGTTAAGCTTTCCTGTTAATGCCTTTCCACTTGTGACTGGCTGTTTCTATTTTGGATTGTTTGTTTTCACTTTCAATTAGAGGTGTCACAATCAGAGCTTGGAGCAATGCCGGCATATTATCTTCATTGCTGTAAAACCTGTTGAACCAATCTAATGAGTGTGACAGAGAGATGATCAAATGTGTAAGATGCATACGTAAGTCAGGGAGGCTTGACAACAGCTTGCTATTTATCTATCTATTCTATATACTAAAACTCTCGTTTGTTTGTTTGTTTGTTCCTGAACTACAGCCAAAACTGTACACGATAGCCCGACAATTTTAGGCCCACCTTACTCATCGTCATCCCTTTGGTGCTAATGGAAGAAGTTTCATTGAAATCGGTTATTTTTTAAAAGTTATTCACATTTTAAGTTTAAATCTATCTCCTAGGGAGGGAGGGGGAAGGGGAGGTGGGGGGGGGGGGGGGGGGCGGGGGGGAAGGGGAGGTGGGGGGGGGGGGGGCGGGGGGGAAAGAGGCGGAGAGGGTGCTGCACCAATGCAGGAGAGGTTTGGGGCCAACAGGTCCACTTGGTCTAGTATACAATAAAACTCAGATAATCTTGCATGGTCGGTGCTCTGGTATGGGACTGACAGATTTTCTGGAGTTGAACACAACACTGGAGTAAATCAGCAGGTCAGGAAGATATCTCTGGAGAATATGAACAGGTTACGTTTCAGGTCGGAACCCTTCATCAGACCCGAACCGTCACTTGCCATTTTCTCCAAAGGTGCTGCCTGATCCTCTGAGTTACTCTAGCAATTTGTGTCTATCTTTGGTGTAAACTAGCATTTGCAGATCATTTTTTATTAGATTTTCCTGTGTTGGATCTTATTCCAATATATTTCCCAATACATTTTTTATTTGCTTTTTTGAGGAGTTACATGGGTTATTAATAAATCATAGAGTGAATCCAATAGTTGTTTATTTGAGTTGCTTGTCACGTGTACCGAGGTGCAGTGAAAAAGCTTTTGTCGCATGCTAAACAGTCAGCGGAAAGATTCGAAGGGAGGGTTAGGAATGTCGCCTGTTGGACCAGACGTCAAACTGTCGGGTATAATTATCTCACCATTTAAAAAAAATAATTTTCTAAATCCCCCATTATGTATTTGCACACCAATGTTATGAAATGAAAGCCATTACTGTAAATTGATTATTTTACAATATTTCCAAGAATTAACATTTCACAGTCCACTCCTATCTTGAAAGGAAGTGTACAGTAATATAATAGTTAACATCAGTGGTACAGATTGCAGAATTGACAATGCATTCCCCTTGCATGACCTTTCCCATTTCCAATGACTTGTGGTTCTATTTGAAACATTATTATCCCGCAATGTTTATCAAATATTTGTTTTGGATACTCTCAGCACACATTACAAAACAAAATAATTTGTGAAAATTTACTGGCAAAGTATATTGCTCGCAATTTTTAATTTAGAATAAATGGGTGGCGTAGCGTTAGAGCTATTGTCTTACAGTGCCAGAGACCTGGGTTCGATCCTGACTATGGGTGCTGTCTATAAAGTGTTTGTACGTTCTCCTCGTGACCTGCGTGGGTTTTCTCCGAGATCTTCTGTTTCTCCCCACACACCAATGATGTACAGGTTTGTAGATTAATTGGCTTGGTATCAATGTAAATTGTCCCTAGTGTGTGTGTGTAGGATAGTGTTAATGTGCAGGGATCGTTGGTTGGGGCGGTCTCGGTGGGCTGAAGGGCCTGTTTCCATGCTATGTCACCAAATTAAATTAAAAATGTAACCTTATTCAAACAAAATGCTGCAAGTTCTGTGGTCGGGTCATTGACCTAAAGCATTCTCTCGGGTTTTCTCCCTCACTACATGCTGCCTAACTTTCCAAGTATTTCCAGCATATCTGGTTTTATTTATGAATGGAGGCTATTAAGCATTACAACAAAAACAAACTACCGCGGATGTATATTGTAGGTCGGGCAATACCTGTGGGAGCAGTTAAATGTCTTGGGTCAGTAAGCTCGAGTTTTTTTCTTGTCATGTGTACCAAGGCACAGTGAGAAGCTTTTGTTGCGTGCTAACCAGACAGCAAAAAGACAAAGCATGATTACAATCAAGCCATCCAAGGTGTACAGTACATGATAAAGGGAATAATATGAATAACACTTAGTGCAAAATAAAATCCAGCAAAGTCTAATCAAAGATAGTCCGAGGGTCTCCAATGAGGTAGATAGTAACTCAGGACTGGTCTCCAGTTGGTAAGATACATCAGTTGCCTGATAACAGCTGGGAAGAAACTGCCCCTGAATCTGGAGGTGTGCGTTTTCACACTTCTGTACCTCTTGTGTGATGGGCGAGGGCAGAAGAGGGAGTGACTGGGGTGAGACTCATCCCTAATTATGCTGGTGGCCTTGCTGAGGCAGCGTGAACTGTAGATGGAGTCAATGGGAGGTTTCACAAGGTTATCTAATAGATGTCCACATCCTTTTGTCAATAATACGGTTGGTTTTGCTAAAAACCAAATGACATTTTCCTGTGATTTTTTTTTAAACTGTAGTTTTCCATATCATGTGCATGCAACTATGTAGCATAGTGATACTACTGAAAACACTCCATCGATTATTCAATGTGAGATGATAATTGACACCACATGGCCACATAATTGACAACAAATATTCTCCATTTCCTGTCAGATTTTACCTCCTAGTTTTTAACATTTCCACTTTCATCACTTTTGCTGCCACTCCCCTCAAAAGTCTAACAGCAAAGTTTTAAAGCCGTTGTTGTCACTGTACTTCATTATGTTTCTCCTTGCAGGATCTGGACCATGGAAAAGCGTGGGGCGTACTAACTTTCAAAGGTAAAATCTCGATGTTTTTTGATCTACAATCCTAAACCTACTAATCTTCAACTGTGCAGACAGATAACAGTCAATGTGCTGGTCCTATTGCCTGAGTCACACATCATGTGGAAGGGAAGTGGACGGGAGGCTGAGAGTGTGGAGCAATGAAGGCGGGAGGATGCAGGTTGAGTGTGTTCACCCTCTCGCCTCTCTGTAGGACCAACATTTTGGAGTCCCTGGGTGGGCACGGTTGTGTGGTCAAGTTTCGAGTGGTCCCACCGTGCCTGAATCACAGACGTGCCGAACAAAACAGTGGTTGTAGAGGAGTAAAAGCTGTTAAAGAAGCAAATTGTCCCGGGGCGAGGGTAAACTCTGCAACTAAATCTTGGTTTAGAACAAGGGTTCCCAACCTGGGGTAAATTTACCCCCAGAGGGTAAATCGCGCCCACCATTATTGTTATTTGAACTTGAAATAATAATGCTAAAAACAGCATTTTAAATTTCCCCTTTGTCGGTTGCTTTATTATGGTAGAAGTGTAAACTCAAATTACTGAACAAAACAGGGTGGGGGTAAATTTACTTTCGAAAAGTTGCCTGGGGTAAACGGACAAAAAAGGCCTGGAACCCCTGTTTTAGAGTCTTTTGTTCAACACATCTGTTGATACACTATTGAGGTAATGGGGTCAACAAGAGGGTTGACAAAGAGAGGGATTTAATGAGAGGGATTAAGAAATTAAGTTTCTTGATTAGTATGGGTGTCAAAGGTTGGAGGGAGAAGGCAGGAGAATGGGGTTGAGAGGGAAAGATAGGTCAGCCATAATTAGAAACCGAATATAGGTGCAGGAATAGGCCATTTGAACCAGCACTGCCATTCAATATGATCATGGCTGACCATCCAAAATCAGTACACCGTTAATGCTTTCTCCCCATATCCCTTGATTCCGTTGGCCCTATGAGCTCTATCTAACTCTCTCTCAAATACATCCAGTGAATTGGCCTCCACTGCCTTCTGCGGCAGAGAATTCCACAGACTCACAACTCTCTGGGTGAAAAAGTTTTTTCTCATCTCAGTCTTAAATGGCCGATCCCTTATTCTTAAACTGTGACCCCCCCTGGTTCTGGACTCCCCAACATCGGGAACATTTTTCCTGCATCTAGCCTGTCCAATCCCTTAAGAATTTTATATGTTTCTATAAGATCCTCTCTCACCCTACTAAATTCAATGATTGAATGGCAGAGTGGTCTTAATGGGCCGAATGGCCTAATTCTGCTCCAATGTGTGATGGTATTTGCCCGAGATCAATTAAAAAAACCAAAAAACTATTTGGGTTGGAGATTATTTGTTCGATGAAAGAATGCCAAGGGGCAGTGAAATGCTTGTGCTCAGTGAAGATACAAGGTTCTTTACTAAATCCACTGCGTTACTCCACCATTTTGTGTCTTTGATTGCTAAATCTTTGTTCGCTTCGATCTTAGGGAAGACCGAAGACACGGTTAGAGAAATCGATAGAGTCATGTACCATGACTGGCGCCTGGTGCCAAAACACGAGGAAGAGGATTTCATGAGTTTCACGCCTGTTCCTGAAGAGAAAATCCGCTATGTCCCTTATCCTCCTCTGCTCCGTGCTATGATACTGGCTGAGAGAGAGAAAGTGGGGGAGCCCGCAGGAGAGGAGCCCATGATCGACCTAGAAAGAATTCGCCACTTCCCAAAGGACTACTTTGCAAACTTAGACATGACGAAGCAAGCTGAGGGGAGAGCAGTGTGATGGAGGTGCATCGCACTCACATGCTGATGGACAAAAGTGCTGATTCTGGTCTTCTCTTGCAGCTTCTGACATGCGAGCCAATTTAATAAAGATAATTTTTGTATCTAGATGTAAATCGTGAGTGGAACGCACAACAATGACGGCAGGGATGACCAGCTGGTTCACTAAGCCTGCACCCGTGCACCACATGCCTGAAATATGACAACCAGATAGTCACTGCCAATCTCCACATCATTTTGTGGGTAAAGCAAAGAAAAGCGGACCAGTTAAGAGCAGCACAGTAGCGCCTTACAGCAAACGGTAGACTTGTTGCCTTACAGCGCCAGGGACCCGGGATAGATCCTGACTCTGGCGGCTGTCTGTACGGAGTTTGTACATTCTTCCGGTGACCAGCGTGGGTTTTCCCCGGTTGCTCCAATTTCCTCCCACTCTCCAAAGACGTACAGGTTTGTAGGCTAGTTGGCTTGGTAAAATTGTAAATTGTTCCTAGTGTGTGTAGCATGGTGTTAGTGTGCGGGGATCGCTGGTCGGCGCGGACTCAGTGGGCCGAAAGGCCTATTTCCACGCTATATCTCAAAACTAAAGTTAGAATTTTTGTTAAAGTCTGGATAATTCCCCTGATTCCTGTTATTCTAATACTATCTGATTCTTTAAGATTTGAAAATACATCAACTTGTTTTAAATATTGCAATACCTAATCTAAAGTGCTCTATTTACATTTACGGCTAGAAGTAACAAAGCAAATTTAAAATATATTCTTGTATAACCATTCATGCTGCTTTATGACCATGAGCTGCTTTTTGAAGAATGGTTGCTATTTCATTTTGCACAGCTAAACTCCGATTCTGATGATAGACACAAATTGCTGGAGTAACTCAGCGGCTCAGGCAGCATCTCTGGATAGAAGAAATGGGTGACATTTCGAGTCGAGACCCTTCTTCAGACTGAGTTACTCCAGGATTTTCTGTCTATTTTCGGTGTAAACCAGCATCTGCAGTTCCTTCCTGCACATTTTGTCTGAATCTGATGAATTAGGTGCCCAGGAAAGGACTCCAATGTTAGGGAGGGGTAAGGCTATAGAAGGAAGTGAAACTGAAAATCAACATGATATTTAACTAGGGATCAGCCTAGGCCACTAAGCACTGGGTTGATAAGTGCATTGGACTGGTGCAAGTCAGGACATGGGCAACTGAATTTCACATGACCCAATTCTGTGGCGGGCTGAATGAAGAGGATTGGCTTTTTATAGTGGTCTAGTAGTAAAGGGAAGGGAACAAATGAAGATTTGAACATCAGATGAGCTGAGGTAGGAGGTGTGTCGGGTAATGATGCAGAAATGGAAATAGTCAGGAAGAATTGAATGATACAGCATAGAAACAGGACCAACTAGCCCACACTGCCCATCATTCATCTGTTCACACTAGTTCAACGTTTTTGCACACTAGGGACAATTTACAGACTAATAGAGCTGAGGTTTTGGTTTGTTATTATCGCTTGTACCGAGGTGCAAAGCTTTGAAAAGCTTTTTTTTGCGTGCTTTCCGATCAAATCAGATAGTACTGCACATCGATGCAATCAAGCCAAACTCAAGTCCAATAGGTAGCGCGAGAGGAAGGATACAGAGTGCAGAATGTACACTAGTTCTCAGCATTGTAGCACACCAGTTCCAAGACGAGGTCCAGTGTCCACAATGAGGTAATTGGACAATCAGACTTACAAAAGGACTGTTCAGAAACCTGATAACAAATATGCCTTACAAACCTGCAAGCCTTTGGAAATGTGGGAGAACACTGGAACACCTGAGATGAAGATTGAACCCGAGTCACTGGCACTGTGAGGCAGCGGCACTTCCCAGCCGTGCTGTGCATCTGTGCCAGGGGGAATGATAAAGGGATAGACAATAGGTGCAGGAGGAGGCCATTCGGCCCTTTGAGCCAGCACCGCCATTCAATGTGATCATGGCTGATCATTCTCAATCAGTACCCCATTCATGCCATCTCCCCATACCCCCTGACTCCGCTATCCTTAAGAGCTCTATCTAGCTCTCTCTTGAATGCATTCAGAGAATTGGCCTCTGAGGCAGAGAATTCCACAGATTCACAACTCTGACTGAAAAAGTTTCTTCTCATCTCAGTTCTAAATGGCCTACCCCTTATTCTTAAACTGTGGCCCCTTGTTCTGGACTCCCCCAACATTGGGAACATGTTTCCTGCCTCTAACGTGTCCAACCCCTTAATAATCTTATACGTTTCGATAAGATCTCCATAATCTTGTACGTTTCGATAAGATCGCCGATAAGATATGCAGACTGGGACCTGTTTGGGGTTAACAGAAGCAACTTGATTCAGTTTCGATAGTTGCAATGAATGAACCTCCTGCTGGGAAATATGATCTGTAGTGAAACTGGAAGTCAGTGCCTGGTCTCAAAAGGAGGGGGAAGCTTCTGCTTATACAGTAATGAATTTTGAATTCCACTTGATGGAGCTAGAGCTCTATTCTGGCTGAGACCTGGAGCTTACATTAAAAGACAACTTTTATCAAAAATATCTGGTATAGAATATTTATACAGCACAGCACAGATAGGAAAGGTTTAGAGGGATATGAGCCAAGCGCAGGCAGATGGGACTAGTATGGATGGGGCATCTGGGTCGGCATGGGCAAGTCGGGCCAAAGGGCCTGTGTCCATGCTGTACGACTCTAGGGTGTGATTGAAAGCTACTGTGCTTAAATGTATGCACCAATGTGTCCAAAGTAGGATAGTCAACGTTTGCAATGTTAGGTGCCATTCATTATTGCTTGAACAACAAACCATTTAGTAAAGGGGGAAAAAAAACTGCAGATGCTGGTTTAAATCGAAGGTAGACAAGAAATGCCGGAGTAACTCAGCGGGTCAGGCAGCATCTCGGGAGAGAAGGAATGGGTGACATTTCAGGTCGAGAGCTCGAGACCCTTCTTCAGACTGAAGAAGGGTCTCCGATTCTGATGATAGACACAAATTGCTGGAGTAACTCAGCGGCTCAGGCAGCATCTCTGGATAGAAGAAATGGGTGACATTTCGAGTCGAGACCCTTCTTCAGACTGAGTTACTCCAGGATTTTCTGTCTATTTTCGGTGTAAACCAGCATCTGCAGTTCCTTCCTGCACGTTTTGTCTGAATCTGATGAATTAGGTGCCCAGGAAAGGACTCCAATGTTAGGGAGAGGTAAGGCTATAGAAGGAAGTGAAACTGAAAATCAACATGATATTTAACTAGGGATCAGCCTAGGCCACTAAGCACTGGGTTGATAAGTGCATTGGACTGGTGCAAGTCAGGACATGGGCAACTGAATTTCACATGACCCAAATCTGTGGCGGGCTGAATGAAGAGGATTGGCTTTTTATAGTGGTCTAGTAGTAAAGGGAAGGGAACAAATGAAGATTTGAACTTCAGATGAGCTGAGGTAGGAGGTGTGTCGGGTAATGATGCAGAAATGGAAATAGTCAGGAAGAATTGAATGATACAGCATAGAAACAGGACCAACTAGCCCACACTGCCCATCATTCATCTGTTCACACTAGTTCAACGTTTTTGCACACTAGGGACAATTTACAGACTAATAGAGCTGAGGTTTTGGTTTGTTATTATCGCTTGTACCGAGGTGCAAAGCTTTGAAAAGCTTTTTTTGCGTGCTTTCCGATCAAATCAGATAGTACTGCACATCGATGCAATCAAGCCAAACTCAAGTCCAATAGGTAGCGCGAGGGGAAGGATACAGAGTGCAGAATGTACACTAGTTCTCAGCATTGTAGCACACCAGTTCCAAGGCGAGGTCCAGTGTCCACAATGAGGTAATTGGACAATCAGACTTACAGAAGGACTGTTCAGAAACGTGATAACAAACATGCCTTACAAACCTGCAAGCCCTTGGAAATGTGGGAGAACTCTGGAACACCTGAGATGAAGATTGAACCCGAGTCACTGGCACTGTGAGGCAGCGGCACTTCCCAGCCGTGCTGTGCATCTGTGCCAGGGGGAATGATAAAGGGATAGACAATAGGTGCAGGAGGAGGCCCTTTGAGCCAGCACCGCCATTCAATGTGATCATGGCTGATCATTCTCAATCAGTACCCCATTCCTGCCTTCTCCCCATACCCCCTGACTCCGCTATCCTTAAGAGCTCTATCTAGCTCTCTCTTGAATGCATTCAGAGAATTGGCCTCCACTGCCTTCTGAGGCAGAGAATTCTACAGATTCACAACTCTCTGACTGAAAAAGTTTCTTCTCATCTCAGTTCTAAATGGCCTACCCCTTATTCTTAAACTGTGGCCCCTTGTTCTGGACTCCCCCAACATTGGGAACTTGTTTCCTGCCTCTAACGTGTCCAACCCCTTAATAATCTTATACGTTTCGATAAGATCTTCATAATCTTGTACGTTTCGATAAGATCGCCGATAAGATATGCAGACTGGGACCTGTTTGGGGTTAACAGAAGCAACTTGATTCAGTTTCGATAGTTGCAATGAATGAACCTCTGGCTGGGAAATATGATCTGTAGTGAAACTGGAAGTCAGTGCCTGGTCTCAAAAGGAGGGGGAAGATTCTGTTTATACAGTAATGAATTTTGAATTCCACTAGATGGAGCTAGAGCTCTATTCTGGCTGAGACCTGGAGCTTACATTAAAAGACAACTTTTATCAAAAATATCTGGTATAGAATATTTATACAGCACAGCACAGATAGGAAAGGTTTACAGGGATATGGGTCAAGCGCAGGCAGATGGGACTAGTGTGGATGGGGCATCTGGGTCGGCATGGGCAAGTCGGGCCAAAGGGCCTGTGTCCATGCTGTACGACTCTAGGGTGTGATTGAAAGCTACTGTGCTTAAATGTATGCACCAATGTGTCCAAAGTAGGATAGTCAAGGTTTGCAATGTTAGGTGCCATTCATTATTGCTTGAACAACAAACCATTTAGTAAAGGGGGAAAAAAAACTGCAGATGCTGGTTTAAATCGAAGGTAGACACGAAATGCTGGAGTAACTCAGCGGGTCAGGCAGCATCTCGGGAGAGAAGGAATGGGTGACATTTCAGGTCGAGAGCTCGAGACCCTTCTTCAGACTGAAGAAGGATCTCGACCCGAAACGTCGCCCATTCCTTCTCTCCCGAGATGCTGCCTGACCCGCTGAGTTACTCCAGCATTTTGTGTCAACCATTTAGTAAAGATAGACACATAAAGCTGGAGTAACTCAGCGGGACAGGCAGCATCTCGGCAGAGAAGGAATGGGTGACGTTTCGGGTCGGGACCCTTCAGACCATTTAGTGATGAGGGAGGATTGATTGATTGAATGATACAGCATGGAAACGGGCCCAACAAGCCCACACTGACCACCATTCATATGTTCACACTGGTTCTACGTATGTTATACCACTTTCACACACTTACAAAGACTAATAAGGCTTAATTATTGGTTTGTATTATTACATGTACCAAGGTACAAAGCTTTGTTTTGCATCGTTTCCAATCAAATCAAATGATAAATCTGGCACCAGAGCCAGACAGCGCCAGAGACAGGTTCGATACTGGGTTCGTGCTGTCTATATGGAGTTTGCACATTCTCCCCATGACTGCGTGGGTTTTCTCCCCATGACTGCGTGAGCTCCGATTTCCTCCCACACTCCAAAGACGTGCAGGTTTGTCGGTCAATTGGCTTTGGCGAAATTGTAAATTGTCCGTTATGTGTGTGTGTGGGATAGTGTTAGTGTGCAGGGATCACTGGTTGGTGCGGACTCGGGCTGAAGGGCCTGTTTCCACGCTGTATCTCTAAACTAAACTAAACTATTTCAAAAGTACCCAAAACGTCACCCATTTCTTCTCTCGAGAGATTTTGCCTGTCCTGCTGAGTTACTCCGGCATTTTGTGTCTATTTAAAGTAAAGTTATTCCTTTTTCAGTATGTGTGCACTGCTGACCAAACCAGTATTTATTGGCTATCCGCTAATTGGCCTTACAATGGTAATGGTCACTTTCTTGAAATGCTGCATTCCTACTGCAGAGATAATCCCCAGAATACTGCTGGATGTAGTATTCAAGAATTTAAAAACGACAACGGCGAGGAATGAGTGATGTGTTTCTAAATTGGGACGCTGTGTGACATGCAGACTCGAGTTCGATCCTAACCTTGTGTGCTGTGAACAATTTAAATCAAAATTCATTCAAAAAAATGCTCATTGTCTACTACCTGGTGGGTTACAAAACCATTCACCTACATTGTTGTGAATGCACTATCTATATCAGATTCCCCTCCCAAGTATTGGGAATTTGGAGAAAGTTCACACTCATCGAGTCATACAGCATGGAAACAGGCCCTTCGGCCCATCAGCCGTGCCGGCCCAAGTGGTCCCATCCAAGCTAGTCCCATTTAACTGCATTTGGCCCATATTTCTCAAAACCTTTCCGATCCATACACCTGTCCAAGTGCCATTTAAAAGATGTTATTGGTTCTGCCTCAACTAGTTCCTCTGGCAGCTCATCCATTTACCCACCACTCTCTGAGTGGAAAAGTTGCACCTCAGGTTCCTATTAAACCTTTCCCCTTTCACCTTAAACCCATGTCCTCTGGTTTTCGATTCCCCTACCCTGGGTAAAAAACTCTGCATTCACCCTATCAATTCCCCTCATGATTTAATACACCTCTACAAGATCACTCCTTAACCTCCTGCGCTCCAGGCAATGGTCCTAGTTTGCCTTACTTCTCCCGATAGCCAAGGCCCTCGAATCCTGGGGATAAAATGCTTGTAGATCCTCTCTGCGCTCTTGCTCGCTTTTCGACATTCGGAGGTCGGCGATGACGTTTAATCCACGATACCCTGGAAAAAAAACCTCATGAGAAATTTCAGGCTCTGTGTGTGTTTACACAGGTGTCTCAACCTTCCAGCATTTATCAGAAAGATCTGTCCCACTCCCTGCAATTTTATCATTTCATGCTTTATTGAATTTGCAAACAAATGCTCTGTCCGATTGTAGCTTTTTTTTTTACAAAGTCAATGAAGACACAGTCTGGCAGAGTGATTGTGGAAAGCGTTGGGGGGGGGGGCACTGCAAGTAGTTTTCTGGGGCAGCACAATCGAAGAGTTTTCTCCGGGTGCTCCAGTTTCCTCCCACATTCCAAAGACGTGCGGGTTTGTCGGTTAAATGGCTTCTGTGAATTGCCCCTGGTGAGTAAGGTAGAACGAATGTACAGGTGACCGCTGGTTGGCGCAGACTCGGCGGGCCGAAGGGCCTGTTTTGCAGGCTGTGTCTCTAAAACTAAAACGGAGCCACTGCTACAATAACACTGGAAATCCAGATTAAACCGCAAATTGAGCAGAAAGATGGCTGTGAATTTACAATTCCAAAGTCAGCTATCAGCAGATGCAACGGCCAAGAAGGCACTCCAATGCCTCTACTTCCTGACGAGACTGAGGAAATTCAGCATGTCTCCAATGACTCTTACTAACTTCTATTGAAGTACCGTAGAAGCATGCAGTCGGGTTGCATCACAGCTTGGCTTGGGCCCAGCTCTGCCTATGAGCCCTCTTTGGACTCTCTCAAGTATTTCCTTGGACAAGAATTTCCTTTCTTAAGTAAGAAGACCAGACCTAGACTCAATATTTCAGATGATTCTCACCCGGGACCTTTATAATTGGAGCAGGACATCTCATACGTAACTAGATGTAGCCCAGTCCATCACACAGGCCAAAACATCCCACCATTGACTCCATCGACACATCACGCTGCCTTGGAAAAGCAGGCAACATAATCAAAGACTTGTCCCACCCTGATCATTCCTTCTTCTCCCTGCTCCCATCTGGCAGAAGATCCAGAGGCTCGAAAGCACGCACCACCGGACTCAGGAACAGCATCTTCCCCTCTGTTACAAGGTTTTGGAACAGTCCTTCCTTAGGGTCCAACTCACCTCTACCCCGTTATAGACATTGGAATTTGTCGATGAAGTTGATGTACTTCAACGCTGAGAACTATATTCTGCGCTCTGTATCTTCACATTTGCTTTATCCATTGTCCTTGAGTTTGACCTGATTGTACAGTTCAGGGCGGCACAGTGGTGCAGCAGTAGAGTTGCTGCCTTGCAGCGCCAGAGGTTCAATCCTGATTACGAGTGCTGCCTGTATGGAGGTTGTGCGTTCTCCCTGTGACCGCGTGGGTTTTCTCCAGGCGCTCTGGTTTCCTCCCACTCTCCAAAGATGTGCAGGGGGATTGGGGCTTGGGTAAAATTGTAAATTGTCCCTAGTGTGTTGGATACTGCTAGTGTAGGGGGTGATCGCTGGGCGGTGCGGGCTCGGTAAGCTGAAGGCCCTGTTTCCACGCTGTGTCTCTAAAGTCTAAAGTCCACAGGCATCTCGCATTTTATAGTGGGAGTTATGTGCGTGAAAAGCAGCGCGCAATTCAAAAACATATGAATTAAACATATACGTAACTAAACTGTAAGCAGTAAATTTGAACACGTTCTTCCAAAAATATGAGTGTGTAAAACAAGCTTTGGTAATAAAGGAACATACGTGTCAAAAAAGCAGAAACAATAGTCAATAGTCAATAGTCAATAGTCAATAGTCGTTTATTTGTTACATACACATAAATGTGTAGTAAAATGAAACATTACCCGCAGTTGAACAATAAGACCAATAAGATTAATCAATAAAAATGCAATAACACATACAATCACAACTAACACCAAACAAAAAGAAACATCCATCACAGTGAGTCTCCTCCAGTCCCTCCTCACTGTGATGGAAGGCCAGAATGTCTTTTTCTCTTCCCTGCCGTCTTGTCCCGCGGTCAGGCTGTTGGAGTTGCCACGTCGGGGCGGTCGGGGCTCCCGATATTGAAGCCCCCGCTGGGCGGTGAAAGGTCAACGGCCTATTTCAGGCCGCGCCGGATGGTGAAAGGTCCGCGGCGGGCCGACCCAAGCCCCGCGATTCGGGGCGGGCGAACACGCTGCCTCTGCCGTTGCGAAGATAGACACAAAGTGCTGGAGTAGCTCAGTGGGACAGGCAGCATCTCTGAAGAAAAGGAATGGGTGATGTTTCAGGTCGGGACCTTTCTTCAGGTCCGAAATGTCACCCATTCCTTTTCTCCAGACTTGCTGCCTGGTCTGCTGAGTTTCTCCAGCTTTTTGTGTCTATCTTCGGTTTAAACCAGCATCTGCAGTTCTGTCCTTGGTCTCCTCCATTGTCAGAGTTGAGGCTAAATGCAAATTGGAGGAGCAGCATCTCATATTTTGCTTGGGCAGCTTACAGTCCAGTGGTACGAATGTTGATTTCTCTAACGTCAAGTAACCCCGGCATTCCCTCTCTCTCCAACCCTCCCCCATCCATGTCGCACCAGCTTCTCGATTTCACCCAACAGACAGCTAGTCTGAAGAAGGGTCTCGACCCGAAACGTCACCCATTCCTTCTCTCCCGAGATGCTGCCTGACCTGCTGAGTTACTCCAGCATTTTGTGAATAAATCGATTTGTACCAGCATCTGCAGTTATTTTCTTAAACAGCTAATCATGGCCTGTTTGCTTTATCAGAGTTTCTTTTTGCATATCTTTCATTCATTGTTCTTCATCTCTCTACATCATCGTCTATATCTCTCATTTCCCTTTCCCCTGACTAGTCTGAAGAAGGGTCTCGACCCAAAACGTCACCCATTCCTTCTCTCCAGAGATACTGCCTGTCCCGCTGAGTTACTCCAGCATTTTGTGTCAATCTTTGGTGTAAACCAGCATCTGTAGTTCCTTACCACTTGCCAGGCTTTGTCCTGCTCCCACCTCTCTTCCAGCTTTCGATCCCCGGCTACAAAATCACTGTGAAGAAGGGTCCTGACCAAAAACGTCACCTATCCATGTCCTCCAGAGATGCTGCCCGACCCGTTGAGTTACTCCAGCACTTTGTGTCTTCTCCTGTTTTTTGTATCTATCGTCAGTTTAAACCAGCATCTGCAGTTCCTTCCTACACATACGTAAAATATGAGTGAGTGGCTGTATTTATACATAGTATATCTGTTCTGTTTTGGATAGCATGCAAAAACAAAGCCTTTCACTGTACCTCAGTACAAATGACAATAATAAACCTAAACCTTAACCAACATTTATACATGCAACATATATCATCTGGTGATCTAGTGAAATAGTTTGCTAATTTTTTTTAAAATTCTCGATGCTTTATTGAGCTCAGACCACCTTCCCATCCACCAAACTGAGATCAAACTATCTCAGCAGGCAGTTTCACAAGTCGATTCTTCTGCGAGTTATTTTTGGACTAATTGAGGAAATTTGGACCGAATTTGGACCCAATTTGAGGAAGGACGTCCTTGCTGTTGAGGCAGTGCAGCGTAAGGTTCACGAGGTTAATTCCCGGGATGGCGGGACTGTCATATGAAGAAAGATTGGAAAGACTGGGCTTGTATTCATTGGAATTTAGAAGGATGAGAGGGGATCTTATAGAAACATATAAAATTATAAAAGGACTGGACAAGCTAGATGCAGGAAAAATGTTCCCAATTGGGGGAATCCAGAACAAGGGGCCACAGACTTAGAATAAAGGGGAGGCCATTTAAAACTGAGGTGAGAAGGAACTTTTTCACCCAGAGAGTTGTGAATTTGTGGAATTCTCTGCCACGGAGGGCAGTGGAGGCCAAATCACTGGATGGATTTGAGAGGGTTAAATAGAGCTCTGGGGGCTAGTGGAATCAAGGGATATGGGGTGAAGTTGGGCACATGTTACTGATTGTGGATGGTCAGCCATGATCACAATGAATGGCGGTGCTGGCTCGAAGGGCCGAACGGCCTCCTCCTGCACCCTATTTTCTATATTTCTATGTAATATTGGGGGAGTCCAAAACCAGGGGCCACACAGTCTAAGAATAAAGGGGAGGCCATTTAAAACTGAAGTGAGAAAAAACATTTTCACCCAGAGAGTTGTGAATTTGTGGAATTCTCTGCCACAGAAGGCAGTGGAGGCCAATTCACTGGATGAATTTAAAAGAGAGTTAGATAGAGCTCTAGGGGCTAGCGGAATCAAGGGATATGGGGAGAAGGCAGGCACAGGTTACTGATTGTGGATGATCAGCCATGATCACAATGAATGGTGTTGCAGGCTCGAAGTTCCAAATGGCCTCCTCCTGCACCTATTTTCTGTGTTTCTATGCTTCGAAGGACTGGTCATATTCCCGATCGTAACAGCGAAGAAAGAAAATAACTATAGCTTCTGACATAATTGCTCAGGGGACTGTAATCAAGATATTAGCAGATTACATTACCAAATCAGTCCTTTTTGTTAAGTTCAATCTTTATGTTTGTTGGCGGCATTCTGATGAACTGATACTTTCGTTTAGCCAGGCTGAATAGATTATAGTAATCTAAGTGTGCAGGCAGTATTTATCTTCAAGGAAGGCCGTTCTCATCGCCTTATGGACCTGCCACATATGGTGACCATTCATTGTTCAATCTTAGCTCAATTCACGTTTTTTTTTCATTTTCCCGGTGGTGTTTTGACAAATGAAGGTCGCTGAAGAAAGACCCCCCACTAACTAACTGCCCAAGTCGCCACCAAACGACGGCTACGGTTCGGTTCAATGGGAAGTAATTGTATTAGGACTGGATTTTCTGAAGCAATTCTTTTAAAGTACAAGAGGATAGTTCACCCTGACCGAGTAAAGTGGGCAAGGCATTAAATGCTTATTTCTGTCCACATAGACGCACTCAGAATCAATACCACGCATAAGTTTCTTTCGAGATTTTAGACTCCAGAGTGCGGAAACAGGCCCTTCTGCCCACCCAGTTCACGCCAACCAGCGATCAAATCTGTGTGTATCTGCAGTGTGCTATGTTAACATATCAGTCTGAAGAAGGGTCTCGACCCGAAACGTCACCCATTCCTTCTCTCCTGAGATTCTGCCTGACCTGCTGAGTTACTCCAGCATTTTACTCCAGATTTGTACCAGCATCTGCAGTTATTTTCCAACATGTTAACATATCTGTTGTGCCTCTGCAAGTAAGAATTTCATTGTTCCGTTTTGGGATATTTGACAATATAACACTCTTGACTCTTGCCTTGAATTACCAATCGAGCGGCACGGTGGCGCAGCGGTAGAGTTGCTGCCTTACAGCGAATGCAGCACCGGAAACTCAGGTTCGATCCTGGCTACAGGCGCCGTCTGTACGGAGTTTGTACGTTCTCCCCGTGACCTGCGCGGGTTTTCTCCGAGATCTTCGGTTTCCTCCCACACTCCAAAGACGTGCAGGTATGTAGGTTAATTGGCTGGGTAAAATGTAAAAATTGTCCCTAGTGTGTGTAGGATAGTGTTAATGTGCGGGGATCGCTGGGCGGCGCGGACTCGGTGGGCCGAAGGGCCTGTTTCCGCGCTGTATCTCTAAATCTAAAATCTAAAATCTTTAATCTCTTTACTTACCTTACAGATATTAGCCAGATCTACACTCTCGATCTGAACCCTTGTTTAAAATTCTCTGTTCTGTGGCATGCTTTGTGGACATAGCCAAGTTCTTAGTTCTTAGCTCTCTCTTTCTCACTCTTTCTCACTCTCTCTCCCTCTCTCTCCCTCCCTCTCCCCCCCCCCCCCCTCTCTCTCTCTCTCTCCCTCTCTCCCTCCACATCCTAGACTGTAATCCAAATCTTTACCCTCGGGTATTTCACTTGGAACCTGCAGTAGAGAGCTGGCCCTGTGCTTGGGATTCTCAGTTCATGCCTTCCTCCCACACTCCAACGACGTACTGGTTTCTAGATGAATTGGCTTGGTATAAATGTAAAATTGTCCCTAGTGTGTGTAAGGTAGCGTTGATGTGCAGGGATCGCTGCAGGGTCGGTGTGGTCTCGATGGGCCGAAGGGCCTGTTTCCACGCTGTATCACTAAACTAAGCTAAACTAAACCTGGACCTAAATGTTGAGCTCAATGACGTAAAGTTGTGGTTGCAGAAAGTAGAAGAGAAGCACATAAGGACATGACGAGGAAGGAATACATTGATAAATTGATAGTGTTTGAGGAACCATGAGGGTTGTGAGAATAAATGAATGGTTGTGATGAAACAATTGGGGTGGGTGAAGGCTTAAACCAGTTGGGCTGAATGGCCTGATTCAGCGCTGTAAATTGCACATAATTCCCTTGTCGTTTAAGGATGAGAACATTGCAGTTTTCCCAGGCTGGCATGCAAGTTACTCATCTCCCACATGGTGACATTAACTCTGCCGGCTGGAGATAAGGAATGGCCTGGCCACAAATTATAACCACATGAAAGTGTACAACAACACAGAGCTCACCAGTACACTTAGACCACCCTAATGCAGTCAGACAGTATTGAATTCCCATGAGTAAAGTTGAGTGTCCCCAGAGGCGTAGCGGTAGAGTTGCTGCCTCACAGCGCCAGAGACCCGGGTTCGATCCTGACTACGGGTGCTGCCTGTATGGAGTTTGTACGTTCTCCCCGTGACCGCGCCGACCTACGATCCCCGCACACTAAATATCCTGCACACGCTAGGGACACTGTCCAATTTTACCAAGCCAATTAGCCTACAAAGCTGCACGTCTTTGGGGTGTGGGAGGAAACCGGAGCTCCCGGAGAAAACCCACGCAGGTCACGGGGGAGAACGTACAAACTCCGTACAGACAAGCACCCGTATTCAGGATTGAACCCGGAGTGAAGAAAGCCAATGGAATGTTGGCCTTCGTAACAAGAGGAGTTGAGTATAGGAGCAAAGAGGTCCTTCTACAGTTGTACCGGGCCCTGGTGAGACCGCACCTGGAGTACTGTGTGCAGTTTTGGTCTCCAAATTTGAGGAAGGATATTCTTGCTATGGAGGGCGTGCAGCGTAGGTTCACTAGGTTAATTCCCGGAATGGCGGGACTGTCGTATGTTGAAAGGCTGGAGCGATTGGGCTTGTATACACTGGAATTTAGAAGGATGAGGGGGGATCTTATTGAAACATATAAGATAATTAGGGGATTGGACACATTAGAGGCAGATAACATGTTCCCAATGTTGGGGGAGTCCAGAACAAGGGGCCACAGTTTGAGAATAAGGGGTAGGCCATTTAGAACGGAGATGAGGAAGAACTTTTTCAGTCAGAGGGTGGTGAAGGTGTGGAATTCTCTGCCTCAGAAGGCAGTGGAGGCCAGTTCGTTGGATGCTTTCAAGAGAGAGCTGGATAGAGCTCTTAAGGATAGCGGAGTGAGGGGGTATGGGGAGAAGGCAGGAACGGGGTACTGATTGAGAGTGATCAGCCATGATCGCATTGAATGGCGGTGCTGGCTCGAAGGGCTGAATGGCCTACTCCTGCACCTATTGTCTATTGTCTATTGTCTATTGTCTATCTCAGGCGCTGTATGGCAGCAACTCTGCCGATGCGCCACCTAATTTAAAACAAATTTAAAAAGAAACACAAAATGATCAAAATGCGAGTATTCATTTCGAAAGTGATAACAGTCAGGTCCAGTTTGGTTAGTGTCAGAAATGTCGGAAGTTGGGCAGATTGTGGCGTTGAATAACAGATAGAAAGATGAAATCATTAGACGATGACATGAGTGATGGATGTACAAATCAGCAAGCGTGTTTTCTTAGCACACTTCAAAATTCCCGTCTGTTTTCGGGCAAGGGTGAAGTCTGTCAGCTCGCTTGGATCTTATTTCTTCCTAGCAATTTCCCACACATTAGGGGGAAGTAATCTAATCAATGAATATCTTGTTGCGTGTCACATGAAATACTTCTCAAAGCCTCAGAAGACTGCGGTCAGGAGAGAATTTCACATCACCGTATCACTTCTTTGCCTAATGTTACACATTTAATAAAATCAGCGTAACTTTGGATGCTGAAATCAGGCAATCTATAAACAGCAATCGGCCGCAGTGGAATGTCTCTGCCATTTCCCCGAAATGTCAGTGTCCGTGTGTTTAGTATAGATTAAAAGTGTCACAAATATCTTGGGCTTTTTGCAAAGCTCCGTGCTGCAGTATAAGTGAAATGCAGTATTAGTGAACTATCGCTGCGCTGCCCACGACAGAGATTTAAGATGGAGTAATCACAAGAAAAATCATTACGTATTTGGAAATACACTGTAGATGTGCATATAACAAGAGACAGTCTTTAATATCGAACGATAGAATGTACAGGAAAGACACAAGGAACTGCAGGTGTTGGAATCTTGATTAAACCACAAAGTGCTGGAGGAACCCAGCGGGTCAGGCAGCATCTATGGGGGGAGTGGACAGTTGACGTTTCGCGGTCAGGTCGGGGCAGGAGGGTCCCGACCTGTAACATTGCCTGTCCAAACCCTCCGCAGATGCTGCCCGACCCGCTGAGTAACACCAGCACTTTTGTGTTTTGATTATAAAATGTACACGTTGTTACTGGCCTAATAGGGGTTTTTTTTTCTTTAAAAACGTGGTTGCATTCTCGTCTGCCAGTAAACTTTAAACAGTAAATCAGTCATTCTTCGGTGTCCGCTATGAATGCGCAACTCAGTGGCTTTTGAGAAGTGAAAACAGCAGAGTGGAGTCCAAACCAAACACGAACCATATCTGAGTTCATGCTGGGTCGCTCATCGCTTTGAGACAAGCCCAAGAGTGAGAACCCGCCCCAGGAAAATCCATAGTTCAGGGGAGAAAATAATATTTATTCATCGGGAAAGTTTGTTATGTTTAAAAGTTGGAGAAGGTTATAAACTGGCACACGTGCAGGGCCATGTCTCACGTGGGCCGAGATTTGTGCCTGTGCACTGCAAAGAACCTTTACTTCAAAACATCTGCTTTAGATTGGATCATGGCAATGCCATTGATGTTTAGTATGGTTTAGAGATACAGCCCTTGGGCCCACTGAGTCCGCACCGACCAGTGATCCCCGCACACTAACACTGTCCGCTACACCACGAGGGACAATTTTACATTTATACCAAGCCAATTAACCTACAAACCTGTACGTCTTTGGAGTGTGGGAGGAAACCGAAGATCCCGGGGCAAACCCACGCAGGCCACGGGGAGAACGTACAAACTCCGTACAGGCAGCACCCGTAGTCAGTATCGAACCCGGGTCTCTGGCGCTGTAAGGCAGTAGCTCTACCGCTGCGCCACCGTGCTGCCCTTAATGCTGTGATCTTAGTTTTCCCATTTCCTCGACCTTCTCCGGGGAATCCTTTGCATCTGATCCCAGTACAGGCCAGATTACACTAGAAATAATGCGATGTGGCTGAGACCTCCCACTATCTAGCATGCACCAAGTAATGCAACTTCAGGAGGGAAGGGCGATTAGTTTAGAGATACAGCTCGGAAACAGGCCCTTCGGACCAGCGATCCCCGGGCATTAACACTATCCTAAGCTTCAGTTTATACCAGCATCTGCAGTTCCTTCCTACACACTTGTCATCTAACAGTCAACAGAGCTTTATTTGTCATTCGGTACCAAGGTACCGAACAAAATTACATAGCAGTCACACAAAAAAAAAAGAACACAAGACACATGACCCCAACACAAACGTCCATCACAGTGACTCCAAACACCCCCTCACTGTGATGGAGGCAACAAAACTTCCACTCTCTTCCCCACGCCCACGGACAGACAGCTCATCCCCGACCGACCCGCACAGTCCCCGCAAGGGGATGGAAGTCCCCGCGGTCGAGCCGCACTGGGCGCTGAAACGTCTCGCGGCCGAGCCGGGCGATGGAAGGCCCCGCGGCCGAGCCGTGCGCAGCTAAGTCCCGCGGCCGAGCCCCGCCGGGCGATGTTAGGTCCCGCGGCCGAGCCGCACCGGGCGATGTTAGGTCCCGCGGCCGAGCCGCACCGGGCGATGGAAGGCCCCGCGGCCGAGCCGCACCCCGCGGCGAGAGGAAGAGACCTAAAAGGGAAAGGTTTCCCCCACCCACACCACCACCCCCCACACGTACACAACCAAAAAAAACATATATGGCCCATAGTCAAAATTTGTTTGATGTTGCTCATTTTAGTTTAACTTAGAGATACAGCGCAGAGACAGGCCCTTTGGCCCACCGAGCCCGCGCTGACCGGCGATCCCCGTACACTAACACTATCCTACACACGCTAGGGACAATTTACAATTTTACCAAAGACAATGATCCTACAAACGTCTTTGTCGTTGGAGTACGTCTTTGGAGTGTGGGAGGGAACAGGAGGTCCCGGAGAAAACCCACGCGGTCACAGAGAGAACGCACAAACTCCGTGGTCAGGATGGAACCCGGGTCCCGGGCGCTGTGAAACAGCAACTCTACCCCTGCGCCACTGAGATGAGATTGAATCCTGAAATGTTAGACTGGGCTGTGAATCCCATCTGCTTCACACCAAGAATATTTTGCAGATGAAATCAGACTGGAACGTGTGGTATTTCAGTTTTTATGATATTTTGGAGTTTACGCGAGGAAAACTATTTAACCACGGACATTTGAGCTGGTGTGTGTGATTCGGGATCTTTATGGATGCACTAATCCATAGCACATTGATTTCTGAAGTATCTATAAACTATGCCAATGTTTTGAATATTTCCACGGCCTCAACATTTGAAATATGAATTGTGACTGAAATAAAACTGTCTTAGCAGATGCTTGCATCAAAATCTTTCACTTTAAGTTCGATTGATTTGTAATATGGTTAATAGAACTGTTCTAGGGAAGGCACCACAGATGGCAGAAGTCATCTGGCCTCACAGCGCCAGAGACCCGGGTTCGATCCCAACTGCGGGCACTGTCCGTACGGAGTTTGTACGTTCTCCCCGTGACCTGCGTGGGTTTCCTCCCGTACTCCAAAAAACGTACAAGTTTGTAGGTTAATTGGCTTCGGTGACATTGTAAATTGTCCCCAGTGTGTGTGTGTAGGATAGTGTTAGTGTGCGGGGATCGCTGGTCGGCGCGGTCTTGCTGGGCCGGAAGGCCTGTTTCCACGCTGCATCTCTAAACTAAACTAAGCTAAGACAGAAGTTGAACAGCAACCAGCGGACAAGTTCATTCCCAATTTCCCTGCAAGACAATGAAGCATGACAAAAGGAATCTAGCAGTGAGGGGCCTGAGAGGGGGAATGCAAAAGAAAATATCTTTAAGAATGCAAAGCAGTCAACCATATAATTTTTAAAACCTTGGCAAATAGGCATCACGTGGACTTTTGGAGAACGAAGAGAAAAATTACACCAATGTTTCATGAGAATTAAATTGTGCCAACTGTTTATTGAATCTATTAAATAAAAGTGGTGAAGTTATAAATCAATAACATAATTCAATATATTACTGAATTAATGCTCTTTTGATGTGCTGATCTGATTTTGAGCAAAAAAACAGTATATTTACATCACTCTGTCAAGATTTGTGTTCCCATGGCATCAATTATTCTCCTCTCGATATATAAAAGGGCTTTTTGTTTTCTCTCCGGAACTGTCCATGTCATCAAAGATGAAGAACCAAGTACTTGCAGATGCTGGTTTATCAAGGGAAGACACAAAATGGATTGGTGACGTTCTTCAGACTGACGAAGGGTCCCAGCCCGAAACGTCACCTGTCCATGTTCTGCTGGGATGCTGCTTGGTCCACTGAGTTACATGTGTGCCTTCTCTTCAATACAGATGACTTTGCCATTATATGAACAGTGCTGCCGTTTTTACCTCACTGCTCAGACAGTAGATTCATAGAGTCATACACTGTGGAAATAGGTCCTTCTTGCCTAACTTGCCCAGACATGGCCAACATGTCCCATCTACACTAGTTCCACCTGCCTGTGTTTGGCTCATATCCCTCTAAACCTGTCCTATCCATGCACCTGTCCAAATGTTTCTTAAATGTTGTGATAGTACCTGCCTCAACTACCTACTCCGATAACTCGTTCCATACACCCACCACCCTTGTGTGAAAAAATGACACCTTAAGTTTCTATTAAATCTTTTTCCCCACTCGTTAAACCTAGGTCCTCTGGTTCTCAATTCCCCTACTCCGGGCAAGAGACTCTGTGCGTCTACCCGATCTATTCCTCTCATGTTTTTGTACACCTCTATAAGATCACCCCTCATCTACCTGCGCTCCAAGGAATAGAATCCCAGATTGCCCAACCTCTCCCGATAGCTCAGGGCCCCAGAGTCCTGGCAACATCCTCGTAAATCTTCTCTGCGCCCTTTCCAGCTTGAATTCTTAGTGTCTCCTGCAAAAACAGATAATGGATACTCTTCAGTTAAGATCCAGAAACGCTCATAAGGTACTGTGAAGTAGGTGTTCACCTCCTGCTATTTACAGCCTCAAAGCCAATCCAAACAATGTACTTGTGTAGGAAGGAACAGCAGATGCTGGTTTAAAACTGAAGATAGACACTAAAAGCTGGAGCAACTCAACAGTTTGGGCACCATCTCTGGAGAAAGGAATAGGTGACGTTTTGGGGCAAGACCCTTTTTCAGACTCGAAGAAGAGTCTCGACCCGAAACATCACCTATTCCTTTCTTCCAGAGATGCTGTCTGACCCGCTGAGCCACTCCAGCATTTTGTGCCAAACCGTGTACTTGATGGATTTTTGTATGTTTTTACTGGATTATGGTTTCACGTTTCAATGATCGACTGCAATTTTGTGTGCAACTAAATGAAAACGAAAATGTTTTAATGACTTATTGCAAAAAGGACAACGCCTTTTGTTCTATCGTTAGGGTGTTTTCAAAACTGGATGGAAATCAAAATTTCCTTTAAATAACAACTCCACCCAATTCACCATAGGCTGAAATGCCACTTGCCAAGGCAGCATTGTTTCTGCATTCAAAAGTTATCAGGAGCTTGATAAACTCGCTGCTGCCTTAAAGTTACTGTGGAAATATTATTCCACATTTTGAATGAGAATGCTTCCTTTGGGAATGGCCATAAAAATGCTGATCAATGGCTTATGATCAGTGGTGCAGCGGTAGAGTCGCACCACTATCCACCGTGCCGCCCACCCTAGCTCAGTACACGTGATAATAAAGAACCGTCGAACCATTGTACGGTTGTATTGCAAGTTCCAATTCATCCGTTATGGAGTTAACTCTTTTTTTCAAATGGAACCAATGCGGCACGGTGGCGCAGCGATAGAACTGCTGCCTTACAGCGCCAGAGATCCGGGTTCGATCCTGACCGTGGGAGCTGTCTGTACGTAGTTTGTACGTTCTCCCCGTGACTGCGTGGGTTTTCTCCGAGATCTTCGGTTTCCTCCCGCACCCCAACGACGTGCAGGTTTGTAGGCTAAATTGGCTTGGTAAAATTGTAAACTGTCCCTAGTGTGTGTAGGACAGTATTAGCGTGGGGGGATCGGTGGTCGGCGCGGACTCGGTGGGCCGAAGGGGCTGTTTCCAGGCTGCATCTCAAAACTAAACTGTAACATTTTGGTCCGAAGAAAGGTCTCGACCCAAAACGCCACCTATTCCTTTTCTCCAGAGATGCTGCCTGTCCCACTGAGTCACTCCAGCTTTTTGTGTCTGTCTTCAATGTAATGCAGGACCACACTGTGAACTATTTCAACTGTTCTCTCTTTTTTTCCCATTTATTCGTGTTTACTGCTCGGCCTTTTCTTGTGGGAAGCCTGGACATTCTTGTTCAATTGGTCATGTACAACCAACCACCACGACCAATCTGAAGTGAGAGTGGATTCATGGGCATCGCCTTGCAGTCGCCAAGTCTCATGAGGGCAGAAGGATGGTGGTTAAGCTTCAGCAAAGTGCTGCATCAGCAAGTCCGTGGCTGCGATCCCAGCCCCTAAAGCCCAGTGACGTTCCATTCTACGGCATTAATCACCATGTCATGTCACTGCGAAGGCATTCAGCCATTTTCCTTTGCAGCCCGCCGACAGGCTGCTTTTTTTTTCAAAGGGCTTGTGAGTTATTGGTTGTACATTGGCAGGGTGGGAGGACAGTGACTACAGTGGGGGGGGGGGGGGGGGGGGGCTACAGCCCAGCTTGCCACAAGCAAGACGATGTCTTGTAAAGGGTAAAAAGACTGAACATGCTCAAAGTGTCTCCGGCCGGTTCATTGAACGATCCCTAAATCAAGGGGTGCAATGCCAAGGCTTTATAAGACGCTGGTCAGACCGCGTTTCAGTTCGATTCAGTTTAGTTTGGTTTGTTGACTCGCGTGTATGGAGGTGCAGTGAAAAGCCTTTGTTGAGTATTTAGATTTTGAGATTTATTCACAAAATGCTGGAGTAACTCAGCAGGTCAGGCAGCGTCTCGGGAGAGAAGGAATGGGTGACGTTTCGGGTCGAGACCCTTCTTCAGACTGATGTCGGGGGGGCGGGACAAAGGAAGGATATAGGTGGAGACAGGAAGATAGAGGGAGATCTGGGAAGGGGGAGGGAAAGAGAGGGACAGAGGAACTATCTAAAGTTGGAGAAGTCGATGTTCATACCGCTGGGCTGCAAGCTGCCCAAGCGAAATATGAGGTGCTGTTCCTCCAATTTCCGGTGGGCCTCACTATGGCACTGGAGGAGGCCCATGACAGAAAGGTCAGACTGGGAATGGGAGGGGGAGTTGAAGTGCTCGGCCACCGGGAGATCAGTTTGGTTAATGCGGACCGAGCGCAGGTGTTCAGCGAAGCGATCGCCGAGCCTGTGCTTGGTTTCGCCGATGTAAATAAGTTGACATCTAGAGCAGCGGATGCAATAGATGAGGTTGGAGGAGGTGCAGGTGAACCTTTGTCTCACCTGGAAAGGCTGTTTGGGTCCTTGGATGGAGTTGAGGGGGGAGGTAAAGGGTCAGGTGTTGCATCTCGTGCGGTTGCAGGGGAAAGTGCCCGGGGTTGGGGTGGTTTGGGTAGGAAGGGAAGAGTGGACCAGGGAGTTACGGAGGGAACGGTCTCTGCGGAACGCAGAGAGGGGAGGGGATGGGAAGATATGGCCAGTGGTGGGGTCCCGTTGTAGGTGACGGAAATGTTGGTGGATGATATGTTGGATCCGCTGGCTGGTGGGGTGGAAGGTGAGAACGAGGGGGATTCTGTCCTTGTTGCGAGTGGAGGGATGGGGAGTAAGAGCGGAGCTGCGGGATGTAGAAGAGACCCTAGTGAGAGCCTCATCTATAATGGAGGAGGGGAAGCCCCGTTTCCTGAAGAACGAGGACATCTCGGAAGCCCTAGTGTGAAACACCTCATCCCGGGCGCAGATGCGGCGTAGACGGAGGAATTGGGAGTAGGGGATAGACTTTTTGCAGGGGACCGGGTGGGAAGAAGTGTAGTCCAGATAGCTGTGCGAGTCGGTGGGTTTGTAGTAAATGTCTGTCACTAGTCTGTCTCATGTGATGGAGATGGTGAGGTCCAGAAACGGGAGGGAGATGTCAGAGATAGTCCAGGTATATTTAAGGGCAGGATGGAAATTAGAGGTGAAGTGTATGAAGTCAGTGAGTTCTGCATGGGTGCAAGAGGTAGCACCAATGCAGTCATCGATGTAGTGGAGGTAGAGTTCGGGGATGGGGCCAGTGTACGTCTGGAACAGGGATTGTTCGACGTACCCGACAAAGAGGCAGGCGTAGCTAGGGCCCATGCGAGTGCCCATAGCTACGCCTCTGGTTTGGAGGAAGTGGGAGGAGTCAAAGGAGAAGTTGTTGAGGGTAAGAACCAGCTCTGCTAGGCGGAGGAGAGTGTTGGTCGATGGGGATTGGCTGGTTCTACGGTCGAGGAAGAAACGGAGGGCTTTGAGAGCATCATTGTGTGGGATGGAAGTGTAGAGTGACTGGACATCCATGGTGAAGATGAGGGAGTGGGGGCCTGGGAACCGGAAGTTATCGAGGAGATGGAGAGCGTGTGAGGTGTCTTGGACGTAGGTGGGGAGGGATTTGACCAGGGGGGATAGGATGGAGTCGAGGTAGGTAGAGATAAGTTCGGTGGGGCATGAGCAGGCAGAGACAATGGGTCTGTATCTTTAGATTTAGAGATACAGCGCAGAAACAGGCCCAGCGATCCCCGCACACTAACACTATCCTATACCCACTATGGACAATTTTTACATTTGCCCAGCCAATTAACCTACATACCTGCACGTCTTTGGAGTGTGGGAGGAAACCGAAGATCTCGGAGAAAACCCACGCAGGTCACGGGGAGAACGTACAAACTCCGTACAGACGGCGCCCGTAGTCAGGATCGAACCTGAGTCTCCGGCGCTGCATTCGCTGTAAGGCAGCAACTCTACCGCTGTGCCACCGTGCATTTGGAGCATTGAGAGCAGCTTTGGGCCCCGTGTCCGAGGAAGGATGTGCTGGCATTGGAGAGGGTCCAGAGGAGGTTTACGAGAACGATCCCAGGAATGATTGGGTTAACATATGATGAGCGTTTGACGGCACTGGGCCTGTACTCGCTGGAGTTTAGAAGGATGTGGGGGGGACCTCATTGAAACGTACCGAACAATGAAAGGCCTGGATGGAGTGGATGTGGAGAGGATGTTTCCACTAGTGGGAGAGTCTAGGACCGGAGGCCACAGCCTCAGAATAAAAGGACGTTCCCTTAGAAAGGAGATGAGGAGGGAATGTCTTTAATCAGAGGGTGGTGAATCTGTGGAATTCATTGCCACAGACGCTTGTGGAGGTCAAGTCAATGGATATTTTTAAGGTGGAGATTGAGTGATTTTTGCTTAGTTCAAGTGTCAGGGGTTACGGGGAGAAGGCAGGAGAATGGGGTTGTGAGGGAAAGATAGATCAGTCATGATTGACTGGCAGACTAGACTTGATGGGCCGAATGGCCTAATTCTGCTCCTGGCCCATATTAACTTATGAACTTATTATACATTTGTGCACACTTTAAATGTAGAAGCCAGTCAAGACATAGCACGTAGAACAGTGCAGCACAGGAACAGGCCTTTCGGCCCACAATGTCCGTGTCGGACATGATGCCAAGACCAACACTTATCTGCCTGCACATATTCCACATTCCTCCATTCCCTGCATTTTTTTATTGTTCTCGGAACAGAATTAGGCCATTGGGCCCATCACGTCTATTCTGCCGTCCAATCATGGCAGGTCTATCTTTCCCTCTCGACAATGTTTTACCGATGACCATAAGCCTACAAACCTGTGCGTCTTTGGAGTGCGGGAGGCAAACCGGAGCACCCGGAGAAAGCCCACGCAGGTCACGGGGAGAACGCACAAACTCCGTGCAGACAGCACCCGTAGTCAGGATCGAACCCGGGTCTCCGGGGCTTTAAGGCAGCAACTCTACCGCTGCGCCACCGTGCCGTGTGGGTTTTCTTTGGTTGGCTCCCTCATCCCAAAGATGAGATTAATGTGCCATTGTAAAATGCTTATCGTGTGTCAGTGAAGCGTAGAAACTGCAGAGTGTTGGAGAGATCACAAAACGTGGGTTTAGATTGGGATTAGTATAAATGTCCGATTCGTGGTGGGCCTAAGGGCCAATATCAAAGACCAGTCTCACCCTCTTCTCCCCTCTCCCATCAGGCAAGAGGTACAGAAGTGTGAAAACGCACACCTCCAGATTCAGGGACAGCTTCTACCGAGCTGTTATCAGGCAACTCAACTAGAGGGCAATCCTGACCTTCCATCTACCTCTATGTAGACTATCAGACTATCTTTAATCTGATTACCCTGGACTTTATCTTGCACTAAATGTCATTCCCTTTATCCTGTATCTGTACACTGGGGACGGTTTGTTCGTAATCATATATAGTCTTGCTGCTGACTGAAAGGCATGCAACAAAAAAGCTTTTCACTGTACCTCGGTACCTGTGACAGTAATAAACTAAAGTCAACTAAAGTGTGTGTTTAGAAAGAAGATAGAAACAAGGATCTGCAGATGTTGATTTATCCCAAAGATAGGCACAAAATGTTGGGGTAACTCGACGTGTAAAGCAGCATCTATAGAGAAAAAGGATGGGGGGCGTTTCAGGTCAGGACCCTTCTTCAGACTGAAAGGGCCCAACTCGAAAAGTCCCCCATCCCTTTGGTTGAGTTACTCCAGCACTTTGTGTCTAAACTGCGACCTTACTGTATATCATATAGAAACGTATAAAATTATAAAAGGACTGGACAAGCTAGATGCAGGAAACATGTTCCCAATGTTGGGGGAGTCCAGGACCAGGGGCCACAGTCTAAGAATAAAGGGGAGGCCATTTAAAACTGAGATGAGAAAAAAACTTTTTCACCCAGAGAGATGTGAATTTGTGGAATTCTCTGCCACAGAAGGCAGTGGAGGCCAATTCACTGGATGAATTTAAAAGAGAGTTAGATAGAGCTCTAGGGGATAGTGGAATCAAGGGATAGGGGGAGAAGGCAGGCACGGGTGACTGATTGTGGATGATCAGCCATGATCACAATGAAGGGCGGTGCTGGCTCGAAGGGCCAAATGGCCTACTCCTGCACCTGTTTTCTATGTTTCTATCTCTATCTGCTTCTAATGATGCTTGTGATGGACTACTCTTAATTACAGACCTCATTTAGGGGCTTTAATTTTGCTGTGGAATTATTTTTACGTTTGAATGCAAACAATGCCAGATGCTCCTAAGTAGCTGTCTGGAGCTGCACTGGTGTGGTGAAATGATCCATTCTTTCCCTAGTAAGTGTTCTCAGCTGCGGACAGATTGCAAATGCAACCCACTGTACGGACCGGTTTTAGCTTTGATCTGCTCCATTGGAAAAGGGCAAGTGAAAAAGTTAAAGTGGCCATGGCATTGATTTAGTGATCGTACAATTTTCAAACTATTTCTTTTCCAATTTAAACATTTTCAGCAAGACTTTTATTTTTTTTAAATCAGATAACAAAACGTCTTTAAGTTAAAGTCTTCGTTTCATTTGCAATTAATTGGCACGACGAAATTAAAACAAATCAATTTCTTGATGTTCATAAGTTCACAGGTTCTAGAAGCAGAATTCGGCCCATCAGCTCTACTCCGCCATTCAATCATGGCTGATCTATCTTTCCCTCTCAAACCCATTCTCCTGCCTTCTCCCCATAACCCCTGACACCCGTATTAATCAAGAATCTGCCAATCTCTGCCTTAAAAATTATCCATTGACTTGGCCTCCACAGGCGTCTGTGGCAATGAATTCCACTGATTCACCATTCTCTGACTAAAAAAATTCCTCCTCATCTCTTTCTAAAGGTGCATCCTTTTATTCTGAGACTATGGCCTCTGGTCCTAGACTCCCCCACTAGTTGAAACATCCTCTCCACATCCACTCTATCCAGGTTCTTCAAAGGAAATTTATAACATAAAACCTGACAGAAAAAAATTATTTAATGTGAAATTAATTTTCAAACAGAAGGACTCAGGGCTTCTTTGATGGTTCAATGAACACAACCATCAAGTATTAGACCCACACAGCTCAGGAAGGGTACACCGCTAAAGTCTTAGAACTCTATTATGAGAGGGGGATCTTATAGAGGTGTATAAAATCATGAGAGGAATAGATCAGGTGGATGCACAGAGTCTCTTGCCCAGAGGAGGTGAATCGAGGACCAGAGGACATAGGTTTAAGGCGAAAGGGAAAAGATTGAACAGGAATCTGAGGGGTAACTTTTTCACACAAAGGTTGGTGGGTGTATTGAACGTGCTGCCAGAGGAGGTAGTTGAGGCAGGGACTATCCCAACATATAAGAAACAGTTAGACAGGTACATGGATAGGAAAGGTTTGGAGGGAAATGGACCAAACGCGGGCAGGTGGGACTAGTGTAGCTGGAACATGTTGGCTGGTGTGGGTAAGTTGGGCCAAAGGGCCTGCTTCCACACTGTATCACTCCATGACAGTGCACAGAAAGAATATGAGATTCCCTGGTGATTATTAGTGGAATTTTGTGCTTGTGATCCCCACAAATAAATCGCTGCCGGAAGTGAGTCTGAGTGGAGTGTGGATGAGAGTCGTGTTGCACTCCATTACAATGCCTCCTATAGTTGAACCAACTGTTGCTCAGGCTTACACACGAATAACAGGTTCTGAGGATGAGGACTGAACCTTGACTTGTTTAGATCAATGATCACAAACATTGTTGAGCTTCATCCCTCGTGCCCAAATCATCCCGCTGGAAGGACAGTGCACACTTTGAGTCCTTGTTACTGCTCTAATCCTTCGTCGAGGCCGGATGTGAGGAGTTCATGAACTTCTTTATGTTCAAGGACAAGGCCAACAGTTGAGGTACTGGTGGTGCAAAATCCTCATCGTCACCAGCCTTCTCTTGGTTACTTCCACTGATCACCTGTGGGTGGCTATTGATCACCGTTCACACTAGTTCTACATTATCCTACTCTCTCATCCAGTCAGTGTAGATGGGGCACCTTGGTCGGCACGGGCAAGTTGCGCTGAAGGGCCTGTTCCTGTGCTGTACGACTCTGTGACTCTATAGTATAAGAAAATAACTGCAGATGCTGGTACAAATCGAAGGTATTTATTCACAAAATGCTGGAGTAACTCAGCAGGTCAGGCAGCATCTCAGGAGAGAAGGAATGGGTGACGTTTCGGGTCGAGACCCTTCTTCAGACTAATGTCAGGGGGGCGTGACAAAGGAAGGATATAGGTGGAGACAGGAAGATAGAGGGAGATCTGGGAAGGAGGAGGGGACGGGAGGGACAGAAGAACTATCTAAAGTTGGAGAAGTCGATGTTCATACCACTGGGCTGCAAACTGCCCAGGCGAAATATGAGGTGCTGTTCCTCCAATTTCCGGTGGGCCTCACTATGGCACTGGAGGAGGCCCATGACAGAAAGGTCAGACTGGGAATGGGAGGGGGAGTTCTAATTGGCTTGATTGATTCATTGAAAGATACAGCATGGAAACAGGCCCTGCTGTCCACCAAGTCCATGCTGACCATTGATCACCCGCTCACACTAGCTCTATGTTATCCTACTTTCTCATCCAGCCAGTGTGGATGGGGCACCTTGGCCGGCATGGGCAGGTTGGGCCGAAGGGCCTGTTTCTCTGCTGTATGACTCTGTGACTGTCTGTAGCTAAGTTGTTCTGCCTTGCAAACAGAAATGCCATCTCTTTCGATAAATATTGTCCCTGAATACACTTGTGAAGACATTATCATTTTGCTCGACAAACGTTATATGTTACTGTTGCTAACAGCTTTTTTAACCCCGAAATAAAAAAGAGCAGTGAAGAAAAAAAAAAGTCGTTTTTGCAAAAGTCTACCAAAGAACATTTTCATATGGAAAGCATTAACACTAATTGTTCAATACATCCTCATAATCTCAATGAAACGACCCATATCTCCACCATTCACAGTGCATGCATATCAATTAAATTACTTCTAAAGGTTGAGTCAAATTTAGCTGTCAAACTTTGCTAAACATAAGAGTTTATTTTTAAACCAAATCGTAAAAGAGAAAGATTACACACATTTTAACAGCCTTGAGGAGAAAAAAATGGGACTTATTCAAATGCCTAAAGATATAAAAATGTTACAGTGCCTTAAAGACAAGCACTTGAAAAAAATATATATAACTTTTATTTTTCACGATCCTGCTGACATTTTGGCAAACGTTCTTTTTTGGAGGGATTATTTATCAATTTAAATATTATAAAGACTATTTCCACCTCAGTTTAAGTATGGTACGCTAACTTTAAAGACTATTGTTATTTACGTGGAAATAAGGGGTGACAGTGGTAAAAATGCTGCCTCACAGCACCCAGGTTAATTCCTGTGTAAAACGTGAGATTTTCACGTGGAGTTTTCACGTTCTCCCTGTGACCACGTGGGTTTCATCCGGGTGCTCCGGTTTCCTCCCAAGTCCGAAAGACGCGCGGGTTTGTAGGTTAATTGGCGTCTGTAAATTGTCCCTCGTGTGCAGGGAGTGGGTACGACCGTGGGATAACATAGAACAAGGCTTGGGTAGAGTGGATGTAGAGAGGATGTTCCCACTGGTGGGAGAGTGTAGGATTAGAGGTCACAGCCTCAGAATTAAAGGACGTTCTTTTAAGAAGGATATGAGGTGGGATTTCTTTAGCCAGAGGGTGGCGAATCTGTGAAATTCTTTGCCACAGATGGCTGTGGAGGCCACGTCAGTGGATATTTTTAAGCCAGAGATAGGTAGATTCTTGATCAGTACGGGTGTCAGAGGTTATGGGGAGAAGGCAGGAGAATGGGGTTAGGAGGTAGAGATCGATCAGCCATGATTGAATGGTGGAGTAGGTTTGATGGGCCGAATGGCCTAATTCTGCTCCTATCACTTATGATCTTATGATCTAAGTGTGAACGGTGGTCGGTATGGACGATGCGCTGAAGGGCCTGTTTCCAGGCTGGATCTTTCAATTCAATTCAATGGAATTGTCTTTCTGTCGAGAGTTCTTAAGTTGTGGATTATCTTTCCATCAACATTTTGGAAAGGGAAATGGATACATGTTGCACAGATATAATGGTATGAAGGGATGCAAAAATATAGATTGTTCTTCCAGAAAGTCAGTTCAGACATTATGGGCCAAATAACCTCCAGTTCTATTTTGTAATTCAAGCCGGCAAGAAAAGGTCACAGGATGAAAACTTCATCAAATAAAGTCAGGTTTAGTTATTCCAAGAAAGACTAAAATGTGGAACATATTATCTTATGAGCTAGTTGAGGCAAAAATCAGGGATGAATTTAAGTTAGACTCTGCTAAATAAATGGGAAAAATGAAATAGAATCTCTGCTGAGAAGTTCATTCTAGGGCAGTGCTATTAAATGCACAATAATGTAATAATAATAATATATTCCTTTATTCGTCCCACACCGGGGAAATGTTACAGCAGCAAAGTGGATAGCAAGAGAGCAAGAGATCATTCATTATAAATAAAAGATACATAAATTGTCATCAGTTTTCTGCGTGTTCTTAGCTGTTATTGTTGACTCGACCGCTGGGAGCAGTGCTGGTTGTGCAGTCTCACAGCAGCGGGAAGGAAGGACCTCCTATATCTCTCCTTCACGCACTTGGGGTGAAGGAGTCTGTCACTGAAGGAGCTACTTAGTGCAGTGACAGTGTCCTACAGGGGGTGGGAGTCGTTGTCCAGCAGCGATGTTATCTTTGCCATCATCCTCCTCTCTCCCACCGCCTGCACTGAGTCGAGGGGGCAACCCAGGACAGAGCTGGCCTTCCTGACCAGCTTGTCGAGTCTCTTCCCCTCCGCTGCTGAGATGCTGCTGCTCCAGCAGACCACTGGCACAGCGGTAGAGCTACTGCCTTACAGCACCAGAGACCCGGGTTCAATCCTGACTCCAGGTGCTCTCTGTATGGAGTTTGTACGTTCTTCCCCTGGTAGCGTAGGTTTTCTCCGGGTGTTCCGGTTTCCTTCCACACTCCAAAGACAGTTTGTAGGTTAATTGGCTTCGGTAAAAATTGTCCCTAGTGTGTAGGATAGTACTAGTTGATCGTTGGTCGGTGTGGACTCGGTGGGCCGAAGGGCCTGTTTCCCCGCTGTATAAAGTCTAAAGTCTAATATTATCAGGTTGAGATAAAGTAAGTGGTAGGAAATTCCTACAAAGTAGTAATACCTTACGGACCTGATTATGTGCTGTAAGTACTCTCTACTTATAAGTTACTAAATGTGACGGAATCCTAATTTTTTTTTCAATTATTTGTATTTGATTTTACTGTTTGAAGCAGTTTTCTTTTTAGTTTAGTTTAGTTCAGAGATACTTCATGGAAACAGGCCCTTCGGCCCACCAAGTCTGTACCGACCAGCGATCCACGCACATTAACACTGTCCGACACACACTAGGGACAGTTTTTCCATTTACACCAAGCCAATAAACCTACAAACCTGTCTTCCTGTCTCCACCTATATCCTTCCTTTGTCCCGCCCCCCTGACAACAGTCTGAAGAAGGGTCTCGACCCGAAACGTCACCCATTCTTTCTCTCCCGAGATGCTGCCTGACCTGCTGAGTTACTCCAGCATTTTGTGAATAAATACCTTCGATTTGTACCAGCATCTGCAGTTATTTTCTTATTTAACCTACAAACCTGTACGTCTTTGGAGTGTGGGAGAAAACTGAAGATCTTGGAGAAAACCCACACAGGTCACGGGGGGAACGTACAAACTCCAAACAGATAAGCGCCCATAATCAGAACCGAACCCGTGGCCCCGGCGCTGTGAGGCAGCAACTCTACCGCTGTGCCACCGTGCCTTCTCCTTCGGGGCATTCTGAGATGTTAATATCTACAAATTATAGATGAAAATTGTAAGTCTGTTCCATAACACACAGCTGCATAATCCCAAAATACTTCCACAACAATTCCTCAGTGTCTTCAAAGAATTACTTTTGTGAGGATCTTATGGAATTGATGAAAACTGAATTAACCCAATTAGATTAATACCATACAGAAGAGATTCGGGAGGTGATTATTTGAGTTTCAGAGTTCAATTTAAGTATTAGCAGACTTTAGACTACTCATAGCTTACAGCTGGGTTTAACAGTTAATGTAAAAACCAATTAACTCTCAGTTTTCATCCAGCAATTGAAGAGGTGTTGGGTAGAGGCAACTTTTTTTATTTTCTTTCAAGACTGTCTTTAGTATTGTTCAATCTTTTCGATACTTAAAAATTTTAAAAAACGAACTTATTTGATGTTAGCCGACAATTTATTTTGTATTTGAATGAAATTCAAATGATTTTTTTCAGATTGGTATGAAAATGTACTTTACAATCTAAAATGATCAGATTAAAATATATAGATCAGGCGGCACGGTGGTGCAGCGGTAGAGTTGCTGCCTCACGGTGCCAGAGGCCCGGGTTCGATCCTGACCACGGGTGCTGTCTGTATGGAGTTTGTACGTTCTCCCCGTGACCTGCGTGGGTTTTCTCCGAGATCTTCGGTTTCCTCCCACACTCCAAAGACGTACAGGTATGTAGGTTAATTGACTGGGTAAATGTAAAAATTGTCCCTAGTGTGTGTTGGATAGTGTTAATGTGCGGGGATCGCTGGGCGGCGCGGACTTGGTGGGCCGAAAAGGCCTGTTTCCGCGCTGTATCTGAAATAAATTAAAAAAATTAAAAATAGAAAATAAGTGCAGGAGGAGGCCATTCGGCCCTTCGAGCCAGCGCCGCCATTCATTGTGATCATGGCTTATCATCCACAATCAATAACCTGTGCCTGCCTTCTCCCCATATCCCTTGATTCCGCTAGCCCCTAGAGCTCTATCTAACTCTCTTTTAAATTCATCCAGTGAATTGGCCTCCACTGCCTTCTGTGGCAGAGAATTCCTCAAATTCACAACTCTCTGGGTGAAAAATGTTTTTTCTCACCAGTTTTAAATGGCCTCCCCTTTATTCTTGTGGCCCCTGGTTTTGGACTCCCCCAATATTACATAGAAACATAGAAATGGGCCCCTAGAGCTCTCGTTTAAATTCATAATTTACAATTCAAATTTACAAGTAGGTATGAAAATGTACTTTAAAATCTAAAATGATCAGATTAAAAAATCTAGAATGTTAAAGTATGGGATTTATTAGGATTCCCTTTTGACAGTTCTCATGGTTCTTGAGAGTAGGGGTTTAAATTAACCCTCTCTGCTCCTGTCCTGTGTTGTGTTTGGCAGGGCAGGATGGACATTCATTCATTCATTCTTGACTTTCATGTATTTAGAGTCATGGAGTCATACAGCATGGACACAGCCCCTTCGGCCCGACTCATCCATGCCGGCCAAGGTGCTACATCAGAGCTCCAGAGACCCATGGTTCGTTCCTGACCACGGGTGCTGTCGGCACAGAGTTTGTACGTTCTCTTTGTGACCGCGTAGGTTTTCTTCGGGTGCTCCGGTTTCCTCCCATGTTCCAGAGACGTGCAGTTTTCAGGTTCAAAAGTAATAAAAAATAACTGCAGATGCTGGCTCATACCAAAGGTAGACACAAAACGCTGGTGACATTTTGGGTCGGAAATTCTGAAGGGTGGTTCCAATCTGAAGAATGGTCCCGACCCAAAACATCACCTATCCATTTACTCCAAAGAAATCTCCTGACCCGCTGAGTTACTCCAGCATTTTGTGTCTACCTCAGGTTTGTAGGTTTGTCAAAATTCCTGCCCATCTCCTTTCCAAAGGTACGTCCGTTTATTCTGAGGCTACAGCCTCTAGTCCTGGACTCTCCCGCTAGTGGAAACATCCTCTCCACGCCCACTCTATCCAGGCCTTTCACTATTCGGTAAGTTTCAATGAGGTCCCCCCCACCATCCTTCTAAACTCTTCCAAACGTCTTTGGAGCGTGGGAGGGGACCGTAGCACCCGGGGAAAGCCCACGCAGGTCACGGGGAGAACGTACAAACTCCAAACAATCAGCGCCCATGGTCAGGATTGAACGCGGGTCCCTGGCGCCGCAAGGCAGCAACTCTACCACCGCGCCCCCCTTAGCATAATAACCACAGTGCAAACGCTGATTAATCTCCAGTACCGATGCATAATCCTCAATTCCAATTATCCCCTTCAGTCCTCCGCTGAGCAAACCTATCAGCAAAATTCCACAGGGATTTTGGCGTCTAAAGAAGGTAGATTTAAAAAGGGAGAGGTCAGTGAGACCCCAAATGCCCTCGGTGCCTTAGGCTGATATCGCCAATGGAAACAATAGATCTGACTAGTAAGCACAATTCTCCCATCTACAAGCACACAAGCACTCTCATAAGCACACTGAGTAGCCCCCCTGAGTAGCCAACCCCTTTCAGGCACTATTTATTTACGAAACATTATTGTTTGAAGACCAGGCTAAAGCATGGGATTTATCCGAAAGGCAATCAGGAAAGGATGATGAAGTAATCTGCTTTTAATAAGCTCCAGAGAACCGAGGGCACCTGGAAAGTTTGTGTATTTAACTATTTCGGTCGCCCTCCGACCACACTGGAAAGTAATGAACTTTTCACATCAGGTCACTAATACCTTAACAACATGGTCATTTTCAGATTAGTCATTTCGAATCATGCCGACAGCTGCCGACTCCTAAATATGCAAGGATAACTTGCTTTACATTGATATGATACTTAATTCGTTCCAGTTATTCATCGCTACTACTCAGGTGATCTTAACGATGATGACAAAGAAGGGCGCTAAGTGCTGGCGTAGCACAGCAGGTCAGGCAGCACCTCTGGAGAACATGGATAGGTGGCATTTTATTGTCAGACTGAAGAAGGGTTCCAAACTGAAATGTCATAGAGTCATAGAGTGATACAGTGTGGAAACAGGCCCTTCGGCCCAACTTGCCCACACCGGCCGACATGTCCCAGCTGCACTAGTCCCACCTGCCTGCGTTTGGCCCATATCCCTCCGAGCCTGTCCCATCCATGTGCCAAACCTGTCCTATCCATGTAACCATCCATCTATTCATGTTCTCCAGAGATGCTGCCTAACCCGCCGAGCTACTCCAGCACTTTGTGCCTTTCTTTGTAAATCAACATCTGCAGTTCCTCGTTTCTACAATTATGTCAGAGATATACTCAATGTGCTGGAGTAACTCAGTGCTCAGGGCCCTGATAATATCAAAGAGAGCATTAGAGACACAGCATGAAAACAGGCCCCTCAGTCACTGGTGTGACAGACACAGGTTTAGTTTAGTTTAGTTTAGAGATACAGCACGGAAACAGGTCCTCTCTAAACTGTATCTCTAAACTAAACTAAACAGAACTGAACTGACCCACCAAGTCCACTCCGACCAGCGATCCCCGCACATTAACACTATCCTACACACACTAGGGCCAATTTACATTCATACCAAGCCAATTAATCTACAAACCTGTACGGCTTTGGAGTGTGGGAGGAAACCAAAGATCTCGGAAACCAAAGAAACAAAAAACCCCACGTGGTCACGGGGAGAATGTACAAACTCTGTACAGACAGCACCCGTAGTCGGGATTGAACCCGAATCTCTGGTGCTGTAAGACAGCGACTCTACCGAACTCAATGCCGAACCTTCAGAATTTTCAGTCAGTGGGTAATGGATGGTCAGAGTTTTGCTGTACTACAGTTCAGGTGGCACAGTGGCGCAGTTGGTGGGGCTGCTGCCTCACAGTGCCAGGGTCCCCGGTTCGATCCTGAGCTCAGGCGCTGTCGGTGTGGAGTTTGCACGTTCTCCCCATGACCGCATGCATGGGTTTTGTCCGGGTGGCTCTGGTTTCCTCTCACACCCCAAAGATGTGCGGGTTTGTGGGTGAATTCCCGGAATGGCGGGACTGTCATATGTTGAAAGACTGGAGCGAATAGGCTTGTATACACTGGAATTTAGAAGGATGAGAGGGGTTCTTATCGAAACGTATAAGATTATTAAGGGGTTGGACACATTAGAGGCAGGAAACATGTTCCCAATGTTGGGGGAGTCCAGAACCAGGGGCCACAGTTTAAGAATAAGGGGTAGGCCATTTAGAAATGAGATGAGAAAAAACTTTTTCAGTCAGAGAGTTGTGAATCTGTGGAATTCTCTGCCTCAGAGGGCAGTGGAGGCCAATTCTCTGAATACATTTAAGAGAGAGCTAGATAGAGCTCTTAAGGATAGCGGAGTCAGGGGGTATGGGGAGAAAGCAGGAACGGGGTACTGATTGAGAATGATCAGCCATGATCACATTGAATGGCGGTGCTGGCTCGAAGGGCCGAATGGCCTACTCCTGCACCTATTGTCTATTGTCTATTGTCTGTTGCCTATTGTCTATTGTCTATTGAATCGGCCCTCTGTAAATTGCCACTAGAGTGTAGGGGGTGGATGCGAAAGTGGGATAACATAGAACTAGCGTGAATGGGTGATCGATGGTCAGCGTGGACTCACTGGACTGAGGGGCCTGTTTTCATGCTGTATCTCTAAACTAAACTAAACTGAACTAAACTGAACTGAACTGAACTGAGCTAAATCCCAGTGTAACCACTGTCTTCATGTTTACTCCTTCTCAGTGAACGTTTCACTGAGTCAGAATCCTCTGGGGCTTTGTACCTTTGTGCTCAGAACGATTTTCAAAACAATAAAAGCCAAGTTTTTCAATTTGCCTATATTTGGAATCATTTCCCATCCAAAATAGCTACTTAATGAAAAAGGATTGTCTTTGAAGGCAGTAAGTTTCAATAAAAACAGAAATCGTTGGGAATGTTGGCTTGGGCTGATCTATTAAGCATGCAGAGAGTTAGCTTTTATCTCATCGTGATAATATTTGATCTTCATTATTCATACATTGTTATCAGTGTTAACTTTTGTAAAGTGAAATGTAATTCACTTTTGCGAAACATAAAATATTTAAAAATAAATTATACATAAAGAAGTTGTCCTTTAGTCAAACGCACCCAGACTTTTAAATCATTGCTTGCCTCAGATCAGATCTAAGAGTAAATTTCTTCTGTGTTACTCCTGTTGGAAGGAAAATCCTCCACATTTCCACATCGAGCTTTGTAGACAACAGTGTAGTTCATTAAAGGGCCTGTCCCAGTTTCGCGATTTTTAAGGCGACTGCCGGCGACTGTCAAAGTCGTAGCAGATCGCCGAAATTTTCTTTTACCCTACGACAATGACCACGACAATGACCACGACAATGACCACGACAATGCCCACGACAATGACCACGGCAATGACCACGACAATGACCACGACAATGCCCACGACAATGACCACGATAATGCCCACGACAATGACCACGACAATGCCGAGTCAGGTCAATACAAGTTACTTTTTTCGTGACTAGCACCTGGCTAAGAGATTACACCGTCTTCGGAAACATCGCAAAATTCCCACGCTCACCTGACGGCCAAACTGTCGCCTCCAATCTACCTGTCAAATGTCCTGACGGTAAATAAATTGGTTAAACAAAACTATCTTCTGGTATCTTCAAATGCCTTTTCTTAATTTAATATTACGTGCTTCTAAATGCATCTGCGACAACCTAGCAAACCTGGGGACAGCATGCGACAGCGCCCGCAATAAGCTACGATACCTGGCGACAAGCCAGCTGTCGCCGAGAAATTTCTAGCAGGTAAATTTTTCCGCGACCCGCCGAGATCCGCTGCGATTCATTGAAGACTCCTCACGATCATGCCCGCAACACACCCCGTCGAATGTTCGGCGACAGCCTAGTCACCGGCAGTCGCTTTAAAATCACCTAAGTGGGACAGGCCCTTAAGGGTGCAGTTACAGTTTAGTTTATTGTCACGTGGACCGAGGTACAGTGAAAAACTTTTGTCGTGTGCTAACCAGTCAGCGGAAAGACTATACATGATTACAATCGAGCCATTCACAGTGTACAGATACACGATAAGGGAATAACGTTTAGTGCAAGATAAAGCCAGCAACGTCCGATCAAAGATAGTCCGATGGTCAACAATGAGGTAGATAGTAGTTCAGGACTGCTCTCTGGTTGTGGTAGGATGGTTCAGTAGCCTGATAACAGCTGGGAAGAAACTGTCCCTGAATCTGGAGGTGTGTGTCTTCACCCTTCTGTACGTTAAAAAGCTTAAGGTCACGCAACCAAAGGCATTAATGGTTTAGAGATTATGGAGTTTAATCCATAAGTGTGAGGTGTTGCACCTTGTAAGGGGAAAGTATTCTTTAGATTTCAGACTTTAGAGAAACAGGCACTTTGGCCCACCGAGTCTGCGCTGACCTGCGATCACCCTGCACACTAACACTATCCTACGCATGAGGGACAATTTACCAAAGCCAATTAACCTACAAACCTGTACGTCTTTGGAGTATGGGTGGAAACCGGAGCACCCAGAGAAAAACCCACGCAGGTCACGGGGAGAACGTACAAACTCCGTACAGACAGCACCCGTAGTCAGGATCGAACCGGGCATGTATTTTTACACAACAAATGCTGGGTGCTTGGAATGTACAGCTAGGTTTGGTAGTGGAGACAGATATGATTTAGATTTACATTTAGAGATACAGTGCGGAAACAGGCCCTTCGGCCCACCGGGTCCACGCCGACCAGCGATCCCCGCACATCAACACTATCCTACACACACTAGGGACAATTTTTTTACATTTTGCCCAGCCAATTAACCTACATACCTGTAAGTCTTTGGAGTGTGGGAGGAAACCGAAGATCTTGGAGAAAACCCACGCAGGTCACGGGGAGAACGTACAAACTCCGTACAGGCAGCACCCATAGTCAGGATCGAACCGGGCAAGTATTTTTACACAACGAACGCTGGGATGCTTGGAATGTACTGCTAGGTGTGGGAGTGGACACAGATATGATAGTGGCTTTTAAGATAGGGCGCATGGATCCGCGGGGAATGGGGGGATCTGGATCACGTGCGGGCAGAAGAGATAACTTAATTTGGCATCACAGTGATTGTGGGCTGAAGGGCCTGTTCCTGTTTGGTGGAATGTTGGACAAAGGCCAGGGATGAAAAGACAGAAGGTGTGAGACAAAAGGATTGAAGAGCTGTGAGTTGTGAAGCCAGAGGAAGGAATGGAGGTGGAAGGGGAAAAATAGATGCAAAGTCCAGTTGGGGCACAGGGGAGGGGAGGGAGGGGGGGGGAGGGTCGAAGTCGGGGGGGGGGGAGGGAGTGGGGGGGGTCGAGGTCGGGGGGGGGGGAGGAGGGAGTATACTGTTCTGAATTCTATATGGTTGCTTCCTGACAGTTTTCTCTGTTTGGAACAAAAGGGAGACACAAAATACTGGAGTAACTCAACGGGACAGGCGGCATCTGTGCAGAGAAGGAACGGGGTCGAGACCCTTCTCCAGACTGTGGGTGGTTTACACTGTAGAGAACCATCTCCAAATAAGAATACATATATCATGTATATATTATAGTTATAAATGATGTTTGTTTTGAACAATACATCCTGGCGATTGTGCATGCAGCGGGATAATGGATATAATAACACTTAATGTGAGGAAATGAGCAGAGTATGTTCCGACGCTTTGGGATTACAATGTTCTTTTCATGTTTGGCCGCTTGACCTCCACAACTCCCTCTGACCGGCACTTTGTCCTTCCGTTATCTGATGAACGAACGGTGTGATCCTCTGCATCGCTGCCTGCAGTGCTTCACGAGGAAGGGAGTGGGTCGTCCTTCATCGTCTTCGGCCCAGGATTAACATCGACTTAAAGGTAGACACAAAATGCTGGAGTAACTCAGCTGGGAGCATCTCTGGAGAGAAGGAATGGGTGACATCGCGCCTCGGGACCCTTCTTCAGACTGTCTTCAGACGACTTATCTTTGTTTAAACCAGCATCTGCAGTTCCTTCCTACATGTTAACATCACCTTGTTGCAGATAAGACGGGAAAGGGGCTGGATAGAGCGGATGTGGAGAGGATGTTTCCACTGGTGGGGGAGTCTAGGACCAGAGGTCATAGCCTCAGAATTAAAGGACGTTCCTTTGAGAAGGAGATGAGGAGAAATTTATTTTGTCCGAGGGTGTTGAATCTGTGGAATTCATTGCAACAGAAGGCTGTGGAGGCCAAGTCAGTGGATGTTTGTAAGGCGAAGATCGATAGATTCTTGACTAGTACGGGTGTCAGAGGTTATGGGGAGAAGGCAGGAGAATGGGGTTAAGAAGGAAAGATATATCAGCCATGATTGAATGGCAAAGTAGACTTGATGGGCCGAATGGCCTAATTCTGCTCCTGGAATTTATGAACTGATTCTATCTGAAATGCTGTCCTGCCTTTATTGATCAAATAGACACCGAGCCCCTCAAGTTGGAGTCAATCTTTAAATTTCTCCACAGATTCATCAAGGACACTGTTTTGATGATACTGCAATCCCCCCCACCCCCAGTAGTTGAGTTGAGTTGAGTTGAGTTGAGTTGAGTTGAGTTGAGTTGAGTTGAGTTGAGTTGAGTTGAGTTGAGTTGAGTTGAGTTGAGTTGAGGTTAGTTTAGAGATACAGCGCGGAAACAGGCCATTCGGCTCACCGAGTCCACAACGACCAGCGATCCCCGCACACTAACACTACCCGACACACTCTAGGGCCAATGTTACATGTATTCCAAGCCAATTAACCTACACACCTGTACGTCTTTGGAGTGTGGGAGGGAGCTGAAGATCTCGGAGAAAACCCACGCGGGTCACCGGGAGAACGTACAAACTCCGTACAGCCAAGCACCCGTAATGGGGATCGAACCCGGGTCTCTGGTGCTGTAAGGCACCAACTCTACCACTGCGCCTAATAAACCTAATGTAATAAATATCACCTCTGACCAGGAATGAACAGGATCAACTCAAACCCTTGACACCACTCCCCTGATCAAATAACACAATCATTTTCATTCTGACACTCGTTCAAATAGAGCATTGGTATTGATTTTGCACTTATGGTCTGATCTAGTTCCTATTATACCGTCATACAGGGTGGAAACAGGCCCTTCGGCCCATCGCACCAACACTGACCAACATGTCCCATCGACACTAGTCCCAACTGCTTGCATTTGGCTCATATCCTTTTAAACCTATCCTATCCATGTACCTGTCTAATTGTTTCTTAAACATTGTGTTAGTGCCTGCCTCAACTACCTCTACCGGCAGCTCGTTCCACACACCCACCACCATTGTGTGGAAAAATTACCCCTTAGGTGTCTATTAAATCTTTCCCCCCTCACCTTAAACCTATGTCCTCTGGTTCTTGATTCCCCTATTCTGGGTAAAAGACTGTGCACATTTACCCTATCCATTCCTCTCATGATATTATACGCCTCTATAAGATCACCTCTCACCCTCCTGCGCTCCAGTGAATAGAGTCCCAGCCTTTCTCAACCTCAACCAATAGCTCAGGCCCTCGAGTCCTGGCAATATTCTTGTAAAACCTTCTCTGCACCCTTCCCAGCTTAACATACATGGTACAAACTAATCCAAACCAGCATCGATACCAGGATTTGGAGCCAACAAGTTAGGTATGTAGTGAGATGGAATGTGCAGGAAGAATAATGTTATTAACATAACAGTGGGATTTGCTCCAAATCCAGTTTATTTTACCAGGATTTACCAAGTGGTAGAGTCAGTGTAAGAAAATAACCATAGATGCTGGTACAAATCGAAGGTATTTATTTCACAAAATGCTGGAGTAACTCAGCAGGTCAGGCAGCATCTCAGGAGAGAAGGAATGGGTGACGTTTCGGGTCGACACCCTTCTTCAGACTGGAGTGGTAGAGTTGCTGCCTTACAGTGCTTAATAGTCCCAGAGACCCGGGCTCGATCCCGACCATGGGTACTTGTCTGTACGGCGTTTGTACGTTCTCCCCGTGACCCACGTGGGGTTTCTCCGAGACCTTGAGACTTCCTCCCACACTCCAAAGGTTTGTAGGTTAATTGGCTTGGTGTAAATGTAAAAATTGCCCCTAGTGTGTGTAGGATAGTGTTAGCGTGTGGGGATCGCTGGTCGGTGCAGACTCAGTGGGCCGTAGGGCCTGTTTCCGCGCTGTATCTCTGAACTAAACTAAACTAAACAGTGGGATTTGGTCCACATCCAGTTTATTTTTTACCAAGATTCTAACACACCAATGATACAAGCCAGGTGTCTTGAGTTTGTGAATGTCTCACTTTACCAGTAACTCTGGCAAAAGGGAGTGGGGTGGATGTTTTACTTCATATCTGATATATCCATCTTGTTTAGTTCCTGCTTTCCAAATTCTTGACAATTGTAGATGGATTTTTGGAGAGGAATTACATTTTATACTTTTTTATTAGAAACAAAGCATGTGTCTTTTATTGCCAAGTGTTCTACTCCCCATGAGTTGAGCGTGCATATTTCAGTGACTGTGGCATTGTAGGCGAGTTAAAGTTGGAAACTGTTGTTACTTTTGCAGATCTTAAGAGTTAGATTTATTTAAAGTGAACTTGAGGTCGCTGACATATGGCACAAAAGCAGGCCTTTCGAGCAATTATGTTCACAAAGACCATCGAGCACTCGTTTACACCAATCCTACACTCATCCCTATTCAAGATTCAAGAGATTCAAGATAGCTTTATTTGTCAACCAAATTGGACGAAATTCAGTCACCCAATAAAAGCATTAAAATCGGCAGATTACACAATAAAGCATTAAAATAGGCAAATTACACAACCCCCAAAAACACACAAAAAAAAGAAACATCCATCAAAGAAACATCCATCACAATGAGTCTCCTCCAGTCCTCTCCTCACTGTGATGGAAGGCCACAATGTCTATTTTATACTCTGCACATTCCCATCAACTCCCTCCAGAGTCCATCCCTTGCCGACACACCAGAAACTATCCACAGTGGCCAATAAACCTACTAACCCACTCGTATTTGGAGCTTGGGAGGAAACCGGAGCACCCGGAGGAAATCCACAGAGTCAGAGGGAGAACGTGCAAACTTCCCACAGACAGCACCACGGTCGGGATTGAATCCAACTCACTGGAGATGAGAAACCGAAGCTCTAACTGTTGCCCACTGATATCCTCCTTGTCATGCTTAGTTTAGTTTAGAGATACAGAGCAGATACAGGCTCTTCGGCCCGCCCAGTCCGCGCCGGCCAGCGATCCCCGCACATTAACACTATCCTACACACACTAGGAAACATTTTGCATTCATACCAAGCCAATTCATGTACAAAACTGTACATTTTTGGAGTGTGGGAGGAAACCGAATATCTCGGAGAAAACCCACGCGGGTCACGGGGAGAACGTACAAACTCCGTACAGACAGCACCCGTAGTCAGGATGGAACCCGGGTCTCTGGCGCTGTGAGGCAGTAGCTCTACCACTATGCCACCGTGCATGTGTATTTCAACAATAGGCTTTTGGTGGTTTCAATGACGATCCACGGATCCTCAAAGCAGGATCCTTAACCAACGCCTCTACTACCTTAGAAAGCTTAGGAAGTTCGGCATGCCCCCAACATCCTTTAATAACTTCTACAGATATGCCAAGGAAACATTTTATCGGGATGCATCATAGCATGGTTTGGGAACAGCTCCATCCAAGACCTTAAGACATTGGAGAGTTGTGGACGTAGCCCAGACTATCACGCAAACTAACCTCCCTTCCATTGAATCCATCTACGCTGCCTCGGCAAGGCCACCAGCAAATCAAGGGCCAGTCTCACCCCAGTCACTTCTCCCCTCTCCCATCAGGCAAGAGGTACAGAAGTGTGAAAACGCACACCTTCAGATTCAGGGACAGTTTCTTCCCAGCTGTTATCAGGCAACTGAACCATCCTATCACCAACTAGAGTGCGGTTTTGAGCTACCACCTTCACCACCGGAGACCCTCGGACTATCTTTAATAGGACTTTACTGGACTTTACCTTCTACTAAACCTTATCCCCTTTGTCTTGTATCTGTACTCTGTGGACAGCTCAATTGTAATCATGTTTAGTCTTTCCACTGACTGGTTAGCATGCAACAAAAGGTCATGCTAACCAACTGGATCTCGGTACACGTGACAATAAACTAAGCCAAACTAAATTAAACTAGTCTTCACTGCCTGGGCAGTAGTCTAACTGGGTAAATTGCCTACCGTTTACTGTACTTACTAAATGTCATTCCACGAAGTTCAGTGGAATGTCAGACAGGCAGGTTTTTATTAAGGAGGGTTTAGTTTAGTTGAGTTTAGTTTAGCTCAGTGACACAGTGCAGACACAGGCCCACCGAGTCCGCGCCGACATGCGATCCTCGCACACTAACACTATCCTACACACATGAAGGACAACTTGCAATGTTACCAAGCCAATTAACCTCCAAACCTGTACGCCTTTGGAGCGTGGGAGGAAACCGGAGCTCCCGGACAAGAACTTACGCAGGTCATGTAGAGAACGTACAAACTCCACATAGACAGCATCTGTAGTCAGGATCAAACCCGGGTCTCTGGTGATGTAAGGCATCAATTCTACCGCTGCGCCACCGTACCGCCCTAGAGATTTGTTTCGGGATACAGCACGGATACAGGACCTTCGGCCCTGTGAGTCCACACTGACCATCGATCACCTATTCACACTAGTTCTATGTTAACTTATCCCACTTCCTCATCCATTCACTACTCACTAGGGGCAATTCATGGAAGCCAATTATCCCACAAACCCGCACGGCTTAGGGGTGTGGGAGAAAGCCGGAGCACCCGGAGGGAACCCACGTGGTCACAGGGAGAATGTGCAAACTCCATGCAGGCAACAGTCCGAGGTCAGGATCAGACCCGGGTCTCTGGCGTTGTGAGGCAGCAGCTCTACCAGCTGCGCCACTGTGCCACACAGCAGGGGAAAGTGGACAGAGCAAAACTGAGAGGAATTCACACTGGATGAATCTGACTCAAGTGCAAGGTGATTATACAATGAACACATCTGATGTGAGGAATAGTAGGCATACTAAACTCGCAGATAATTCATGCCTGAGATCAGAATGAAGCAATAAAACATCTCACAGCGAGAGAACAGAATGGCACGATGGCGTAGCGGTAGAGTTGCTGCCTCACAGTGCCAGAGACCCAGGTTCGATCCTGACTAGGGCTGCTGTCTGTACAGAGATTGTACATTCTCCCTGTGACCTGCATTGGTTTTCTCCAGGATCTCCGGTTTCCTCCCACATCCCAAAGACGTACAGGTTAATTGGCTTCTGTAAATTGTCCCGTAAGTGTAGAATAAAACTAGTGTACGGGTGATTGATGGCCGGTGAGGACTCAGTGGGCCAAAGAGAATGCTTCCACGCTGCATCTCGAAACTAAACTAAACCAAACTGAGCAGGCATTTCGCGTTACAGTGGTTCCTCTGGTCTCTTTCTTGCTGCATAATCCTCGACTGACCTAGTGTTTGACCCCACTTGGCAGTTTCTCCCATGAGACTGCTCTGAACTTGTGTGGTGAAGTGTGCTTGTTTTCTCTGGCTGCCTGTTGGGCGTGCAAGGCGCCATGTGCGTGACCTTCTCCCTGCCCTGCCTGACGATGCCACCGGGAGCAATACTCCCAAACTTCGGAAGGAATCACGCTTCCTTCACAAACTTTAAAGACTCGTTTGTCGTGCGGCTTGTTTCCAGGCACGAACCTTCACCAGAAGCCAGTCGACAACAAGATGAAAACATTCACTGCACAGCCAGGGCCACAGGTTTACTTCAGTTTAGTATAGTTTAGTTTAATTTAGTTTCATCACTTTAGATTAGTTTAGTTATTTTAGATTAATTTTGTTTAGTTTAGTTTAGTTTAGTTTAGTTTTGTAACTTTAGATTAGTTTCGTTACTTTAGACTTGTTTAGTTACTTTAGATTATTAGTTTAGTTTAGTTTGGTTTGGTTTTGTTTAATTTAATTTAATTTTGTTTAATTTTGTTTCGTAACTTTAGTTACTTTAGATTAGTTTAGTTTAGTTACTTTAGCTTAGTTTAGTTTCATTTAGATTACTTCAGTTACTTTAGTTACTTTAGTTAAGTTTAGTTTAGTTTAGTTTCGTTTAGTTTCGTTTAGTTTAGTGATACAGCATGGAAACAGGCCCTTCGGCCCAGCGAGTCCATGTTGACCATCGACCACCCATTGACACTAGTTCTACGTTATCCCACTTTCACATCCTCGCCCTACACACAAGAGGCATTTTATGGAGGCCAATTAACCTACAGACTTGCACGCCTCTAGGAAATGGAAGCACCGGGAGGAAACCCACGCGGTCGCGGTGAGAATGCATAAACTCACCACAGACAGCACCCGAGGTCAGGATCGAACCCGGGTCCCTGGTGCTGTGAGGAAGCAACTGTACCAGCTGCACCACCTTGCTGTCCAAGTGCATTAGTCCCTCTGCTGTCATGAAACAAAAACAAAAGTGCTGGGTGGTTACAGAGGACACATAAAATGCAATCAGACATTTAATGATGAAGATTGGAGAAAGACTAATGTCAGGGCTTTCCCTGATTCACTGCTCTGACCTGAAGCAGGGAGTAGCCTCGATCTGTCTTTCCTCTCCCGCCCGGCAAAATACTTCCTCAAACTCTAAAGGAAAGCTGCTTCCTCGAGATGGAGAGAGGGTGAGAAATCAAACCGCTTCATAACTGCACCGCCTGCAATCATTCAATGATTTCTTGCCCAGCGTGTTCAGTGGGGACAATCAGAAGAGCAAACTTAATATAAAAGTACAGAGCTGGTTTAAACTACACTCCCTATGTTAAACATTGTGGCACAGTGGTGCAGCAGGTAGAGCTGCTGCCTCACAGCGCCAGAGACTCAAAGGTTCGATCCTGACCTCGGGCGCTGTCTGTGCGTGGAGTTTTTGTGATCGCGTGGGATCCGGTTTTATCCGGGTGCTCTGGTTTCCTCACACATCCCAAAGATGTGCGGGTTTCTAGCTTATTTGGCATCTGTAAAGTTGCCCATTGTGAGCAGGGAGTGGATGGGAAAGCGGGATAAGGTGGAAACTCATGAGAATGGGTGAATCGCTGGTCGGCGTAGGCTCGGTGGACCAAAGGGCCTATTTCATGCTCTTATCTCTAAAATAAATGAAAGTAAATCATGCTGAACTTATGGCATTGTAGATAAAAATGAGGGTTGGGAGGTAGAGGTGGATTGCAATGAGAAAGCAGGGGGTGAGGGATTAAACTTACAGCTTCAGAGTCCCTGGTGAATACTGACCTCCTGTACCATCTGTGTAGAGTTTGTACGTTCTCCCTGTGACTGCACGGGATTCCCCAGATACCCTACCTTCGTCCCAACTCCCACGGACGTGAAGGTCAATTGGTCGTTGTAAATCGCCTACTGAAACCAACACCTCGCTGGTCCGAAGATAGACACGGAAAGCTGGAGTAACTCAGCGGGACAGGCAGCATCTCTGGAGAGAAGGAATGGGTGACGCTTTGGGTCGAGATCCTTCTTCAGACCTTCGCCGCCTCCCCGGGATCACCGATGCTGTTTTTTTAATTCAGTCTGCTGAATTACTCCAGCATTTTGTGTCTATCTTTGGATCAGACCAGCATCTGCAGTTCCTTCCGACACACCTCATTGCCTAGGGGTGCCAACTATCTCACTCCCAAATACGGGACAAGGTGACGTCACCGCCCCGCGTCCCACGTGACCTCGCCCAGCCAGCGGCCACGTGCTCCCGCTCCAACAATGGCGGCCGCCCGGGCCGGGAGGCGGGTTGCTATGCAACCTCCATCAGGCGGCGCCGGGGCCTCCGGACCTACACTGTCCGAACCTACACTGTCCGGAAGGTAGACACAGATTTTAACCAGCACCTGCAGTTTTTTCCCTACTACACTGTCCGGACCTACACTGTCCGGACCTACGGCGTCCGGGCCTACAGCGTCCGGACCTACAGCGTCCGGGCCTACAGCGTCTGGGCCTACAGCGTCCGGGCCTACAGCGCCCCCCGGGCCTAATATGGGACAAGGGCGGTCCCGTACGGGACAAATCAATTTAGCCCAAAATATGGGATATCCCGGCTAATACGGGACAGTCGGCAACCCTATCACTGTCCTTCCCACTCCCAGGCTCTCATGCTTTTCCTCACCAATGCCAACCTCATCCCTCTCCCAGCTACACAGTTCCTCCACATTACCAACTGGTTAATGCTATTAAATGGTTAAGGTTAGTTACAACTAACTTGCTAAGCAACATGGCGGCAGTTGCAGTTCACTGGAGTACCAGCGTGTGGTGCTGCAGAGCTGTGGAATCTGACACCATTGCTGCAAGCTGTACTTATTGCGATACCCGTATTAGTCATGGACCATTGGGAAAGGAAGAGGTAAAACTCTTCACATGGGTAGGTGCCCATGCCTGACAAAATGCACAAAATAAATGTTTCTCCTCCTCATCATTTAAAACAGATAAAGTACTTTCAATTTGAGGAACAAAATAGCTGGAGACTGTGGGGCGGCACGGTGGCGCAGCGGTAGAGTTGCTGACTTACAGCGCTTGCAGCGTCAGAGACCCGGGTTCTGCTTGTCTGTACGAAGTTTGTACGTTCTCCCCTTGACCGCGAGGGTTTTCTCCGAGATCTTCGGTTTTCGCCCACACTCCAAAGACGTACAGGTTTGTAGGTTAATCGCCATGGGTTTGTATACTTGGTATAAGTGTAAATTGTCCCTTGTGTGTGTCGGCTTGTGTTAACGTGCAGGGAGTTGACACGGACTCGGTGGGCCGAAGGGCCTGTTTCCACGCTGTATCTCTAAACTAATGAAGGAACTGCAGATTCTAAGATCACAAGACATAGGAGCAGACAAAATGTGTAGAAAGGAACTGCAGATGCTGATTTATACCGAAGATGGAAACTAAACGCTGGAGTACCTCAGTGAGTCAGGCAGCATCTCTGGAGAACAAGAATAGGTGACATTTCTGGTTGTAACACTTTGTCAGACTGAGCAGAATTAGGCCATTTGGCCCATCGAGCCTAGTCCGCCATTTGATCGTGGCTGATTTATTTTTCCCTCTCCACCCCATTCTCCTGCTACCCTTCGCCACTCTCCACCTTTAAACTTTGCCCTTCTCACCTTAAAGCTACGCCCTCTAGGTAGGGTTGCCAACTGTCCCGTATTAGCCGGGACTTCCCGTATTTTGGGCTAAATTGATTTGTCCCGTATGGGACCGCCCTTGTCTCATATTAGGCCCGGGGGGCGCTGTGTGCCCGGACGCTGTAGGCCCGGACAGTGTAGTAGGAAAAACAACTGCAGATGCTGGTTGAAATCTGTGTCTAACCTCCGGACAGTGTACTGGCAGTAGCAACCCGCCTCCTGGCCCGGGCGGCCGCCATTGGTGGAGCGGGAACACGTGGCCGCTGGCTGGGTGAGGTCACGTGGGGCGCGGGGCGGTGACGTCACCTTGTCCCGTATTTGGGAGTGAGACAGTCGGCTATCCTACCTCTAGACTGGGTAAAAGGTCCTGACTGTCTACCCTATCTATGCCTCTCATCGCTTCTATACTTCTATCAGATCTCCACTCATCCTGCCTGAAAAGACAATCTGAATTTGTCCAACCTCTCCTTGTTGGAAGATACAGCAGTGGCACAGACCCATGGCGTTGCAGTTTTGCCCGTTTCTTGCAAAATGACTTCTATGCGTGCATTTTCACTCTCGTTCACAAGCCACGTCCGTCCCAAATCTTACTTTCCGACCGACAAATGTCTGTGGTAAGGGAACTCAGCGCGGTGCTCAGCTATCGGGGATAAATCAATATGGGTTTAATGAGCAGGTCAGAACATTCAGTAACACAATACGGGAAAAGCTGCTTTTGAGTAATGAAACAACTGTGATTCAAATTAAGCCCAGCAGCTTAAACAAAGTCCGTGGAGAATATTTCTGTTGTCTGATCTGGCAGCAGTACTAGCCAACGTTGCCTCGTATGTGTAAGAAGAAACTTTAGACGCTGGTTTGCACTGAAGATAGCCAGAAAATTCTGGAGTAACTCAGCGAGTCATGCAGCACCTCTGGAGAAAAGGAATAGGTTCGGAAGCAGAAGGACCTTCCCATATCTTTGTGCCCCCCTCCCTGACTCTCAGAAGGGTCTCGCTCGACCCGGCACCTTACCAATTCCTTTTCTCCAGAGATGCTGCCTGACCCATTGAGCTACTCCAGCATTTTGTGTTTAACTTTATTTTAGTGATACGAGCAAAGTTAGGCCATTGGGCCCATCAAATCTACTCCGCCATTCAATCGTGGCTGATCTTTCTCTGCCTTCTAACCCCATTCTCCTGTCTTCCTCCCATCACATCTGACACCCGTACTAAACAAGAATCTCCCTCTCCCTCTCTGCCTTAAAAATATCCATTGACGGCCTCCACAGCCTTCTGGCTCTTCGGCTCTTAGGTAGCAAGAGATGAAGAGGTGACGATACACATGATCTCTGTTTGTGAAGTTGGTGATATCCAAGGGTTTCTGCACTCATTAGGCCCTGTTTCAGGGTATTGAAAGCCTGTCTCTCCTGGTCATTATACGATATTTGTTTAGGCGAGGATGGGATGTTCAGTTTTGGGCACCATGTTATAGGAAAGATGTTGTCAAGCCGGAAAGAGTGCAGAGAAGATTTACGAGAATGTTACCAGGACTATAAAATCTATTCCCCTCCACCTTCAACCCATGTCCTCTAGTCCTCACTTCCCCTACTCTGGGCAAGAGACTCTGTGCATCTACCCGATCTATTCCTCTCATGATATTATACACCTCGTTATGATGTTCTGTAAGCAGAAAAAGAATTTCACCGTACCTTGGAACACAGGATAATAAAGAGCCATTGAAACATTGAACAAAATTTTGGTCTGGACCAGCCACTGGCCTCTAAGGGTTTAACCTAATAACTGAATGCTGTTTCATCAGGTACCCCGAGCTTGCATTTTAATGATTTTGTTAAGGAAAGAAAACTGCAGATGCTGATCAAAATCGACGGTAGACAAAAAATGCTGGAGTAACTCAGCGGGTCAGGCAGCATCTCTGGAGACACAAAATGCTGGAGAAGGGTCTCGACCCGAAACGTCACCCATTCCTTCTCTCCAGAGATGCTGCCTGACCTGTTGAGTTACTCCAGCATTTTGTGTCTACCAATGGTTTTTGTTAATGTTTATTGACGGACAAAACATCATTTGAAACAGGCGAGTTAATGATAGTCTTCAAGTACTGACAAAACCACACACTGCTTCACCCCTCTTTGTTTCTTGCTTCTTAACCAGAGGCCATATGCAGAATGACAATTAGAAAACTTGAATACAAGGGTGTGGCGATGCTATTTGTCTTTACAACCAGTGCAATGATGGGAATGCAAGGGAGGTATGCAAGACAATTGCATTTTTAGCAATGCAGTCATGCATTCTGACACTGATTGCTTCATCTCATCCAACAGCAAAAAAAAAGAATTTGTCAGCTTCTTCTGGGCAAAGACAATCGCCAAGCCGAAACAGGTAAGGCACTGAACTGTGAAGATAGACGCAAAGTGCGTGAGTAGCTGAACGGGTCAGGCAACATCTCTGGAGAAATAGACTTTAGACTTCATTTGAAACAGAAGGCGAGAGGAGGCCAATTCTCTGAATGCATTCAAGAGAGAGCTAGATAGAGCTCTTAAGGATAGCGGAGTCAGGGGGTATGGGGGGAAGGTAGGAACGGGGTATTGATTGAGAATGATCAGCCATGATTGCATTGAATGGCGGTGCTGGCTCAAAGGGCCGAATGGCCTCCTCCTGCACCTATTGTCTATTGTCTATTCAGAGATGCATCACGGAAACACACGTCGACCAACGATCACCCCGCACACTAGCACTCTCCGACTCACACCAGGGACAATTTACAATTTCACCAAAGCCAATTAACCTGCAAACCTGTACGTCTTTGGAATGTGGGAGGAAACTGGAGCACCCGGAGAAAACCCTCACGGTCACGGGGAGAACGTACAAACTCCGTACAGACAGCACCCGTAGTCAGGATCGAACCCGGGTCTCTAGCGCTGTGAGGCAGCAACTCTACCGCTGCGCCACCGTGCCGTCCTAGAGGATAGGTGATGTTTCGGGTCAAGACCCTTCTTTAGACTGAACAGTGTTTACTCTAGTATAAGTTTGGAAATGAGTAAGGCAAGGCAGGAACGGGGTACTGATTAAGAATGATCAGCCATGATCACATTGAATGGCGGTGCTGGCTCGAAGGGCCGAAGGGCCTACTCCTGCACCTATTGTCTATTGTCTATTGTCTAACCTTTAACAATCTCATCAAAATCATGAATGACAAGGAAGTTTTGCCTAAAGATAGGTGCAAACACTACTGAGAATGGACACCATTGAATGTGTAGACGCCGAGAATGCAGGAAGAGTTTTTACAAAGTGTTTTGGTTTGGATATTTTTTTAATTCATTATAAAGGAATAAAATTCTTATTTTGAAATAAGAAAAAAATCATCAAAATCAGGGCTGTGATGAACTCATAGAGAGATACAGTAAGTACGGAAAGACCACTGACACCAGTCCAACCTTGATTCCATTTTGTTTTTTCCTCACATTCTCGTCAAATCCTTCCAGGTTCCACCACTTAGTTTTAGTTTAGTTTAATTTAGTTTAATTTAGTTTATTGTTAGCATGCAGACACAATAACGTTTCGTGCAAGATACAGTCCAGTAAAGTCCGATTAAAGACAGTCCTAGGGTCTCCAATGAGGTCGATTTTAGGTCAACCGCTCTCTGGTTGGTGAGAGGATGGTTCGGTTGCCTGATAACAGCTGGGAAGAAGCTGTCCCTGAATCTGGAGGTGTGGCGTTTTCACACTTCTGTACCTCTTGCCTGATGGGAGAGGGGGAGAAGAGGGAGTGACCGGGGGTGAGACTTGTTCTTGGTTATGCTGCTGGCCTTCTTTGTTTCTCCATTCTGACTGTCCCTAACACCTAACCCTAACCCTAATGCCACTCAATAAACCTCTCTTAGGTCTCCCCTTAACTTTCAATAATCCGGAGAAAACAATGCAAGTTTGTCCAACTTCTTATTTACACAAAACGAGTCATTCCACACGTTTTTAACCCATCTCTCAGTGTAAACCTCCGCCCCCACCTCCCCACTCCCCCCAATCCCCACAACTCCCACCTCCCCAACCCCCCCCCCCACCCCCCCTTCCTCAACCCCCCCCCCCTCCTCTCCCCCCCCCCCTCCTGCTCTTTTTGCCCAGTCCCACCTTCTCCGTGGTCTCACATCAGTGTCAACAGCCACTTAAAAACTCACCAAACTGGAGTGGAAGCAAGTTATCCTTGATTCCGAGGGTCAACCCAAGATGACGATCACATCAGGAAACTAAAAGCATCCCTGGTAAATTTGAGTTTAAAAAAAAATGATACCAGCACAAGACTGCATGTAAATGTTTTATTTTCATTTGAAAAATAAACTTTATTCAGAATAAAAAACTCAATGGTTCAATGATTCTTTACTCTCATGGGCGCAGCGATAGAACTGCTGCTTCACAGATAGAACTGAGCCCTGGGTTCGATCCCGACTACGGGCGCTGACTGGATGTACGGAGTTTGTACGTTCTCCCCGTGACCTGCGTGGGTTTCCTCCGGGATCTCCGGTTCCCTCCCACACTCCAAAGACGTACAGGTTTGTAGGCTAATTGTAAATTGGCCCTAATGTGCGTAGGAAAGCGTTAATGTTGCTGGTTGTGTGGAATTCTCTGCCTCAGAAGGCAGTGGAGGCCAAGTCTCTGAATGCATTCAAGAGAGAGCTAGATAGGGCTCTTAAGGATAGCGGAGTCAGGGGGTATGGGGAGAAGGCAGGAACGGGGTACTGATTGAGAATGATCAGCCATGATCACATTGAATGGCGGTGCTGACTCGAAGGGCCGAATGGCCTCCTCCTGCACCTATTGTCTATTGTCTCGGACAACGCCCTGTTTTTGCGCTGTATCTCTAAAACTAAAACAAAGAAACTAAATGAATAAGCATACAGTGAGTTTCTTTTTTTTGCATACAGGTCAGTAAACTCTTCATACGTTCTCAGTGTCTATACATTCAATCGTGTTGATACTCAGCAGTGTCTCGACCCGAAGTAAGGGTCTCGACCCGAAAAGTCACCCGCTCCTTCTCTCCAGAGATGCTGCCTGTCCCGCTGAGTTACTCCAGCGCTTTGTGTCTGTCCTTGATGAATGCCAGCATCTGCAGTTCCTCAAAGATAGACACTAAATACTGGAGTAACTCAGCGGGTCAGGCAGCATCTCTGGAGAGAAGGAATGGGTGACCCTTCTTCAGACTCAAGTCTCAACCCGAAACGCCACCCATTCCTTCTCTCCAGAGATGCTGCCTGTCCCGCTGAGTTACTCCAGCGTTTTATAGACAATAGACAATAGGTGCAGGAGGAGGCCATTTGGCCCTTCGAGCCAGCACCGCCATTCAATGTGATCATGGCTGATCATTCTCAATCAGTACCCCGTTCCTGCCTTCTCCCCATACCCCCTGACTCCGCTATCCTTAAGAGCTCTATCTAGCTCTCTCTTGAATGCATTCAGAGAATTGGCCTCCACTGCCTTCTGAGGCAGAGAGTTCCACAGATTCACAACTCTCTGACTGAAAAAGGTTTTCCTCATCTCAGTTCTAAATGGCCTACCCCTTATTCTTAAACTGTGGCCCCTTGTTCTGGACTCCCCCAACATTGGGAACATGTTTCCTGCCTCTAACGTGTCCAACCCCTTAATAATCTTATACGTTTCGATAAGATCTCCTCTCATCCTTCTAAATTCCAGTGTATACAAGCCTAGTCGCTCCAGTTTTGTGTCTGTCTTCGATTTAAACCAGCATCTGCAGTTCCTTCCTCCGCACTTCATCTGCAGTTCCACCCTGCACAAGCCAACCCTTTGATTCGCCTCGCGTCTGGCCAGCAATGGCATCTCTGCTGCGACTCACTTGAAAGGCGGCGTTGGAAGGAGCAGCGTGCCAATTAACCGCCTTGTGCCAAACTAGTGAAACTCACAGTAAATTCTGATTAGCAATAACAATGTTTTTGGTTCCCACAGTGCTTACAATAAACAAAGGACCTCTTGGTCCTGGCGAAGCCGAGGCGAATTACTGAACATTTTTGACATAACTCACTCCCTATTGTTTGGTCTCGAAGAAAGTCCTCCGTTCTTTTTTTTTTGCTTCCATCCTTTAAACAGTTGTATTCTTTTTTTCATCATCGTCGCTAACTCAATGTCGGCCTGGATATGCTGACAGATTCCCAGCCATCGTCATTTCCCACACTTGGGACTTATCCACAAATCAGTTTTAATTAAGGCTGGAATCCGACTGAAAAAAGCAGCGCAGGAGTTGAAAATCCTGAGCTCAGATTCGCAACAACAGGTGGACTGTTCAAAGCCAGGGCAAGTGCCTCACTTTCCCATAACAATACAGCCAACTTTGAAATGTGCGCAAGAAATGTCCCTCCATTAGTTAATTTGTTTAATTAATCTCGGGCCCTGTGGCATGTACGGACTCTCCTGGGATTCATTAAGGGAGAGGAACAATCATGGGAACTTTCCGAAACACATTTGTTTCCCAATCTGACGAAATTATTCATGGGAGAGCATATGTCTCACTCCATTCCTTCCTTGTCTAATTAGTTTTAGTAATCTCCTTTCACTGAATACTTCCTCGGAAGAAAAGCGCCCCTCTCCGACACCACTTTATGCAAGTTATTTTCATTACTTTAAAAAAGCACAACTATTCTTTTCAAGGAGAGAGTGCGTTATCTTCAAAAAGACTCTGCTCGTCAGCCAGTGCAAGTGGGATCAATCGAGCCCTTTTCTCCAACATGTTAATCGTTTAAGCACAGAGAACATGCACTTATAAAGCAAGTTGGAGAATGTAGCAGCAAAGGGTGATCTTTCTCAAAGAGGATACCTCGCATGAAGCACGCCACGCAGAATAATAACTATTTGATCACCGGTCCTCCAGGTCTTTAGGCTTTAGAGATACAGCATGGAGACAGGCCCTTCAGCCCGCCGAGTCCGCGCCGATCAGCAATCTAGCACTATCCTACACACTGAGGAGGCTGAGGAGGTGGCTGATCTGGCACTCTGGTGTCAGGACAATAGCCTCCTCTTGAATGTCACAAAAACTAAGGAGCTGATTGTGGACTTTAGAAGGGCTCAACATCCAAGGACGTACACGCCACTGGAGATAAATGGGTCTATCGTGGATAGGGTGAGCAGTTTTAAATACTTGGGAGTCCACATCAAAGAGGATCTGACATGGGCAACGCACATTGCCGCACTGATGGGTAAGGCTAGGCAGCGCCTTTACCACCTTAGACAGCTGAGGAAATTCAGAGTGTCTCTGAGGATCCTTCATTGCTTCTACTCTGGGGCTGTAGAGAGCATCCTGTCCGGCAACATTACAGTCTGGTTTGGGAACAGCTCTGCCCAGGACAGGATGGCCCTGCAGAGAGTAGTGCGTTCGGCAGAATGCACCATGGGAACTACACTCATCCCCCTGCAGGACCTATACATCAGGAGGTGCAGATCCAGAGCAAGCAAGATCATGAGGGACCCCTGCCACCCCAGTAACGGACTGTTTCAGCTGCTACGGTCAGGCAAACGCCTCCGCTGTCACGCTGTGAAAACGGAGAGGATGAGACGGAATTTCTTCCCACAGGCCATCAGGACTGTTAACTTTTATAACTTCAGGGACTACATTTTGTCTTCTCTGTATTAACTGTATTAACTTTATTTATATGCTGTAACTGTAATTCTTTTTTGTGCACAATCCGCAGGCATTGCCACTTTCATTTCACTGCACATCATGTATGTGCATGTGACAAATAAACATGACTTGAACTTGGACTTGAACACTGGGGACAATTTACGATTTTACCGATGCCAATTATTCTGCAAACCCCTGAACGTCTTTGGTGTGTGGGAGGAAGCCGGAGATCCCAGAGAAAACCCTGGTGGTCACAGAGAGAACGCACAAACTCTGTACAGACAGCACCCGCAGACAGGATCGAACCCGGGACTCCAGCGCCGTCACGCAGCAACTCTACCTCTGCGCCACCGTGCACCGTTTGTATCCGAGTCTGCAGAGCCCATACTGGCCTCATCAACCACCTCAGGGCCCACAGAACTGGGGTGCAAGCAAGTTCCTATAGTCCCCCGAGGGACTGCCCAAGACAAACCACCTTAAGTATGTGGTTTATGATCGTTCTGCTGTGGAATCTCTATCCCCTTGACGACTCAGTTAAAGCCCTTCATGACTACTCTTCATGAAACATTTCATGCCTTGCAGCGTCAGAGACCCGGGTTCCATCCCGACTACGGGCGCTGCCCGTATGGAGTTTGTACGTTCTCCCCGTGACCTGCGTGGGATTTTCTCAGAGATCTTCGGTTTTCTCCCGCACTCCAAAGACGCACAGGTTTGTAGGTTGATTGGCTTGGTATCAATGTAAAAATTGTCTCTCGTGTGTGCAGGGTAGTGTTAATGTGCAGTGATCGCTGGTCGGCGCAGACTTGATGGGCCGAATGGCCTGTTTCCACGATCCATCTCCAAAAATTAGGAGCATCTTGTAACCTTCACTGGTGTGAAGAGATCTTTCCGATCTCTCCCCCTAACTGAAAATCCTCACCTCTGGAAAAATCTTTGCAAATCTCATCTGTAACCTTTTGAATGGCCTAATATTCTCACAAAGTATGGTGCCTAGGTCAGAACACAAACTCTCGCTGAGGCCAAACCAGTGTTTAAATCTTCAAACCCTTTTCCTCTTTTAATAAAACCTATGTGTTTTGAACATCCTTCTCAATATGTACAGCCACTCTTGCTAGTCATAACAGAACCTCAAAAAAATAAAGTGCAGGGCAAGTTATCCCATTGAAGACATTTGAACAATCTTTAATTGGACTTTATTGGTCTTTATCTTGCAGTAAATTATATACCCTTTACCCTGCATCGATATAATGTGTAGGAAAGAACTGCAGATGTTGGTTTAAATCGAAGGTCGACACAAAATGCTGGAGTAACTCAACGGATCAGGCAGCATCTCTGGAGAGAAGGATTTAGATTTTTAGATTTTTTAGATTTTGAGATACAGTGCGGAAACAGGCCCTTCGGCCCACCGAGTCCGCGCCGCCCAGCGATCCCCGCACATTAACACTATCCTACACCCCATAAGGACAATTTTTTTTACATTTACCCAGTCAATGAACCTACATACCTGTACGTCTTTGGAGTGTGGGAGGAAACCGAAGATCTCGGAGAAAACCCACGCAGGTCACGGGGAGAACGTACAAACTCCGTACAGACAGCGCCCGTAGTCAGGATCGAACCTGAGTCTCCGGCGCTGCATTCGCTGTAAGGCAGCAACTCTGAAAAAGGGTCTCGACCCAAAACGTCACCCAATCCTTCTCTCCATAGATGCTGCCTGACCTGCTGAGTTACTCCAGCATTATGTGCCTACCTTCTATATAACGTGGACGGCTTGATTGTAATCATGTAAACATGTATTTAATTCTTGAGGCAGAATTACCCCTTTCTTGATTAGTTAATGTCTCAATGGTTACGGGGAAAAGGCAGGAGAATGGGGTTGAGAGAGAAAGATAGATCAACCAGGATTGAATGGTGGAGTGGGCTCGATGGGCCGAATGGCCTATTTCTGCTCCAGTTCTGTACTTGACCGATGAACTGATGAACTTATAGTCTTTTCACTGACTGGATAGCATGCAACAAAAAAGCTTTTCACTGTGTTGTTGTTGTTGTTGTTGTTGTTGTTGTTGTTGTTGTTGTTGTTGTTGTTGTTGTTCGTCCTTCGGGTTCGAAGATGACCATGACTTCACTTTCAGTTGGAGGATTGGTGACTGTGGGTCCGGAAGTGACTGGTGAGGCCAATCCGGGCCCGGAAGGCACGCCCACACGTTGGACACAGGTGGATGGGTGCTACAGTGGAAGTGGAGGTAGCCCGGGCCTTGCGCGCGGTGCGTTTCCTCTGGGCCTCTGCAGTGCGTCTGTTCTCTGCTGCACGGGCTCCTGTGGTGAGGTTGCTACGCCAGGTTGGTCGGTCCAGAGCAAGAGACTCCCAAGTGCTGAGGTTGATGTCCAAGTCTTTGAGAAGTCTTTCACTGTACACGTGACAAGAATAAACTAAACCTATCCTGATGCTAGACAATTGCCTAAGAAAAATGAGACCCATATTCAGGGTTCCTGTTTCTATATTTCTACTAATTAACATTACGTGTGCCACATAACTGCCTCTTTTAACAAGATGTTAAAGTGCGGCATGGTGGCGCAGCAGTAGAGCTACTGCCTTACAGCGCCAGAGACCCGGGTTCGATCCTGACTAAGGGTGCTTGTATGTACAGAGTTTGTACGTATAAGATGTAAAAAAATTGTCCCTAGAGTGTGTCGGGTAGTGTTAGTGTTAGTGAGTGGGGATCACTGGTCGGTGTGGACTCGGTGGGCAGCAGGGCCTGTTTCCGCGCTGTATCTGAGGGCGTGCAGCGTAGGTTTACTATGTTAATTCCCGGAATGGCGGGACTGTCATATGTTGAAAGACTGGAGCGACTAGGCTTGTCTACGCTGGAATTGAGAAGGATGAGAGGAGATCTTATCGAAACGTATACGATTATTAAGGGGTTGGACACGTTAGAGGCAGGAAACATGTTCCCAATGTTGGGGGAGTCCAGAACAAGGGGCCACAGTTTAAGAATAAGGGGTAGGCCATTTAGAACTGAGATGAGAAAAAACCTTTTCAGTCAGAGAGTTGTGAATCTGTGGAATTCTCTGCCTCAGAAGGCAGTGGAGGCCAATTCTCTGAATGCATTCAAGAGAGAGCTAGATAGAGCTCTTAAGGATAGCGGAGTCAGGGGGTATGGGGAGAAGGCAGGAACGGGGTACTGATTGAGAATGATCAGCCATGATCACATTGAATGGCGGTGCTGGTTCGAAGGGCCGAATGGCCTCCTCCTGCACCTATTGTCTATTGTCTAAAGATGTCTATATTCTGCCGCAACCCTCCTGCCTGCTTGCTGCATTTCAAACATTTGTGTCAGCACAGTAGCTTTGTTCGAGTAATTTGCCAGGCCCCTGTGGATGGAATCAAGGTCACTTATTACATGAACTTGTAAAGATTCTGAAGTCACACACAGGTCAGCCTCAGACGGACTTCCTTTCCCAAACAGACAACAACTACATTGACTTTGTAACAAGCCTTTGGCTTCATCGCCAGTAGACTTTTATTCCAGTTTTATTTAATTAGCAGAATTTTAATTCCTCAGCTGCCGCTGTGGGTTTTGAACACATGTCCCCGATCATTACTCCAGACGTCCAGATTACTAGCCCGGTAACATGACCGTTGTGCCAGCATGCCCCTAATCTCTTGATGAGTGCTGAGCCGAAGGCTAGACTGTTGGGAATTTGAAAGTCCCGTTGTGGCTCTCTATGTGAAGAGTCTTTTAGATTTAGATTTTAGAGATACAGCGCAGAAACAGGCTCTTCGGCCCACCGGGTCCGCGCCGCCCAGCGATCCCCGCACATTAACACTATCTTATACCCACTACGGACAACTTTTACATTTGCCCAGCCAATTAACCTACACACCTGTACGTCTTTGGAGTGTGTGAGGAAACCGAAGATCTCGGAGAAAACCCACGCAGGTCACGGGGAGAACGTACAAACTCCGTACAGACGGCGCCCGTAGTCAGGATCGTAAGGCAGCAACTCTATCGCTGCGCCACCGTGCCGCCATTTTTCATCAGGGACAGAAAAAAGGAGGACCCAATCTGAAGAAAGGTCCCGACCCGAAACGTCACCCATTCCTTCTCTCCTGAGATGCTGCCTGACCCGCTGAGTTACTCCAGCTTTTTGTGTCTATCTTCGGTTTAAACTAGCATCTGCACTTCCTTCCTACACAAAAGGAAGTGAAGTTCCATTGAGGGAGTGGAAACGTGAAAAAAAAGTTTCCCCCGTAAAGATGGCACAAAGTGCTGGAGTAACTCAGCAGGTCAGGCAGTGTACGATAGGTGACGTTTCAGGTCGAGACCCTTCTTCAGACTGAGGTGTCCACTCTCAGTTTCAGCGTCAATTGAGTACGTTGTCACGTGTACAGAGGTACAGTGAAAAAGCTGGAGTGAAAGAGCTGGCCTTAGCACAGTGGAGGTCAGGCACCAGGTTACAACAGTGCCTCCCTTCACTGTTCCTCGACACACGTGACAGTAAACTACACTGAGCGGCTTTAATAGCAATGGCTGGGATTGTAGAGGGTTGGAGGTGTCTCGATCCGAAAAGTCACCTATCCGTATTCTCCAGAGATGATGCCTGACCCGCTGAGTTACTCCAGCACTTCGTGTCTTTTTTTTATTAGGCATAAATCTGCGTCCTTTTGTATATTAACTGGCATCGACAGTCCCTTGGTTCCACAATTAGTTTGCTTTAGTTTAGAGACACAGCGCGGAAACAAGCCGGACAAGCAAGACTGGACAAGCTAGATGCAGGAACAAATGTTCCCAATGTTGGGGGGAGTCCAGAACCAGGGGCCACAGACTTAGAATAAAGGGGAGGCCATTTAAAACTGAGGTGAGAAGGAACTTTTTCACCCAGAGAGTTGTGAATGTGTGGAATTCTCTGCCACAGAGGACAGTGGAGGCCAAACCACTGGATGGATTTAAGAGAGCTCTAGGGGCTAGTGGAATCAAGGGAAATGGGGAGAAGGCAGGCACGGGTTACTGATTGTGGATGATCAGCCACGATCACATTGAATGGCGGTGCTGGCTCGAAGGGCCGAATGGCCTCCTCAATCACCTATTTTCTATGTTTCTTTGTTTCTATGTTTCTAAGCCCTTCGGCCCACTGATCGTGCCGACCAGCGATCCTCGCACACTAACACTATCCTATGCACACTAGGTACAATTTACAATGATACCAAGTCAGTTAACCTACAAAACCTGTACGTCTTGGGAATGTGGGAGGAAGCTGAAGATCCCGGAGGAAACTCATGCAGCTCACAGGGAGAACGTACAAATTCCGTACAGACAGCACCCCTAGTTAGGATTGAACCTGGGCCTCTGGCGCTGTAAGGCAGCAACTCTACCGCTGCGCCACCGTGCTTATTTCTCCCATGAACAACAGGCCTTTGGATGAAGTGTAGGTTTTCCTGGGAAACTATCTGCTCTGAGCTGAGATATGTTTACTTGTTCGTTGAACTCCTAAGTAATGCGAGCTTCGCAACTTGCATCCCATCCCATGTGGGAATGTTTATTTCAGATGGGGGTTTGTTATGAGAGGGTCGGAGCTGCTGAAAACCAGCTCTGAGGCGCAGCGAGCCGGTGGTGTTTTTGTTTATTGCACCTGCTGCTGCCTCAGACTGTTGAGGAAGGATATTCTACAGCTGGGGTGGAGGGTGGGGGGGGGGGGGGGGGGGCTCAGGACAAACCATCAATCCCCTCCGTCTGCAGGCAACTTACTTTAGTCTCAGTTTAGTGTAAGAAAATAACTGCAGATGCTGGTACAAATCGAAGGTATTTATTCACAAAATGCTGGAGTAACTCAGCAGGTCAGGCAGCATCTCAGGAGAGAAGGAATGGGTGACGTTTCGGGTCGAGACCCTTCTTCAGACAGTTCAGTTTAGAGATACAGCGTGGAGACAGGACCTTCGGCCCACCGAGACCTCGCCGACCAGCGATCCCAGCACATTTACACAAGTCCACACACACAAGGGGACAATTTACACTTATACCAAGTTTACAAACCCAAACCAATTAACCTACAAACCTGTAATATATTCCTTTATTCGTCCCACACCGGGGAAATTTACAGTGTTACAGCAGCAAAGTGGACAGCAAGAGAGCATTCATTATAAATAAAAGTAAAGACAAGGATAAATTGTCATCAGTTTACTATGTGTTCCTTTAACTGTTACTGTTGACTTGTCTGCTGGGAGCAGTGCTGGTTGTGCAGTCTCACAGCAGCGGGAAGGAAGGACCTCCTATATCTCTCCTTCACGCACTTGGGGTGAAGGATTCTGTCACTGAAGGAGCTACTCAGTGCAGTGACAGAGCCCTGCATGGGGTGGGAGTCGTTGTCCATCAGCGATGTTACCTTTGCCATCATCCTCCTCTCTCCCACCGCCTGCACTGAGTCGAGGGGGCAACCCAGGACAGAGCTGGCCTTCCTGACCAGCTTGTCGAGTCTCTTCCCCTCCGCCGCTGAGATGCTGCTGCTCCAGCAGACCACTCCATAGAAAATGGCTGATGCAACCACTGTGTTGTAGAAGGTCCTTAGGAGTGCCCCCTGCTCTCCAAAGGACCTGAGTCTCCTCAGCAGATAAAGTCTGCTCTGGCCCTTTCTGTATAACGCATTGGTGTTTTCGGTCCAGTCCAATTTATTATTGAGATATACACCCAGGTACTTATAAGAATCTACCCTCCCGATGTCCATTCCCTGGATGTTTGCCGGTGTCGGGGGGACCTGGCTGCGCCTGCGGAAATATACCACCATCTCCCTGGGTTTCGCCGCGTTGATCTGGAGGCGGTTCTGCTGGCACCAGTCCACAAACTCCTTGATCAGTTCTCTGAACGCTTTCTCCTTCTTCTTGCGTTTGAGGCAGCAGAAATTATGTAACGCCCCCCAGGCGCTGTAGCCAGTGCAATGTGCTGCTGTCGAGGGCCGTGAGGTCTACCCCTCCACCAGGGGGACGGAGGACAGTGCAGTCGAAAATGCCGTGCAGCGCTGTTTGCTGGTCTGCTCCACACACCCAGGCTGCTGATGGACGCAACCCCCAACGATGCATGTTGGCGTCGAACCGGCCGACCCCTGTGCGGAGCCGGTTCAGGGCGAGCCACTCTTTGCGGGGCGTGTCCGAGCCGGGTGGGGCTGTGGTGTTCGGTGCGGCAGTGAATTGAGGAGGTGGCGCCCTGACATGAGGCCGACGATGGCAGAGTCGTCAGAGAACTTCTGTAGATAGGAGTTTGCAGAGCTGTGCCTGAAGTCCGCACAGGGCGAACAGGAATGGAGTTCCTAGCACTGTTCCCTGCGGAACCCCTGTGCTGCAGACCACCATGTCCGAGACACAGTCCTTTGTCCTCACATACTGTGGTCGGTTGGTGAGGTAGTCCAGAATCCAGGAATCCAGCACGTCTTCGGAGTGCAGGAGGAAACTGAAGATCTCGGAGAAAACCCAGGCAGGTCACGGGGAGAACGTTCAAACAGCACCCGTGGTCAGGAGTCGGTGGGCCAAAAGGCTTGTTTCCGGTGTGTATCTCTAAACCAAACTAAATGGGTCATGAAAAAAAAAGATTTATGAACAGCTTTGAGAGAATGGGTTATTTAGAATTCAAAGACATTTCCTGGTAAAGGACATTTCAGATAACCTGGAGAGGCAAGGCACACCTCGAGAACAGATGTGGCAGAGACGGAGAAAGCGGGAGAAAGAGATGGTGGGAAGGAAGGAAGGCGAGAGAACATCTCACTTTAGATGTCCCTCGTTCTCACCTTCCACCCCACCAGCCAGCGGATCCAACAAATCATCCGCCAACATTTCCGTCACCTACAACGGGACCCCACCACCGGCCACATCTTCCCATCCCCTCCCCTCTCTGCGTTCCGCAGAGACCGTTCCCTCCGTAACTCCCTGGTCCACTCGTCCCTTCCTACCCAAACCACCCCATCCCCGGGCACTTTCCCCTGCAACCGCACGAGATGCAACACCTGTCCCTTTACCTCCCCCCTCAACTCCATCCAAGGACCCAAACAGTCTTTCCAGGTGAGACCTCCTCCAACCTCATCTATTGCATCCGCTGCTCCAGATGTCAACTTATTTACATCGGCGAAACCAAGCGCGGGCTCGGCGATCGCTTCGCTCAACACCTGCGCTCGGTCCGCGTTGGCCAAACTGGTCTCCCGGTGGCCGAGCACTTTAACTCCCCCTCCCATTTCCAGTCTGACCTTTCTGTCATGGGCCTCCTCCAGTGCCACAGTGAGGCCCACCGGAAATTGGAAGAACAGCACCTCATATTTCGCCTGGGCAGCTTGCAGCCCAGTGGTATGAACATCGACTTCTCCAACTTTAGATAGTTCCTCTGTCCCTCTCTTCCCCTCCTCCTTCCCTGGTCTCCCTCTATCTTCCTGTCTCCACCTATATCCTTCCTTTGTCCCGCCCCCCTGACATCAGTCTGAAGAAGGGTCTCGACCCGAAACGTCACCCATTCCTTCTCTCCTGAGATGCTGCCTGACCTGCTGAGTTACTCCAGCATTTTGTGAATAAATACCTTCGATTTGTACCAGCATCTGCCGTTATTTTCCTATATCTCACTTTAGCTTTGAACCTTCAGCTGCACAGACAATATCCTTCCCATTTCACCCCATGAATTCTTTCAAGGATGTTTCCCACAGCTGCTGAGTTCGGGATGTAATCCTTCACTGGAACTGCTGCACGAAGTGTAACAAATACCCAGGAATAATCAGCACACAGTCAGGGACCAGCGTTTCTCTGTCTCTCACAGAAGAAATCTAAATGACCAATTCTCTCAAAGCTGTTCATAAATCCATTTTTCCCCATTTAGGTTAGGTTAGTTTAGAGAGACAGCGCGGAAACAGGCCCTTCGGCCCACCGCATCTGCACCGACCAGCGATCCCCGCACACTAACACTGTCCTACACACACTGGGGACAGTGTTACATTTACACCAAGCCAATTAGCCTACAAACCTGTACGTCTTTGGAGTGTTTGTAGGAAACCGGAGCTCCCGGAGAAAACCCACGCGGGTCACGGGGAGAACGTACAAACTCCATAGTCGGGATCGAACACCCAGGCTCTGGCGCTGTAAGCGCTGTAAGGCAGCAACTCTACCGCTGCGCCACCGAGCCGCTCTAAATATTTGATCAAGTTTAAAAGGAAATTGAAGTGAATTGCTATCGTTAGCCAGAATTTTCTTACTTTCGGTCCTTTAGCAGGATAATTAAGTCTGAAGAAGGGTCTCGACCCGAAACGTCACCCATTCCTTCTCTCCCGAGATGCTGCCTGACCCGCTGAGTTACTCCAGCATTTTCTGTCTATCTTCTCGAATTAATTGCCTGTCAGATTTTAAAGAAACGCACAGGGATACTTTAGTTTGGTTGAGTTTAGTTTATTGTCACGTGTACCGAGGTACAGTGAAAAGCTTTTGCCATGTACTAACCGCCAGGGTTAGTTTCTATGGTAGTTTATACATGGTCTTCCTCGATCATAGAATTGTAACCAGAGAATAATGAAGAGTTTTTTCTAGAGAGATACCGCGTGGAAACAGGCCAAACAGCCCATCGAGTCCACACCGACCAGCAATTCCTGCACATTAACGCCATCTACCCACATTAGGGACATTTTTTACATTTATACCAAGCCAATTAACCTACGGACCTGCACGTCTTTGGAGTGTGGGGGGGAAACCAAAGTTCTTGGAAAAAGCCCACGAGGGTCACAGTGAGAACGTACAAACTCCGTACAGACAGCACCCGTAGTCGGGATTGAACCCGGTTCTCTGGCGCTGTAAGCGCTGTAAGAAAAAACGACTCTACTGCCGCGCCACCGTGCCGTCCTTCTAAGAGTATTTTTTTAAAAAATTGATATGGCTGACTTCCAATTTCCTACTCTGGCGCACAGATGTTCCATACATTCCAGTGCCGGTCATTGGCCTCCTTCCAGATGTTTTTAAGCAAAGCCTCCTTCACTAATTGATGAATAATTAAATAGACTCGTTTGGAATCTACAGCATTAGAAAAGACACAAATGGATCTTTGGACAATGTTGAGAACAAGTAGATTTTTAAAAGCTTTTTTAGATTTAGAGATACAGCGCGGAAACAGGCCCTTCGGCCCACCGGGTCGGCACCGCCCAGCGATCCCCGCACACTAACACTATCCTACACCCACTAGGGACAATTTTTACATTTTGCCCAGCCAATTAACCTACATACCTGTACGTCTTTGGAGTGTGGGAGGAAACCGAAGATCTCGGAGAAAACCCACACAGGTCACGGGGAGAACGTACAAACTCCGTACAGACGGCGCCCGTAGTCAGGATCGAACCTGAGTCTCCGGCGCTGCATTCGCTGTAAGGCAGCAACTCTACCGCTGCGCCACCGTGCCGCCTGTTAATTGACCCACAGTACCTGTTAATTGACCCACAATTACCCAGGAATTCCACGGACAAACGCAAGTCAAATTTCTAGTTCCACTCCACTACACTAGAGTTGCTGCCTCACAGCGCCAGAGTCCTGGGTTCCATCCTGACTGCGGGAGCTGTCTGTACGGAGTTTGTACGTTCTGTGGCTGCCTGGGTTTTCCCCAGTTCCCTCCCACACACCAAAGACCTACCCCCAGGTTTGGGGTTAATTTGCTTCAGTAAAATTGTAAATTGTCCCTAGTGTGTAGGATTGTAGGGGGCTAAATGTTGTACCCTTTGCCCTTAATCTGTACACTGTGGACGGCTTGATTGTAATGATGTATAGTCTTTCCTTTGATGGTATAGCGTGCATGCGGCACGGTAGCGCAGCGGTAGAGTTGCTGCTTTACAGCGAATGCAGCGCCGGAGACTCAGGTTCGATCCTGACTACGGGTGCTGCACTGTAAGGAGTTTGTACGTTCTCCCCGTGACCTGCGTGAGTTTTCTCCGAGATCTTCGGTTTCCTCCCACACTCCAAAGACGTACAGGTATGTAGGTTAATTGGCTGGGTAAATGTAAAAATTGTCCCTAGTGGGTGTAGGATAGTGTTAATGTGCGGGGATCGCTGGGCGGCACGGACTTGGTGGGCCGAAAAGGCCTGTTTCCGGCTGTATATATATGATATGATGATATGATATGAAAAGCTTTTCACTGTAGATTGGTACACGTGACAATCACAGAAGAAACTAAAAAACATAAAATCGACACAGAGTGCTGGAGTAGCTCAGCAGGTCAGGCAGCATCTCAGGAGAACATGTCGAGGTGACAGGTGACATTTTGGGTCAGGACCCTTCTTCAGACTGAGTGTAGTGACTAGTTTAGTTTAGAGCTACTGCGCGGAAACAGGTCCTTCGACCCACCGAGTGCGCGCCGACCAGCGATCCCCACATATTAACACTATCCTACACACACTAGGCACAAGTTACAATTTTACCAAGTACATCTTTGGAGTGTGGGAGGAAACCGGAGGTCCCGGAGAAAACCCACGCAGGTCATGGGGAGAACGCACAAACTCCGTACAGTCATCACACGTAGTCCGGATCGAACCCGTGTCTCTGGCGCTTTAAGGCAGCAACTCTACCACTATCTTGCACTAAACCTTATTCCCTTTATCATGTATCTGTACACTGTGGACGACTCGATTGTAATTATGTATTGTCTTTCTGCTGACTGTTTAGCACGCAGCAAAAAAAGCTTTCCACTGTACACATGACAATAAACTGAACTAAAATTGTTTGTGATAGACACAAAAAGCTGGAGTAACTCAACGGGTCAGAACGCACCTCTGGAGAAAAGGAATGGGTGACGATTCGGGTCAAGACCCTTCATCAGACTTCTTCACGATTGAACCCGGGCCTCTGGCGCTGTGAGGCAGTAACTCTACCGTTGCACCACCATGCCACATACAAGCTTGTTTATATTCGAGCGATTTGCCCATTGATAGCATGTGGTCCTATTTAATATAAGGTTTGGGTGACGTTTCGGAGTCTGGAGCCATCTTCAGACTCTCTTACAGCTTCTGTAAATCGCCCCCAGCGTGTAGGATGCAAAGTTGAGGTAACAGAGAGCTAGTTGATCTTTGCGGACTCGGTGGGCCGAAGGGCCTGTTTCTGTGCCGTATCTCTAAGCTGAACTAAACATGTCCAAGTCTTCCAAAGTGCATTCACAAGAGGGGAGGTGGGGGCTGGATTGTAAACATGATGATGAATTACAAGTGCACAAAGTATGCATCTGGTAGTCAAGTTCTGACAAATTACTGTTGCGTGTGGTGGAACTTCTCTGGCCATAGAAAGTTCCTTTGAAAAGCTGTGCACAAATGCCACATTGCCGTTGCTTGTATGGCAGCACATATGACACCGAAGGTTCCCTACCCAAGCGCCCAGCACGAGGTTTGAGCGCGGTTTACAAACCAGCATCTTTTTACAGTGGAAATGCAAGGGCCAGGAAGCGAGCGGGCAAGATCATCTCTGACCCCTCTCACCCTGGTCACAAAATCTTTGAAGCACTTCCCTCTGGAAGGCGACTCCGGACTGTCAGAGCAGCCACAGCCAGACATAAAAACAGCTTTTTTTCACGAGCAGCAGCTCTACTCAACAACCAAAGTCTGTAGTCTATTTTTATGCTCTGGATTATTTTCACCCACATGTTTAGACCGTAACGTTGTGTCCTTATTGTTTTGATGTCTTCATGCTTTATTCTTAACTGTTAACTGTATGTTTGTGTTGCCATTTGTGAGCAGACCACCAAGGCACATTCCTTGTATACGCAGATACTTGACCAATAAACTTATTCATTCATTCATTCATTCATTCATTCATTCAGATGGACAGATTCTTGATTAGTCCAGGTGTCAGGGGTTACGGGGAGAAAGCAGGAGAATGGGAAGGAGAATGAGAGAGAAAGATAGATCAGCTATAATGGACGGCACGGTGGCGCAGCGGTAGAGTTGTTGCCTTACAGCGAATGCAGCGCCGGAGACTCAGGTTCGATCCGTCTGTATGGAGTTTGTACGTTCTCCCCGTGACATGCGTGGGTTTTCTCCGAGATCTTCGGTTTCCTCCCACACTCCAAAGTCGTACAGGTTTGTATGTTAATTGACTGGGTAAATGTAAAAATTGTCCCTAGTGTGTGTAGGGTAGTGTTAGTGTGCGGGGATCGCTGGGTGGCACGGACTCGGTGGGCCGAAGGGCCTGTTTCCGCGCTGTATCTCTAAATCTAAAAAAAAAATCTAAAAATCTAATGGCGGAGTAGACTCGATGGGCTGAATGGCCTAATTCTGCTCCTCCACAGGGTGGTGGCTCTGTGGAGCCCAAGACATTGGGTATTTTTAAGGTGGAGATCGATGGGGAGTCAAAGGTTATGGGGAGAAGGCAGGAGAATGGAATTGAAAGGGAGAGATAGATCAGCAATGATTTAATGGTGGAGTAGACTTGAGGGGCCGAATGGCCTAATTCTGCTACGATGACTTATGAATTTATGAATTTATCATATTAAGCCCAGTTGAAGCTGCACTAACTCTGAAAGTGCTGTACTTTGATTAATATGCGCAAGGGCAATGTTGAGGTAGGAATTCTGTCTAGTTATGTCTGTTCAATGATCCATATTGTGTGTTTGAATATCTGTCTGTATTTTGATGGTTCAAAACTATCTAAAACCTGAACTTTGCGATGCAAGCAAACCTATTCAATTAAGAACTTTAGTAGTTCAGTGCCAACTTCCTCATTGATGACCCTCGGACTATGCATGATTGGTCTTTGCTGGCTTTACCTTGCACTGAATGTTATTTCCTTATCATGTATCTATTCACTGTAAATGGATCAATTGTAATCATGTATTGTCTTTCCGATGGCTGGTTAGCACTCAACAAAAGCTTTTCACTGTACCTCGGTACACGTGACAATAAACATAACTGGACTGAACTGAACTTTAAGAAATGTGCAAATGTAAAAAAAATACCAAGCAGTTACCGACGAGAAATAAATAGATTTTAATTGTTAAACGAAGTTTTGTGGGATTCCTTTACTAGTGAATAACATAACATTAAAAAACGTCAGACACACAAAATAATCTACAATGCAAATTTGTAATCTGAATGCTACTTATTCCTAATGCAATTGGACTGAGATGTTGGGAGGGGAGAGGGTGTTAGGGGGAGGGGGGAAGAGAAGAGGGGTGTGGGGGAGAAGGAGGGTGGGGGAGGTTGGAGGGGGCTGGGAGGGGGAAGGAAGGTGGAGGAGAGGGAGGGGAGAAGGAAAGGATGGGGGGTGGGAGGATGGAGAGGTGTGGGGAGGAGGAGGGGGGGGTGAGGGAGGGAAGGGGGAGGGGAGGGATGTATAATTATAATAATGTTTTATTTCTGTAAGCAAGGATCCTTTTATTTACGTTACCAAAGGCGAACAAAGAGTGGACCTACTGCGGAGAGCATGCATGTGGGGACAGACGTCATTAGCATATGAAGGCCTGGTGATGCAGCTGAATTAGCAGGCATTTTGTCTGCACTTTGATTAGCTACATGTACATTGGGCGGTGGGCAGTGAGTAATTGATGTTATCCCCTCTGTTCTGAATTCCATCAAAAACTTTCACAGGGTTTTGGCGCCAAAATCAGGGGCGTTGTCTTTCCTTTTCTAATACTCTCCCCGATTAATTCCTTTATCCCCAGAGCGGAGATTCAAACCATCTGCACCCTCATGAGATTCAAACTTCCAAAGTGGCTGCCTGGACATCAGGTAGACTTTGTTGGAGAGGCTGACTTGACTCGCCAGAGTCATAACTGTATAGCAAAACAAATTTCTCGTATGTTGCAAAACATACTTAGCTAATAAAGTATGTTTATGATTATTGTAACAGGTTTAGTTTAATCTAGTTTGTTTAGTTTAGTTTTTAATTTAATTTAGTTTAGTTTAGATTAATATTTAGTTTAGTTTAGTTTAGTTATACAGTGTGGAAACAGGCCCTTCGACCTACCGAGTCCACATCACCCGTACACTAGTTCTATGTCCCACAAACTAGGGGCAATTTACAGAAACCAATTGACCTAAAAACCCTGAAATACATAGACACAAAGTGCTGGAGTAACTCAGCCGGGTGCAGCATCTGTGGGGAAAAGGATTAGGTGACGTTTCAGGTTGGGACCCTTCTTCAGACTGAATTCCGATCGAGTCTGAATCAGGATCCAGAGCTGAAACTGCGCCCATCCATTTTCTCCAGAGGCGCTGCACGACATACTGGCTTTTTTCCAGCACTTTGTGCCTATCATCATATCATATCATATCATATATATACAGCCGGAAACAGGCCTTTTCGGCCCTCCAAGTCCGTGCCGCCCAGTGATCCCCATACATTAACACTATCCTACACCCACTAGGGACAATTTTTTTTAATTAAATTTTTTTTTTTTTTTTTAACATTTACCCAGCCAATTAACCTACATACCTGTACGTCTTTGGAGTGTGGGAGGAAACCGAAGATCTCGGAGAAAACCCACCCAGGTCACGGGGAGAACGTACAAACTCCTTACAGTGCAGCACCCGTAGTCAGGATCGAACCTGAGTCTCCGGCGCTGCATTCGCTGTAAAGCAGCAACTCTACCGCTGCGCTACCGTGCCATGCGCTATCTATGGTATAAACCAGCATATCATATCATATCATATATATACAGCCGGAAACAGGCCTTTTCGGCCCACCAAGTCCGTGCCGCCCAGCGATCCCCGCACATTAACACTATCCTACACCCACTAGGGACAATTTTTACATTTACCCAACCAATTAACCTACATACCTGTACGTCTTTGGAGTGTGCATCTGCAGCTCTTTTTGTTCTTACCGACAAACCTGCACATCTTTGGGAGAAAATGGAAGCAACTCAGTGGGAGGAAATGGAAGCAACTCAGTGGGAGGCAGTGAAAGCCCACGCGGTCACGGGGACAGCACCCGTAGCCAGGATCGAACCCGGGTCTCTGGCGCTGTGAGGCAGCAACTCTACCGCTGCCCCCATCCAATGTATAGACACTGAGAACGTAAGAAGAGTTTTTGCACAGTTGTTGTTTTGTAGATAAATATATTTCTGGATTTCTATTTTGAATAAAGTGTATTTTTAGCCCCCCCCAAAATGTCATCCTGGTTAGAACATGAAATGCACAATAAAATGACCCTGACTTGAATCTACCCCTCATAGAGAGTCATACATCATAGAAACAGGCCCTTCGGCCCAACTTGCCCACACCAGCCAACATGTCCCAGCTACACTAGCCCCACATGCCTGCGTTTGGCCCATATCCCTCCAAACCTGTCCTATCCATGTACTTGTCTAAATGTTTCTTAACTAGTGCCTGCCTCAACCACCTTCTCCGGCAGCTCATTCCACATACCCACCACCCTTTTGTGAAAAAGTGACCCCTCAGATTCCTATTAAATCTTTCCCCTCTCACCTTAAACCTATGTCCTCTGATTGTCGATTCCCCTACCCTGGGCAAGAGACTCTGTGAGTCTACCCAATCTATTCCTCTCGTGATTTTGTGCACCTCCATAAGATCACCCCTCATCCTCCTGGCGGTCCAAGGAATAGAGTCCCAGCCTGTTCAACCTCTCCCTGTAGCTCAGGCCCTCACGACCCGGCAACATCCTCACGGGTGTGTAGGAAGGAACTGCAGAAGCTGGTTTATACTGAGGATGGACACAAAATGCTGGAGTAACTCAGCGGGTCAGGCAGCATATCTGGAGAGAAGGAATGGGTGACGTTTTGGGTCGAGACCCTTCTTCAGAAGGGTCTCACAGGATTACAGGTAGCAGGGCATGAGAACAAGAGTTATTAATATCTTTACAACTTTCAATTATATTTCTTTTGACTGCTTTATTTAATTTTAGTTTCGTTTAGAGATTCAGTGCCCACCGATCACACATTAACACTACCCAATACACACTGGGGACAATTTACATTTTTATATCAAGCCAACTAATTTACAAACCTCTCCGTCTTTGGAGTGTGGGAGGAAACCGAAGATCCCGGAGGTCACGGGGAGAACGTAGAAACTCCACACAGACAGCACCCGTAGTCAGGATTGAACCCGGGTCTCCGGCGCTGCAAGCACTGTAAGGCAGCAATGAACTCTACCGCTGCGCCACCGTGCCGTTTATCAACTTTAAAACAGGAGAAAGGTGTTAGCAGAGACTAAACAGTTAACAGTTGAAACAATATTACTTGTTTCGTTTCCTGCCCATTAACAATGTTTGGGTAAAATTCTGTTGTTTAAAGCAATGACTGACAGTTTTATTGGCACCGTTTTATGTTCCTTTTTGGAGAGAGAGGCTGCTTGTTCTGAGCGATAAGCTCCAGTTTTTTTTTAAGTCCGTTGGCGCCTGTGAATAATATTAGCTTTCTTTTCCCCCTCCACTCATCATCAACACCCTCTGCTTTCCTCCCACCCAACTCAGCAACTCAATTCGGCGCGGTGGCGCAGCGGTAGAGTTGCTGCCTTACAGCGCTTACAGCGCCGGAGACCCGGGTTCGATCCCGACTACGGGTGCTGTCTGTACGGAGTTTGTACGTTCTCCCCGTGACCCGCGTGGGTTTTCTCCGGGATCTTCGGTTTCCTCCACGCACTCCAAAGACGTACAGGTTTGTAAGTTGTGGAGGAAGGAACTGCAGATGCTGGTTTAAACTGAGGAGACTGTGCCGCCCAAATTAGATTATAACATACTTTGTAATGAAAATCCACGCGCGATATCTCATTCTAAGGGGCTGGAGTTCAATCATGTGTAATCTAGTCGATGGAAGGCTGTGGAGACCAAGGCAATGGATATTTCTAAGGCGGAGATAGATAGATTCTCGATTAGTGTGGGTGTCAGGGGTTACGGGGGGAAGGCAGGAGAATGGGGTTGAGAGGGAAAGATAGACCAGCCACAATTGAATGGTGGAGTAGACTTGATGGGCCGAATGGCCTAATTCTGCTCCTATCCATTTGAACACGAGTATTTGATGAAATAATATTTGACTTAAGTCTAGCTCCAACATGACTTCACCCCCATCAATTCTCTTGACAGAAATCCGCGAGGTTCCTGAACAGCCACAGTTTAAGAATAAGGGGTCGGCCATTTAGAACTGAGATGAGGAAAAGCTTTTTCAGTCAGAGAGTTGTGAATCTGTGGAATTCTCTGCCTCAGAAGGCAGTGGAGGCCAATTCTCTGAATGCATTCAAGAGAGAGCTGGATAGAGCTCTTAAGGATAGCGGAGTCAGGGGGTATGGGGAGAAGGCAGGAACGGGGTACTGATTGAGAATGATCAGCCATGATCACATTGAATGGCGGTGCTGGCTCGAAGGGCCGAATGGCCTCCTCCTGCACCTATTGTCTATTGTCTATCAGCGGCCACAGTTCCTGTGGAGTACAGTGGTGCTTTATTGTTGTTTTGCAGAGTACACACTGTGAACAATAGACAATGGGAGAATGGCGCTGCAGAAATGAGTCTAATATGTCCACACTATTTGGGGTAAATTTAGATTTATAACAGTGCACAGGATACGTAAGGCAGCACAGGAACTTTTCAAAATAGCCTGGACATGTGGCGAAGGCCGCGGACTCCAGCAGGGTTAACAAGCTCACCAGGAAGCCTGGCTCCAACCTGGGGGGTGGAGTTGGATTCACTGGACGTTAGGTCTTGGAGGGGAGGACGCTCCTCAAACTGCGGAGCATCCTGGACGATACAGCTCACCCCCTCCATGACATGCTAGTCAACCTGAGGGGCATCTTCAGCAACAGACTGGTCCCACCAAGATGCAGCACACAACGCCACAGGAGATCCTTCTTCCCTGTGGCTATCAAACTGTACAACTCCTCCCCCTTCTGTCGTGGGGTAGACTGAGACTGACTCCTCCTCCCCCTTCTGTCATGGGGTAGACTGAGACTGACTCCTCCTCCCCCTTCTGTCATGGGGTAGACTGAGACTGACTCCTCCTCCCCCTTCTGTCATGGGGTAGACTGAGACTGACTCCTCCTCCCCCTTCTGTCATGAGGTAGACTGAGACTGACTCCTCCTCCCCCTTCTGTCGTGGGGTAGACTGAGACTGACTCCTCCTCCCCCTTCTGTCATGGGGTAGACTGAGACTGACTCCCCTCTCCCCAATCTTTGCACGTCTCCAATCCTGGACTTCCACGTGTCACTTTAATTTCATGTTTCATGTATCTTGTTGTGTTTTATTTATGACTGTTGGCAGACCAATTTCCCTCCTGGGATATATAAAGTTCTATCGTATCGTATCGTAATGTATCGTCAGGATCATTGGGCTTGGAGCTATCAATACTGTTAAACTGACCAGAAGTGTGAATAGATTTAGCTTAGATTGTGAAGTCGATTATGCAGATAATTTCATGTTCATAAATTTTAGGAGCAGAATAAGGCCATTCGGCCCATCGTGCCTCAGCCGCCATTTCTTCGTGGCTGATCTATCTTTCCCCCTCGACCCCATTCTCCTGCCCTCTCCCCATGACCCAGAGATGAAGTTCACGAGATTGGAGAGATTCTGTCCAAAGCAATCTATTGTCTGTTTTGGAGACACAAGGAACTGCAGATGCTGGCTTACCAAAAAAAAGGCACAAAGTACTGGAGTACGTTAATAGGTCTGAAGAACGTTGTCGACCCGAAACATTACCTGGATGTTCCCCAGAGGTGCTACCTGACCGACTGTATGACTCTATGACCCTATTAGTTGAGCTTGGCATCAAGTTCGGTCCAGACGCTATGGGCCGAAGGGCCTGTTCTTGTGCTCTATTTTTCCATGTACTATATCCGAACAAGTTTCTCTGAAAACACGGTGGCACAGCGGTAGAGTTGCTGCCTTACAGCGCCAGAGACCCGGGTTCATTCTTGTAGGGAGTTTGTATACTCTTCCCCGTGACCTGTGTGGGTTTACTCCAGGTGCTCCGGTTTCCTCCCACATTCCATAGACCTACAGGTTTATAGGTTAATTAGCTGCTGTAAAATTGTAAATCGTACCTAGTATGAAGGATAGTGTTCGTGTAAGGGGTGATCGCTAGTCGGCACGGACTCGGTGGCTAGCAGGACCTGTTTCCACACTGCAGTTGAAAGACTGGAGCGGCTAGGCTTGTATACACTGGAATTTAGAAGGATGAGAGGCGATCTTATCGAAACGTATAAGATTATTAAGGGGTTGGACACGTTAGAAGCAGGAAACACGTTCGGGGAGTCCAGAACCAGGGGCCACAGTTTAAGAATAAGGGGTAGGCCATTTAGAACGGAGATGAGGAAAAACTTTTTCAGTCAGAGAGTTGTAAATCTGTGGAATTCTCTGCCTCAGTGGAGGCCAGTTCTCTGAATGCATTCAAGAGAGAGCTAGATAGAGCTCTTAAGGATAGCGGAGTCAGGGGGTATGGGGAGAAGGCAGGAACGGGGTACTGATTGAGAATGATCAGCCATGATCGCATTGAATGGTGGTGCTGGCTCGAAGGGCCGAATGGCCTCCTCCTGCACCTATTGTCTATTGCCTATCTCTAAACCAAAACTGAACTAAACAAAAAAAAAATCATTAAGTTACACTGGGCCTATACACTGTATATAAATGGCCTTTATTTTTCAGCTGAAAAGCACAGCCTATAATGTTTATTGAGTTCTGATGCCCGTTCGTGCCACTATGCCCAGCATTTTGTTGCCAGTGTTGGCATCACCCAATTTCTCTATGGTAACAGTATTTATATTGTCTGAACTTCCACAGTGATTTGATTAGTGTGGAAGACGCATCTGATTCCTTGCGATTTTTAAATTTGCAGTGTGCACAGAAAACGGTCCTATCCACAGTTAAGTATAAACCCGTGCAGTTGCCTGACTGAAATATTTAACACTTCCTGAAAGATCATTTAAAATATATATATATATATATATGTTCCTCACAGGCCCACAAGCCGAAGACAAGGCGTGCTTTAAGCCGGAAGTGCCTGCAGGCATTATGGTGTACTTGCTATTTATTGTCTCATTTCACTAATCCCCTGTGACCTTTTGTGCTGGAGAGAGATGGCCTGTTCTCATGGAACCTGATTAACGAGACTTTCGAAGGTCACGTCATTTTCAGATAATTTAACTAAGAGGACAATGCGTGGGGTGCTAGAGCTGGTCTGTTCACCAGGAAAGCAACTTCCTGGCTTTCTTTCTACTGGAGGCACCAGCTGGATAAATTACCTAGAGACCTTGTCATCTAGATTGTGTAGGAAAATAACTGCAGATGCTGGTACAAATCAATAGACAATAGACAATAGACAATAGGTGCAGGAGGAGGCCATTCGGCCCTTCGAGCCAGCACCACCATTCAATGTGATCATGGCTGATCATTCTCAATCAGTACCCCGTTCCTGCCTTCTCCCCATACCCACTGACTCCGCTATCCTTAAGAACTCTATCTAGCTCTCTCTTGAATGCATTCAGAGAATTGGCCTCCACTGCCTTCTGAGGCAGAGAATTCCACAAATTCACAACTCTCTGACTGAAAAAGTTTTTCCTCATCTCAGTTCTAAATGGCCTACCCCTTATTCTTAAACTGTTCTTAAACTGTGGCCCCTTGTTCTGGACTCCCCCAACATTGGGAACATGTTTCCTGCCTCTAACGTGTCCAACCCCTTAATAATCTTATACGTTCCTCTCATCCTTCTAAATTCCAGTGTATACAAGCCTAGTCGCTCCAGTCTTTCAACAGCAGTTCGGAATTCAAAATCGAAGGTTTGTATGCTGGGGTAACTCAGCAGGTCAGGCAGCGTCTCTGGAGAGAAGGTATTTATTCACAAAATGCTGGAGTAACTCAGCAGGTCAGGCAGCATCTCAGGAGAGAAGGATCCTCAGCATCCTGAGATGCTGCCTGACCTGCTGAGTTACTCCAGCATTTTGTGAATAAATACCATCGATTTGTACCAGCATCTGCAGTTATTTTCCTACACTCACTGGAGAGAAGGAATGGGTGACCCGACCCCCCTGACATCAGTCTGAAGAAGGGTCTCGACCCGAAACATCACCCATTCCTTCTCTCCAGAGATGCTGACTGACCTGCTGAGTTACTCCAGCATTTCGTGATGCCTTATTATCTAGATGGTTTAGTTTAGTTTACAGTTTCGTTTCTTGTCACGTGCACCGAGGTACAGTGAAAAGCTTTTTTGTTGCGTGCTAACCAGTCAGTGGAAAGACGATACATGATTACAATCGAGCCATTTATAGCCTGATAAGGGAATAACGTTTAGTGAGAGGTAAACAAAACGATAGGAAAGAGCTTTATTTATCTCAGGAGGGAAATTGATCTGCCAACAGTCATAAAAACACAACGAGATACATGAAACATGAAATTAAAGTGACGAATGGAAAGGATTGGGGATGTGCAAAGATTGGGGGGGGGGGGGGGGGGGGGGAGAGCGAGGGGGGGGGGGGGGCAGAGGGGAGTCAGCAAAAATCTTACTGTCCGTAAGTAGAATCATACCTAAGTACACGAGTGTTCGAACAGTAGATCATATTGAAGCAATACACAAGAGTCGCCACGTTTTCAGCGCTAAGTTATATCCTTGAAAAATGTAGAATCTTAACTGCAGCAACCTTGAGCAAAGCACAAAGTGCTGGAGTATCTCAGTGGGTCAGGCAGCATCTTTGGAGGACATGGATAAGCGATGTTTCGGGTTTGGACCCTTCGTCACTGAAGAGGAGTCTTGACCCCCAAAGCATCATCATGTTCTCTGCAAATGCTGCAAGATGAAACACCTGGGTCTCATTCTTGATTCCTATCAATAGATTTGTGGCGGACAAAGTCAAGAATCAAGTCAAGTCTTTACTTTAAACTTTCGAGATACAGCACGGAGACAGGCCCTTCGGCCCACCGAGTCCGTGCCGACCAGCGATCACCCCGTACACAAGCACTATCCTACAATTAATTTAAAAAAAAATTTGAGCCAATTAACTTACAAACCTGTACGTCTTCGGGGTGTGGGAGGAAACCGGAGGACCCAGAGAAAACCCACGCGGTCATAGGGAGAACGTAAAACTCCTTACACCCGTAGTCAGGATCGAACCTGGGTCTCGGGCGTTGTAAAATAGCAACTCTACAACAGCGCCATTGAGCCACCCTAAATGATAAATAAAGCTACAATTATGGTGCTGATACAGCTCTAATTCCCTTGTTTTGATTATGTTGGCCGCTTTTCCGAAGCAAGGTGAAGTGTAGATGGAGTCAGTGGTAGGAGGTTTGGTAATGTGTGATGGACTGGGCTGCACCCACAACTCTCTGCCTTTATGTATAGTAGATTTTAGATTTAGATTTAGAGATACAGTGCAGAAACAGGCCCTTCGGCCCACCGGGTCCGCGCCGCCCAGCGATCCCCGCACATTAACACTATCCTACACCCACTAGGGACAATTTTTCCATTTGCCCAGCCAATTAACCTACAAACCTGTACATCTTTGGAGTGTGGGAGGAAACCGAAGATCTCGGAGAAAACCCACGCAGGTCACGGGGAGAACGTACAAACTCCATACAGACAGCACCCGTAGTCAGGATCGAACCTGAGTCTCCGGCGCTGCATTCGCTGTAAGGCAGCAACTCTACCGCTGCGCCACCGTGCCACCGTTACTATTAAATATTATTATCTGATTTAATCTGAGTACTGTCTGTATGAAGTTTGCACGTTCTCTCGGTGACCACGTGGGTTCCTTCGGGTGCTCCGGTTTCTTCCCACATCCTATAGACGTGTGGGTTAGTAAGTTAATTGGCCTCAGTAAATTGCCCGTAGTGTGAAGAGCAATAACGGGTGATAAATGGTCGACGTGGACTTGGTGGGCTGAAGGGCCTGTCTCCATGCTATATCTCTGAACTAAAACTAAGCTCTAAACTAAACTAATTGGATAGCATGCAAAACAAAGCTTTTCACTGTACCTCGGTTAGGGTTGCCAACTTCCCGTATTAGCCGGGGCATCCCGTATATTGGGCTAAATTGGTTTGTCCCGTACGGGACCGCCATTGTCCCATATTAGGCATGTGGGGCGCCGGAAGGCCCGGGGGCCACTGTAGGCCCAGTGTAGGCCCAGAGGCCCGGACGCCACCTAACAGAGGTTGCTTAGCAACCTGCCTCCCGGCCCGTGCGGCCGCCATTGGTGGGGCGGGAGCACATGACCGCTGGCTGGGTGAGGTCATGTGGGGCGCGGGGCGGTGACGTCACCTTGTGTCCCTTTTTTTGGAGTGAGAAAGATGGCAACCCTAACCCCAACGGTACACGTTACAATAATAACCTAAACCTGAACTTAATCCTACAGTAGTGTTGCTCCATCATGCAGATAAGTTTCTGTGCGTTTGTCTGTTCATTGTCTTGTGCAATGAAGCTTAGACGAGTTAATAAGGCAGAACAGAGTGAGTGAGATTATCAAAAGAACCACAACAACACGTCACCTCTTGCTGGGGCCATGGGGGCAGCCTGTTATTTGTTTGGGATTTCTATCCATTGGCCATTGTCAGCAATTCTTAAGCAGAAAGGCGATGAGAGACGATGACAGTTAATAAGTGAAGGCAAAATGGAGGCCCTTTGTAGGCCTCGAATAAACTGAATTAAAGATATGAATGTAGGAGCAAGGAACTGCAAATGCTGGTTTACCAAAAAAAAGACGCAAAGTGCTGGAGTAACTCAGCGGGTCAGGCAACAACTCGGGAGAACATGGATAGGTGATGTTTTCAGTCGGGACGTTTCTTCAAAAACAAAGACACAAAGTGCTGGAGTAACTCAGCGGGCCAGGCAGAGTCCCTGGAAAACATGGGATAAGTTATGTTTCGGCTTGGGATTTCGACCCAAAACGTCACCCATCCATGCTCTTCAGAGATGCTGCCTGGCCCACTGAGTCACTCCAGCACTTTGCATCTTAGACAATAGACAATAGGTGCAGGAGTAGGCTGTTAGGCCCTTCAAGTCAGCACCACCATTCAATGTGATCATGGCTGATCATTCTCAATCAGTACCCCGTTTCTGCCTTCTCCCCATACCCCCTGACTCCGCTATCCTTATTCACAAAATGCTGGAGTAACTCAGCAGGTCAGGCAGCATCTCAGGAGAGAAGGAATGAGCGACGTTTCGGGTCGAGACCCTTCTTCAGACTGATGTCAGGGGGGGCAGGACAAAGGAGTGATATAGGTGGAGACAGGAAGACAGTGGGAGATCTGGGAAGGGGGAGGGGAAGAGAGGGACAGAGGAACTACCTAAAGTTGGAGAAGTCAATGTTCATACCACTGGGCTGCAAGCTGCCCAGGCGAAATATGAGGTGCTGTTCCTCCAATTTCCGGTGGGCCTCACTGTGGCACTGGAGGAGGCCCATGACAGAAAGGTCAGACTGGGAATGGGAGGGGGAGTTGAAGTGCTCAGCCACCGGGAGATCAGGTTGGGTAAGGCGGACTGAGCGCAAGTGTTGAGCGAAGCGATCGCCGAGCCTGCGTTTGGTTTCGCCTATGTCAATAAGTTGACATCTGGAGCAGCGGATGCAATAGATGAGGTTGGAGGAGGTGCAGGTGAACCTCTGTCTCACCTGGAAAGACTGTTTGGGTCCTTGGATGGAGTTGAGGGGGAAGGTAAAGGGACAGGTGTTGCATCTCGTGCGGTTGCAGGGGAAAGTGCCCGGGGATGGGGTGGTTTGGGTAGGAAGGGACGAGTGGATCAGGCAGTTACGGAGGGAACGGTCTCTGCGGAACGCAGAGAGGGGAGGAGTTGGGAAGATATGGCCAGTGGTGGGGTCCCATTGTAGGTGACGGAAATGTTGGCGGATGATTTGTTGGATCCGCTGGTTGGTGGGGTGGAAGGTGAGAACGAGGGGGATCCTGTCCTTGGTACGAGTGGGGGGGTGGGGGAGCAAGAAGCTGTCTCTTGAATGCATTCAGAGAATTGGCCTCCACTGCCTTCTGAGGCAGTGAATTCCACAGTCTTCCTTTAAAATTAAAAATAAGTCTTGTTCAATGTGCTAATTAAATATTTCAGCCTCTGCGACGGAAAAGTTCAACCTTTGTATTCGAAACAAAGATACAAACCATGACCATCTCCTTCCAGTTATCAGCGTTTCTGGTGAAGAGAAGCAATTTACTCTCCCGAGGGGATAAAGAACGTATTGCAATGGAACACAAGAGTCGTTGAGAGACGTTAAAATAATCTCGGAGACATTTTAACTGGCATTCTCAACATTCCTAATTGGGCATTTCAGCATGGCAAATACTTAATTAAGTGCAGTGTGCGGGAGAATATTGCCTATTCTTGACCCCTTGAAGCAATACTTTATGTGTGTGAAACGCAAAAAATGATAATTCCCACATATGAAAGTGGATTTGATGATTAACATTTTGTTCCAGCTTCGGCACAAAATCCGTCGCAGCAACCTTTTGCAATCAAATAAATGGAATATTTCTCTAATGAGAACCACATTCTTCCATTTATTTGTTTAACAAAAAAACCCCCTCTACCATTCAATATTATCCATGCGACTTCCTTTATGCCCGGTGCCGAGCGTGCACAATAGGAGCAATGGGGGTATTCCACTGTCTGTGTGACGCTATTATGCAATGAGATAAAAGACAGTGCTTCATCATATCCACCGAAAACAAGTCACCTCCACTCCAGCTGCATCACTTGTTGCGTTCATTTAAGATGGATACCGGCAGAGTAACGTGTAGGAAGGAACTAACTAACTGCAGATGCTGGTTTAAACCAAAAGTAGACACAAAATGCTGGAGTAACTCAGCGGGCCAGTGCAGGCAGCATCTCTGGAGAGAAGGAACGGGTGGTGTTTCGGGTCGAGACGGGTCTTCTTCGGACGGGTCTCGACCCGGAACGTCACCCATTCATTCTCTCCAGAGATGCTGCCTGTCCCGCTGAGTTACTGCAGCATTTTTGTGTCTGTTATGTTGGTGGAGTAATAGACAATAGACAATAGGTGCAGGAGGAGGCCATTCGGCCCTTCGAGCCAGCACCGCCATTCAATGTGATCATGGCTGATCATTCTCAATCAGTACCCCGTTCCTGCCTTCTCCCCATACCCCCTGACTCCGCTATCCTTAAGAGCTCTATCTAGCTCTCTCTTGAATGCATTCAGAGAATTGGCCTCCACTGCCTTCTGAGGCAGAGAATTCCACAGATTCACAACTCTGACTGAAAAAGTTTTCCCTCGTCTCGTTGTAATGATGGCAGCAGAGTTGAGCGGTATTGTAGTGTGTGGAAATGGTTGTCATACCTGCCCGAGGAGGTCGTTGAGGCAGGGACGATTGTAACGTTTAAGAAACAATTAGACAGGCACATGGATAGGACAGGTTTGGAGGGATGAGGGCCAAATGCAGGCAGGTGGGACTCGTGTAGATGGGACATGTTGGTCAGCGTGGGCAAGTTGGGTCGAAGGACCTGTGTCCACGCTTTATGACTCTATGACTCTATTCCAAAATTAGATGTAATACACACTGGTGCCAAATCATTGTGACCTATTTACTTTCTTTGAGGTAATATTGCATATTTATCATCACACCACAAGGGCAGTAAAGTGGCTCAGCTGGTCGAGCCTCTGTCTCACAGAGCCAGAGACCCGGGTTCGATCCTGACCTCGGGTGCAGTTTGTATGGAGTTTGCACGTTCTTCCTGTGACCATGTGGTTTTCCCATGTGGGTTTCCTCCGGTTTACTCCCACATCCCAAAGACATGCAGGTGTGTAGGTTAATTGGCTTACTTGTAGGTTAATAGGGGAATGGATGGGAATGTGGTCTAACATAGAACCATTGTGAATCGATGTTTAGAAACATAGAAAATAGGTGCAGGAGGAGGCCATTCGGCCCTCCAAGCCAGCACCGCCACTCATTGTGATCATGGCTGATCATCCACAATCAGTAACCTGTGCCCAACATCTCCCCATATCCCTTGATTCCACTAGCTCCCGGACGGCACGGTGGTGCAGCGGTAGAGTTGCTGCCTTACAGCGAATGCAACGCCGAAGACCTGGGTTCGATCCCGACTACGGGTGCTGTCTGTACGGAGTTTGTACGTTCTCCCCGTGACCTGCGTGGGTTTTCCCCGAGATCTTTGGTTTCCTCCCACACTCCAAAGACGTGCAGGCATGTAGGTTAATTGGCTGGGCAAATGTAAAAATTGTTCCTAGTGTGTGTAGGATAGTGTTAGTGTGCGGGGATCGCTGGGCGGCGCGGACCCGGGCCTGTTTCTGCGCTGTATCTCTAAATCTAAAAAAAATCTAAAGTTCTATCTAACTCTCTCTTAAATTCATCCAGTGATTTGGCCTCCACTGCCCTCTGTGGCAGAGAATTCCACAAATTCACAACTCTGGGTGAAAAAGTTCCTTCTCACCACAGTTTTAAAATGGCCTCGCCTTTATTCTAAGACTGTGGCCCCTGGTTCTGGACTCCCCCCGACATTGGGAACATTTGTTCTGCATCTAGCTTGGACTCAGTGGGCTGAAGGGCCTGTTTCCATACCATTTGCTGCAGGATCTTGATCCGGTTGGACAGGTAGGCTGAGGAATGGTTGATGGGATTTAATACAGGTCCACCACCGATTTTCTGGCACCCTTGGTTCCAGAGTCTTTCTGGATTATCCGTTTTGCCGGCCTTGGTGGGCCGAGATGCGAGGCGGCACAGTTGGCTGTGGAAGTTGGCTGTGGATGATGCGTTGAGTGTGGAGTCTGGTGTTGTGCAAGATGAGGACCAGGGGAGATCTGTCATTGCTGAAGCTTGAGGAACATGGGCCAAATTCAGGCAAATGGGATTAAGTAGATAGTCATCTTTGAGGGCAGACACAAAATGCTGGAGTAACTCAGCGGGACAGGCAGCATCTCTGGAGATGAAGCAATGGGTGAAGTTTCGGGTCGACACCCTTCATCTTGTGACATAGCAGTAGAGCTACTGCCTTACAGTGCCCAGGTAGTAGACAATAGACAATAGGTGCAGGAGTAGGCCATTCGGCCCTTCGAGCCAGCACCACCATTCAATGCGATCATGGCTGATTATTCTCAATCAGTACCCCGTTCCTGCCTTCTCCCCATAACCCCTGACTCCGTTATCCTTAAGAGCTCTATCTAGCTCTCTCTTGAATGCATTCAGATAATTGGTCTCCACTGCCTTCTGAGGCAGTGAATTCCACAGATTTACAACTCTCTGACTGAAAAAGTTTTTCCTCATCTCCATTCTAAATGGCCTACCCCTTATTCTTAAACTGTGGCCCCTGGTTCTGGACTCCCCCAACATTGGGAACATGTTTCCTGCCTCTAACGTGTCCAACCCCTTAATAATCTTATATGTTTCGATAAGATCCCCTCTCATCCTTCTAAATTCCCGGGTTCGATCCTGACTACGGGTGCTTGTCTCTTCAGAGTTTCTACGTTCTCCCCTGGGTTTTCGGTTTCCTCCCACACTCCAAAGATGTACAGGTTAGTAGGTTAATTGACTTGGTTTACATGTAAAATTGTCCCTAATGTGTGTAGAGTTAGTGTTAATGTGCAGGGATCGATGATCGGCACGGACTCGGTGGGCTGAAGGGCCTGTTTCCATGCTGTATCTCCAAACTAAACTAAGCTAAACCTATGAGGAGTTGGGTCGAGGGTGGGGTTGCCAACTTCCTCACTCCCAAATACGGGACAAGGTGACATCACCGCCCCGCGCCCCATGTGACCTCACCCAGCCAGAGGCCACGTGCTCCCCCTCCACCAATGGCGGCCGCCAGGGGCGGAGACGTCACCCTTTGTCCCTTATTTGGGAGTGAGGAAGTTGGCAACCCTACTAATACGGGACAAGGGCGGTCCCGTACGGGACAAACTAATTTAGCCCAAAATACGGGATGTCCCGGCTAATACGGGACAGTTGGCAACCTTAGTCGAGGGGCCTGTTTGCATGCTGTATTACGCGATGAATCTTTAAATCCTTGGTGTTGCTAAATGTATATTTTATTATGTACGTTTGGTCGTTGTAGGCATTTATATTCTTCAAAGGCTACTGGAAAGAAAACGTGGGCCGTATGCTTTTGTAAGCAGCGCTCCATACCGTAGGGAGAAATCTCTTTTGCACAACCTGTCTCTTTGAATCATCATCATCTAGAAGGGTTAAATTTACCATGAGACAACGTGCAAACAATCTTTCAAGTTGAATTAATGAATTAATTTCGCCTGAGCTGATCAAGAGAACGGGCAGTTCATGCTTCAGTTGTGATCCACCTGTCAACCTGTGTACCAGTGTGAGATACAAGAATAACATTTGTGTGACCTGACAAGCCAGTTGACCACAAAAAAACTGGAGTAACTCAGCGGAACAGGCAGCAGCTCTGGAGAGAAGGAATGGGTGACGTTTCGGGCCTGAGGAAGGAACCCAAAACGTCGCCCATTCCTTCTCTCCAGAGATGCTGCCTGTCCCGCTGAGTTACTCCAGCATTTTTTGTCGACCGAGAGATTTTCTAGTGTTATGGTGCTGTAATGGCTAAACTTCCACAATTTGGAACTTCCTACACTTTGTATTATAATTTCTTTTTAAACTACTGTTGTTCCACTGAAATATTTAAAAGTCAATTTAATGACTTAACGTCTGAAGAAGGGCCTCGACCTGAAACGTCACCCATTCCTTCTGTCCTGAGAAGCTGCCTGTCCCGTTGTGTTACTCCAGCATTTTGTGTCTATCTTTAATGCTGCGTTGTTCTGTTTGCCAATATGTAGATATGAAGTGGGAGTACAATGATGGCCTTATGTTAAATTACTGCAGTTAAACTAAACATAGTAATCATGCAGATCGACACAAAATGCTGGAGTAACTCAGTGGGTCAGGCAGCATCTCTGGAGTAAAAGAATAGGTGACATTTCGGGTCTCTGGTGCTGTAAGACAGCAACTCTACTGCTGTGTCAGACCTGCTGAGTTACTCCAGCATTTTGTGAAATAAATACCTTCGATTTCTACCAGCATCTGCAGCTATTTTCTTACACTACTGCTGTGTCAATGTAGTTTAGTTTAGTTTAGAGATACAGTGCAGAAACAGGCTCTTTGGCCCACCGTGTCCGCACCGACCAGCGATCCCTGCACATTAACACTACCCTAGACACACGAGGGACAATTTTACATTTACACCAAGCCAATTAACCTACAAACATATAGGGCTGTGGAAACATATACGTCTGTGGAGTGTGGGAGGAAACCGAAGATCTCGGAGAAAACCCACGCGGGTCACGGGGAGAACGTACAAACTCTGTGCAGACAACCACCACGGAAGTCGGGATCGAACCTGGGTCTCTGGCGATGTAAGGCAGCAACTCTACCACTACTCCACAGTGCCGTACCACAATGTGCTGGAAACAGCTTGTGTCTGGAGCTCCCACGAACAGGATTGCTGCATCAGCAAATCACTGTGTATGCAACTCAGGGCGATGGGTGAAATGAGATGCTTGCTTTGGGAGCGGTGTTAAAATTCCTGTTTGCTGCGGGCGATTGATGAGTGGGACACCAGTCCATTTGAGAGCCTTACTTCTTCTTGCGGGGCAAGGTCACAGCAGGGTGCCCAGCCCAGCCCCTTTGTTGGTCGAATGCAGCGAATAGCGGTGACGTTATTTAAGGTTTCGAAGCTGATTTCCACCAGAGTGACCGCATGTGATTTTAATGAAGCTGCAATTTATTGGCTGCAGCTGTATGGCATACCAGGAGGCTGACGGCTTCCACCGCATTCCACTTTCCAGAGTCTTTGCCCCCAACAGCTGGCCAACTTCTGCAGGAAGGTTTCTTTTGTTCTGCACATCCTGGTCCTTTGTGATACGGCCAATTACTCCATACCTCCCTTGACCCGAACAAAGCCCTGTAATATGACCCCACTGCAAAAAAATATTGCAAGCTGTGTCGGTGCCCAGCAAAACCCGCTTGGCTTCGAGATGCAGCGTGGGAACAAGCCCCTCAGCCCGCAGAGTCCACGCCGACCAGAAACTCACCTGTTAGAAACATGGAAACTCGGTGCAGGAGTAGGTCATTCTAGCCACCAACCCCATTCAATACGATCACGGCTGATCATCCAAAATCAGTGCCCTGTTCCTGCTTTCTCCCCATGTCTCTTGATTCCGTTAGCCCTAAGAGCCAGAACTAACTCTCTCTCTTGAACACATCCAGTGAATTGGCCTCCACTGCCTTCTGTGGCAGAGAATTCCACAAGTTCACAACTCTCTGGGTGAAAATGTTTTTCCTCCTCTCAGTCCTCAATGGCCTACTCCTTATTCTTAAACTGTGACCCATGGTTCTGGACTCCCCCAACATGGGGAACATTTTTCCTGCATCTTGCCTGTCCAATCCCTTGAGAATTTTATAAGATCCTATAAGATCCCCTCTCATCCTTCTAGTTTCCAGTGAATATGAGGGCAATCGATCCATTGTTCACGCTAGTTCTATGTTATCCCACTTTCTCATCCACTCCCTGCACACTGGGGTCAATTTACAATCTGATCAGTTTGGTTTCAGTCAGTTTGGGCAAGCAATTGATCGGTCCAAGCTATTAAAAGGAGCAGATCATCAGTTGGTGAGTGGGATTAATATGTGCCACTGTGCTGCCCAAATGGCCTCATTCTGCTCCTATGTCTTATGGCCCGATAGTTTCCAGCACTGAATGGCAACCAAGGGTTGCCCCTTGGGTTGCAAGAGTTGCAAGGGTCACAACAAATACTTTTCACTGTACCTCAGTAGGGAAAATAACTGCGGATGCTGGTTTAAATCGAAGGTAGACACAAAATGCTGGAGTAACTCAGCGGGTCAGGCAGCATCTCTGGAGAGAAGGAATGGGTGACGTTTCGGGTCGAGACCCTTCTTCAGACTGATGACAGGGGAGGGGGCAGGCACCCCCAGAGGGCGGTGAGTGCCCAGAAGCTACCGCCAGAGGTGGTGATGCAGGCAGATACCATAATGGTGTTTAGGAGGCATTTAGATAGCCGCCGCATAGATATGCAGGGAATGGCCAGGTGTGGAACACATGCAGGCAGGTGAGATTGGTTTACCTTGGCAACATGTTCGAATTGGATTGAATTGGATGGAATGCTTTATTGTCACATGTGACAAGCCACAGTGAAATTCTTTGCTTGCACACCCAAGGTATGCAAATAGTGGCCACATAAAGGGCGCTCACAAAGTTACAAAGTACCCTTGCATCAGGTCCTCCTATGTTCTGCCCCCCTCCCCCTCGACACGGTGGTCCCCCCATGCCAAGTCCCCATCGTCCATTGTTCTACCCCCGATCAAGGTATTCTCCCCATGCAGGGACCCCATCGTCCATTGTTCTACCCCCCTCAAGGTGGTCTCCCCAAGCTGGGACCCCATCGTCCATTGTTCTACCCCCCCCTCAATGCGGTCCCCCCACGCCGGGCCCCCCGCTGTTCGTCCCTAAATGTTCGGCCCTAAAGGGCCTTTTCCTGTGCTGTAATTGCCCCTGGTGTGTAGGATGGTGCTCTAGTCCACAGGGTGATCACTGGTCGGCGCGGACTCGGTGGGCCAAAGAGGGCCTGTTTCCACGCTGTGTCTCTAAAGTGTAAAGGGGGAGCATTGCAGGGAAACCCAATGTCATTTGACGTTCCGTGAAGTAAATGGTTGTTTTTTGCAGCTCAATCCGCGGTAAATATATCTTCAATCATCAGGCAGTGGAACAAGCAGCACCAACCCATACATAGTTCCATGTCTGGGTCACTTGTGTTTTTCTAAACCCTGTCAGACCACAACCACCATGTTGATTAACTGAGATGTTTTGACAAAAAGGAACCTCAGATTATTTTACTCTTTACGACTTCCAACAGGACGTAAACATCATCAAGTTGTATCTTAACAAACGCCATTTTTGTTGAAAAAAAATGGCACTCGGTGTCTTTAAGTAAACTCCTGCAAATAGACAGTAAATAACTCCACAGATACCCACAGCCGTCGACATGTTGCTGGGGAATTTGTGAAAAGGGCCCATGCTTCAAGCTGTTCAAAGAGGAAATGGGAACTGGTGCCAAATTATTTTGCCAGAAAGTGATAGCAAGCAGATTTGTGCTTGCAATCCATCACGAGGTGGGTTGCTGTTCTCACGAGGTGAGTTCCACTAGGTGAGTTCCTGTTCCCATCAGGGCTGTCGGAGGTTGGCGTGAAGTTGACATGAATTAGAAACATAGGAACACAGAAAATAGGTGCAGGAGCAGGCCTTATGGCCCTTCGAGCCAGCACCGCCATTCAATATGATCATGGCCGATCATCCACAATCAGTAGGAAAAGAAACTGCAGACGCTGGTTAAAATCGAAGGTAGACACAAAATGTTGGAGTAACTCAGCGGGTCAGGCAGCATCTCTGGAGAGAAGGAATGGGTGACCTTTCGGGTCGAGAGCCTTATGTCAGGGGAGGGGGCCACATCAGTCTGAAGAAGGGTCTCGACCCGAAAGGTCACCCATTCCATCTCTCCAGAGATGCTGCCTGTCCCGCTGAGTTACTCCAGCATTTTGTATCTATCCAAAATCAGTGCCCCGTTCCTGCTTTCTCCCCATGTCCCTTGATTTCTTTGAGTCAGCCTGTTGGCAGTTCTCGGGGCTTGGAGCAAGATGCATTTGTGGTGGAGTGAATGTTATGGTATAATTCAGATAAGGAGCCATGAACTGAATTATCACTGAACTGCTTTTCTTCCCTTTTCTTGCTGTTTCCATGATCCAATCTCCAGTTAGCCTTATTTAGTTCAGAGATACAGCGTGGAAACAGGCTCGCTGGCCCACTAACATGGTTCGGTGAGAGAGTCAGGGCTAATGGGGTCAAGGGAGATGGGGAGAAAGCAGGAACGGGGTACTGACTTTGGATGATCAGCCATGATCATATTGAATGGCTTTCCTGGCTCGAAGGGCCGAATGGCCCGCTCCTCCACCTATGTTTCTATGTTTCTACCTGTTGCAGCAAGGATCTGCAGATGCTAATTTACACAAAGGAAACAAAGTGCTGGAGTATCTCAGCGGGTCAGGCAGCATCTCTGGAGAACATAGATGGATGGCGTTTCGGTCGGGATCATTCTTCAGACCCCAAGAAGGGTCCAACTTTGGGTTCTGTATGCTTTGTTCAGAAGAGCTGCCCTAAAGAGCAGCGGTAAATTTGTTACCTTACAGTGCCAGAGGCCCGGGTTCGATCCTGACTACGGGTGCTGTCTGTACGGAGTTTATACGTTCTCTCCGTGACTGCATTGGTTTTCTGCAGGTGCTCCGGTTTCCTCCCACATTCCAAAGACGTGCGGGTTTGTAGGTTGATTGGCTTCTGTAAATTGCCCCCAGTGTGTGTAGGATAGAACGAGTGTACACAGGGGACACTGGGCCCTTTTCCACGCTGTGTCTCTAAACTAAATTAAACGAAGTATCTCCTGAAATGTCTGCTGCCGCTTATCTACTTTCCTACCTCAGTCTATTTTCCACGTTTCCTTCAAGCATCTCCGGCATTGTATCTTTCCAACAGGCTTTGCTTCAGTGTGAGGCAACATTTTCACACCCGATGATCGCACTCTCAAACTGAGTGTGGAGTTCTCTCATGTTACGTTATGTTGTGTGCCCTCATAGTCCCGGAGAATGAGAGGTGATCTCTCTGAACCGTACAAAAGCTCATGCAAACTTGATCGCGTCGAGGTGGTTTGAATTTCCCTTGCCTTGGACGTCATGAACCAATGGCTGCGTTTTTCATAATATGGGTTCACTTACTCAGGACTGTGTGCTAACGAGTCTTTAGTATTTTCAAAACCTAAAGGTGAGGACCACTCCTGGTACTTCCACTTTAACGTATTAATCACTTAGGATTACAATTATTCTAGGGTATGAGAAAGACAAGGAACTGCAGGTGCTAGCTTACGAAAAAAGAAACATAATGCTGGAGTAATTCAGCAGGTCAGGTTTCTCTGGAGAACATGGTATGGTCTGAAGAAGTGTCTCAACCTGAAACGTCACCCATTCCTTCTCTCTAGAGATGCTGCCCATCCCACTGAGTTACTCCAGCTTATGTGTCCATCATGGTACAGGCAATGCTTCTGATTGAGACTCATCAGACTGATTGTGGTGGAGAATGTTAAATACAGTGCCATCTCTGGCACAGGGCGATGCGGTGGCGCAGCGGTAGAGTTGCTGCCTCACTAGCGCCAGAGACCCCGGGTTCGATCCTGACAACGGGCGCTGTCTGTACGGAGTGCGTACGTTCCCCCTGTATCTCTAACCTAAAAATCCTAAGAAAGCCATGTAGCTTCTTGTCCTAATGAATCTGAGGATCGCAAATACTTGTGGAGAGCAAAATATGTTTCCCCGATACGTTTCCCGATTGTCTTTTGAGTCACTGACTGAGAATGCTTGCGAGATATATCCTCATCAGTCTGCTGGTGACAGATTGAAACATGTGTTTAATAAGGAAATCAGGTTCCGAGGAAAGATAAAATATTTGTTATGCCAGCTTAAACATTGTGGGAAAAAAAGAGAAAAGGAGCATTTAAGTTCTGAAAACAATCTCTAGAATGGAATACAGTCCGGATATCTGGTGTGGCAATATTAAAATTGAAACCCCAGGTGCAGAAAGTGGATACTCAACGATTTTAGTTGTTTAATCTTTGCAACAATAAAATATGTTTAACAACTGCGACCATGTAAAACCTGATTTAGCAGCAGTGTATCGCCCTGCTGTTGTCGCCGTTACTTGTAAGCCTTTAAAACGTATATCCCCCTGTCCTTAGATGGACACAAAGTGCCGGAGTAATTCAACGGGACAGGCAGCATCTCTGGAGAACGTGGATGGGTGATGTTTGTGTAGGAAGGTTTGCACTGAAGATAGACACAAAGTGAAGGAGTAACTCAACGGGACAGGCAACATCTCTGGACAGGATCATAAGATTATAAGAGATAGGAGTAGAATTAGGCCATTCGGCCCATCAAGTCTACTCCACCATTGAATCATGGCTGATCTAACCTTTTTCTCCTGACTTCTCCCCATAACCCCTGACATCCATACTAATCAAGAATCTATCTATCTATCTCTGCCTTAAATATATTCACTGACTTGGCCTCCACAGCCTTCTGTGGCAAAGAATTCCACAGATTCACCGCCCTCTGACTAAAGAAATTCCTCCTCATCTCCTTTATCTAAAATAACATCCTTTAATTCTGAGGCTGTGACCTCCAGTCCTAGACTCTCCCACTAGTGGAAACATCCTCACCACATCCACTCTATCCAAGCCTTTTACTATTCTGCACAGTACGTTTCAATGAGGTCCCCCCTCATTCATCTAAACTCCAGTGAATATAGGTCCAGTGCCATCAAACGCTCCTCATGTATGCTAACCTGCTCATTCCTGGGATCATTCTTGTAAAACCTCCTCTGGACCCTCTCCAGATATGGTGCCCAAAATTGTTTACAATATTCCTGACACGGGAGGAGTGGGTGACGTCCCTTCAGACTGTGAGTGGAACTGTGGAGGTTTTGGGGGAGGGGGGGGGGGGGGGGGACTGAAGGTAGGAATGGACATGAACAAATCAAGGCTGGCACAGATGATCAGGGAAGAGTGGAGCCCATAATGGCTGGGGGCAGAGGTGATGATGAGGGAACACAGGGATGTGAACAGTGGAACTAGTAAAGAGGTCTTGGGTGGGTGGGTGGGGGGGGGGGGGGGAGGAGAGGAAACATTCCAGTTCAAATTGAAGAAGGGTCCCGACCCGAAACTTTCTCCAGAGATGCTGCCTGTCCCATTGAGTTACTCCAGCACCTTGTGTCTATCTTTGATGTAAACCAGCATCTGCAGTTAATTTTTATAACATTATTCCCTTTGCTTTCCCTGGTAACTATCATCTCTCGGAACCCCTCGCCACCACGCTTGCCTCAGCACTTCGAATTAATCTGGTCAATCTTGCCCCTTCTAGCCCAACCACCCACCACACTAGTTGGGGCCATGAGGCCGCCATGTTAACTAGCTTCCATGGAAGCAAAGTTCCACTGCTTGTCACTGCTTTCCCATCTGCGTACCAGCACGGTGGTGCAGTGGTCGAGTTGCTGCCTTACAGCGCCAGAGACCCGGGTTCAATCCTGACTATGGGTGCTGTCTGCACGGAGTTTGTACGTTCTCCCCGTGACAGCGTGGGGTTTGTTTCCGGGCGCTCCGGTTTCCGCCCACACTCCAAAGTCGTACAGGTTTTGAAGGTTAATTGGCTTCCGTAAATTGTCCATTAGAATTGTCCTGCACACGCCAGGGGACAATTTTAAATTTATACCAAGCCAATTAACTTACTAACCTGCACGTCTTTGGAGTGTGGGAGGAAACCGAAGATCTCAGAGAAAACCCTGTTCATTGTCCATTCTGTAAATTGTCCAGGATAGAACTGTTTCGGACTGTTCCAGATGCTACGATCAGGCAAACGCCTCCGCTGTCACGCTGTAAAAACGGAGAGGATGAGACGGAGCTTCTTCCCACAGGCCATCAGGACTGTCAACTTTTATAACCCCAGAGACTAAATTTTTGTCGACACTAATAGTAACTTATTAACTTTATTTATATGCTGTAACTGTAATTCTTTTTGTGCACAACCCGCAGGCATTGCCACTTTCATTTCACTGCACATCGTGTATGTGTATGTGACAAATAAATTTGACTTGACTTGACTTGACTTAACTAGTGGGGATCATTGCTGGTCGGCGTGGAAATTGTGAATTGTCCCCAGTGCGTAGGATATTGTCGTACAAGGGTGATCGCTGGTCGGCCTGGACTCGGTGGGCCACAGGGCCATTTTGCACGCTGAGTCTCGAAACGAATCTAAGGTGCACGCAGCTGATGTGGACCTTACCTTGTACACCCGTTTGACCTTCATGATCAGGTTTCAGGCGGGTGTTTTGAAGGGCAGCCTGCACTCTTCACCAACCCACCCAACACAGGGCCCCCTACGCTCGCTAATGGAGCCTGACTCTGAAAGACAACTGAGCGCTTGGAGAGACGGTGAGACGGTACGCATAGACATCGAGACGCACCACCCAACCAGGCCTTTGGACCACCAGGTACATGCCGATCATCCACCGCCCACCTGTACACCAACCTCCATGATGCTTATTGCATCAACACGATCTTAACGTTGTCAAACCTTATGTCGTCAGGAAGGTCTGCACATATGATAAAGGATCTGAGAACTGCTTTGATGTTTAAAAACGCAAAACACACAACCAGTTAATGTTGTTGTGGGTATCCACCTGAACGTTTATGCAGGCAACACAGATTTTCACAGACAAAGACCTGAGAACAAATTACTTTATGACAGCTGTATATGTTTGATTTATGAATATTCTAGACTTCTTAACTTCAGTATTTTTCCACAGCCCAGTTATTAAGTAAGTTCGTAAGTTCAAGGAGGAGCAGAATTAGGCCTTTCGGCCCATCAAGTCTATGGTTTACGCTGGCGCAGCGGTAGGGTTACTGCCTTACAGCGCTTGCAGCACCAGAGACCCTGGTTCGATCCCGACTACGGGTGCTTGTCTAGAGGGAGTTTGTACGTTCTCCCCGTGACCTGCGTGGGCTTCCCCCGAGATCTTCGGTTTCCTCCCACACTCCAAACATGTGCAGATTAGAAAGTTACTTGGCTTGGTATAAATTTAAAATTGTCCCCTAGTGTGTGTAGGATAGTGTTGGTGTGTAGGGATCGCTGGTCGGCGCCGACTCGGTGGGCCGAAGGGCCTGCTTCCACTCTGCCTCTCTAAACTAAACTAAAACGAATCTATCTTTCAATCCCAGTCTCATGTCTTCTCCCCATGACCCCTGACACTCTTACTAATCAAGAATCTGTCAATCTCTGCCTTAAAAATAAAAATAGAATGGAAAATGGATTTTATTCTCCTTTAAGCTGACGCTAAATCTAACAGATAACTCTCCATTCGCACTTGAACCAATTGAAGGGAAGTTTGCCCGCGCATTCATACAACACGAGCAGTCTGAAGAAGGGTCTCGCTCGACCCGAGACGTCACCCATTCCTTCTCTCCAGAGATGCTGCCTGTCCCGCTGAGTTACTCCAGCTTTCTGTGTCTATCTGTAGATCCCCCGGTGTTTGGACAAAGTCCTGACAAACATCATCAACTCAGCTGTTTCTGAAACTTGGTGCCTGGCGATATAGGCTCTCATTACATCCTTATCATTCTACAGTCAAGCCTATCTCAAGGTTCTGCCTTCTGAATAAATCCAAACACAGAGCGACATGCGTCCTGTTAACTATCCCTGGTGTTTTCATTTTGGTAAACAGTGTTTAAATATATGTCCAATTTTTTTTAAAACGAAAATAAACAGTCCTGTGGAAGAATTAGATAAGACAAGAGTTGCAGCCCGATTTGTTTACGTCAAGTTATAAATCCTTGCCGTTTGTCCCTGGTGTGTTGTCGGGAAAATTAATTTTCTTCATAAACTAAAACCTCTGCCCGAGATGCCATGAATCAGCAACTGTGGCACAGCTGGTAGAGCCGCTGCCACACAGCGCCAGAGACCTGGGTTCAATCCTGAACTCTGCTGTGCTGTCCGTGTGGAGTTTGCACGTTTTCCAGTGACCGCGTGGGTTTCCTCCAGGTGCTCCAGTTTCCTCCCGCGTCCCAAGGCCGCGCAGGTTTGTAGGCCCATTGGTCACAGTAAATTGCCCCGAGTGTGTGTATACATTAGCTTCTTTCTGTATAAGAAAATAACTGCAGATGCTGGTACAAATCGATTTATTCACAAAATGCTGGAGTAACTCAGCAGGTCAGGCAGCATCTCGGGTGACGTTTCAGGTCGAGACCCTTCTTCAGACTTCTTTCTGTACCTTTTGCAGGACGGGCAGCAGGGAGGTGAAGGAATAACCGCGGAGAGGAACGTGTGTAGATAGTTGCTTTGACTTCAATTTATTCTCAGCATGAAGTAAAATTGTTATTAAGAGATCAGAAAGAGGAGATACTGGAAGGGAGAATCATACATCACAGGAATGAAATAGGGCAGGTCAACCTCCTAGAATAGTGAATGTCCTTTGAATTCTGTACATTTATCTGCCAAAATGTTTCTTTCCCAACACTGTGAGTAAACGTTTCTCTTAATTACAGTTTTTAGTTTTAGAGATACGTGTGGAAACAGGCCCTCTGGCCTCTCCAGTCCACACCGACCATCGATCACACATTCACACTAGTTCTATCCTCCACACGAGGAACAGGCCGGACGCAGGATAAATGTTCCCGATGTTGGGGGAGTCTCGAACCAGGGGTCACAGTGTAAGAATAAGGGGTAGGCCATTAAGGACTGAGATGAGGAAAACGTCTTCACCCAGAGAGTTGTGAATCTGTGGAATTCTCTGCCACAGAAGGCAGTGGAGGCCAATTCACTGGGTGTTTTCAAGAGAGAGTTAGATATAGCTCTTAGGGCTAACGGAATCAAGGGATATGGGGCGAAAGCAGGAACGGGGCACTGATTTAGGATGATCAGCCATGATCATATTGAATGACAGTGCTGGCTCGAAGGGCCGAATGGCCTATTCCTGCACCTATTTTCTATATTTCTCTGTTTCTAATCTGCAGAAGCTAACTAGCCATGGCAATACAGAAGCCAATTTACAGAAGCTTACAAACCTGCACATCTTTGGAATGCAGGGGGAAACCGGAGCACCCGGAGAAAACCCACGCAGGTCACAGGGAGAACGTACAAACTCCGTAAGGACCCGCTAAGTTACTCCAGCATTTTGTATCTATCTGTGGTGTAAACCAGCATCTGCAGTTCCTTCCCAGACATGAAGGATTAACGGATTGTCTGTCTTTATCTGAGGTCAGAATGTTTGGGAAACACATGGCTATTCAATGCACTTAAATTACATGGAGAAAGTAAATATACAGTTTGGTTTGTTGACAGCACCAGTGGAAGCAAAGTAGGGCTGACTGAAGAAGGAATGATCTTATCTAAACTGACGGGACTAACAAATTCTGTAGTGTTTACAACAATATTTCAATTTATGACAGTGGTAGGCAATATTTAAATAGAATAAGTCGGTGCAGATGCAAGTCATTCAGTTAGGTCAAAACACATCTCACGTTTATTCCTCCCCTTTGGGTACCCTGTGCGACATGGTGGTGCAGTGGTAGAGTTGCTGCCTCACAGCGCCAGAGACCAGGGTTCGATCCCGACTACGGGTGCTGTCTGTACGGAGTTTGTACGTTCTCCCAGTGACCTGCTTGGGTTTAGATAAGGTCATTCTCCGAGATCTTCGGTCTCCTCCCACACTCCAAAGACGTACAGATTTGTAGTTTAATTGGCATGGTCTAAATGTGAAATTGTCCTCTGGCCTTCCATCACAGCGAGGAGGTGACTGGAGGAGACTCACTGGGATGGATGTTTCTTTTTGTTTGGTGTTGGTTTATGATTGTATGTGTTATTGCTTATAGAAACATAGAAACATAGAAAATAGGTGCAGGAGTAGGCCATTCGGCCCTTCGAGCCTGCACCGCCATTCAATATGATCATGGCTGATCATCCAACTCAGTATCCCGTACCTGCCTTCTCTCCATACCCCCTGATCCCTTTAGCCACAAGGGCCACATCTAACTCCCTCTTAAATATAGCCAATGAACTGGCCTCAACTACCTTCTGTGGCAGAGAATTCCGCAGATTCACCACTCTCTGTGTGATAGATTATTTTTATTGCTCTTATTGTTGGACTGTGGGTAATCTTTCATTTCACTGCACATTTATGTGTATGTGACAGATAAACTTGACTGACTGACTGACTGATAGTGTTGGTGTGCGGCGATCGCTGGTCGGCGCGGACTCGAAGGGCCGAAGGGCCTGTTTCCGCGCTGTATCTCTAAACTAAACTAAACTGAACTAAACCTTGTCAAGTCCAAAACCTGAAGTGAATTACAATGGGAATGCAGCAGCAAATATTTTGCTCTTATATTTGCTGTGCTTGGCTGGGAATTGTAAGAGACAGCTGCTGCTGGTAGTTAATGAGGCTGCAAGTGTGAGGATTCTCAGTTGCAAGGTCTCCAGCTGGGAACAAACATGTCCAGGGACTTGGTCTTTTGGGAGTCAGCACAAGGCTGGACTTGTATCTCACCGTTACTGATAACACAGTGTGGGTTATGCTTCGCTACTAACTCCATGGCATCGCAGGATTCAGTTCAGATCATGGGATGAGCCCGGGATGGAGACCCTCGGACTATGCTTGGCTTTACCGCGCACTAAACGAGGCGGCCGAACTCAACCTCATTGGGACTTCCGCGCTGACCGCTGGGTCGAATTAGCTCTCTGCAGCCGGGGCTCTGGAACTCCGGCCCGGTCGGAGCCTGCAGATTCATTCCCATAGCTGGCTTCCGAGGCCGACTTTGCAGCCCTCCGAGATCCGGCAAAACGGACAATCCAGAGAAAATCTTGAAGAATGCCGGAAAACCGGCGGTGGACCTGTAGCTGATTCCAGGGGTTTGTGTGGGTCTACCTGTGACTGACGTTCATAAATTCATCAGGAATAGGAGCAGAATTAGGCCATTCGGTCCATCGAGTCTACTCCGCCATTCAATCATGGCTGATCTATCTCCCCCCCCCCCCCAACCCCATTCTCCTGCCTTCTCCTCGTAACCTTTGACACCCGCACAAGTCAAGAATCTGCCAATCTGCGCCTTAAAAATACCCAATTACTTGGCCTCCACTGATGTCCGTGGCAATGAATTCCACAGATTCGCCATGTAAAACATTGCTACACCACATGGGCCGTACAGCCATAGGGCGGCATTGGGCAGCACGGTGGTGCAGCGGTAGAGTTGCTGCCTTACAGCTCCGGAAACCCGGGTTCCATCCCGACTATGGGTGCTGTCCGTACGGAGTTTGTACGTTCTCCCCGTGACCGCGTGGATTTTCTCCGAGATCTTCGGTTTCCTCCCACACTCCAAAGTCGTGCAGGTATGTAGGTAAATTGGCTTGGTGTAAGTGTAAATTGTCCCTATCGTGTGTAGGATAGCGCGGGGATGGCTGGACTCGGCACGGACTCGGTGGGCCGAAGGGCCTGTTTCCGCGCTGTATCTCTAAACTAAACTAAGAAAAGCCCTCACAGCTAATTGTGTCCAAGTTGTAGACTGACGCAAAGTGCTGGAGTAACTCAGCGGGTCAGGCAGCATCTCTGGAGAGAAGGAATAGGTGACGTTTCCGGTCGAGACCCTTCTTCAGACCAAGTATGTCGAGTCGTTCAAGTTGTGTTCAGTAAAGACAAGACAAGAATTTGTAATGATTTTAATTTGTTTTTGAATGAGATCAAAGTGTTGTTCGTTCCAAATTTCAGTCCATTGAACTTGTTATCAGTAGCTTACTGACTGGAAATGAGGCCAGCTAGTATTTATCCGTAAGGAAGGGTGTGGGAAGAAGTTGTATTGCTTTCATTCTTCTGCTTGATTGATGCTTATTAAATCTGGAAAATAAGAAATTTACGATGGAAAAGATTGTCGAGATATCGCTTTCATTTAGACTGTTGGTTTTAAGAGAACCATATGATTTAGATGGGAAGGTCATTGGTTGGCTAGCCATTTGGAAACTGACCTTCCAGTGAATAAGAGCTGAGAGCTGCTGTCATCTTCAACAGGTCCCCATCTCCGCCCCATCATGCTCCCAACCGAATCCAACACACTACTCTCTCACCCATCCCCCTCCCTGTCTTCAGGGTCTGGATCCAATGATAAACTGAGATTCACTGGAATTTAGAAGGATGGGAGGGGATCTTACGGAAACATATACAATTCTTAAAGGATGCAGGAAAAATGTTAGGGGAGTCCAGAAAAAATTGCAGTCAGCTGAATAAATCAATTTACAAAATAGATGGGAAGACCAGGGGTCCAGAACCAGGGGGTCACAGATTAAGAATAAGGGGTAGGCCATTTAGGACTGAGATGAGGAAAAACTTTTCACCCAGAGAGTTGTGAATCTGTGGAATTCTCTGCCACAGAAGGCAGTGGAGACCAATTCACTGGATGTTTTCAAGAGAGATTAAACTCTTAGGGCTAAAGGAATCAAGGAAAAGCAGGAACGGGGTACTGATTTCAGATGATCGGCCATGATCATATTGAATGGCGGTGCTGGCTCGAAGGGCCGAATGGCCTACCCTACACCTATTTTCTACTTTCTACATAGAGTCATGTAGCGTGGAACAGGCCCTTCGGCCCAACTTGCCCATGCCGACCAACATGTCCCATCTACACCTATTTACTAAACTTGTCCTTGACAAGAGTGGAGATCTTCTGACACCATTGAAGCACGCACGAGTCCTACAATGCATGTACACTTCCCCAGGGAATACTAACAGGGCAGCACAGTGGCGGAGTTGCTGCCTTACTGCGCCAGAGACCCGAGTTCGATCCTGACCACGGGTGCTGTCTGTATGGAGTTTGTGCGTTCTCCCCGTGACTGCGGGTGTTCTGGTTTTCTTCCACACTCCAAAGAGGTACAGGTTTGGAGGCATCGTATCTCTAAACGAAACTAAAAAAACAATCTAAGGTTTGCACATATTAAGTCTGCTCCCTCAGACTGCCAGGAGGTAGAGATAAAGCTGAACAAATCCCCATTTCCTTCACCACACACAGGCCCAAGCCCAAGTCCTGATCCACTCTTCCTCCCAGCGTTCGAATTTCAATCCAGTGTCCACGAAAGGAAAGAGCATCATCTGGTTGACTTTGGAACGGAAGATCTGACTGCCTTCCAAAGAAAGCACAGGAAGACTTTTGGGAACATTTGCCGATCTCCGGGCTTTGTTTCCGAGTGGCAGTAACCTCACAAATAAAAAGCATGTGAGAATCACGATGGTGCTTCTCTTCAAAAGTTTGAAAATATTCCCAAATATTGCTCAATAATCACATAATAAAATAACCACAATAAAAACAGGACACAGCTTGCCAAACCATAATATTTTGTCTTGACCGAAAAGCTAAAGATGTGTGGCTTAAGGGAAAATGATTTTCCAAACTGACCTCTCACCAGTATTTTTGCATTTGATCTGATTATTGTGGCAATGAACCTAAGTTGCTATTGAGGGCGTGCAGCGTAGGTTTACTAGGTTAATTCCCGGAGTGGCGGGACTGTCATATGTTGAAAGATTGGAGTGACTAGGCTTGTATACACTGGAATTTAGAAGGATGAGGGGGGATCTTATCGAAACGTATAAGATTATTAAGGGGTTGGACACGTTAGAGGCAGGAAACACGTTCCCAATGTTGGGGGAGTCCAAAACAAGGGGCAACAGTTTAAGAATAAGGGGTAGGCCATTTAGAACTGAGATGAGGAAAAACTTTTTCAGTCAGAGAGTTGTGAATCTGTGGAATTCTCTGCCTCAGAAGGCAGTGGAGGCCAATTCACTGAATGCATTCAAGAGAGAGCTAGATAGAGCTCTTAAGGATAGCGGAGTCAGGGGGTACGGGGAGAATGCAGGAACGGGGTACTGATTGAGAATGATCAGCCGTGATCACATTGAATGGTGGTGCTGGCTCGAAGGGCCGAATGGCCTCCTCCTGCACCTATTGTCTATTGTCTATAAGTTATGATCTAAGTATCAGAACGCTGGTTAATATATGTAGGAAAGAACTGTAAATGCTGATTTACTCCGAAGATAGACACCAAGGGCTTGACTCACTCAGCGGGTCAGGCAGCATCTCTGGAGAAAATTCCTTTTCTGAAGAAAAAGGAATAGGTGACGTTTTAGGTCGAGACCTTTCTTCATGGCTAAAGAAGGGTTTTGACCCAAAATGACACCTATTTCTTTTCTCCAGAAAAACTGCCTGACCTGCTGAGTTACTCCAGCCATTTGAGTTTATTACTGGATAATATGTCCTCCAGTACATCTAAATATTGAAGAATTAGTTTACAGCTGTGGATCTGGAGCTATGGGTACAGCATGGAAACAGGCAATTCGGCCCCTTGAGTCCACGCCGACCATCGACCACCCACGCACTAGCTCCACGTTATCCCACTTTCGCATCTTACACGCTAGGGGCAATTCACAGAAGCCAATTAATCTACAAACCCGCACATCTTTAGAATGTGGGGTGAAACCGGAGCACCCGGAGGAAACCCACGCGATCACAGGGAGAACATGCAAACTCCACACAGACCCGTGCCGCCCTCGAATACATTAATATTCACTTGATTTATCTATACAAAAGGCATACATGGGGCGGCACGGTGGCGCAGTGGTAGAGTTGCTGCCTTACCGCACTTACAGCACCGGAGGCCCGGGTTCCATCCCGACTACGGGCGCTGTCTGTACGGAGTTTGTACGTTCTCCCCGTGACCTGCGTGGGTTTTCTCCGAGATCTTCAATTTCCTCCCACACTCCAAAGACGGGCAGGTTTGTAAGTTAACCAGCTTGGTATCAATGTAAAATTGTCCCTAGTGTGTGTAGGTTAGTGTTAATGTGTGGGGATTGCTGGTCGGTGCGGACTCGGTGGGCCTGTTTCCGCGCTGTATCTCCAAACTAAACTAAACTAAGCTAAACAATGTTTTCATCATACATGTGTCGTGGGCACACATAGTAGATGATTCTCTCCAGTCTGAAGTCTGTCTGAAGAAGGGTCTCGACCCTAAACGTCACCCATTCCTTCTCTCCTGAGAAGCTGCCTGACCTGCTGAGTTACTCCAGCATTTTGTGAAATAAATACCTTCGATTTGTACCAGCACCTGCAGTTATTTTCTTACATTACTCTGCAGTAAAGTGTGCATACACTTTCCGAGAAACCTTGGTGTCTCTGAGAAAGTATTATCACAGTGAGCACTCAGCATCATGCCTGTGCAGACTGTGGTCATTCAGTTTTGCCCTGTGATGGCAGTACTGTATGCCTAACCTTCAGCTGGTCATGCTGAGAGAAAAATCTTCATCTGTCGCGGGGAGTGACAGCAGGCTCTCTGACTGATGCTAACCAGGAGGTATTCCGCACAAGTACCCTGCAATGCGCACGGTGAGGTCAGTTAAGTGATGGGCGATGAGGTCTTGACAACAGCGAACAATATGCACAACTTCACTGTCACTCACGTCAGTGCTTAAAGTAGCAGTGACTTCCCAAGTGTCAAATATCTGGCAGCTATGCCCACTGATGATGACACATGATGAAGATACAACACGGAAACAGGCCCTTTCGGCCCACTGGGCCCGCGCCGACCAGCGACCCCCTGGGTCCAATCCTACACCCACTGGGGACATTTGTTACATTTACACCAAGCCAATTAACCTACGTCTTTGGAGTGTGGGAGGAATCCGAAGATCTCGGAGAAAGCCCACGCAGGTCACGGGGAGAACGTAGAAACTCCGTACAGACAGCGCCCGAAGTCGGGATCGAACCCGGGTCTCCGGCGCTGCATCACCTATGATGATGATATTTTATTCTCACATGTGCCTAGCTGCAGTGAAATGCTCTGTTTTGCCCACAGAGTAAACAAAAGGGTCACCACAAAGGCACCGATATGGCGAGTCCGAAACTTGCTAGTTGTAGACGAAGTTTATTGCAGCCGCAATACACGAATACAGAGTCAAAACAACAAGTTACAGGACAACCAATATAAACTTACTGTCTTCCTTGAAGACTTCGCCGAACTGGCTAAAACGGGCGCCAAACGCGCACCTGACATCGCTGGCCAATCAGCGATGTCGTTTCCTGGACCAATCCCCATGGTCGCGTTCCCACGTGACCTCGCTGGCCAATCCGAGGGTTCGACGACCTGGACCATTCTCTATGGTCGCTACATGACCCCCCCCAGAACCCGAGGTGCGGAACCTAGCAGGGAGCCGGATTTCGCGACCATAACGAGTACGGAGAGGGACAGCCTGAACCACAGGAGCCGGAGGTTCCGGACTTGGTGGAACAGCCGGAATGGGAGGTTCTGGAGGAACTACCGGAACGGGGGGTCCTGGAGGAACTGCCGAAACGGGGGGTCCTAGGGGAACTGCCGAAACTGGGGGTCCCGGAGGAACTGTCGGAATGGGGGTTTGTGGACTGGGCGGAACTAACGGAGGTCGGCCTCTTCTAGGGGTTTGACCGACCAGGACTGGTTGATCCGGGTCCAAATGGGCAGGTTTGAGCCGGGACACCGAGACGAGTTCACTCTTGCCGCCCATGTCTAAGGTGAAAGTAGCCGTTCCCTTACGTAAAACCCGAAACGGCCCTTGATAGACCCTCTGCAACGGGGCGCGATGGGCATCTTTACGCAAAAAAACAAACTCACAGTCCTTCAGGGAAGACGGTTCATGTACCATGGGACACCCATGACGTGAAGTCGGCACTGGAGCCAGGGAGCCCACCCGTTCCCGGAGAGCTGCTAACGCTGCTGGGACTGTAGGGAGCAGTGCTGAAGTGTCCGGAAACAGATCTCCAGGTACTCGAAGGGTCGAGCCATATACCAGCTCTGCGGACGACGCACCGAGATCTGGCTTAGGAGCCGTCCGGATGCCCAAAAGAACCCAAGGGAGTTGGTCTACCCAGTCCGGGCCTTCAAGCCTTGCACAGAGGGACGCCTTAAGTTGGCGGTGGAACCTCTCTACGAGACCATTTGCCTGGGGGTGATATGCAGTTGTGGGTTGTAATTTGGACCCGTACAGTTCCGCCAGCGCGGCCCAGAGGGACGAAGTGAACTGTGGTCCTCTGTCAGTTGTAATAACTGCCGGGACCCCGAAACGAGCTACCCAATGAAGGGCCAAAGTCCTAGCACAAGACGCTGACGAGATGTCAAACAATGGGAAAGCCTCTGGCCACCGGGTGAACCGATCCACCACCGTGAGGAGGTGGGTGTAGCCCCGGGAGGAAGGCAAAGGCCCGACCAAATCCACGTGGATGTGGAAAAAACGAAAAGCCGGGACTTCGAAATCCTGTACGGGGGGCTGGACGTGGCGCTGGACCTTAGCGGTCTGACAGGGCACGCAGGAACGTGCCCACCCCGCTACCTGTTTCCGCAGGCCATGCCAGACAAACCTCGCTGCCACCAAGGCAGAGGTGGAGCGGATGGACGGGTGCGCCAGCCCATGAATGGCATCGAAAACCCGGCGCTGAAGGGAGGGCGGTACTACCGGCCTGGGGCGAGGAAGAGAAACATCGCACCAGACTTTCGTGCCCTCCGACCCACAAGCTACCTGGGCCAACTTCAATCCCGAAGTGGTGGACTGGTACGTCGAAACGGTATCCGCCAGGAGCTGTGCCTCCGCAAGCTCCTGGGGATCCACTTCGCAGTCCACCGCCGAAATAGGGGGAAAAGCAGGTCTAGACAGGGCGTCAGCAACGGCATTCAGCTTACCCGCGATATGACGGACATCTGTGGTAAATTCTGAGATAGCAGTCAGGTGCCGCTGCTGGCGGGCCGACCATGGGTCAGACAATTTCAAAAACGCAAATGTTAATGGCTTGTGGTCCGTAAATGCCACAAATGGGCGGCCCTCGAGGAAATACCTGAAATGACGGACAGCTAAATGGAGAGCTAGAAGCTTTCGGTCAAATGCGCTATATTTCAGCTCGGCCGAATTTAGTTGCCGGCTGAAAAACGCTAAAGGCTGCCAACGGCCACCAACCTGCTGCTCCAGAACTCCACCCACCGCCACGTCAGAGGCGTCAACCGTCAGGGCCGTGGGGGCGGAGGGGCTCGGATGGACCAACATGGTGGCGTCTGCCAAGGCTGCCTTAGCTGCCGTAAAAGCCGACTCTGCGGCCGGGGACCACAACAACTCTACCGGATTACCTGCAAGGCATTGGAAAAGCGGGCGCAGGACTCGCGCCGCTGCCGGAACGAATCTATGGTAGAAATTAACCATACCAACGAACTCCTGCAGCCCTTTTACTGTGGTAGGCCTGGGGAAAGCCCGGATAGCCTCCACCTTCTCTGGCAAAGGGACAGCGCCGGCAGGGGTAATTCTATGTCCTAGAAAATCGAGAGTAGGCAGGCCAAATTGACATTTGGAGGGTTGAATAATGAGCCCGTGGTCTTGGAGTCGCTGGAACACGGTCCGCAAATGGGCCTGGTGTTCTTGCACTGAGGGGCTGGCTACCAGGATGTCGTCTAAATAAATAAACACAAAGGGTAAACCCCTGCCCACGCGGTCCATCAGTCGCTGGAAAGCCTGTGCCGCGTTCTTTAAACCGAAAGGCATACGCAACCATTCAAACAACCCGAACGGAGTAATAGTTGCAGTTTTTTGTATGTCCTCCGGTCGCACCGGAATCTGATGGTATCCTCGCACCAAATCGATTTTGGAAAACACTACCGCTCCTTCCAGTCCAGATGAAAAGTCCTGTAGGTGCGGTATGGGGTAGCGATCAGCCGTGGTGACAGCATTGAGACGCCGATAATCGCCACATGGCCTCCACCCCCCAGATGCCTTGGAGACCATGTGTAACGGCGAGGCCCACGGGCTGTCAGACTGACGAACAATTCCCATTTCCTCCATCTTCCTGAACTCCGCCCGTGCCACCACCAGTTTGTCTGGCGGTAGTCTCCTGGCCCGAGCGAAAACGGGAGGGCCTTCGGTGCGGATGTGATGGACCACACCGTGCTTAGCTGAAGGTGCGTCAAAACGTTGGACGAGCAGCTCTGGGAACTCTGCCAGAATCGCAGCACACGAGTCGGGGGCCGCGACGACGGCCTGGACAGTAGGGCTGGGCGAGGAGGCGATTGCCGGAGCGACGTGCTCGTCTTCAGCAGCGGGTCGGAGGTCGTTACCGTGGACATCAGGAACCAGTGAAAAAGCCCAGAGAAAATCTGCGCCCAGGATCGCTTGTTTGACGTCGGCTATGATGAATGGCCATTCGTACGTGCGGAGGCCTAACGCAAGGGACATCTTCCGTGTGCCGAAAGTGCGAATTGGGCTGCCATTAACCGCGATGAGGGTGGGACCTGTCTTACCCGATCTGGTTTCGAGGTCGGTCGGCGGCACTATGCTGACGATGGCTCCGGTGTCTACCAAAAATTCTGTGTCCGTGAATCGATCATGGACATAGAGGCGCCGGTTCTGGCCAATCGTAACTGCCCCTATGTACGATCGGCCGAGGCATTTCCCGCGAAGGTACAAGGCAAACGACAGTTGCGGGATTCGTTACCCCATCGTAGGTGATAATAGCACCAGCCGCGCTTGTGCGGATCTTTTTGGCGGGCTCTCGGAGAATTGGCGGGAGACGTGGCGCCATCTTGCCGTCGCTGTGGCGTGGTCACCGATGTCGAGACTTTGTTGATGGAATCCCCTGCCTTGTTTTTTCCCGCTATGAGCGCGTCCGCTTTCGCTGCATATGCTTCGGGGTCCTTAAAAGAACAATCCGTAAGCAGCAGTCGGACATCCTCGGGAAGTTTCTCGCGGAATGCCTGTTCAAACATCGGGCAATCCGTGTGCTCACCGGCTATCACCATCATTTCGGCCATGCGGACGGAAGGCAGTTGGTCTCCAAGCTCCGGTAGGTGCAGAAGTTTTGCCGCACCACCATGCTTATTTAACCCGAAGGTTCGCAGTAATGCTTTCTTCATGGTTTCATATTTGTCTTCCGCAGGTGAAGTTATGATAAACCGCATCATGCGCTTGGTTGTGTCCGGCGATAGAGCGCTGACGAGGTAAAAGTACTTCGTGGCATCGTCCGACACCTTCTTTATGTGGAATTGAGCCTCGGCGTGGATAAACCAAGCTTGCGGTGCGTACGTCCAAAATAACGGAAGATGAACGCCTGCCGCGCTTGACTCCGATGTGCCCTGCTCGGTCATCGTCAACGAGGCGTCGGGTTCCTGCTCAGTTGGTGATCGTCCAGATCACGTTCGGGGTCACCAATATGGCGAGTCCGAAACTTGCTAGTTGTAGACGAAGTTTATTGCAGCCGCAATACACGAATACAGAGTCAAAACAACAAGTTACAGGACAACCAATATAAACTTACTGTCTTCCTTGAAGACTTCGCCGAACTGGCTAAAACGGGCGCCAAACGCGCACCTGACATCGCTGGCCAATCAGCGATGTCGTTTCCTGGACCAATCCCCATGGTCGCGTTCCCACGTGACCTCGCTGGCCAATCCGAGGGTTCGACGACCTGGACCATTCTCTATGGTCGCTACACCGACACAGTTACAAAAAGCACTACATTTTCTATGATCTCCATTCCCTTTGTCCCATTTTCACACCTGACTCTTCCTTAGCTCCTTCTCCCCTGACATCAGTCTGAGGAAGGGTGTCGACCCGAAAGGTTACCTCTTCCTTCTCTCCAGAGATGCTGCCTGTCCCGCCGAGTTGCTCCAGCATTTTGTGTCTATCTCTGTAAGTAATGGTGGTCCCATCTTCGTTCTCTCCCCCCCCCCCCCCCCCCCCCACGCCGAGTCCCCCTTTATTCTGGCCCCCCACCACCCGCCTTGTTTAGCGACCATTGCTACAGAAGGCCACGTTGACAGGTTGAAAGATAAAGCATGGAAACAGGCACTACGGCCCACTGAGTCCACACAACCATCAATCACCCATTCACACTGGTTTAGTTTAGTTTAGAGATATTATAGTAATATTATACTATATATTAGTATTGTAGATATATTAGCTATATTAGTATTGTACCATATATGTGTGTGCATTGTGTGTGTTGTGTGTTTATTGTGTGTGTATGTTTAGTTTAGTTTAGTTTAGTTTAGTTTAGTTTAGTTTAGTTTAGAGATACAGCGCAGAAACAGGCCCTTTGTCCCAACGAGTCCGAACCGACCAGCAATCCACGCACATTAACACTATCCTATACACACTAGGAACAAGTTACAGTTATACCAAGTCAATTAACCTACAAACCTGTAGGTCTTTGTAGTGTGGGGGGAAACCAAAGATCTTGGAGAAAAGGCAAGTGGTCATGGGGAGAACGTACAAACTCCGTGCAGACAGCACCCGTGGTCAGGATGGAACCTGGGACGCTGACGCTGTGAGACAGCAACTCTACCGCTGCGCCACCCTACGATTTGTTATTGTGCTTACAACTGTATGGCAATTTTTGCCTTTGTAATCTGGTTAAATTCATGATGTTTGAGCACTGCATTCATTTATTTATTCATTTGACAAATTCAAGTCAAGTTGATTTGTCACGTACACATACAAGATGTGCAGTGAAATGAAAGGTCACCCACAGCCCAGCAATAAGAGCAATAAAAATAAGCAATTTCACACACAATCACAACCAACACCAAACAAAGAAAAAGAAACATCCATCGCAGTGAGTCTCCTCCAGTCACCTCCTGACTGTGATGGGAGGCCAGAATGTATTTTCTCTTCCCCTGCCGTCACTGAGCAGTTCAATGTGCCTCTTTAATCCTTGTTCTATTCATGGTGAACAGAGTAGGAAGGTTCTGCAGATGCTGGTTTACAGCGAAGATGGACGTTAAATGCTGGAGTAACTCAGTGGGTCAGGCAGCATCTCTGGAAAATAAGGAATAGGTGACATTTTGGGTCGAGACCCCGACTTCAAATTAAGGTGGCACAGTGGAGCAACTGGTAGGGTGGCACAGTGGCCGAGCATCAGAGTCCTTTGTTTGGTCGTGATCTCGGATGCTGTCCGTGTGGAGTTTGCATGCTCACCATGTGACTGCGTGGGTTTCCTCTGAGCGTTCCAGTTTCCTCCCGCATCGCGAAGACGTGCAGATTTGTAGGTTAATTTGCCTCTGTTCACTGCCCAGAGTGTGTGGGAAGTGGATGAGAGGGTGGGATAACATAGAACTAGTGTGAATGGATGATAGTAGTCAGACTGATGATAAATAGACTGGGTGGGCCAAAGGGCCACTTTACATGCTCCATTTCTAAACATGAACATTGCGGCTCATATCGCAACGTTTCAGAAACATTTAGACAGGTACGTGGATAGGATAGGTTTAGAGGGATACGGGCCAAACGCAGGCTGGTGGGGCCAAGTATAGATGGGACGTTGGTCGGCATGGGCAAGTCGGGCCGAAGGGCCCGTTTCCACGCTGTAAGACCTAATCTGAGGAAAGACATTCTTGCCATAGAGGGAGTACAGAGAAGGTTCACCAGATTGATTCCTGGGATGGCAGGACTTTCATATGAAGAAAGACTGGATAGACTCGGCTTGTACTCGCTGGAATTTAGAAGATTGAGGGGGGATCTTATAGAAACTAACAAAATTCTTAAGGGGTTGGACAGGCTAGATGCAGGAAGATGGTTCCCGATGTTGGGGAAGTCCAGAACAAGGGGTCACAGTTTAAGGATAAGGGGGAAGTTTTTTAGGACCGAGATGAGAACGTTTTTTTTCACACAGAGAGTGGTGAATCTGTGGAATTCTCTGCCACAGAGGGTAGTTGAGGCCAGTTCATTGGCTATATTTAAGAGGGAGTGAGATGTGGCCCTTGTGGCTAAAGGGATCAGGGGGTATGGAGAGAATGCAGGTACGGGATACTGAGTTGAGTTGGTTGATCAGCCACGATCATATTAAATGGCGGTGCAGGCTCGAGGGGCCGAGTGGCCTACTCCTGCACCTATTTTCTATGTTTCTATGTTTCTAAGACTATGATTCTATGAACTTAATGAAATACTCGACAGCTTGCATTTTCTCTAAGAGAAGTCAGTGAGATAATTTCCCTCATTGATTTTTGCTAAGTTTCTTTATTGAACCCTCAAGAGTATAAATAAGTTGACAGAACTATCTTCAGCCATGCTCCGCTGCATTATAGCACCTCTCGCCAAACCGGAAAGAAAATTGGAGCAACCGCCATTTCCTTCTGTTATCTTTTAACGTCTTGTGAAGGCTTTTAAACCTTCGGCTGTAAAATGCTTCTTCAGCTAGAGAGGGATTCAATGTCATATGCACGTCCACTTAGCAGAGCGCTCGGTTACTCCTCTGTTCCCTGTCCAGCTGCCCGGCTCCCCAGCTTATCCATGAAGTCTTTATTCACTGCATCCCTTTGAAGACGTTCCTTTTCCCTCCGTGCACTTGCTTTACCCCGGCCCCCACGCTCCATTCTATTATCATTGGCCTAACATGGGCTGAATAACACTGGCGGTGGAGTTGAAATGGGGCTGCGGTCTGGGTGGCAGTCACTTGACAAGATTTAACACAGTCTCGACCGATGCAGCAGCACAATTGCAGCAGGATGAGATCATATGCTCTGCCGCCAGCCACTCTCTGAGGCAGGATGAACATTTCTTTTAAAAAGGTCTCCCAGTAACGCGCTCTGCATGTGGACTCTCCGCTGGGATCTTTTGTCTTGCTGGTCTTATTCCCCCCCCCCCCCCCACGCTTAATTCAGAAATTCTTCGCTATTGTCGAGGGCAACAAATTTGGCGGGAATTCTGCCGCTCCATTCATTGCCTGTCTCTTCTGAATACCGTCGTTCTGCTCTCACAGGGGAAACTGGAGCAAGCGAGCACATCCCTGATTGTAACTCATGAAAGCTTCCAAACTCTGGCTGAAGAAAACACTCATCGCTACGGAAAATTCAAAGCACCTGCACCTCACCTCATCATCTTAAAAAATACTTCCTTAAAGCCCTTCAGTCAATAGACAATAGGTGCAGGAGTAGGCCATTCGGCCCTTCGAGCCAGCACCGCCATTCAATGTGATCATGGCTGATCATTCTCAATCAGTACCCCGTTCCTGCCTTCTCCCCATACCCCCTGACTCCGCTATCCTTACGAGCTCTATCTAGCTCTCTCTTGAATGCATTCAGAGAATTGGCCTCCACTGCCTTCTGAGGCAGAGAATTCCACAGATTCACAACTCTCTGACTGAAAAAGTTAGTCCTTCAATGGCATCTTGTTCTGATAACGAAAAAAAAAATCCTTTCTTCAAATTGGTTTAATTCTGCAGTTTGACCTGATTTTAAAGCTAGCTTTCGCCTAGAACCTATAAACAATGCTTGATTATCCATCCACCACTTGAATAACATCATTTTAAACTCGAATTAATAAATCATTCCACTCTTCTGCCAACATTTTTCAGCTATTTTAAATTACAGGATTATTTCAAAACGATTGTGAGTTTATGATTTAGGTTCAAACACAAAGTGTTAGAGGAATTCAGTGGGTCATGCAGTCTCTGTGGAGGGAATGTGGAGGAACGTCTGTCTATTCCCTCCACAGATGATGCCTGAACCACTGAGTTCCTCCGGCATTTTGACTTCTGCTCAAGATTCCAGCATCTGCAGTCCCTTGAGTCTCCTTTGTGATTTCGCCTGATACCCAAAAGCAAAGCTGAGAGAGAGCTGGAGTAACTCAGCAGGTCAAGTGCTGGAGTAACTCAGCAGGTCAAGCATGCATCCCTGGAGAACATGGACAGGTGACTGTTTCAGATTGAGAAGAAGGGTCCCGACACAAAACATCACCTATCCATGTTCTCCACAGAGGCCTCTTGACCCGCTGAGTTACTCCAGCACTTTGTGTCCTTTTTTTTGAAAACCAGCATCTGCACTTTCTTGTTTCTAATCTAAAATATGATGTACGTCTATGGAGTGTGGGAGATCTTATCGAAACGTATAAGATTATTAAGGGGTTGGACACGTTAGAGGCAGGAAACATGTTCCCAATGTTAGGGGAGTCCAGAACAAGGGGCCACAGTTTAAGAGTAAGGGGTAGGCCATTTAGAACTGAGATGAGGAAAAACCTTTTCAGTCAGAGAGTTGTGAATTTGTGGAATTCTCTGCCTCAGAAGGCAGTGGAGGCCAATTCTCTGAATGCATTCAAGAGAGAGCTAGATAGAGCTCTTAAGGATAGCGGAGTCAGTGGGTATGGGGAGAAGGCAGGAACGGGGTACTGATTGAGAATGATCAGCCATGATCACATTGAATGGCGGTGCTGGCTCGAAGGGCCGAATGGCCTCCTCCTGCACCTATTGTCTATTGTCTATTGTCTAAACCATAGCACCCAGAGAAAACCCACGCGGTCACAGGGAGAACGTACAAACTCCGTACAGACAGCGCCCATAGTCAGAATCGAACCCATGTCTCTGGTGCTGTGAGGCAGCAACTCTATCGGTGCGCCACCGTGCCACCTGAGTTATTTCCTAAAAGTAAACTCCATTCCTTATAGTATTCCCTGATATGCAGTCAGAACTTCCATCTGCATTCAGAGGCTCATATATTCAAAACCATACTCTTCAGTGCAGATTGTGGCCTGAGATGCAAACATAAAAATGATTTTATTTTTACTAGATGTCACTTTAACTTACTCATCCTAATCACGGTGATCTCAGCACAGCCTCCTCAATGAGACTCTGGAGGCCACTGAAGGTTAGAACTGGTTGTTCTGAACTGATGTAATCCCTGTCCTGAGGTGGGAAACAGAAGCCAGTCAGACTGTTCCCACAAGCAGAACCAGCCAGAGCAGTTTTTTTTAAAAAGAATGCCTTCAAACAAGAAAGGTGTGACCAAACTACAATTAAAACACAAAGTACTTTTGCTATAACACCAGGATAAGCACTCAACCCAGAAAACCAAGCCCAAAGCCAAAGTACTATCTAAACTGATTATATAAACTTATGGTAAGGACAATAACAAAATCCGGATGTGGTGCAGCGGTAGAGTTGCTGCCTTACAGCGTTTGCAGCGCCAGAGACCCGGGTTCGATCCCGACTACAGGAGTTGTCTGTACGGACTTTGTACGTTCTCACGGTGACCGCTTGGGTTTTCTCCAAGATCTTCGGTTTCCTCCCAACCTCCAAAGACGTACAGGTTTGTAGGTTAACTGGCTTGGTATCAGAGTAAATTGTCCCTAGTGTGTGTAGGATAGAGTTCGTGTGCGGGGATCGCTGGTCTCGATGGGCCGAAGGGCCTGTTTTCGCGCTGTATCTCTAAGCTAAACTAAACTCAAATGCAATAATCAGCTACCTACATGTTAACAAGCACATTAACACATTTAAAAAAAATCGATGCAACTACATCATCAGCGGGTCAGGCAGCATCTCGGGAGAGAAGAAATGGGTGACGTTTCAGGTCGAGACCCTTCCGAAACGTCACCCATTCCTTCTCTCCAGAGACGCTGCCTGTCCCGCTGAGTTACTCCAGCATTTTGTGTCTTCCTTCGATTTAAACCAGCATCTGCAGTTTTTTTTTCCCACCCTTCCGAAGTGTCCCGACCCGAAATGTCGCCCATCTTCTGGCTGGACCTCCATGAGGCGCTTGACTCTTGGCGGCGGGTTTTCCGGCTCCGTAGCAGCGGGAGAGCCAGGCCTGGTGCCGGGGGAAGCAGCTGGAGACAGGGCCTGGACTTGACCGGCTAACCGTGAGCCTGAGTTGGGCCGGGGGAAAGGCAGCAGCAGCAGCAGTGGCCGTGAGGCCGGGCGTTGGTGGAGGTGGAGGCCGAGGCCTAGGCATGGCACTGGGCCTGCCCTCGGCTCCCCCGAGCCCCCTCCTCTCCCCGGCTGGCTCAGCGCTTTCCCCACGCCGCCCAGAGTCCAGCGGCATCGGAGCAGCAACATGCTCTGCCCCCCCTGAGGGCCGTCAGTGGGAGAGCCGCCACCCCCCTACCCACCAAACTGAACATCCCCGCACCGGGACGGGACAGGACCCTTCCTTTCCCCCCCCCCCCTCCCCAGCTCCACCAATGGCGGCCGTCCGGGCAGGGTGGCGGGTTGCTAGGCAACCTCCGGTAGGCGGCGTCCTGGCCTACAGCGCCCCCCCACCCCGGGCCCAATACGGGACAAGGGCGGTCCCGTACGGGACAAGCCAATTTAGCCCAAAATACGGGATGTCCCGGCTAATATGGAACAGTTGGCAACTCTACTTAGCCTACACTGTCCGGGCCTACAGTGTCGGGTCCTACAGCGGCTAAACGTTTCTCATTACAATATTGCCTGTCCGATTGGGTGTTTCCAGCATTTTTCACATATTTATTTCATATTTCCAGCATCTTAACTCTTAATGCATTTCAATCTCAAATTTGAATCAGTGTACAAAAAATGACAAAGTTACAAAGCACGACAGCTCCTCCTTTCGTGTCCCGTCCCCCCCCCCCCCCCTCCCACCCACAGCGATCACCCCACGTTGGGTCCTCCATTGTTCCTACCCTTCCTTCCCTCACGGTGGTCCTCCAAGCTCTCATCGACCGTTGACCGCCGAGGCCTCACCGCTGTCGACGCCCTACTTCACGCCTCTGTGGTGTCGACCCGCGACTGGGCTCCGTCGGCCGCTTTGCCAGCCCCGGGCTTCTACCCGCGAGGCCCCGGCTGGGCCCTGACCCGGGCTTCTACGCGGCGTCACGATAAAGGCCTCCGGCCGCGTTCCCAGTACACAGCCGTGGCCCGTCGGGAAGTTATGTGTCAGAAGAAGCTGCAGATGCTGATTTACACCGAAGATAGGCACAGAATGCTGGAGAAACTCAGCGGGATCTCTGGAGCGAAGGAATGGGTGATGCTTCAGATTGAGACCTTTCTTCAGACCAGAGGTGGCGGAGCGGTGCTCCGGTGAGCTCCGGCAGCTACTCCAGCATTTTGTGTCTACCTCCAGACACTGTAGGCCCGGGTGGCCGCCATTGGTGGAGTGGGGGCATGTGGCCGCCATTGGTGGGAGTGGGGGCATGTGGCCGCTGGCTGAGTGAGGTCACGTGGGGCGCGGGGTGGTGACGTCACCTTGTCCCGTATTTAGGGCCCCTTTATAACATGCACTAGCTTAATCCGGCCCTGACTAGGCAAGGCTGCCATCGCTGACCCCGCCACCCACTGGAAAGTTAGACACAAAATGCTGGAGTGGGGACTCAATGGGTCAGGCAGCAGCTCTGGAGACAGGTAATAGATGATGTTTCAGGTCGAGACCCTTCATTAGACTAATGTGTAGGGAGTGGATGGCAAACTGGGATGATGTAGAGCTAGTATGTAATTATTCTATGTAATGTCTTGTCTTTTATCTGGAACCTGAGTCTGTAATAAAGGTATTGATTTGATTTAGTGTGAATGGGTGATCGATGGTCAGCATGGGCTCGGTGGGCTGAAGGGCCTGTTTTCATGCTGCATCTCTAAACTAAGCTAAGCTAAACTAAGCTAAACTAAGCTAAACTAAACTAAATTAAACTAAAATTACTACAACAGCAACTCCTTAGCTTTTTTCTCACCCAGTTGACTAATTAGATCAGGAAAGAAATGTTTACCAGCTTTTCTTTCAATTACGCTGGTAATAAAAATGATCATAAAAGCTTGTCGGTCAAAGGAATTGTAGGCAAGTGTGTGTTCAGATCCAGTGAGATACGGGCTATTTTAATATTGGCCTGTCTCTTAAGGGAAAAGTGAAATGATGGATGCCTGTTGACAGTGCTGGAGATTGGACGTCAGAGTTATCTCTCGTTATCTCGCTGTGTCTGAGGAACAGCACTGAATGAACCACGATCGCAGACGTGTATCGACACAGGAAACTCGAGCAGACGCTGGAAGCCGAACCGTATGTGTCAGACGTCCCCCCACCCAGGCTAGGTCAGAATAACCAGCTGCCTGATTTATATCAACCTTCCTGTTCAGGTTCAACGGAACGAGGATTGATTTCGTGTGGTGTTTCTGCAGCTTAATGCCTCCCAGTTTTTTCATTTGGCTGCCTGCTTGTAGGTCTACCTTCCTCTCTGGGCTCCCAGTGCCCTGTTATTCTGCCAGGCCCTGTTATCTTGTTTGTTCAAACAGAGAATACATTCCCCTCTCGTCAAAGCACAATGCATGGACTTCATTGTTTTGAAAGTGCCCATTTATTAGATGTTGACTGATACCTTATTATTTGAGAAAACAGATTAAATTTATTGCCGCAGAGACTTAAAAAAAATTAACAATGGTCAGATTTCAATAGATTAGATGGGCACAAAATGCTAGAGTAACTCAGCAGGTCAGACAGCAACTCTGGAGAAATGGAATAGGTGACGTTTTGGGTCAGAACCCTTCTCCAGATCCAACCCAGGACTACTCTCTAGTTCGATACAAAATGTTGGAGTGACTCAGAGGGGCAGGCAGCATCTCTGGAGAGAATGAATGGGCAACGTTCCGGGTCGAGACCCTTCTTCAGACCTGAAGAAGTTCTGAAGAAGGGACTCGACCCAAAACGTCACCCATTCCTTCTCCCCAGAGATGCTGCCTGTCCCGCTGAGTTGCTCCAGCGTTTCGTATCTATCTTCGATGTAAACCAGCATCTGCAGTTCCTTCATACATTGCGCTCTAGTTGTTGGTAGGACGGTTCAGTTGCCTGATAACAGCTGGGAAGAAACGGTCCCTGAAGCATCTGCAGTTCCTAGTGTCCAAAACTAGTCTCCCCCTCTATCCTCTTCAAAGCATTGGATCTTGTTCGTTAAGTATCTACTTTGCAGACAAATAGTTAAATCTGTAGCAGTACATTTCAATCTCTAATATCCCATATTTGATAAAGGAATCACTATTTCTACAGCGCAAGAGACCCGGGTTCGATCCTGACTACGGGTGCTGTCTGTTCTCTCAGTTTGTACGTTCTCCCCATGACCTGCGTGGGCATTCTCCGAGATCTTTGGTTTCCACCCACACTCCAAAGACATGCAGGTTTGCAGGCTAATTGGCTTGGTATAAATGTAAAATTCGTAGAAATGTAAAATATCAAATCGTTCCTAGTGTGTGCGGGATAGTGTTAACGTGCGGGGTTCAGTCGCCAGTCGGCGCGGACTCGGTGGGCCGAAGGGCCTGCTTCTGCGGTGTGGTGCGGCATGGTGGCGCAGCGGTAGCGTTGCTGCCTTACAGCGAATGCAGCGCCGGAGACTCAGGTTCGATCCTGACTACGGGCGCCATCTGTACGGAGTTTGTACGTTCTCCCCGTGACCTGCGTGGGTTTTCTCTGAGATCTTCGGTTTCCTCCCTCACTCCAAAGACGTACAGGTATGTAGGTTAATTGGCTGGGTAAAATGTAAAAATTGTCCCTAGTGTGTGTAGGATAGTGTTAATGTGCGGGGATCGCTGGGCGGCGCGGACTCAGTGGGCCGAAGGGCCTGTTTCCGCGCTGTATCTCTAAATCTAAATATCTAAAACAAAATCTCTAAACCAAACTAACTTAAACTCAGCAGATTACAGAGCGACAGTGCAGGGAGACAGTTGAGGGGTCGGGTTGGAACCCTTCTTCAGACTAATTGGAGTAGGGGGAGAGAGATGCTGGGAGCTGGACAAAGACTGGCAAGTGATAGGTGGATACAGGTGAGGGGGAGGCTGAATAGTAGATGGGTGGAGTAAGTGACAAAGGGCAGAGATGAGAATGAGACTAAAAGATAAGGAGAGGAGAGGAGTGACCAGGGTGTGACTTGTCCTTGCTTATGCTGCTGGTCTTGCCGAGGCAGCGTGAGGTACGAATGGAGTCAACGGATGGGTGGTCATGGACGGATCGGGCCGAAGGGCCTGTTGTGGTGCTCTAGGACTCTAAAGCTCATTTCCCCATCTAGTTTATGTTTCTTTCATGCCGTGCACCTGCAAGAGCCCTCATGACCTCAGGCCCCTGCAGTCTCGGGGGTTACCACAGCAGTGCCAAGTCCAGTCTTGTTGTTCTATCCGAAACACGTTCTTATTATTCAACATAATTCAACAATAATACATGCTTCGAGTTTATTCAGCTGCATCTCTTTTTTTTTTACGAGCAACGGCTGATGGGGAAATTAAACCTTGGCTTTGGGTTGTTCCAGGGGGAGAAACAAACCCACCATTTTCATGAGTTTATGGACTAAAGAGGGCTCCACAGAGTAACTAAAGCAACAACCTATAACGTAATTATGTCCCACAGCACAGCACGGGTGAATTGCAACCAATTGTGATATTGGGATCGTATATTATATCATTTGATGTGACTGTCAAACATCTAAATGACTTCCTGCACAGGAGAGCAAAGTGACTGGTAGCTGTTACACATTTGGAATTTCTGCTCTCGTCAACTCCATATAACTCAAGTCTCTATCAGTCATGTGCATCATTCTGGGTTATAGATGTGGTGGGAGGGAGGGGGGGGGGGGGGGGGGGTGGTGTAGGGATGAACCTGAGCAGATGTGCCTTGGACCCAGCTTGTAAAAAGTCAATCGAGGTACAGAAGTGTGAAAAGTGGGCTGCCAGAGGAGGTAGTTAAGGCTGGGACTATCCCAACGTTTAAGAAACAGTTAGGCAGGCACATAGATAGGACGGGTTTGGAGGGTTGTGGACCAAGCGCAGGCAGGTGGGACTGGTGTAACTGGGACATGTTGGCCGGTGTGGACAAGTTGGGCCGAAGGGCCTGTTTCCACAATGTATCACTCTATGACACCAGTTTCGGGGACAGTTTCTTCCCAGCTGTTATCAGGCAACCGAATCATCCCACCACAACCAGAGAGCAGTGTCAGAGGTCATGGGGAGAAGGCAGGAGAATGGGGTTAGGAGGGAGAGATGGATCAGCCATGGAGGAGTCGACTTGATGGGCCGAATGGCCTAATTCTGCTTCTATCACTTATGATCTTATGAGCAGTGCTGAACTACTTTCTACCTCTTTGCTGACCCTCGGACTGTACTTGATCAGACTTGCTGGCTTAACCTTGCACTGAGCGCTATTCCATTATCACGTGTCTCTACACTGGAAATGGATCGATTGAAATCATGTGATGTCTTTCTGCTGACTGGTTAGCACGCAGCAAAAAGCTTTTCACTGTACCTTGGCACACGTGACAATAAGCTAAACTAAACTAAGATGCCTCTGTCCCATTTTGTCCGTGTGTCCCCAAACCGTTCCTCTCCGTGTACTTTCCAAGCGATTTCAGCCTAAGTTTAGTTTAGAGATATAGCGCGGAAACGGGCCCTTCGGCCCACCGTGTCCGCGCCGACCTGCGATCCCCGCACTAAGTTCTAAACTGAACTCTGACCGGTGACGCGGTCTCTACAGCAGAGGCGTTTATTTGCTGCATTTACTATGAATGAATGAATGATACTCTATTGCTGCATGTGCCATGTCACAGTGAGGTTCTCTGATTTGCACACCATGCACCAGGTATGCAAAGGGTTGCCACATAGAGGGCGCCAACAAAATCAGAAAGCGTTCAATGTGGTCCCCAATGGTCCCTCTTTGTTCTCTCAACAACCCCCCCCCCCTCCCCCCCTTTGCCGGGTCCCTCTGTGTTCTCTCATAATTCATGTGATAGGAACAGAATTAGGCCATTTGGCCCATCAAGTCTACTCCCGTCATTCAATCATGGCTGATCTATCCCCAACCCCATTCTCCTGCCTTTTCCCTGGATGCTTTCAAGAGAGAGTTAGATAGAGCTCTTAAGGATAGCGGAGTCAAGAGGTATGGGGAGAGGGCAGGAACGGGGTACTGATTGTGGATGATCAGCCATGATCACGGTGAATGGAGGTGCTGGCTCGAAGGGGCCGAATGGCCTACTCCTGCACCTATTGTCTATTGCCTATTGTCTATGGCCTTCTCCCCGTAACCCCTGACACCCGTACTAATCAATAATCTGTCTATCTATCTCCACCATAAAAATATCCATTGACCTGGCCTACATCGCCGTCTGTGGCAATGAATTCCACAGATTCACCACCCTCTGATTAACGAAATTCCTCCTCATCTCCTTCCTAAAGGGAATGCTGGGTGATGTAGTGGGTGATGTAGTGATGTAGATGCCCACACTACCCCTCAAAGTACTCACTGCTACCTCTCGGCGGCTCCCCAACGCCAGGCCCCTCTGCCTTCTGAGCGCTGCTCAAATAGAGACAAGGCGTAGACCACATCAATTTCACCACATGAGGTACAGGAAAATAACTGCAGATACTGGTTTAAATCGAAGGTAGACACAAAATGCTGGAGTAACTCAACGGGTCAGGCAGCATCTCAGGAGAGAAGAAATGGGTCGAGACCCTTCTTCAGAATCCTTCTCTCCTGAGATGCTGCCTTACCCGCTGAGTTACTCCATCATTTTGTGTCTACCTTCGATTCTAACCAAATGGGGTGATGGCCGCAACGAGCCTGGCGCTAAAGGTGGCGCCAAAACCTGGTGACAATTGCGTATGGACTCAGTGGACAGTTTCCATGCCTGGGATACTTAATCTGGGATTGCCTTTCCGAATGGCAATAATCGCACTGATCCACATGCAGAAAATGTATCGTTAGTACACGCAACGATAAATAGAACCATTGAGCCACTGAATTACTCCAGCAGGGTGTCCCATAACTACCATGTAAAGGACTTTCAGGCGAATTCGCTGAAGCAATCAAAATCAGTATTGGCCAGTGTTTTTAGCTTTAGTTGTTTAGTTTTAGAGATACAGCGCAGAAACAGGCCCTTCGGCCTACTGAGTCCGCGCCGACCAGCGATCCCCGCACACTAACACTATCCTTCACGCACTCGGGACATTTTACACTTATACCAAGTCAATTTTACCTACAAACCTGTACGTCTTTGGAGTGTGGGAGGAAACCGAAGATCTCGGAGAAAACCCACGCAGATCACGGGGAGAACGTACAAACTCCGTACAGACAGCACCCGTAGTCGGGATCGATCCAGGGTCTCCGGCGCTGCAAGCGCTCTAAGGCGGCAACTCTACCACTGCGCCACCGGGCCGCCCCATTGCTGGAACATTAGATTAGAGCAGGGGTGGCAAACCGCGGATCGCGAGCTACATGCGGCTCTTTGACCTTTAATATGCGGCTCGTGGAAATATGTTGGCTGAACTCCTTTTTTCGTCACAGTTAATATAAAAGGTAAATAAGAAAAAAATTCAAGCTTTATAATTATTTACTGGGTATGAATTGAGACCCCATTGGAATAAAACGTAAGTTTAATGTTCATGGTTAGTAAAAATATTTAAGTTCATGTCTTGCGGCTCTCAAACATCTGAACTTTATCGTATGTGGCTCTTACATTAAGCAAGTTTGGCCACCCCTGGATTAGAGCAACACTAAGGACATTCAAGAGGGGAGAGAGTGCTGGAGTAACTCAGCGGGTCAGGCAGCATCTCTGGAGAACATGGGTAGGCGACGTATCAGCCCAAGACCCTTCTTCTGAACGGTCACCTGACCACATATCGAAAGAAGGGCCTGCTTTTGCTTTTTGACAATCTGAAGGAGGGTCCCAACCCGAAAGGCCACCCATCCCTTTTCTCCGGAGATGCTGCCTGACCCACTGAGTTACTCCAGCACTTTGTCCCCCTGTTTGGTCTCGCCCAGCATCTGCAGTTCTTCCTTTCTACATCTTTGCTCTGACTCATCTGCCCAAAGAATCAGGGTGGGATTGGTTGGGAAGCGACTTGGATGTTAAGTGACCAAGCTTATTTTAACAGCCTCTCGGGCTAGTTTCCACCCAGTGGAAAAGCTAAATGCAGGGATGCTAGTGCACCTGTTCTCTGCACAGTTGTGACCTGCCTCCCTGTATCCGGCCTGCTATGTTTATGTTTCAGATTTCTAACATCTGCAGCCTATTGCTTCATGTACACCCCAGCAACTCTTTCATCTCTGTTGAGTATATAATGGCACAGTGTACCAAAGTGTCCTCACATTCTCCACCCCCTGCTTATTTCCCAGCCGTGACTGACACACAGACCACCTTCACCAGGCAGCTGTGAATTGTGGATTTATCCTCAGTTTCACAGTGTTGCTGTTTGCGACCAAGATTTATCATCTTCAGGGTTCGGTCGCCTGCTAAAAGTCCAACGTGTTTTCTTCTTTGTATTTTTCCAGCCATTTTAGTTTTTAGTTTCGTTCAGAGCTGCAGCGTGGAAACGGGCCCTTCGGCCCACCGAGTCCATATTAACACAATCTGACACACACAAGGGACAATTTACAATTTTACCAAGACAATTAGACTACAAACACGTACGTCTTTGGAACATAGAAACATAGAAAATAGGTGCAGGAGTAGGCCATTCGGCCCTTCGAGCCTGTACGCACCGCCATTCAATATGATCATGGCTGATCATCCAACTCAGTATCCCGTACCTGCCTTCTCTCCATACCCCCTGATCCCTTTAGCCACAAGGGCCACATCTTACTCCCTCTTAAATATAGGCAATGAACTGGCCGCAACTACCTTCTGTGGCAGAGAATTCCACAGATTCATCACTCTCTGTGTGAAAAAAAACTTTCTCATCTCGGCCCTAAAAGACTTCCCCCTTATCCTTAAACTGTGACCCCTTGTTCTGGACTTCCCCAACATCGGGAACAATCTTCCTGTATCTTGCCTGTCCAACCCCTTAAGAATTTTGTAAGTTTCTATAAGATACCCCCTAAATCTTCTAAATTCCAGCGAGTACAAGCCGAGTCTATCCAGTCTTTCTTCATATGAAAGTCCTGCCATCCCATGAATCAATCTGGTGAACCTTCTCTGTACTCCCTCTAAGGCAAGAATGTCTTTCCTCAGATTAGGAGACACAAACTGTATGCAATACTCCAGGTGTGGCCTCACCAATGCCCTGTACAACTGCAGCAGAACCTCCCTGCTCCTATACTCAAATCCCCTTGCTATGAATGCCAACATACCATTCGCTTTCTTCACTGCCTGCTGCACCTGCTTGCCTACTTTCAATGACTGGTGTACCACGACACCCAGGTCTCGTTGCATCTCCCCTTCTCCTAATCGGCCACCATTCAGATAATAGTCTGCTTTCCTGTTCTTGCCGCCAAAGTGGATAACCTCACATTTATCCACATTATACTGCATCTGCCATGCATTTGCCCACTCACCTAACCTATCCAAGTAACGTTGCAGCCTTCTAGCATCCTCCTCACAGCTAACACTGCCCCCCAGCTTCGTGTCATCCGCAAACTTGGAGATGTTGCATTCAATTCCCTCGTCCAAATCATTAATATATATTGTAAATAGCTGGGGTCCCAGCACTGAGCCTTGCGATACCCCATTAGTCATTGCCTGCCATTCTGAAAAGGACCCGTTTATTCCTACTCTTTGCTTCCTGTCTGCCAGCCAGTTCTCTATCCACATCAATACTGAACCCACAATACCGTGTGCTTTAAGTTTGCATACTAATCTCTTATGTGGGACCTTGTCGAAAGCCTTCTGGAAGTCCAGATATAACACATCCACTGGTTCTCCCTTATCCACTCCACTAGTTATATCCTCGAAAAGTTCTATAAGATTCGTCAGACATGATTTACCTTTCATAAATCCATGCTGACTTTGTCCAATGATTTTACCACTTTCCAAACGTGGGAGGAGACTGGAATTCCCAGAGGAAACCCACGCAGGTCATGGGGAGAACGTACAAACTCCGTACAGACAGCACCCATAGTCAGGGTGGCAACCGTGTCTCTGGTGCTGTGAGGTAGCAACTCTACCGCTGCGCCACCATGCCGCCCAAATTTTGGTCTGACATTTCCATTCTAACCTCGAGACCTGCACTTCCCTGTTGGGATTATGTATTGGGGGGAAAATTGGCTGCCGCTCAAACAGTCCTTTACATCTTGGGGCGTTCTGGTTTAAGGTGGGGGGGGGGGGTGGGGAAAGCTTTAAGGGGAACCTGAGGGGTAACTTTTTTACGCAAATGGTGGTGGGTGAACAGAACGAGCTTCCAGAGGACATAGTTGAGGCAGGTACTATCGCAACGCGTAAGAAACATTTAGACAGATACATGAATAGGACCGGTTTGAAGGGATATGGGCCAAGCGCAGGCAGGTGTTACTAATGTATGTTGGTCGGCGTGGGCATGTTGGGCCGAATAGCCTGTTTCCGTCCTGTATGAGTTTCAGTTTTGTTTATTGTCACGTGTACCGAGGTACAGTGAAAAGCATTTTGTTGCGTGCTAACCAGTCAGCAGAAAGACAACACATGATTACAATCGATCCATTTACAGTGTTTAGATACTCCAGGACTCTATCCTGCTTCAAAAGGCATGGAATAAATCCAAGTTTGTTCTCTCTCTTTCTTTCCCACTAACAATAGCATCCGGTGAGCCTGTTTCTGCAGTTACTGTGGGACCTCTGTTATTTTTGTATGCAGATGTCTGTACTTTCCAACATAGTAAATGCAAAAGCACTAAACTTGACTCAATGTGACTTTTCTCTCCACTTCCAAATGCCCCTCCTGCTGCCACCATTCAGGGACATACATCACCCCACAACAAACCATGAGACAGGCTAGGCTTGTATACACTGGAATTTAGAAGGATGAGAGGGGATCTTATCGAAACGTATAAGATTATTAAGGGGTTGGATACGTTAGAGGCAGGAAACATGTTCCCAATGTTGGGGGAGTCCAGAACAAGGGGCCACAGTTTACGAATAAGGGGTAGGCTATTTAGAACGGAGATGAGGAAAATCTTTTTCAGTCAGAGAGTTGTGAATCTGTGGAATTCTCTGCCTCAGAAGGCAGTGGAGGCCAATTCTCTGAATGCATTCAAGAGAGAGCTAGATAGAGCTCTTAAGGATAGCGGAGTCAGGGGGTATGGGGAGAAGGCAGGAACGGGGTACTGATTGAGAATGATCAGCCATGATCACATTGAATGGCGGTGCTGGCTCGAAGGGCCGAATGGCCTCCTCCTGCACCTATTGTCTATTGTCTATTGACAGATACAAAAGAGGAATTTTTTCTGTGCCACTCCACAAGTTCATACAAGTTCATAGACCGATGTCGGGAAGCTCCAAAGACGCAGAAGGTTCGACCAGCCCCGACCCGGGTCAGATTGCCCGGCGTGGGGAGCTGAGATTTCCCCCCACCCACCCCCAATGCAGGAGCTTGACCGCCTCGACGTGAGGACCCAACAGCCGGCTATGGGAGTCAAGATCGTCCCGTCAACGGAAGGCTCGAAGCCCCCGATCACGGGGGAGCAAAGAAGGGAAGAAGATTGAACTTTTTTACGCCTTCCATCACAGTGAGGAATGTGGTGGATGTTCATGTTAAAATGTATTTTGTGTGTCTTGTTTGGTTTTTATTGGAATGAATGTATGGCAAATGAAACTCCTCGTATGTTGCAAACATACTTGGCTAATAAAGTATGATTATGATTATGATTATGATGATAAGGTCTAGTAGATGAATTAGGCCATTCGGCCCATCAAGTCTACTCCGCCATTCAATCATGGCTGATCTACCTTCCCTTTCAACCACATTCTCCTACATTCTCCCCATAACGCCGGGCTGGAGTTTAGAAGGATGGGGGAGGACCTTATTGAAACCTACGGGTTAACGAAAGACCTCGAGTGGCCATTGGACAGAATGTATGCAGTAATGGGAGAGTTTAGCTCCAGAGGGCACAGCCTCAGAATAAAAGGACATGCCTTCAAAATGGAGATGTGGAGGAATTTCTTTAGTCAGAGGGTGTTGAATCTGTGGAATTCATTGCCACAGACGCCTGTGGAGGCCAGGACATTGGGTATTTTTAAGGCAGAGCTTCATAGGATCTTGATTAGGAAGAGTGCCAAAGGTTACAGGGAGAAGGCAGGAGAATGGGGTTGAGAAGGAAAAATGGATTAGCCATGATCGAATGGCAGAGCAGACTCTATGGGCTGAATGGCATCATTCTGCTCCAATGTCTTGTGGTCTTATAGCCCAAACAACATAAACTACGGAGCCTAATTATGGTCTTTGTACTGCAACATAATGGATGTCGGCCTATGCCAAAATACTGTGGAAAAATATTTTATTATATTCTAGTGTTTCTTAGTTCCGTGAGTCATCAGGCAATAAAATAGTGAACACTGCACTATTGTTAAGTGCAGGTATAAAGTTACTGAAGTGTGCTGCAAGAATTTCAAAAAACTAAATATTTTCTTGGGCTCCTGCAGTGCAACGAGAAGCCCATTGAAGCCCATGAGGTTTTCAAGAGAAAATAAATAATTTCGACAAAAAAAAAAGGCATTGTTTAGTTTAGTTCAAAGTTTAGAGATACAGCGTGGAAACGCCCTTGGGCAGGCCGAGTCCACACCGAGTCCACTCCGATCAACGATCACCCCTACACTACTTCTATCCTATACACCAGGGACAATTTACAGAAGACAATTAACCTACTAACCTGCACGTCTTTAGGGACAATTTACTGGAGCCAATTAACCTATGGAGTACGGAGTTTGTACATCCTCCCCGTGACTGCGTGGGTTTTCTCCAGGTGCTCCGGTTTCCTCTCACACCCCAAAGATGTACAGGTTTGTAGGTTAATTGGCTTCGGTAGGAAAAAAAAGTAAATTGTCCCTAGTGTGTGGGATAGTGCGAGTGTACAGGGTGGCCGCTGGTCAGCGCGGGCTCGGGTGGGCCGAAGGGCCTGTTTCCACGCTGTATCTTTAAACTAAACTAAACTAAACTAAATTTGTTATCGAAACATATAAGATTATTAAGGGGTTGGACACGTTAGAGGCAGGAAACATGTTCCCAATGTTGGGGGGAGTCCAGAACCAGGGGCCACAGTTTAAGAATAAGGGGTAGGCCATTTAGAACGGAGATGAGGAAAAACTTTTTCAGTCAGAGAGTTGTAAATCTGCGGAATTCACTGCCTCAGAAGGCAGTGGAGGCCAATTCTCTGAATGCATTCAAGAGAGAGCTAGATAGAGCTCTTAAGGATAGCGGAGTCAGGGGGCATGGGGAGAAGGCAGGAACGGGGTACTGATTGAGAATGATCAGCCATGATTACATTGAATGGTGGTGCTGGCTCGAAGGGCCGAATGGCCTACTCCAGCACCTATTGTCTATTGTTTTAAAAATCTACAAGATACTTTCGAGAAGCAAACAATTCCCTGGAATAGTATTATCCAAAGTGATTTGGTGGTTCACTCGATCCTTTGTTTTGAAGAGGTTTTAACCAGCTGTTAGAGCTGATTGCTAATAAGAGAAATCTGTTCTGCTGATAATTAATAATGAAGGATAGTGCCAGTGTACGGGGTGATCGCTGGTCGGCGCGGACCTCATTGGGGTGAAGGATCTGTTACCGCGCTGTATCTCGCTAAAGTCTAAAGGCAATCAATCAGCCAAAGGTTACATCGTACCCCAATAAGCTTTGGTCTGAAAGATGTGAATGTTTCTTGCTCGAAAAGTCGAGTTTAACATTTCTCTAGAGGAAAGCAGCAATTGGAAATGACTGGGTTTTTCTTTGCACCTATTTTTCTTCTGAAATTAATTCCTTGATATTTCGACACAAACTGGTTTCCTGTGAAACTTTCTGCAGCTATTCCCTAGCTCTATCCTGGGAAAGGAAAATAGGATAGACACAAAGAGCTGGAATAACTCAGCCGGTCAGACAGCACCTCCGGAGAAAAAGATATCTTTCACTCGTTTGTTCTCTATCTCTCTATATATCACCGTCTCTATCTCTCTATATATCACCGTCTCTATCTCTCTATATATCACCGTCTCTATCTCTCTATATATCACCGTCTCTATCTCTCGTTTCCCTTTCCCCTGACCGTTGGTCTGAAGCAGGGTCTCGACCCGAAATGTCACCTATTCCTTTTCTCCAGAGATACTGTCTGACCCGCTGAGTTACTCCGGCTTTTTGTGTCCATCTTCGGTTTAGCCCAGCATCTGCATTTTCCTCCTACACGAGGAAAATCAGACTTGAGTTTGGCTGCTAAACTTTAACCAGTGCCTCTGTTGAAAAGGTGATTGATGAAACAGCTGCATTAACATTATGTCTTTGATGTTTCGTTCTGAATCCTGTAACTCAGTCTATCATCGAGGCCTGAAAGAACTGATTTAAGGAGGGATCACATCGCCCTTAATGTGAGCAACTGCGGAATTGAAATAAGATTATACTTTTGTTCTTCCCCTTGCATTTTTACAAGGAATTAAAATATACTTTAGCTCACTTTACCAGGGAGTTGCTGGGATGGGGTTGTGGTTAGTGTTAGGCAGTGTTCGAGAAAATGAATTGATTTGCAGAAACAAGGAACTGCGTATGATGGTCAATACGCAAAAGGGCACAACGTGCTGGAGTAGCCCAGCAGGTCAGGCAACATCTCTGGAGAAGGGTCTCGACCCGAAACGTCACCCATTCCTTCTCTCCCGAGATGCTGCCTGACCCGCTGAGTTACTCCAGCATTTTGTGAATAAATAGGTCAGGGCAACATCTCTGGAGAAGAGGAAATATGTCGGAAGGAACTGCAGATGCTGGTTTACACAGAATATAGACGCAAAAAGCAGGAGAAACCCATTGCTTCTCTCCGGAGATGCTTCCTGAACCGCTGAGTTACTCCAGCATTTTGTGGCCACAGCATCTCCGGAGAACATGGTTCGGTGACGTTTTGGGTCGAGAAACCTACCTCAGACTCGATAGCTTGATTACAGAATAACTCGATATGTTGCACTTGTATTCATGAATTCATAAGCTATCGGAGCAGAATCAGGCCATTCGGCCCATCAAGTCCGCTCCGCCATTCAATCATGGCTGATCTATCTCTCCCTCTCAACCCCATTCTCCTCCCTTCTCCCCATAAACCCTGACACCCGCACTAATCAAGAATTTGTCAATCTCCGCCTTAAAAATACCCATTGACTTGGCCTCCACAGCCGCCTGTGGCAATGAATTCCACAAATTCACCACCCTCTGACTAAAGAAATTCCTCCTCATCTCCTTCCTAAAGGTACACCCTTTTATTCTGAGGCTACGGCCTCTGTTCCTAGACTCTCCAACTTGTGGAAACAGTCTGAAGAAGGCTTCCGATACAAAACGTCACCCATTCTTTTTCTCCAGAGACGCTGCCTGAACCGTTGAGTTACTCCAGCACTTTGTGTCTTTCTTCAACATAAACAGCATTTGCAGCTCCCTCCCACACAACAGATGACTTCAGGCACGGTGGTTCCCTGCTAGGCCGATTGTTGGCAAGGGAAGGTATAATCTCAAGAGGGATGCAATATGACGAACTGCAGAACTGGTTAAACAAATAGGGTGGTGGAAGTGGGGGATTGGGGGCGGGGGGAGGGTAAGGTGGAGGGAGGGGAAGGGGGAGGGGGAGGGGAATGTCAGTTGTGATATCATGAGAGGTAGAGTCATAGAGGGGAGATACATTTCCTCCCGGTGGATGCAACAAGGACTACAACCCATCATGGCTGCCAGCAAAAGACTACAAAACCCATAGTCAGCTGCCTGCCCTGCTGACACTGATTGCTGCTGACACTGATTGCTGCTGACACTGATTGCTGCTGACACTGATTGCTGCCCAGCTGAACCAGATGAGCTGATTGCCTCAGTGAGGGAGCTAAAAGGGAAGGGACGCAGTGTTTTAAAAAGAGAGACAACGACTGGAGCAGACAGGGAGAGAAGCAGTGTTTGAGTTATATTCTGTAAGAAGGCAGCCAGCCAGCCAGCCAGCCAGCCAGCCAGCCAGCCAGCCAGCCAGCCAGCCAGCCAGCCAGCCAGCCAGCCAGCCAGCCAGCCAGCCAGCCAGCCAGCCAGCCAGCCAGCCAGCCAGCCAGCCAGCCAGCCAGCCAGCCAGCCAGCCAGCCAGCCAGCCAGCCAGCCAGCCAGCCAGCTACAGTTTTGATTTAACTACCTGTTTTGGTTTTGTGTACCTGTCTGCAAACAATTAAGTTTACCTGTTTTTGGAAAAGACTAAATATATGGAATTTAAGTTTGAAAACAAGAACTTTTCTGTCTTCATTTCCGGCACCCACACCTCCCAACCTTCAAGAGAAAAGCCTCCCGACCTCTCAAGACATCACACAGTAAAAGTTACATCAAATTAAAGAATTCAACATTTTCTTCCGACTTCCTGAAGTAAGCTAGTTACCAGCATTGCCGTTAAATAGAAGGTAGACACAAAAAGCTGGAGTAACTCAACGGGTCGGACAGCATCTCTGGAGAAAAGGAACGGGTGACGTTTCGGGTCGAGACCCTTCTTCAGACAGGGAGTCAGGGGAGCGGGAACCTAGGGGCAGAACGTCTTCAAAGTAGGCATAGCTTGAGGAGATTTCGCTGTGGAGCGGACAAAATGTGCAGGAAGGAACTGCAGATGCTGGTTTACACCGAAGACAGGCACAAGATGCTGGCAGTCCATTTCAAACATTTATTCTCCTTGGGAAAAGGAACATGCCTTGTCCCATGTGGTAAATGCCATCAGTGAGGACTGCATGCCTAAACTTTGTCTAATGTTTGTATGCCAGACAGTTACTAGTATCTTACACCTCCACTCAATATGTTTTTTGGGTTGTTTTTTTTTAATCAAAAATATTTATTCAAATATTAAAATAATATATACAATACAATAAAACCTAAACAGAACCCACCACCAGAATATTATACAAACAAATATACCAATTGAAACTATTATACAATTATATTACAATCCCCATCCAGGGTGCATCCAATCCCCCGTGGTGCCCAGCGGTCCCGGAAACCCTCCAGGGCGCCCGTGGACAGCGCGTAGTCCCTTTCCAACACCACCCGGGCGCGGATGTAACCCCGGAAAAGGGGAAGGCAGCTGGCTCGGGCAGAGCCCTCTTCCGCCTGGCGCCGTGACTCGCGGATGGTCCACTCAATATGTTGGAGGGTCACCAATTGCAGTTTTCAATCAGTGAATGTATGAAACCTACCAAGATTGACACCATCGACCTACTCTCTGGCATTGCACCTCCTGGAATCAGAAGAGCTGTAGCCAGTCAAAAAGAACGCCTCAGACAATCAGAGGATGAGAGACACCCCCTACATGATCACCCTTTGCTACCTCAGCGTTTGAAATCACGCAGAAGTTTCCTCTCTTCTGCCCATCCCCTGGACTGCAGTGCATCGTCCAGAAGGCTCAAAGTCTGGGAAGAGAGACTAGAGAAATCTCCGGAAGACATTCACATGGCAATCGATCCCTCTGAGAAACTCCCACCAGGTTCCGACCAACCGTGGATAACCTGGGACAGTCTCAACAGACTGGCATGGGGAGGAGCAAATCGAACGTGCTGAAGTGGGGATATACTGAAGATGCGGCAGACTGCGAGTGCGGACGGGGCCTCCAGACTATGGAACACCTCCTGAGCTGTGACATGCTGCATGACACATGCACTGTAAACCATCTTGCAGAGGCCAACGACGTGGCCTTAAAATTTGCTCGCTGTTGGCAAGCAGCTGTGTGATGACACGAATAAATAAAATTTCAAAATCAGAGTTGAAATTAGTTTTAGTGCCGTTTTTAGTTTAGAGATGCATCAAATAAACAGGCCCTTCGGCCCATCGAGTCCGCGCCGACCAGCGATCCCCGCACACTAACACTATCCCACTCACAATAGAGACGATTTACAATTGTACCAAACCAATTAGCCGACAAACCCGTACATCTTTGGAGTGTGGGAGGAAACCGGAGATCCCGGAGGAAACCCACGCAGGTCACGGGGAGAACGGACAAACTCCGTACAGACAGCAGCATTAGTCAGGATCGAACCCGGGTCTCTGGCGCTGTAAGGTAGAAGTTCTACCGCTGTGCCACCGTGCCAACCTATTGATTTAAACTAATCTAAATAAACAACATAGGAACATAGGATCATATTCAGCCTGGCAAAATTGAAAAAAACTCTGTAAAAGGCATAATTACATGAAGACTCTTAGATTTCAAATATTTAACTAATTCCTTTTTTAAAAATGTGATTAAAGTTTCAGCCGAATTTGCTTCCACTGCAGTCATTTCAGTATGAAAAAACAGAAACATAGAAACATGGAAAATAGGTGCAGGAGGAGGCCATTTGGCCTTTAGAGCCAGCACCGCCATTTATTGTAATCATGGCTGATCATCCACAATCAGTAACCCATGCCTGCCTTCTCCCCAAACCCCTTGATTCCGCTAGCCCCTAGAGTTCTATCTAATTCTCTTTTAAATTCATCCAGTGAATTGGCCTCCACTGCCTTCTGTGGCAGAGAATTCTACATATTCACAACTCTCTGGGTGAAAAATCATCTCAGTTTTAAATGGCCTCCTCTTTATTCTTAGACTGTGGCCCCTGGTTCTGGGCTCGCCCAACATTGGGAACAGTTTTCCTGCATCTAGCATGTCCAGTCCTTTTATAATTTTATACGTTTCTAAGAAGAAACGTATAAAATTATACAAAGAGTTCCGACCCGAAACATTAGCTGTTCCTTTTCTCCAGAGATGCTGCCTGACCCGTTGAGTTACTCCAGCATTTTGTGTCTATCTTCATGATCTGGAGGGATTTGGGGCAAATGCAGGCAAATGGGACTAGTTTAGCCGCCCAACTTGCTTGGCATGGACGGACTGGACTGAAGGGCCTGTTTCCATGCTGTGTGATTCTGTGAATCTAATGAATACAAAATATTCCACAACTCGACTTCACAGATGCAGTGGAAAAGATGTCCGTGGAGAGCATGCCAAGAATTTCTCCTTTGGCCAATTATCTGGTCATTATCACATTCCTGTGCGTGGGAGTTTGGCTGTGTGTTTCTTCCATCACAAAACACTTTAGTTCAACTTCAGTGATCATAAACTGCTTCGGGACTCAATAAAGTCGTGTACGGTGCTATTTAATAGAAAGTCTTTCTGATTTCAGGGTCATGTCCTTTGTTTCACAATCCCCACCAGCAACAAAACAAAAAGGCTTCTCATTATCCATTTTGTAAATGCCTTTCAAATCCCCAAAAACATCAATAATATTGCCCTTCAATCTTCTATGCCCTCAGAACCTTAGGCCAAATCCATGTAATCTACCCTTCAAATCTAACTCTGGGAGTTAAAGTGAAATACTCGGCAGATCAAGCAGCATTCAGCCACTACACCATTTTAATTTCAGATTTCCAACATCTGCAGCTTTTTGACGTTCACTTACAGGACGGCACAGAGGCACCACAGCTCATGATGCTGCTGCCTGACTGCGCCAGAGACCCGGGTTCGATCCTGGCCTCCGGTGCTATCTGCGTGGAGTTTGCACGTTCTCCCTGTAAAATCGCATGGGTTCCCTTCGGGTGCTCCGGTATTCTCCCACATCCCCGAGAACCAGAGGGCACAGGTTTAAGGTGAAGGGGAGAAGATTTTACAGGGATCTGAGGGGTAACTCTTTCACCCAAAGGGCAGTGGGTGTTTGGAACAAGCCCCGAACGCCCCGACGTGCAGTGGCAGCGTCTTCGCCCGCCCCGAGTCGCAGGGCTTGGGTCGGCCCGCCGCGGACCTTTCACCGTCCGGGCGCGGCCTGGAACGTGGCAAATTCAACAGTCGGACCGCGGGAGAAGGCGGCAGGGGAAGAGAAAAGACATTCTGGCCTTCCATCACAGTGAGGAGGTGACTGGAGGAGACTCACTGTGATGGATGTTTCTTTTTTGTGTTTGTTTTGTGTTGGTTGTGATTGTGTGTGAAGTTGTTTATTTTTATTGCTCTTATTGCTGGGCTGTGGGTGACCTTTCATTTCACTGCACATCTTGAATGTGTATGTGGCAAATAAACGTGACTTGACTTGAGGAGGTAGTTGAGGCTGGGACTATCCCATCGTTTAAGAAACAGTTAGACAGGTGCATGGATAGGACAAGTTTGGAGGGATATGGACCGTACGCAGGCAGGTGGGACTAGTGTAGCTGGGACAAGTTGGGTCCGTTTCAGACTGTATGACTCTATGACTCTATCCCAAATATGTGCAGGTTTATAGATTAATAGGCCTCTGTAAATTAGCCCTTGTGTGTGTGGGGAGTGGATGAGAGAGTGGGACAACTTGGAACTGGTGTGAAAGGATGATCAATGATCAGCGTGCACTTGGTAGGTCAAAGGGCCTGTTTCCATGCTGTATCTCTGAACTAAATTAAACATGGACCCCTGTGATGGTTCAGATTAACCTGCTCTAATATCCTTTCAATGCCAATCAATTATTTCACCGGTGTGTCATCCCAAAAGGTACCCCTGTTATCGTCAATGACGCTTTGTCCCACTCATCAAATCCTCCCCTACACCCTTTACAACCGAGCCCGTATTGTTCTCTTGTAGCTGTCCACTATATTTACGTAACGTGTGAGATAGAACCGTTGAACCATTGAAATGGAGTTAGCATCTACCTGGATGAACGAAGCAAGGTCACCTGGAATTATCTTGAGATCTTGTCTGATGTGCATCTTATTTTTCCATTCCTCAAAACGTTACACAAAAGAGTTGGAACAAAATTTCCATTCATCGCATTTAGAATATCAGCGATGGAAGCCTTACCCCCCCCCCCACCCACCCCCCCCCCCCCCCCCGACCCAATTTAACCACGACCAACAATGTCGATCCACCTCCTCATTCCCCACCTCCCACCTTGAGTGAGTTTGGATATCTTTTCTCATGCGTTCATTCTAATGACTGTAACAATTTATCCAACTTTCACACGAGCGCATTGAGAGCACCACTGGGACTGTGTAAAGGAGGAAAATGCGCTGAGAAGTGCATTCTTGCTTCCAATGAAGAGTGGGTGTTCGGTATCTTGGCTGGGAATCAAGTGGGCGAATATTAGCACCGAGAGAGAGAGAGAGAGGATAATTCCGGCTCCTTCTGGGAGAGCAAGTCACAGGCGTGTATTAGGCCCAATCATCTGAAGAAGGGTCTCGACCCGAAACCTCACCCATCCCTTCTCTCCAGAGATGCTGCCTGTCCTGCCGAGTTACTCCAGCATTTTGTGTCTATTTTTGGTTTAAACCAGCGTCTGCAGTTCCTTCCAACACTAATCAATCCTAACCGGATATTAGCTGATATCAGGCCTGCATTTGCCCAACCACCGACTGGTTTTACAAGTTCAGTCTGATTTTGTTTTTTTTTTGCTCTTTGCTCATTTCTACAATGTGAGCGGAATTATTGCCGCTTTGAGGCGGCAGCTGCAGAGTTGCTGCCTGACTAGTGCCAGGAACCCGGCTTCCATCCTGAATGGAGTTTGTACGTTATCCCCGTGACCTGCGTGGGTTTTCTCCGGGTGCTCCGGTTTCCTCCCACACTCCAAAGACGTGCAGGTTTGTAGATTAATTGGCTTCGGTTAAATTGTCCCAGGCGTGTCGTCGGATAGAGTTAGTTGGTGATCGCTGGACGGCGTGGACCCGGCGGGTGGAAGGGCCTGTTCCGTGCTATTCCTCTGAAGTCTAAAGTCTAAATATATTAATTCGCTGCAAATGCCAGATTAAGCAGTTCTCAACTACAACATCTATTTAGAACATAGAACAGGAACAGTACAACACAGGAACAGGGTCTTCAGCCCATGGTGTCTGTGCAGAACATAAGGCCAAGATAAACCATTCTCATCCGCCTACACTTATCCAAATGCCTCTTCAACTTCATTAGTGTAACTGCTTCCACTATCAAATCTAGCAGCTTGTTTCAGGCATTCACCAAACTCTGTATAAAATACTTGCCCTACACATCTTCTTTAAACCACATACACGTACACGTGATAATAAACTAAACCAAACTAGGCTAAATGACTAGACTAAACAAAAATTACTATGACACAAACTGATTTAGTTTAGTTTAGTTTAGTTTGGAGATACAATGTCGAAACAGGCCCCTCAGCCCACTGACTAACGATCACTAGTTCTGTCCTCCACACTGGAAGCAATTTCACAGAATCCAATTAACCGACAAACCTGGGGTTTATTCACAAAATGCTGGAGTAACTCAGCGGGTCAGGCAGCATCTCAAGGGGAGAAGGAATGGGTGACATTTCGGGTCGAGACCCTTCTTCAGACTGATCAGGTATTTTCTTAACCTACAAACCTGCACATCTTTGGAAAGTGGGAGGAAATCGGAGCACCCGCAGAAAACCCACACAGGTCACAGGAAGAGCGTACCAACTCCGTACCCGTGGTCAGGATCAAACCCGGGTCTCTGACGCTGTGAGGCAGCAACTCTACCGCTGCGCCACCGCGCCGCCCCCATTTGATTGAACAGCATGCAAAAATAAAGCTTTTCGTGATACCTTGGTACACGTGACAATAATAAACATGAACCTAAACCTATCCCAAAAATGTATATTTTCATAATTCTACACTTTGGTGGACAATCATTAGTAGCCATAAGTCAGTGCAGAATGTTTGGATATTGTGGCCCACTGTGTCCGTGCTGACCCTGTGCACTAGTTCTATCCCACACACTTGGGACAAGTCACAATTTATCAAAGCTAACTAAGGTACAAACGTGCACGTCTTTGGGATGTGGGTGGAGACCGGAACACCCGGAGAAAACCCACGTGGTCATAGGGGAGGACATGCAAACCCTGCTCAGGCAGCCCCCCCCCCCCCCCCCGTGGTCAGAATCAGACGGTGTCTCCGGCGCTGCGAGGCAGCAACTCTACCTGCTGCGCCACTCTGCCTCGGCCTTCGAGGATGTGGGCGGAGACCGGGGCACCCGGAGAAAACCCACCCGGTCGCAGGGAAAGAACGAGCAGCCACGACATTAAAAACGAGACCTTCGGAAACCTGGGGGTGAAAAGTCAAATGCCGCAGAGCTTGGCTTTCGAAATTGTGAGGTTGACGGTCCAATTACACGAATGCAGCCAGGCGGGCTCGGACGTGAAATCTGCCATCTATGACAAATGTTTGCAAAGCGTTTGACAGAAGTTACAGAGCCGCGTCATTCAGAGGAATGAGTCTGAGCGCCCCAAACTCGAGGCCTGTAACCCAATACGCCTGGAAAATGCTCTGCTGCGCTGTTGGCTACACAAAACAAATCACTGTTCTGTTAAATCAACAACTCGAGAGGTATGATAAAGGGGGCCGTAGATAAAGCTCCGTACAGTTTCTAATAAATTTATCAAATGAGACATCTGCAGCAGCGGAAAACAAAAACGCACCATTACTTGGCAGCTTTCCTTCTCTGTCATATCGTGGGAAATACTTCACGGCTGCAAATCTTCCATAAGGCTGCACACTGTGCCGTTTTATGGAACAGGGGGGTGGGGGGCACTAGAAGGTACTGAGATCCATTTGTGTTGGAGAGGCAGCACTCCATTTAACTTCCTCCAGCAAGTGAGTCAATAAAGTCACTCAATAGACAATAGACAATAGGTGCAGGAGGAGGCCATTCGGCCCTTCGAGCCAGCACCGCCATTCAATGTGATCATGGCTGATCATTCTCAATTAGTACCCCGTTCCTGCCTTCTCCCCATACCCCCTGACTCCGCTATCCTTAAGAGCTCTATCTAGCTCTCTCTTGAATGCATTCAGAGAATTGGCCTCCACTGCCTTCTGAGGCAGAGAATTCCACAGATTCACAACTCTCTGACTGAAAAAGGTTTTTCCTCATCTCAGTTCTAAATGGCCTACCCCTTATTCTTTAACTGTGGCCCCTTGTTCTGGACTCCCCCAACATTGGGAACATGTTTCCTGCCTCTAACGTGTCCAACCCCTTAATAATCTTATACGTTTCGATAAGATCTCCTCTCATCCTTCTAAATTCCAGTGTATACAAGCCTAGTCGCTCCAGTCTTTCAACATATGACAGTCCTGCCATTCCGGGAATTAACCTAGTAAACCTACGCTGCACGCCCCCCCACCTCGCCCCTCTCCCCACCCCCTCCCGACCCCCCATTCCCGACAGTCAGCCTCTGTAATTCAAAATAATTAACTTTCACTGGGCAAAGAGAGGAATCTATCTTTAGAATTTCTTTCAATCAATGGAGAATGTTTCTTACACTACCTGTTGGAAACATCTGTTCAGTGCAAAGCCAGGCTGGCTTCAGCCAACGAGCTTTCCCCGAGGAGAGAGTGGATCAGGAAGGGATGGTTTGGTTTCGGGATACAGCGTGGAAACAGGCCCTTCGTGGGGCACACCGAGCCTGTGCCGACCAGCGACCACTAGACCTGTGTTATCCCAGTTTTGCATCCTGCACCCACCCGGACAAAACCCACCCGGTCACAGGGAGAACGAGCAGCCACAACATTCAATCTAGACCTTCGCAAACTTGGGGTGAAAGTTAAATGCCTGGGGGTGTTTGGCTTTCGAAATGTGAGGTTCATGGTCTAATTACAAGAATGAATCGGATGTGAAATTTGCCATCTGTGACAGATGTTTGCAAAGCGTTTGGCAGAAGTTATCGCAAAGTTATAGCAATTTACAGAAGGCAATTAACCTACACCCCACTAGGGACGATTTACAATTTTACCGAAGGCCTACAATCCTACGACACCTACAATCCTGCACGTCTTTGGAGTGTGCGAGGAAACCCGGAGCACCCGGAGAAAACCCACATGGTCACTGGGAGAACGTAAAAACTTTGTACAGACAGCACCGGTACTCAAGATCGAACCCGAGTCTCTGGCGCCGTGAGGCAGCAATTTTGCCGCTGCTGCCACTGCGCAGTTTAGTTGTGTGCAAAACTATTCTCAGTCATTGAGACCATGAAGGTTGAATGAATGTTATTTTAGTTCATTATACCAGCGTGCTACAGTTTGCTTACAATGGTCATGAATTCTACTGAATGTTGATATTGATGTGAATAGGGACACGTGGCTGCAGTGATGTTAGTATAATCTCAAACAAGCAGTAATACACAGTAACAACCAGGAAAGCATTATTGCCAAATTGCTGAGTGGAAGTAGGTTAATCTAGATCCAATTAACTGATATGCTGCAGAAATAGATATGCTTCAGAAATTCAGGATAATAGTAGATAGTACCATCTTCCACTGTGATCTGTCATTTACTTCTATCTCCACTCTCTTTACAACACTCTTCTCTCCTTTAGTTTAGTTTAGTTCAGTTTAGTTTAGAGATACTGCGTGGAAATAGGCCCTTCAGCCCAACGAGTCCTTACCGACCGACCGACCGACCGACCGACCGACCGACCGACCGACCGACCGACCGACCGACCGACCGACCGACCGACCGACCGACCGACCGACCGACCGACCGACTTAGATGAAGGGATTAAAAGTAACATTAGCAAATTTGCGGATGACACAAAGTTGGGTGGCAGTGTGAACTGTGAGGAGGATGCTATGAGGATGCAGGGTGACTTGGACAGGTTTATGTGAGTGGGCAGATGCATGGCAGATGCAGTTTAATGTGCATAAATGTGAGGTTATCCACTTCGGTGGTGAGAACAGGAAGGCAGATTATTATCTGAATGGTGTCAAGTTAGGAAATGGGGAAGTACAAAGAGATCTGGGTGTCCTTGTTCATCAGTCACTTATAATTAGCATAAGAAAATAACTGCAGATGCTGGTACAAAATCGATTTATTCACAAAATGCTGGAGTAACTCAGCAGGTCAGGCAGCATCTCGGGAGAGAAGGAATGGGTGACGTTTCGGGTCGAGACCCTTCTTCAGACTGATGTCAGGGGGGCGGGACAAAGGAAGGATATAGGTGGAGACAGGAAGATAGAGGGAGATCTGGGAAGGAGGAGGGGAAGGGAGGGACAGAGGAGCTATCTGAAGTTGGAGAAGTCGACACTCATACCACCGGGCTGCAAACTGCCCAGGCGAAATATGAGGTGCTGCTCCTCCAATTTCCGGCGGGCCTCACTATGGCACTGGAGGAGGCCCATGACAGAGAGGTCAGACTGGGAATGGGAGGGGGAGTTAAAGTGCTGGGCCACCGGGAGATCAGTTTTGTTAATGCGGACCGAGCGCAGTGTTCAGTGAAGCGATCGCCGAGCCTGCGCTTGGTTTCGCCGATATAAATAAATTGACATCTAGAGCAGCGGATGCAATAGATGAGGTTGGAGGAGGTGCAGGTGAACCTCTGTCTCACCTGGAAAGACTGTTTGGGTCCTTTGATGGAGTTGAGGGGGGAGGTAAAGGGACAGGTGTTGCATCTCGTGCGGTTGCAGGGGAAAGTGCCCGGGGTTGGGGTGGTTTGGGTAGGAAGGGACGAGTGGACCAGGGAGTTACGGAGGGAACAGTCTCTGCGGAACGCAGAGAGGGGAGGGGATGGGAAGATATGGCCAGTGGTGGGGTCCCGTTGTAGGTGACGGAAATGTTGGTGGATGATATGTTGGATCCGCTGGCTGGTGGGGTGGAAGGTGAGAACGAGGGGGATCCTGTCCTTGTTGCGAGTGGGGGGAGGGGGAGCAAGAGCGGAGCTGCGGGATGTAGAAGAGACCCTAGTGAGAGCCTCATCTATAATGGAGGAGGGGAAGCCCCGTTTTCTGAAGAACGAGGACATCTCGGAAGCCCTAGTCTGAAACACCTCATCCCGGGTGCAGATGCGGCGTAGACGGAGGAATTGGGAGCAGGGGCTAGACTTTTTGCAGGGGACCGGGTGGGAAGAAATGTAGTCCAGATAGCTGTGCGAGTCGGTGGGCTTGTAGTAAATGTCCGTCACTAGTCTGTCTCCTGTGATGGAGATGGTGAGGTCCAGAAATGGGTGGGAGATGTCAGACATAGTCCAGGTATATTTAAGGGCAGGATGGAAATTGGAGGTGAAGTGTATGAAGTCAGTGAGTTCTGCATGGGTGCAAGAGGTAGCACCAATGCAGTCATCGATGTAGCGGAGGTAGAGTTCGGGGATGGGGCCAGTGTACGTCTGGAACAGGGATTGTTCGACGTACCCGACAAAGAGGCAGGCGTAGCTAGGGCCCATGCGAGTGCCCATAGCTACGCCTCTGGTTTGGAGGAAGTGGGAGGAGTCAAAGGAGAAGTTGTTGAGGGTAAGAACCAGCTCTGCTAGGCGGAGGAGAGTGTTGGTCGATGGGGATTGGCTGGTTCTACGGTCGAGGAAGAAACGGAGGGCTTCGAGACCATCCTTGTGGGGGATGGAAGTGTAGAGTGACTGGACATATAGTTAGCATGCAGGTACAGCAGGCAGTGAAGAAAGCTAATGGCATGTTGGCCTTTGTGACAAGAGGAGTTGAGTACAGGAGCAAAGAGGTCCTTCTGCAGTTGTACAGGGCCCTAGTGAGACCCCACCTGGAGTACTGTGTGCAGTTTTGCTCTCCAAATTTGAGGAAGGATATTCTTGCTATTGAGGGAGTGCAGCATAGGTTCATATGTTAATTCCTGGAATGGCGGAACTGTTGTATGTTGAAAGACTGGAGCAACTGAGCTTGTATACTCTGGAATTTAGAAGGATGAGAGGGGATCTTATTGAGACATATAAGATTATTAAGGGATTGGACACGTTAGAGGCAGGAAATGACTTAGACGAAGGGATTAAAAGTACCATTAGCAAATTTGCAGATGATACTAAGTTGGGGGGTAGTGTGAATTGTGAGGAAGATGCAATAAGGCTGCAGGGTGACTTGGACAGGTTGTGTGAGTGGGCGGATACATGGCAGATGCAGTTTAATGTAGATAAGTGTGAGGTTATTCACTTTGGAAGTAAGAATAGAAAGGCAGATATTATCTGAATGGTGTCAAGTTAGGAGGAGGGGGAGTTCAACGAGATCTGGGTGTCCTAGTGCATCAGTCAATGAAAGGAAGCATGCAGGTACAGCAGGCAGTGTAGAAAGCCAATGGAATGTTGGCCTTCATAACAAGAGGAGTTGAGTACAGGAGCAAAGAGGTCCTTCTACAGTTGTACCGGGCCCTGGTGAGACTGCACCTGGAGTACTGTGTGCAGTTTTGGTCTCCAAATTTGAGGAAGGATATTCTTGCTATGGAGGGCGAGCAGCGTAGGTTCACTAGGTTAATTCCCGGAATGGCGGGACTGTCGTATGTTGAAAGGCTGGAGCGATTAGGCTTGTATACACTGGAATTTAGAAGGATGAGGGGGGATCTTATTGAAACATATAAGATAATTAGGGGATTGGACACATTAGAGGCAGATAACATGTTCCCAATGTTGGGGGAGTCCAGAACAAGGGGCCACAGTTTAAGAATAAGGGGTAGGCCATTTAGAACGGAGATGAGGAAGAACCTTTTCAGTCTGAGGGTGGTGAAGGTGTGGAATTCTCTGCCTCAGAAGGCAGTGGAGGCCAGTTCGTTGGATGCTTTCAAGAGAGAGCTGGATAGAGCTCTTAAGGATAGTGGAGTGAGGGGGTATGGGGAGAAGGCAGGAATGGGGTACTGATTGAGAGTGATCAGCCATGATCGCATTGAATGGCGGTGCTGGCTCGAAGGGCTGAATGGCCTACTCCTGCACCTATTGTCTATTGTCTATTGTCTATTGAAACATGTTCCCAATGTTGGGGGAGCCCAGAACCAGGGGACATAGTTTAAGAATAAGGGGTAGGCCATTTAGAACGGAGACGAGGAAAACGTTTTCAGTCAGAGAGTTGTAAATATGTGGAATTCTCTGCCTCAGAAGGCAGTGGAGGCCAATTCTCTGGATGCTTTTAAGAGAGAGCTAGATAGAGCGCTTAATGATAGCGGAGTCAGGAGGTACAGGGAGAAGGCAGGAACGGGGTACTGATTGTCAATGATCAGCCATGATCACATTGAATGGTGGTGCTGGCTCGAAGGGCCGAATGGCCTACGACTGCACCTATTGTCTATTGTTAATTGTCTGTTGACAAGCGATCCCCGTACACTAGCACTATCCTACGGACATTAGGGACAATTTATAGTTTTTACTGAGGCCAAATTAACCTACAAACCTGTACGTCTCTGGAGTGTGGGAGGAAACCGGAGCACCCGGACTTGGCTGGCTTAACCTTGCACTGAACGTCCTTCCTTTATCGTGTATCCGGTCCTGCTGAGCCGGATGGTCACATCGCACAGTGATCCGGCACAGATCTACTTGCACTTTATTCTGTTTTAAAACTGTTACAATTTGTTTCGTTGGGTTGTTTAAACTAATACTGACTAGCTAATTAAATTATTGCATCGTATGGGAGGCGCATTCCCAATCTCGTTGTACCTCTGTACAATGACGATAAAGATATATTGTATTGTATTGTATTGTATTGTATCTGTACACCGTAAGCGGCTCGATTATAGCCGTATATTGTCTTCCCGCTGACGAATGCTTTTCACTGTACCTCGGTACACGTGACAATAAACTGAACTGAGACTGCTCTCCTTCCACTCCTGCACCCAGTTTAAGGTTTCAGTAGCACTCCATGCAGCAAGACAGCTGAGCTCAGCACAAGCTCAGGATTGAGCAGACAGGCCTTCTGGTCTGGGTGGCACGGTGCCACTTTGGCAGGGCATGTTCCTGATGGACCAGCCCGGCGCCATTTTTTTCTTTCATCACCGCCAGTCAATTCACGATCGGACACTTTGTTCTCACTGGGATACTGTTTCAGTCAAGCAAGTGGGGACGGTGGATTTCGAGGAACACAAAGTGGAGCAAGATTTTCTTTTTAAACTTGGGGAAATATAAGCTCTCTGAACCAGATATTCCGATGTGAGGGAGGTTATTGTCTGAAACAAAAACAAAAAATGAAATTATAACAACATAGCCGACTGCGGGTTTTGTGAACAGTCTGGCTGGGTGAAGAGCCAACATTCTTGCAGCGCTGTTGAAACGCACTCGCTATGGAACTCGATAGGAACCCGGGTCCCGATCCGATGATCTCATTTCATTTTTTGTGTCAGATTCGTAAATGGAATAACAATGAATCAGTTACCACTGTGCGAGGAGTTCTCTCCTCCCCCCCCCCACCCCCACCAGTCTCTCGAACTTGGCATGAAATTCAAGGTTTCTGACACAATACACTCAACCCGCACTTGACAGGGAAATCGAGGTCTCACGCACTTCAACATTTGCGAACATGGGGACTTCGCCGCCTGATGTGGAGACTTCTGACATTACAAGGCCTCCTGTGTTTATTGGATCAGAAATACTGAAATAGCTGATATTCAAGTTTAAATTCCAGCTGGTTGTTTTAAGATTTGTCCCACTTCCTTTCAAGCAGCAATTTTGCGGCTAAATCGAGCAGTAATTTCAGTTTAGCTTATCTGACAGCAATACAGCGTGGAAACATGCCCTTCGGCCCACCGAGTTCGCGCCAACCAGCGACGACCCCCCCCACACACACACACTAATACTATCCTACGCATACTAGGACCAAATTTACAATTTTACAAAAAAGCCAATTAACCTACAAACCTGTAAATGGCAGTAGTCACAAATATATAATAGAGGTGATTATGCACAATAATATTTATATTGCTGAAAATGTTATTTTTAAAAAGTTTTTCCATCATGATTGGGGACAATGGAGGACATCTTGTTTAGAATCCATCTTGCACATTTGAGTTGGTGCCAAGCTACTTGCTTGAGTAAAAGAAATGTGGGAACTATTTGGGTATCTCAGCAGAAACATTCTTACACTTGAGCGCGAGTGTTTATAATGTGTAGTCTGGGTCTTTCCGCTGGCTTGTTCCTTTAATGATCTGTGCATATGAACAAAACTCAGTCTGAAGAAGGGTCTCGACCCAAAAAGTCACCCATTCCTTCTCTCCAGAGATGCTGCCTGTCCCGCTGAGTTACTCCAGCTTTTTGTGTCTATCGTTGGTTTAATCCAGCATCTGCAGTTCCTTCTTACAGATGTTCTGGCTTTGTATTGTTTAGTTTTTTTAGAGATTTAGAGATACAGCGCAGAAACAGGCCCTTCGGCCCACCGGGTCCGCGCCGCCCAGCGATCCCCGCACACTAACACTATCCTACACCCACTAGGGATAATTTTTACATTTGCCCAGCCAATTAACCTACAAACCTGCACGTCTTTGGAGTGTGGGAGGAAACCGAAGGTCTCGGAGAAAACCCACGCAGGTCACGGGGAGAACGTACAAACTCCGTACGGACAGCGCCCGTAGTCAGGATCGAACCTGAGTCTCCGGCGCTGCATTCGCTGTAAGGCAGCAACTCTATCGCTGCGCCACCGACCACTTTGTTCAGAGGTACAGCATGGAAACGGGCCCTTCGGCCCACCAAGTCCACTCCGACCATCAATCACCCATTCACACCAGTTCTGTGTTATCCCACTTTCACATCAGTTCCCTGCACATCAGGGGCAATTTTACAGAGGTCAATTAACCGACTAACCTGTGCATCTTTGGGATGTGGGAAGAAACCGGAGCGCCCAAAGGAAACCTATGTGGTCACAGGGAGAACTCCACACAGACAGCAACCGAGGTCAGGATTGAACCTGGGTCTCCGGTGCTATGAGGCAACAACTCTATCAACTGTGCCACCTTGGTCTCTGTAATTAAAAATATATATATTCAAAATATAATTAAATTAATTCTGCAGGAAATTTATTATTAGATTCCATTGTTGCATCTGACTCCTTGTGCTACAGTGTAGAGTTTAATTATTTTGCTAGACACAAAAAGCTGGAGTAACTCTAATGACTTAGACGAAGGGATTAAAAGTACCATTAGCAAATTTGCAGATGATACTAAGCTGGGGGGTAGTGTGAATTGTGAGGAAGATGCAATAAGGCTGCAGGGTGACTTGGACAGGTTGTGTGAGTGGGCGGATACATGGCAGATGCAGTTTAATGTAGATAAGTGTGAGGTTATTCACTTTGGAAGTAAGAATAGAAAGGCAGATTATTATCTGAATGGTGTCAAGTTAGGAGGAGGGGGAGTTCAACGAGATCTGGGTGTCCTAGTGCATCAGTCAATGAAAGGAAGCATGCAGGTACAGCAGGCAGTGAAGAAAGCCAATGGAATGTTGGCCTTCATAACAAGAGGAGTTGAGTATAGGAGCAAAGAGGTCCTTCTACAGTTGTACCGGGCCCTGGTGAGACCGCACCTGGAGTACTGTGTGCAGTTTTGGTCTCCAAATTTGAGGAAGGATATTCTTGCTATGGAGGGCGAGCAGCGTAGGTTCACTAGGTTAATTCCCGGAATGGCGGGACTGTCATATGTTGAAAGGCTGGAGCAATTAGGCTTGTATACACTGGAATTTAGAAGGATGAGGGGGGATCTTATTGAAACATATAAGATAATTAGGGGATTGGACACATTAGAGGCAGGAAACATGTTCCCAATGTTGGGGGAGTCCAGAACAAGGGGCCACAGTTTAAGAATAAGGGGTAGGCCATTTAGAACGGAGATGAGGAAGAACTTTTTCAGTCAGAGAGTGGTGAAGGTGTGGAATTCTCTGCCTCAGAAGGCAGTGGAGGCCAGTTCGTTGGATGCTTTCAAGAGAGAGCTGGATAGAGCTCTTAAGGATAGCGGAGTGAGGGGGTATGGGGAGAAGGCAGGAACGGGGTACTGATTGAGAGTGATCAGCCATGATCGCATTGAATGGCGGTGCTGGCTCGAAGGGCTGAATGGCCTACTCCTGCACCTATTGTCTATTGTCTATTGTCTATTGTCTAACTCAGCGGCCCAGGCAGTATCTCTGGAGAGAAGGAATGGGTGACGTTTCGGGTCGAGACCCACCTTCAGGTTTATTGTGCTAATTATTGTGCTAATCATTTATGTCACTTTTTGTGCTAATTATTGTGTTAATCATTTATGACACATGGTGTCTTTCTATAGCAATGCATGTTTAGCCAGTAGAAATTACATTGCAATATTTCAGCCCTTTGATATATTACAGCCATATAGTTTTTAGTTTCAGTGATGCAGCGTGGAAACAGGCCCTTCAGCCCATCGAGTCCTCACCGACCAGCGATCTCCCGTACGCTAGTTCCATCCTACAGGCTAGGAACAATTTACAGAAGCCAATTAACCTACCAACCTGCACGTCTTGGATTATGGTTTGGGAGAAAACCAGATCACCTGGAGAAAACCCACATGGTCGCAGGGAGAACGTACAAACGCCGTACAGACAGCATCGGTAGTCAGGATCGAACGCGGGTCCCTGGCGCTGTAAGGCAGCAAATCTTCCACTGCGCCACCGTGCTAACCCTGGAATCAAGTCTCAGAATGTTCGTTAAATTATGGAAACAAGATGAAGGAGACTCCCGACCTAAACGTCACCTATCCATGTTCTCCAGAGATGCTGCCTGACCCTCTGAGTTACTCCAGCACTCTGTGAAACGTCACCTGTCCATGTTCTCCAGAGATGCTGCCTGACCCGCTGAGTTACTCCAGCACTCTATGAAACGTCACCTATCCATGTTCTCCAGAGATGCTGCCTGACCCACTGAGTTACTCCAGCACTCTGTGAAACGTCACCTATCCATGTTCTCCAGAGATGCTGCCTGACCCTCTGAGTTACTCCAGCACTCTATGAAACGTCACCTATCCATGTTCTCCAGAGATGCTGCCTGACCCGCTGAGTTACTCCAGCACTCTGTGAAACGTCACCAATCCATGTTCTCCAGAGATGCTGCCTGACCCTCTGAGTTACTCCAGCACTCTGTGAAACGTCACCTATCCATGTTCTCCAGAGATGCTGCCTGACCCTCTGAGTTACTCCAGCACTCTGTGAAACGTCACCTATCCATGTTCTCCAGAGATGCTGCCTGACCCTCTGAGTTACTCCAGCACTCTGTGAAACGTCACCAATCCATGTTCTCCACAGATGCTGCCTGACCCTCTGAGTTACTCCAGCACTCTGTGTTCCTTTGTCTATCTAATTTGTTGCCAAATCAAAATAAATATTGCATGCAATTTTATTCAATTTCATTTATAATGTGTATATAAATATATCACCAGAAGCCATGAAATATAACATTTTACACATATTATCACGTAGTAGACACTTGGAACCGAGCTTTAATTCTTGAAAATAAGTGGGATATGCTTTTAACGGAAGATAAAGTTGAACACATTTAAAAAAAACAGAAGGTCGACACAAAATGCTGGGGTAATCTCTGGATAGACTCAGTCTGAAGAAGGGTCTAGACCCGAAACGTCACCCATTCTTTCTATCCTGAGAAGCTGCCTGTTCCGTTAAGTTCCTCCAACATTTTGTGTCTATCTTCGGTGTAAGCTAGCATCTGCAGTTCCTTCCTACATATTAAAACAAACAGAACCTGCATCCAACCTGCTGAAGGCAAGTTACTTCATTATAATATTTAATATTTGAATAGTTAATCTATGGGCGACACGGTGGCGCAGTGGTAGAATTGCTGCCGTACAGCGCCAGAGACACGGGTTCGATCCTGACTGGGGGTGTTATCTGTACGGAGTTTGTACGTTCTCCATGTGACCTGCGTGGGTTTTCTCCGGGATCTCCGGTTTCCGCCCTCACTCCAAAGACGTACAGGATTGTAGGTTAATTGCATTAGGTAAAATTGTAAATTGTCCCTAGTGTGTGTAGAGTAGTGTTCGTGTGCGGGGATCGCTGGTCGGCGCGAAATCAGTGGGCCAAAGGGCCTGTTTCCACACTGTATCCCTAAACTCAATTAAACGAAACTAAAATATCGGCATGGTATCAAAGGAGAGCTAAAGTTCTGTTTCGTTCATGTAGATATCACTACAAAGAGCTGCTGCCTCACAGCGTCGGTGACGCAGGTTCGATCCTGACCTGGGGTGTTGTCTGTATCGGGTTTGCATGTCCTCCCTGTGACCCTGTGAGTTTCCTCTGGTTTTCTCCCACAGGCCAGAGGAGGTGCGGGTGTGTAGGTTAATTGGCCATCGTAAAATTGCCCTTAAAATGTCGAGAGTGGATGCGAAAGTGGGATTACATGGAACTAGTCTGAACGCGTGATCAATGGATGGCCTGGCCTCGATGGGCCAAAGGGCCTGTTTCCATGCTGTATCTCTAAAATCTAATTTTATTTTCTATATAAGGCAGTGTAGTGAAGCCCAGTATTCAAAATATGTGTGATTCATGATGACTATTTGCAGAATGTATTTACTACACCAGTCCTTGAGGAACTGTGGTGTGTGATATTTCCCACTGGTTTACTAATCCGTGGACAGCTTGAGGAACTGTCTTGCCAACAGTTGTTCTGATGCTGCGTTCCCCCCATCTCCCCAACATGCCCACCACCACTCACCATCCACATCCATCTGCCATCCACCATTTCCCTTTTGGAGTTTCTGGTTATTATACTAACTACTGGTGGCGTTAGGTGGTGCAGCCGTAGAGTTGCTGCCTTACAGCGCCAGAGACCCGGTTTTCATGTGCCTATCTAAAATTCTCTTCAACGCCACTGTGGTATCGGCCTCAGCCCACCACCTCTGACAACGTGTTCCAGGCATTCTCCACCCACTGTGTAAAAAACGTGCTCCTTTAAACCTTGCCCCTTGCGCCTTAAAGGGTGGCACGGTGGCGCAGTGGTAGAGCTGCTGCCTTACAGCGCCAGAGACCCAGGGTTGATCCTGACTGTGGGTGCTGTCTGTGCGGAGTTTGTACGTTCACCCAGTGACCATGCGGGTTTTCTCCGGGAGTTCCGGTTTCCTCCCACAATCCAAAGGCGTATCGGCTTGTTTGTAGGTTAATTTGTCTTCGGTAAAATTGTAAAAATTGTCCCCAGTGTGTCGGGTAGTGCTAATGAACGAGGATCGCTAGTTGGCGTGGACTTGGTGGGTTGAAGGGTCGATTTCCACACTGAATCTTTAAATGAAACTAAAAGAAACCTAAACTTGCTCTCTCCTTAAAACTTCACTTTAGTTGATGCATTAAATCATTCGACTCTCATTTATCGATCTCATGTAAATAGTACATGTCAGCACATTCCTTGGGTCCAACATTCAGGAAGAGTCTTCAAACAGAGATGCAGTATGGGTTTGGAGACTGCGCTTGGATCAAGAGATTGGAGACTTGAAGGAAACGTGAGAATCATCGTCCCAGTAATATACCCCCTGCTGCAAGTACATATTAAAAAAATCACACTTTGTAAGTTTCAGATAGTTCCTCACTTGGAGCGCTGCCATCTCAAGACCGCTGGTCTGCCCAAAAAGTTCCTCGGTTACAGGTCTGGCCAGGAAGATGTCCGCAGAGAAATTGCTGAGCAGAGTTCCTTCTGCTCCAAGTCTCTAACTGGGAAGCCGAGCCAGTGAATAATAGCGGCAGCCAAGTAAACAGCAGTGTGCTCCATGCCCTGCATAGATGAACGCATGGAGACCTGTGGTAGCCTCCATAAGGGAAAGGAACAGGGGAGGACCCAGCGTGGGGGAGGTCTGCCGTGGGGGGGGGGGGGGGGAGAACAATGGGGACGTGGCGTGGGGGGATGGGGGGGGAGAACAATGGGGACCTGGTGTGGGGGGATGGGGGGGGGAAGAACAATGGGGACCTGGTGTGAGGGGATGGGGGGAGAACAATGGGGATCTGGTGTGGGGGGGTGGGGGGGGAAGAACAATGGGGACCTGGTGTGGGGGGGGTCACCATGAGGGGGTGGGGGAGAACAATGAGGACCTGGTGTGGGGGGATGGGGGGGAGAACAATGGGGACCTGGTGTGGGGGAGTCACCATGAGGGGGGGGGGGTGAAGAACGATGGAGGACCTGGCGTGAATACTTTGTAACTTTATGCGGCGACTATATCGACCCGAAACGTCACCCATTCCTTCCCTCCACAGATGCTGCCTGCCCCTCCAGATGAGTTACTCCGGCATTTTGTGTCCGGCTCCGGTTTAAACCGGAGACAGCATCTGCAGTTCCTTCCGACACTAAACTACAAACCTGTACGTCCTTGGAGGGTGGGAGCGAAGCCGCATCGGAGAAAGCCCACGCAGGTCACGGAGGGAACGTGCAGACTCCCGCACAGCCAAGTGCCCGTAGTCAGGATGGGGCACGGGTCTCTGGCGCTGTGATCCAGTAGCTCTACCACTGTGCCACCATGGAGCTGCACGCAAAAGATGTATTTCACTGTACCCGGTACATGTGCCAATAAAGAGACCATTGAACCATTGAAGTCCACGTCTGGTAAATACAGAGGGACCTCTCTGCTCTCTGATACAGGCATAGTTATCACTATTCCTCCCCCTCACCATTTCCTCCCAGTGACCAGAGGACCGCTCCATACATTGCCGTAAGAACGGGCTGGAATCCAAATACTTTTCAAAGAAAAGGTCCATAATGGGTAATTTTAGTTCTATTTAATGGGATCATATGTGGTTTGCTGGATATTTAATCATCCCTCTCAGTGGGAATTATTTCAGCGCCAAAGTTGAACAATCCCTGGCACGAGTTCTCATTCACATTGACTCCATGTGTGGGAATGAGAATTTATATTATTCTATTTCTGCTTATTTTGTGCCTTTTTAAAGCACAAATGCTAAAAAAACAAACCCCGAAATTATATTACTGCGCGCCCTAGTACAGAGCCCTAGTGAGACCGCACCTGGAGTACTGTGTGCAGTTTTGGTCTCCAAATTTGAGGAAGGATATTCTTGCTATTGAGGGCGTGCAGCGTGGGTTTACTAGGTTGATTCCCGGAATGGCGGGACTGTCGTATGTTGAAAGACTGGAGCGACTAGGCTTGTATACACTGGAATTTAGAAGGATGAGAGAGGATCTTATCGAAACATATAAGATTATTAAGGGGTTGGAGGCAGGAAACATGTTCCCAATGTTGGGGGAGTCCAGAACCAGGGGCCACAGTTTAAGAGTAAGGGGTAGGCCATTTAGAACGGAGACGAGGAAAAACTTTTTCGGTCAGAGAGTTGCAAATTTGTGGAATTCTCTGCCTCAGAAGGCAGTGGAGGCCAATTCTCTGAATGCATTCAAGAGAGAGCTAGATAGAGCTCTTAAGGATAGCGGAGTCAGGGGGTATGGGGAGAAGGCAGGAACGGGGTACTGATTGAGAATGATCAGCCATGATCACATTGAATGGCGGTGCTGGCTCAAAGGGCCGAATGGCCTCCTCCTGCAGCTATCGTCTATTGTCTAAGTCAGCTGCACACAACATCCGATTAAACCATGCAGGAAACAATGATTAAGACATGGTGGCACAGCAGTAGAATTGATGCCTTACAGCGCCAGAGACCCGGGTTCGATCCTGACTACGGGTGCTGTCTGTATGGAGTTTGCAAGTTCTCCCCGTGACCTGCATGGGTTTTCTCCGGGTGCTCCGGTTTCCTCCCACACTCCAAAGACGTGCAGGTTTGTAGGTTAATTGCCTTTGTTAAAATTGTAAATTGTCCCGAATGTGTGCAGGATAATGCTGGTGTGTGGGGATCGCTGGACGGAGCGGACTCGGTGGGCTGAAATGCCTGTTTCTGCGCTGTATCTCGAAACTAAACAAAAACCACAGAAGGCAATGGAGGCCAATTCACTTGATGTTTTCAAGAGAGAGTTAGATGTAGCTCTTAGGGCTAACGGAATCAAGGGATATGGGGAGAAAGCAGGACGGTGGGAACTGATTTAGGACGATCGGCCATGGTCAGATTGAACGGTGGTGCTGGCTCGAAGGGCTGAATGGCCTTCTCCTGCACCTATTGTCTATGTTTCTGTTTCTAAGTGTGGAAACGCACACCTCCAGGTTCAAGGACAGTTTCTTCCCAGCTGTAATCCGGCAATTAATCCACCCTCCTAACTACTAGAGAGCAGTCCTGAACTCCCATTTCCCTCAATGGTGACCCTCAGACTATCTTTGGTATCACAAAATGCTGGAGTAACTCAGCGGGACAGGCAGCATCTCTGGAGAAAAGGAATGGGTGGCGTTTCGGGCCGAGACCCTTCTTCAGACAACTCAGACTATCCTTGGTCAGACTTTACTGGCTTTACCTGGCACATACATCAGGAGGTGCAGATCGAGAGCAAGCAAGATTATGAAGGACCCCTGCCACCCCAGCAACGGACTGTTCCAGCTGCTACGGTCAGGCAAACGCCTCCGCTGTCACGCTGTGGAAACGGAGAGGATGAGACAGTGTTGCTTCCCACAGGCCATCAGGATTGTTAACTGCTATAACTGCAGGGACTAAATTTTCTTTTCTGGATTAATTTTAATTTATATGCTGAAATTGTAATTTTCATTTTATTTTTGCACAATCTGCAGGCATTGCCACTTTCATTTCACTGCACATCGTGTATGTGTATGTGACAAATAAACTTGACTTGACTTGAGTAAGCGTTATTCCCTTATCATGTATCTATCTGTACACTGTGGATAGCTCGGTAGTAATTATGTGTATTGTCTTTCCACAGACCAGCCGGCACGCAACAAATGCATTCAAGAGAGAGCTGGATAGAGCTCTTAAGGATAGCGGAGTCAGGGGGTATGGGGAGAAGGCAGGAATGGGGTACTGATTGAGAATGATCAGCCATGATCACAATGGCCTCCTCCTGCACCTATTGTCTATTGTCTAAAAGCTTTTCACTGCACCTCGGTACGTGTTACAATAAACTAAACAGAAACAATCCGGATAGGTCTAGGTGAGGCTAACGTGACGAGGTGAGCTCTCCTCTGACTATTGCTTCAGTCAGGAGGCAGCAGAGTTTTGAGCCTTTTTAAATCCACTTTCATTATTTCCTTTTCAACCCTTCTTCCTACCAGTGGCACGGCATTTTACAGCACAATTGACAGCTTGCACACAATGGAAATTAGTGCTGACACGGTCACGGTCACGGTCACTGTCTCGACAGATCGACGCAGGGAAAGCTTTGCCCCCTCGTCCCTTTCGATGGAAGTTGCCGGGGATGAAGATCGCGGGACGGATTTTTCAATGACGTGCCCATTCGAGCAAGTCGTCACCAAATATGAATCGAAGACAGACACAAGAAGCTGGAGTAACTCAGCGGGAGAGGCAGCATCTCTGGGGAGAAGGCCCAGTCTGACTGAGGAAGGGTCTCGACCCGAAGCGTCACCCATTCCTTCTCTCCAGAGATGCTGCCTGTCCCGCTGAGTTACTCCAGCTTCAAGTCGAGTCAAGTTTATTTGTCACATACATATACAAGATGTGCAGTGAAATGAAAGTGGCTTTTTGTGTCTATCTTCGGTTTGAACCGGCATCTGCGGTTCCTTCCTATACGTACTAAATATGAATCCTTGGATTGGAAAGGGGCAGGTCGTTGAGATAAGGAGCGCAGCGGCGGAAACGTCTTTTTTCCGTCCCTCTTCACGGTTCGCCCGTGCAGTCGGCGCTGGAGGTAGGGGTTGCCAACTATCTCACTCCCAAATACGGGACAAGGTGACGTCACCGCCCCGCTCGACCCGCGTGACCTCACCCAGCCAGCGGCCGCGTGCTCACGCTCCGCCAACGGCGGCCGCCCGGGCCGGGAGGCGGGTTGCTAGGCAACCTCCATTAGGCGGCGCCGCGGCCTCCGGGCCTACACTGTCCGCCCCCGCTCCCCGAACGCACTCCGTTAGCCTACACTGTCCCGGCCTATAGCGCCCCCCCCCCGGGCCTAATACTGGACAAAGGCGGACCCGTACGGGACAGTTGGCACCCCTAGCTGGAGGGTTACCAGGCAGGGTAGCGTTGGCTCGGTTTGAATGCGGCCGTAGAATCTGTCCTCACTGGAGTCCCGTCCGCCCTTTCATCGGAAAGAGGAACGGAGCGCTGCCAGTGGAGACGTCAAGGAGACAGCTCCCCACATGTTATCTGACAGCCACACAAAGCAAGCAGACACATGATGTGATGCCGCTTGACCAACGCAAGGAACGCTCACCCTGGGTCACACGGAGGGGGGGGGGGCACTGTCTACTGGAGCGCATTTGATGGCTGCCAGTCATTGTACTTCCCGTAATAGGCATTTGTGAAGACAGAAGATGCTATTCATTTTTGTCGTTCAGTGCCAACATTATCGCTCAAGAATGTGGAAAGATAAATCCACACAAAGGTCTGGTGCTCTACGTTACAGTTGGAGCCGTTCTAAGTCTGTTTGATTTGGATGCTTTTAGGTTTCAGTGCAATTAAGCCATTTGGTTTTAATGGCTTCACATACGGGTAGATTAGTTTAGTTTAGTTTAGTTTAGTTTCAGTTCAGTTTAGAACAGGCCCTTCGGCCCACCAAGTCCGCACCGACCAGCGATCCCCACACACTATCACTATCCTACACACACGAGGGACATTTTTTTAACATTTCCACCAAGCCAATTAACTTACAAACCTGTAGGAAAACACCATTTAAAAATCAAGGTAGTTTCGACCACGCCATCGTTTTATTCTGTTTACAACAATTAGAGGCCATCTGTCTGGAAGCTGTGGCGCAAATTAGCGAAGCAGTGGGTTTCATTTTAATTCCTCCCAACTCCATTGAGACTTTGCTCAGCTCAGCTTTGGTGGTCTTGTCAATCTCGAGGCAGCAGTTTTGCAACCGTCATCAGCTACAGCTGCATTTATGTAGCGCCTTTTGTAGCGCCAGGAAACCATCCCAAGCTGCTTCACAGGAGTGTCATCGGATGAAAGCTTGACACAAAGGTTTACTTTAGTTTTAGTTTAGAGATACAGCGCGGAAACAGGCCCTTCGGCCCACCGGGTCCGTGCCGACCAGCGATCCCCGCATAGTAACACTGTCCGTCACACAATAAGGACAATTTTTACATTTCTACCAAGCCAATTTACCTACAAACCTGTACGTCTTTGGAGTGTGGGAGGAAACCGAAGACCTCAGAGAAAACCCACGCAGGTCACGGGGAGAATGTACAAACTCCGTACAGACAGCACCCGTAGTTGGGATCGAACCCGGGTTTCCGGCGCTGCAAGGCAACAACTCTACCGCTGCGCCCATGGTAAGGAGAGTGTGATTAGGATAGGCAAATAAATGCTGTATTGATATTGGTTTATTATTGGCATGTGTACCAATGTACAGTGAAAAAAAATTTGTGTGCTGTTTAATCATACCATAGATAGGCATAAAAAGCTGGAGTAACTCAACGGGTTGGGCAACATCTCTGGAGAAAAGGAATGGGTGACGTTTCGGGTCGAGACCCTCCTTCAGGGGAAAGGGAGGCAAGGGATATTGACGGTGATATGGAGAGATAAAGAACAAATGAATGAAAGATATGCAAAAAAAGCAGCAATAATAGACAATAGACAATAGGTGCAGGAGTAGGCCATTCGGCTCTTCGAGCCAGCACCGCCATTCAATGTGATCAGGGCTGATCATTCACAATCAGTACCCCGTTCCTGCCCTCTCCCCATACCCCCTGACTCCGCCATCATTAAGATGATAAGCTGATGAAGGAAGCGGTCCATTGTTGGCTGTGGGCTAGGTGATAATGAGTTAGACAGACGACTAAACTCAACGGGACGAATGATCAGCCATGATCACATTGAATGGTGGTGCTGGCTCGAAGGGCCAAATGGCCTCCTCCTGCACCTATTGTCTATTGACGACAGTGAAACGAGTACAACGACCAGGGTGGGGGAGGGATGGAGAGAAAGGGGATGCAAGGGGTTACTTGAAGTTAGAGAAATTGATTTTCATATTGCTGGGTTGTAAGCTGGCCAAACGAGTCCAATGGGTCGTGCGAAGAAGAAAATATACACAAGTGCAAAGAGAAAAATACTGTCATCTGTCTCAATTATCTATCTTAAACAATAGCCCAAATGCTCCACTTATTAGCTATCACTTTGCTTACATCTCCTATTGAAGTATAAGAAAATAACCGCAGATGCTGGTACAAATCGAAGGTATTTATTCACAAAATTCTGGAGTAACTCAGCAGGTCAGGCAGCATCTCAGGAGAGAAGGAATGGGCGACGTTTCGGGTCGAGACCCTTCTTCAGACTGATGCCAGGGGGGCGGGACAAAGGAAGGATATAGGTGGAGACAGGAAGATAGAGGGAGATCTGGGAAGGGGGAGGGGAAGAGAGGGACAGAGGGACAATCTAAAGTTGGAGAAGTCGATGTTAATCCTATTGAAGTGTACATTGCCCCCTGTCACTTGGGGTATTGGTCCCCTGATCGTTTACAAGAAATAACAAATCTTATATAATCTTATCACTGCTTGAAGTTAGTTATTATGTACAATCCTGTGTACAAAATCATGAGAGGAATAGATCCGGGTGACGCACAGAGTCCCTTGGCCAGAGTAGGGGAATCAGGAATCAGAGGGCATAGGTTTAAGGTGAGGGGGGGGGGGGGGGAGATTTAATAGGAACCTGAGGGGTACCTTTTTCACACAAAGGGTAGGGGGTGTATAGACTGAGATGCTGTTGAGGTTGGTACTATCGCAGGATTTAAGACACATTTAGAAAGGTACCATGGATAGGAGAAGTTTAGAGGGACATGGTCCAAACGCGGGCAGGTGGGACTTGTGTAGATGGGACTTGTTGGTCGGTGCGGGCAAGTTGGGTCGAAGAGTCTGTTTCCATGCTGTATGACTATCGATGACTCTATGACTATCGATATCGATGCCTTTTTTTCCCGCATAAGCCACCAAGTCAAATTGCTTCCCACGCCCTGTAAAATTCCCTCTTTACCCAACAACTGCCTCATTCCCTTCAAGAAAGATCTGTAGGTTCTGGCTTCAGCTGAAATGGTCCTCACCTCCTCTTTAATTATTTTCATGCTTCACTGATTGCACAAAATAAATAATCAGTATAAATTATGTCAAAGTCCTCCTCTCTCCTCCAGCAACTTTCAAGCTTTACTTCATTCACAAGTTGGGAACTGTTACCCTGCAGGCTCATGTCTACACCACTGGCACATGGACAAGTGGCCCCAGCACTGACCCTTAGGTACATCACTATCTAGGGATCCTCTAGTCCCAGTCATATTATTCACTAGACCAAGTGGACCCGTTGGGCCCAAACCTCTCCTGCATTGCAGCACCCTCTCCTCCCACCCTCCCCCCCTCTCCCCCATTCCTCCCTATCCCCTCCCCTCCCCTTCCCCTTCCCCCTCCCCCCCCTCCCTCCCCCCCCTCCCTCCCCACTCCCTCCTCCCTCCTCCCCTACCCCCTACCCCCTCCCTCCCTCCTCCCCTACCCCCTCCCTCCCTCCCCTTCCCCCTCCCTCCCTCCCCTTCCACTCCTCCCCTCCCCTACCCCCTCCCTTCCCCCTCCCCCCACTCCATCCCCTCAACCCCCCCTCCCCACCCACTCCCTCCCCACCCACTCCCTCCCCTCCCTCCTCCTCCCCTCCCTCCCCCCTCCCCCACCCTCCCCCTCCCTCTACCCTCCCCTACCCTCCCCCTCCCTCTACCCTCCCTCCTCCTCCCCTCCCTCCCTCCTCCTCCCCCCTCCTGCCTCCCCTACCCCCTCCCTCTACCCCCCTCCCTCCTCCTCCTCCCCCCCTCCTCCCCTCCCTCCCTCCCTCCTCCCCTCCCTCCCTCCTCCTCCCCTCCCTCCCTCCTCCTCCCCTCCCTCCTCCTCCCCTCCCCTCCCCTTCCCTCCCTCCTCCCCTACCCCCCTCCCTTGCACGTTCTCCCCGTGACCAAGTAGGTTTTCCCGGGTGCTCCGGTTACCTCCCACATTTCATAGACGTGCAGGTTTGAAGGTTAATTGGCTTCTGTTGATTGTCCCCAGTATGTAGGATGTAACTAGTGTACGGGTGATCGCTGGTCAGCGTGGACTCGATGGGCCGAAGGGCCTGTTTTCATGCTTTATCTCTAAACTAAAAAAAAAAAAAAATGTTTGTAATTTAATTGTCCTCTGCAAAATGTCCCCTGGATGTGAAAATGGGATATCATGGAATTAGTGTGAACAGGTGAGAGACACAAAAAGCTGGAGTAACTCAGTGGGTCAGGCAGCATCTCTGGAGAGAAGGAATAAGTGACGTTTTGGGTCGAGACCCTTCTTCAGGACTGAGAGTCGGGGGCTACAGGTGATGAGCATAGACTTGGCGGACCGAAGTCCAGAGTGAAATGTCTAAAGTGTGCATTTGCCTCATCCCTCGATCCCTGAGCAAGTAGCTCCACTGTGCCTGTTTTCACATTTCTGGACTGTCTCTCGCACATAATACCCATCCCCTCTTGACTGAGTCGAGTCTCAAGTGTTGACTCCACAAAGGCAAATGGCCATCAATCTCTGGCAGAAATGACATTTTTATTCTGTGCCAGATTTGCACATTAGCGCTGCATAAGCAGCAACTTCACAGCCAGCCCCATATTCTGGATGGGGTCAAGTTTATAGTTTTTTTAGTTTTTAGTTTTAGAGATACAGCGCGGAAATAGCCCCTTTGGCCCACCGAGTCCGTGGTGACCAGCGATCCCCACGCATTAACACAACCCTACACGCACTATGGCCGATTGTACATTCATACCAAGCCAATTAACCTACAACCTGTATGCCTTTGGAGTGTGTGAGGAAACCAAAGGTCTCAGCGAAATCCCACAGGGATCGCAGGTCACGGGGAGAAGGTGCAATCTCCATACAGACCGCACCCGTGACCGGGACCGAACCCGGGCCTCGGGCGCTGTAAGCGCTGGAAGGCAGCAACTCTACCGATGCGCCACTCATATCTGAGCAGAATCCACAGTCAGCTGTGAATGATGTTCCAAGAGCATCATCAATTCATCACACTAACTTGGGGGAGATTGGTTGTACCAGGTGCAGGTCAAATGCAAACCTTTTGCGATCAATGTATTTTACGGATGTAAAGGCCCGCTGACAGCAACTGTCGAGTTTTGATCTTTCATTCATTTCTCTGTCCATCGCTCAGTGCATTTATTTAGGACAAAGTGTATTTAAGAACACAGTGAATTAAAAAATCTATCTTTGATGCTCCTCAAAGTGCAGCATATCTACCCATAGATTCAGCCGATTCATCCCGAGGATGGATTAGGTCCAAAATCTGTGCAAAATTAGCTGACTTTAACCAGGACAACAGGTGGCGAACAGCACATGGTGCTTCTAACTGCAATGAAGGGGGGGGGTGGAAATCAATATAAACTAGCTCTGGGGGCAGCACAGTGGTAGAGTTGCTGCCTTACAGCGCCAGGGACACCAGTCCGATCCTGACTATGGGTGCTGTCTGTACGGAGTTTGTACGTTTCGTTTCTGGCTTAGTTTAGAGATACAGCGCGGAAAAAGGGTCCTTCAGGCCCACCGGGTCCACACCGACCAACAATCCCCGCACGTTAACACTATCCTACACACACTAGGGATAATTTACATTTATACCAAGCCAATTAACCTACAAACCTGTACGTCTTTGAAGTGTGGGAGGAAACTGAAGATCTCTGAGAAAACCCAGGCAGGTCACGGGGAGAAAGTATAAACTCCGTACAGACAGCACCCGTAGTCAGAATCAAACCCGGGTCTCTGGCGCTGTAAGGCTTCCACTCTAACTCTGCACCCCTGTTCTCCCCATGACCCTGTGGGATTTCTCCAGGTGGTCCAGTTTCCTAGCATACTCCAAAGACGTGCAGGTTTGTAGGTTGTCATAGAGTCATAGAGTCCTACAGCACAGAAAGAGGCCCTTCGGCCCATCGTGTCCGCGCCGCCCGTTACCAAACACAGTCTAATTTTAATCCCATTTTCCCGCATTTGGACCGTAGCCCTGAATGTTGTAGCATTTCAAGTGCCCATCCAAATGCCTCTTAAACGTTGTGAGTGTTCCCGCCTCCACCACCACCCCAGGCAGTGGTTCCAGACTCCAACCACCCTCTGGGTGAAAAAGTTCTTTCTCACATCCCCCCGAAACCTCCCTCCCCTTACCCTGTATCTATGTCCCCTCGTTGTTGAACCTTCCACCAGTGGAAGAAGTTCTCCGCCATCTACCTTATCTATGCCCCTCATGATCTTGTACACCTCGATCATGTCCTCTCATGTTGTGTAGGAAAGAACTGCAGAAGCTGGTTTAAACCGAAGATAATCACAAAAAGCTGCAGTAACTCAGCAGGACAGGCTATTCAGCTTTTTGTGTCTATCTCAGGTTTGTAGCTTAATTGACTTCGGTAAAAATTGTAAATTGTCCCTAGTGTGTGTAGGATAGAGCTAGTCGCTCTATCGCTGGTCAACACAGACCGGTGGGTCGAAGGGCATGTTTCCACGCTGTATCTTTAAACTAAACTAAGCTAAGCTTTGTTTTAAGAATTTACAAAATAATTTCGTGAAGCAAATAAGTCCCTGAAATGTATTCTCCAAAGTTCATTCGAACTTTTCTTTTGATGAACTTTTAACCAGCTGTTCAAATTGATTGCTAATAAGAAAAATCTGTTCTGTTAATAATTACTCTTAATTACCTAAGTCATTATTCTTCAAGGTTGCTATGATCTGCTGAAGTCTATTAAAAGTCAGTCAGCTTTGAAATTCTTTTTAAGTCTCAGTTTCATTTTCCTGCTCCTTTGGAACACAATATTACTTTTCTATGATATTTTATTTTGGCCTGGGTCAATTATGAAACTTGTCCAATAACTTTAGATTTATGAGATACAACTTTAGATTTATGAGTTACTTTCCAGAGTCTATGGACTGTATTCCTGATATTCCAATACTGTAGCCGACATACTTGTCCTTAAAACCAATGAAAGCAAGCTTGGTTGAGTATAGTTCTGGCCATTCATTTACGCAAAATTCATACAACACATTAAATAATAATAGTAAAATAGCTGAGGCCTGGATAGAGTGGATGTGGAGAGGATGTTTTCACTAGTGGGGGAGAGTCTAAGACCAGAGGCCATAGCCTCAGAATAAAAGGACGTACCTTTAGGAAGGAGATGAGAAGGAATTTTTTTCTTCAGAGGGTGGTGAATCTGTGGAATTCATTGCCACAGAAGGCAGTGGAGGCCAAGTCAGTGGATATTTTTAAGGTATCGATTGAAAGATTCTTGATTAGTATGGTTGTCAGGGGTTTTGGGGAGAAGGCGGGAGCATGGGGTTGAGAAGAAAAGATAGATCAGCCATGATTGAATGGCAGAGACGACTTGGTGGGCCGAATGGCCTAATTCAGCTCCTATCACTTATGAACCTAAGAGCAAAAATCAAAGTGCTGGAGGAACTCACAGAGACGTGGGTTCGATCCTGACCTCAGGTGATGTCTGTGTTTGTACATTCTCCCTGTGACCACATGGGCTTTCTCCGGGTGCTTCACTTTCCTCCCACATCCCAAAGGCAGGTGGGGTTGGAGATTAATGGGGCCAAATGTGTTGGGACTGGATGAGAAAGTGGGATAACATGGAGCGTTAAATATGTACGGGTGATTCGTGGTTGGCTTGGATTCAATGGGCTGAAGGGCCTGTTTGCATGCTGTATATCTAAACTAAACTCAGTGGACAGAGATACAGCGCGGAAACAGGACCATCGGCTCACCGAGTCGACCAGCGATCACCCCGTACACTACCACAATCCTACACACAAGGGATGATTTACAATCTTTACCGAAGCCAATTAACATTGGTCTGAAGAAGGGTCTCAACACAAAACGTCACCCATTCCTTCTCTCCAGAGATGCTGCCTGTCCCCCTCTGAGTTACTCCGGCTTTTTGTGTCTAACCTTCCAACCTGAGTGTGGGAGGAAACCAGAGCACCCGGAGAAAACCCACGTGGTCACAGGGAGAACGTACAAACCCCATACAAACAGCACACGTAGCCAAGATCGAACCGGGGTCTCTGGCGCTCTGAGGCAGCAACTCTACCGCTGCGCCACCGTGCTGCCCCTCGTATCCCTGTGATCACATTATTCCCTGGATAGTAATTTGTGATGGAAATGAGCCATTGCTAACTATGTAACCTACCTATTAGACGCGTTTGCACTCAGAATGTGGAAGTGCAAAAGAAGCTGAGCATCTGATTAGATTGCATTTTCAGGAATAATATCATAACTTTTTCAATCAGGCAGCTGCTTCAGAGACCAGTTTTACTGCAAGTGGATCAGTCTGGTGTTGAACAAAGGGGAGTTGACTCAATGTGTGGGAAGGAACTGCAGATGCTGGTTTAAACCAAAGATAAACACAAAATGCTGGAGTAACTCAGCGGGACAGGCAGCATCTCTGGAGAGAAGGAATGGGTGACGTTTCGGGTCGAGACCCTTCTTCAGACTCAGTAGTTCTTCAGAAGATAGTCTTGAGCTGCATTGAGACTGGTGCTGATGGTTCCGATGCTCTTGTGTGCTGCCAGTATGTATAGTTGACAGATAGTGCATTCTCTGGAGGGAAGGAATAGGCGATATTTTGGGTTGAGTCTGAAGAAGGGTCTCGACCCGAAACATCACCTGCTCTTTTTCTCCAGAGATGCTGCCTGACCCGTTGAGAGTCGGGGGAGAGGGAGACACAGAGACATGGAAGGGTAAGGTGTGAAAATGAGACATCAAAGGGGACAAAGTTCAAGGAAAATGTAGAATAGATCATTGTGAGCCAGGGGAAGATGACAACGAAGCATACAGAGATGAAATTTAATGGGGAGGACAATCAGACCGGTCGGAGAACTAGGATGGGGGAGGGATGGAGAGAGAGGGAAAGCAAGGGTTACTTGAAGTTGGAGAAGTCAGTGTTCATACCGTTGGGGTGTAAGCTGCCCAAGAGAAGACTGTGACTTAGCAATACTATGAGTGGTGCCTTTATGTGAGGTTGGATGACGGCCATTGTACTTGGCTGAATTTCTGCCGCTTGGCTTTCCAATCGCACAATCCTCTGCCAATGCTCAGAAGTACGTTTGTTTAAATCCTTAAAAAAATAGAAGAGGGCGAATGAGAAACTATAATTACCAAAGGCTGCTGAATATCAATGCAACAGAATTCAAACAGCCAGCGAACAAGAACGAGGATCCCCAGTGTAACAAACTGCCATCGAAGTAAAAGCCAAGATAGACACCAAGTGCTGGAGTAACTCAGGCAGCATCTCTGGAGAGAAGGAACGGGTGACGTTTTGGGTTGAGACCCTTCTTCAGACTGAGAGTCAGGGGAGAGAGAGAGAGAGACTGGAGATATGTGGAAGGGCAAGGTGTGAAAACGACAGATCAAAGCAGACGCTGATCAAGGAAATGTAGAATCAGTCTGAAGAAGGGTCTCGACCCGAAACGTCACCCATTCCTTCTCTTCCGAGATGCTGCCTGACCCGCTGAGTTACTCCAGCATTTTGTGTCTACCTTCGATTTAAACCAGCATCTGCGGTTTATTTCCTTGACAAGGAAATGTAGAATGGTCCATTGTTGGCCGAGGGGAAGGTGACAACGAGGCACACAAACAGGAAACATTATCAGGAGGTCAGTGAAACTAGTCAGAGAACTAGGGTGGGGGAGGGTCGGAGAAAGAGGGAAAGCAAGTGTTACTTAAAGTTAGAGAAATCAATACTCATACCACTGGGTTGTAAGCTGCCCAAGTGAAATATGAGGTGCTATTGCTCCAATTTGTGTGTGGCCTCACTCTGACAGTGGAGGAGGCTCAGGACTAGGGTTGCCAACTTTCTTACTTCCAAATAAGGGACAAAAGGTGACGTCACCGCCCCACGCGACCTCACCCAGTCAGCGGCCACGTGCTCCCGCTCCATCAATGGCGGCCGCCCGGGATGGGAGGCGGGTTGCTATGCAACCTCCGTTAGGCAGCCTCCGGGCCTACAGTGTCCGGGCCTAAAGCGGCCCCCGGGCCTAGTGTCCGGGCCTAAAGCGGCCCCCGGGGCTACAGTGTCCGAGCCTACAGTGTCCAGGTCTAAAGCGCCCCCCAGGCCTAGTGTCCGGGCCTACAGCGGCCCCCGGGGCTACAGTGTCCGGGCCTACAGCGGCTTCCGAGCCTACAGTATCTGGGCCTACAGCGGCCCCCGGGGCTATAGTGTCCGGGCCTACAGTGTCCGGGTCTAAAGCGCCCTTCGGGCCTAGTGTTTGGGCCTGCAGCGGCCCCCGGGGCTACAGTGTCCGGGCCTACAGCGGCATCCGGGCCTACAGTGTCCGGGCCTACAGTGTCCCCTGGGTCTAATGCAGGACAAGGACAGTCCCGTATGGGACAAACCAATTTAGCCCAATATAGGGGATGTCCCGGCTAATATGGGACAGTTGTTAACCCTACCCAGGACAGAAAGGTCAGTGTGGGAACGGGAGAGGGAGTTAAAGTGTTTGGCAACCAGTGGATCGCTTAGGCCTCGGCGGACTGAGCGGAGGTGTTCAGTGAAAGTAAATAAATTTCACTTCACAAGACTGTGGTGTCGAACAGATCAACGATTTAGACAAAACAAAAAGGGAATGGTTAACAGAGAAATTGTTCCCCCAGCAAGCCATCTACAAAAGAGGCAGCAAAATCAAAGTGGGGAAGGGAGTTCTCAGCCAGATCAATTGTGCGGCAGGATAAAGAAGGATGCCTGAGGGGCCATTATTGTGTCGGTGCTGCTTAAGCTGCCTCTTCAGCCTGAGGGGAGATGCAGACACGACAACCCCCGAGACAAAGGTGCTTCCCACTGCAGGGGTGGCTTAAGGTAGCCACAGATGGCTGAAGGAACGACAGAGAGCACAACACTGGCCTGCTGCAGATTTCCATCCTTTCAAGTGGCCTGGATAGTGTGGATGTGGAGAGGATGTTTAAAACTAGTGGGAGAGTCTAGGACCAGAGGCCACAGACTCAGAATTAAAGGACGCACCATTACGAAGGAGATGAGGAGGAATTTCTCGAGTCAGAGGGTGGTGAATCCGTGGAATCCGTTGCTATGGAGGCCGTCAATGGATGTTTCTAAGGCAGAGATAGATAGATTCTTGATTAGTACTGGTGTCAGGGCTTATGGGGGGGGAAGGCAGGAGAATGGGGTTAAGAAATAGATCAGCCGTAGAAGGCAGAGATAGGTAGATTTAGATTTAGAGATACAGCGCGGAAACAGGCCCTTCGGCCCACCGAGTCCGCGCCGCCCAGCGATCCCCGCACATTAACAATATCCTACACACACTAGGGGCAATTTTTTTTAAACATATTACCCAGTCAATTAACCTACATACCTGTACGTCTTTGGAGTGTGGGAGGAAACCGAAGATCTCGGAGAAAACCCGTGCAGGTCACGGGGAGAACGTACAAACTCCATACAGACGGCGCCCGTAGTCAGGATCGAACCCGAGTCTCCGGCGCTGCATTCGCTGTAAGGCAGCAACTCTACCGCTGCGCACCGTAGATTAGGAGATAGATCAGCCATGATTGAATGGCAGGAGTCCTGATGGGCCGAATGGCCTAATTCTGCTCCTGTCACTTATGAACTCTCTCTCTCTTAGTTAATGACATGAAGGAGTTAACCATCTTGAATTTAAGAAAGGATTTCTGTGAGCACTATTTGTCTCTGGATGAGAATACAGGCTTCAGAAAACACTGCCGTTGGGGCCAGTTCCATTGGAGCCTTTGAAGTCTTGTTTGATGAAGACTTCACAGAATAACGTGTCGGAGGCACGGACGATGCAGAGCAGACACTGACATCGAGGGGTATTTTCATATAATTTGGCCAATAATTCTCAAAGAGCTTTTACTTCCCCCCCCCCCCCCCCCCCAACTCCCCCGCCAGCTCCCCACCCCCACCCTAGGATGAAGAATTATATCCAAGAGTTACTGAATAATAGAAGGCTAAATGGACTTTGGCAGCTTCTGTTTAACAATGACATATTCCCGAGTCTGCAGGAAGGAACTGCAGATGCTGGTTTGAACTGAGGACGGGCACAAAAGGCTGGAGTAACTCAGCGGGTCAGGCAGCGTCTCTGGAGAAAAGGAATAGGTGACGTTTTGGGTTGAGACCCTTCTTCAGACCAAGTCTGTATTTTCAGACAGATCAAATTTTTACTTGTTCGTCAGAAGTTCGCCTTTGGCTGTGTGGGATGTACGAATTGATGTATTGCTGGTTTAAATGTAGAAGAGAGACCATCAAGTCAGTAGATAGACACAAAAAGCTGGAGTAACTCGGCAGGACAGGCAGCATCTCTGGAGAGGAGGAATGGGTGACGTTTCGGGACGTTTTGGAAGAAGGGTCACAACCCGAAACATCACCCATTCCAGTTCCTCCAGCTTTTTGTGTCTATCTTCAGTTTAAACCAGCATCTGCAGTTCCTTCCTGCCCATTAAGTCAGTGTATGGGTCGAGTCGTGTTGACTGTAGTAAATGCATTCGAAGGAGTCCAGAACCAGGGGCCAGTTTAAGAATAAGGGGTAGGCCATTTAGAACGGAGATGAGGAAAAACTTTTTCAGTCAGAGAGTTGTAAATCTGTGGAATTCACTGCCTCAGAAGGCAGTGGAGGCCAAGTCTCTCAATGCATTCGAGAGAGCGCTGACTTGACTCTTAAGGATAGCGGAGTCAGGGGGTATGGTGAGAAGGCAGGAACGGGGTACTGATTGAGAATGATCAGCCATGATCACATTGAATGGTGGTGCTGGCTCGAAGGGCCGAATGGCCCACTCCTGCACCTATTGTCTATTATTGTATATTGTACACCAGCTCGATCCTCCCCACCAGGGCCAATTTACAATTTAACCAAGCCAATTAACTTAAAAAACTTGTACGTCTTTTGAGTGCGTCTGGGAGGAAACCAGAGCTCCCGCTGAAAACCCACATGGTCACCGGGAGAATGTACAAACTCTGTACAGACAGCAGCCGTAGTCAGGATCAAACCCGTGTCTCTGGCGCTGCGAGGCAGTAATTCTGCTGCTGTGCTATGGTGTTTTATTGTCGTACGTCCTGAAATGGAACAATGAAATTCTTAAGTGCAGCTGCAATACAGATATATAAACGCAGTAGTTTGTAAACACCATAATAAACAACAAGAATTTTATGTGTGTGTGCGTGTGCATGTGTGTGCGCACGCATGTGGGCACGCGTGTATGTATATGCCAAGCCTTCAACACTGTTCTTCCATTCAATATGATGATTGATCTTCAATCGTTTCATATTTTACAGCCAGATCCTCATTTCCTTTGTATATATAATTCTCACATAGCTATTGATTGAACTCTCGCATATTCCAAAAGCAAAATCACATCACTTGCATGCTATCTGTTTTAGCTAACTTACTTTATATGAAAATGACTCCTGGCTGGGGTGTTAATTTTTAGTTTAGAGACACAGCATGGAAACAGGCCCTTCGGCCCACCAAGTCCATGCCGACCATCGGTCACCCATTCTCTATTCTCCCACTTTCTCATCCACTCAATACACATTGGGGACAATTAACCTAAAAACCCGCACGTCTTCGGGATTGGGGAGGAAACCGAAGCACACGCAGTCACAGGGAGAACGTGCAAACTCCGCACGGACAGCACCCGAGGTCAGGATTGAACCCGGGTCTCTGGCGCTGCGAGGCAGCAACTCTACAGGGCTACTGCGATCTTTTCCCCTGCATTGTAGAATATTCAAAACCACGGGCTCAAGATTCACAGAGAGTTAAAACAAGTAATTCCAAGGACAGGATTGCAAACCAACTTTAGATTTTAATAAACTTTTGAAAAGTAAAAAGGCCTTTTTTTTTCTTAAAAACAAAAAAACAAAACAAAAAACTACAGCCCACATTTATACATCGATTCAGAGGTTCTCAATGTTTCCATCCATTAAAGTTAGGATTTTTCTTTTTTTGGACAAATATTTACACTATGTACATTCACACGAGCTGAAGATACACAAACACAACCAAGGCCACTGAGAAAATGGCACTGGAGTAAATATTTTACATAAGCAGAATTACCTCCCCCATCGCCCTACTGCAAGCCACGGAAATGACAAAGAAATACAGATAACCCTCCTTATAACGGACGATAATTTAGTTTAAGGCGAAATGTGTAGGAAGGAACTGCAGATGCTTGGTTTAAACCGAAGATAGACACAAAAAGCCGGAGTAACTCAGCGGGACAGGCAGCATCTCTGGAGAGAGGGGTCGAGGCCGAAACGTCACCCATTCCTTCTATCCCCAGAGATGCTACCCGTCTCGCTGAGTTACTCCAGCTTTTTATGTCTATCACAGTTTAGTTTTAGTTTAGTTTAAGAGATACAGCGTGGAAGGAAACAGGCCCTTCGGCCCACCGAGTCCGTGCCGACCAGCGATCCCCGCACACAAAACCTATCCTGCACACACACCGGGGACAATTTAAAATGTTTACCAAGCCAATTAGCCTACAAACCTGCACGTCTTGGGTGTGGGAGGAGACCAGAGAAAGGCCACAGGTCACGGGGGGAACGTACAAACTCCGTACAGATAGTACCCGTAATCAGGATCGAACCCGGGTCTTTGGCACTGTGAGGCAGCAACTCAACCACTGCGCTACCGTGCCACCCAAACGGGGCAGGGGAGGGGGGGGGGGATGTTGACAATTATTGCCGATTGTCCGCTACAAGCGATTTTCTTCATATTGTCCACTGGAACCTATTTCCATCATTATTTTTTTCCAAATTTCAAATTTATAGCCGTCCGTCCACAGCAAGGAAATGTATTCCCCAACATGTTCAATTCTTTCGTAATAAATGCCCCAGCACTATTATCTGAAATGGCAGATTATTATTTAATTCAAAGGAATGGACATCTTAGATCGACATTAGGGATCATAAGGACTATCTTAAATAGGCCGCACGGGGAAGCTATGGTTTGAGAGCAGAGATCACGGCTTTGGGAACTTGTGTACCAGAGTCTATCTTCAACTAGATCTTGGAAAGTAAATGCTACAGATTTCTGTTTTGGCCCAACTTGTCCACACCGGCCAACAAGTCCCAGCTACACTAGCCCCATCTCCCAGTGTTTGGCCCATATGTGTCCTATCCATGTACCTGTCTAAATGTTTCTTAAACATTGCAATAGTACCTGCCTCAACTACCTCCTCTGGCAGTTCGTTCCATACACCCACCACCCTTTGTGTAAAAATGTAAGTAACTCCTCAGGTACCTATTATATCTTTCTGCCCTCACCTTAAACCTACGTCCTGGTTCCTGATTCCCCTTCTCTGGGCAAGAGACTCTGTGCGTCCACCCGATCTATTCCTTTCATGATTTTGTACACCTCCATAAGATCACCCCTTATCCTCCTGCACTCCAAGGAATAGAGTCCTACAGCCTGCCCAACCTCTCCCTGTAGCTCAGGCCCTCGAGTCTTGGCAAACATCCTCGCAAATACACGAGCCAGCAAGAACTGACACTCTGACCTTTGACCGTGGTCTCCTTCTAAAGTTGCACCAAATCAAAATCATAAATAACAAAAAATATACAAGATAAACATTCTCTTATTAAATGAAGAAACGTGGATCTGGTCTTCAATTTTGTCTCGACCGAATTGACCCAGAATGTTCACTTGGATTGACCGCGTGATAAAGTATCAGTCAACGATTCCCCTTGGGTCGATAGCCCCCATCGAAGACCATTTAGTTTTGGTTAAAAAGATCATCACAAACAGCTGCACGGGGCGTTGCGATCTGCACACCTTACATTACATTTGGGATGTTCTGTTCGGACGCCGAAACAATTGTACCATTTGATTTCGAAACTAATTTTATTTTTACGAGTTCACCATTGCCCTGCAGGAAGATGGTGTCCAAGATATGAAAACTATTTTACATATTAATTCTTCAACCAAAAGAGCTCCTCACAAAGTGAAACTGAGTGCATGTTTGTAATTATTTACCAGGGGCAATAAATCACTCCCCTTCCTGTCCAAGTGTCCCCTCACGCATGAACTTGCTGCGTGATGACAGTTGTTGCGTTGGGACAATAGACCGAGTTGCTTTGCACACCGGCGTTAGCAGTACAGTCGCGGTCGTTCCCGCCGGACCACCGAGATCTCTCAGAGGACTTCTTCACAACACGATTCCACGCGCACCGTATATCTGTGTGCGCAGTGAGTGGCGTGCGCTCGACCGCCTATCTCTGCCAGGAAGTGCGGCGGAGCGCGCTTCAGTCAGATTCAATCTCGCATTGGTTCTCGTGCATCTCTTTGGCCGCCTCGTAAATCCTCTTGAAGTCCTTGTAGCGGGGCGCGCAGCCGAGCCAGGCCTCCCCAAAGTGGACGTGGCCCATGAAGATGAAGCTGCCCACCCCTTGCTTCACCCCGCAACTCAAGAATGTCCTCACTTCCCCGAGCGACTTGCCGTACCTCCCCACGGGGTGGAAGAGGGTGTACTTCTGCCGGTAGATCTTGGTGGTGCCCACGTTCACCACTGACTCCTGGCGCTCCCGGTCGTGGGTCACACTCCGAATGTGGCCTCGCACCACTGGGGAAACAGAGGGGGAGAAACATCTTAGCGTTTCACCAAACCATGCTCGCAAATAGTCAAAGCAGAACAAGAAAAGTCCTACACCTTCAATTGATGCACGGTATTAGTCATAGAGTGATACAGTGTGGAAACAGGCCCTTCGGCCCAACTCGCCCACACCGGCCAACAATGTCCCAGGTACACTAGTCCCACTTGCCAGTGCTTGGTCCATAGCCCTCCAAACCTGTCCTATCCATGTACCTGTCCAACTGTTTAAGCGATGGGATAGTCCCAGCCTCAACTACCTCCTCTGGCAGCTTGTTCCATACACCCACCCTCTATGTGAAAAAAGTTACCCCTCGGATTCCGATTAAATCTTTTCCCCTTTACCTTGAACCTATGTCCTTTGGTCCTTGACTCCCCTACTCTGGGTAAAAGACACTGTGCATCTACCCGATCTATTCCTCTCATGATTTTGTATACCTCTATAAGATCTTCCCTACCCGGCTATCCCTGAAGTGGAACCCCCAAGGAAAAAGGAAATGAGGTCGCCCCAGAAACAGCTGGAGAAGAGGTGTCCAGGCAGAAATGTCTGGGAGTGGGCTCTACTGGGGAGATCTCAAACAACCGAGTGAGGTGGAGGACATTTGTCAATGGCCGATGCTCCCTAGAGCAGCCAAGGGCTTAAGAAGAAGAGAAGATAAGATCTCCCCTCATCCTCCTATGCTCCATGGAATAGAGAACCAGCCTACTCAACCTCTCCCTGTAGCTCACACCCTATGGGGGTGGGTTCAGTAGTGGGGTAGATGAAATTTATTGAGAATCAGTAAATGTGGTGCAGTTTAATTTGAGTTGAATCATCTGCCTGTCTGTTTCATCAGTCTGAAGAAGGGTCTCGATCTGAAACACCACCCATTCCTTCTCTCCAGAGATGCTGCCTGCCCCGCTGAATTACTACAGCATTTTGTACCTATCTTATTTTGAGTTGAAGACAGACACAAAATGCTGAAGTAACTCCAGGTCTGCGGGTCAGGCAAAATCTCTGGACAAAAGGAGTAGGTGATGTTTCGGGTCGAGACCCTTCTTCAGACTCAACCCGAAATGTCGCCTATTCCTTCTCTCCAGAGATGCTGCCTGACCCGTTGAGTTACTCCAGCATTTCCTATCTATCTTCGGTATAAACCAGCATCTGCAGCTCCTTCCTGCACATCACTATCTGTCAACTATACATACTGGCAGCACACAAGAGCATGGCAAACATCAACACCAGTCTCAATACACCACAAGACTATCTTCTGAAGAACTACTGAGTCTGAAGAAGGCTCTCGACCCGAAACGTCACCCACTCCTTCTCTCCAGAGATGCTGCCTGACCGGCTGAGTTACTCCAGCATTTTGCGCCTATGTTCTGTTTAAACCAGCATCTGCAGTTCCTTCCTACACAGAAGACTACCTTTATCTTGCACTGAATGTTATGCTGTTCGTTCTGTATCTGTACCCTGTGGACGGCTCGATTGTAATCACGTACAGTATAGTCTTTTCGTTGGCTGAATAGCTGGCCTGTTTCCATACCGTATCTCTAAAACTAAAAATAGGACTAAGATGGGAATACTTTATTGTCACATGCGACTAGGCACAGTCAGATTATTTACTTGCGTACACACACACAATGTATATCTGGGTCTTTAAATCTGGATGGATCGGGAGGAGAGAGAAGTCGGTGCGGGTTTACCTGAAGTTGGAGAATTAAACGTTGATGCCGTTAGTTTGTAGGTTAACCAAGCAGAACACAAGGAGATGTTTGTGCAGTTTGCATGCAGCCTCTGACTATTGAGGAGGCAGAGACCGAGGGTTGCCAACTTCCTCACTCCAAAATACGGGACAAGGTGACGTCACCGCCCCACGCCCCACGTGACCTCGCCCAGCCAGCGGCCGCCATTGGTGGAGCGGGAGCACGTGGCCGCTGGCTGGGTGCGGTCACGTGGGGCGTGGGGCGGTGACGTCACCTTTTGTCCCTTATTTGGGAGGGAGGAAGTTGGCAACCCTACTAATACAGGACAAGGGCAGTCCCGTACGGGACAAACTAATTTAGCCCAAAATACGGGATGCCGTGGCTATTACGGGACAGTTGGCAACCCTACAGAGGGCAGACAAGTCGGAGTGGGAACGGGAATGGGATATTGAAGTTGATTGCAACTAGATGCACTGACTGGCTCTACGGGATAGAACAGTGCAGCTGGGAGGAAGCATTGCAATAAAAGATTTTGTGAACCAAATTAGACCATTTAAAAAAAAAAAAATCCATTCGAACATTTCTACCTCGGGGTTTTATCTCGGACATTTCAATCAAACAGGGGCAGCAAGGTGGCGTGGCAGTAGGGCTGCTGCCTCACAGTGCCAGAGACCCTGACTACGGGTTCGATCCTGACTACGAGTGCTCTCTGTACATAGTTTGTACAGCACCTGGTTTTCTCTGGGTGCTCCGGTTTCTTCCCACACTCCAAAGACATACAGGTTTGTAGGTTGGTCGGCTTTGTTGAAATTTTTTTTGTAACATTGTCCCTAGTGTGTAGGATAGCACTAATGTACGGGTCGAAAGATTGATTTGGTTATTGATTAATGTAGTTATATTATTTATTTATTTTTCATATTTCAGATACAGCGCGGAAACAGGCCTTTTCGGCCCACCAAGTCCGTGCCGCCCAGTGATCCCCGCACACTAACACTATCCTACACACACTAGGGACAATTTTTACATTTACCCAGCCAATTAACCTACATACTTCACCAGATTGATTCCTGGGATGGCAGGACTTTCATATGAAGAAAGACTGGATAGACTCGGCTTGTACTCGCTGGAATTTAGAAGATTGAGGGGGGATCTTATAGAAGCTTACAAAATTCTTAAGGGGTTGGACAGGCTAGATGCAGGAAGATTGTTCCCGATGTTGGGGAAGTCCAGAACAAGGTGTCACAGTTTAAGGATAAGGGGGAAGTCTTTTAGGACCGAGATGAGAACGTTTTTTTTCCACACAGAGAGTGGTGAATCTGTGGAATTCTCTGCCACAGAAGGGAGTTGAGGCCAGTTCATTGGCTATATTTAAGAGGGAGATAGATGTGGCCATTGTGGCTAAAGGGATCAGGGGGTATGGAGAGAAGGTAGGTACAGGTTACTGAGTTGGATGATCAGCCATGATCATATTGAATGGCGGTGCAGGCTCGAAGGGCCGAGTGGCCTACTCCTGCACCTATTTTCTATGTTTCTATGCAAGTCACAGTGCCAGGCCGCTGCCTGCCCCCGTTACATCCGCGCCCGGGTGGCACTAGAGAGGATCTACACGCTGTCCACGTTCGCCTGGGGGGTTTCCGGGACTGCTGGGCACCATGGGGGGTGGAATGCATCCTTAATAAGGATGAGGAAATAGTCATTTAAGAATATTTGTTTTACTTGTACTATGGTGGTGCATTTTGTTTTGAATCATTTAGTCTGTACCTACCATTGTAAATAATTGAGTGAATGATTTTTGGTTAATAAAAAAATGTCGGTCCGGTTTCCGTGCTGCATCTCTAAGTCTAAAGTGAAATTTAGTACTTAAGTGACTAAACGATACGGGCGATTAAACGTCAACTTTAATGTAAGCTGCTTTTAAGAACATGCGGTCAAATGCAAACAATGAGAAATGGCAGGAAAAACTAATGAGTGTTTTCAGTGTTTGTGTGTGTATGTGGAGTGAAATGGTAATTTTGCAATGAGCTCATTCCTCCCTCACTGAATAAACTTTGGTCGGGTTTACACTAGATTACAGAACTCTAACGGCAATCCCATCGCACTGCCAACATATTTAAACAGGATATTTATTCTAGATAGAAGTGTTGTGTGCATGCCCTGCTTTGAAAGTTAAACAAATGACTGCTCTTCGTTCAATAAACTATAGCACGACTGGCAAAGGAGGTTTATATAAAATCATTCTTTCTCTGGGGTTTTTAAGTGGTGCAGAGATTCCTTGCAATTCTGGCGTACAACCTTAATTATAATGTGAACAAATATTTACAGAAAGTAGGTATAAAGCATTCTCATACCATGATCAAATGTCAGATCTAGCATTGGCTTTTCATCAAGCCATTAACATTGCAATTCTTTCAACAAATCCATAAAAAGATCCTGAACTTTGGGTATAAATTTACCTAATTATGATATTGAAAGTGTTTAAACTTAAGAATCGGGGAGAGCCAAAATGGCCGCCAGCTAATACTACATCATAGTCCATCGACTAATTTAAAATGTGGCACCTTCAACATACTACTACTAGATCTTTATCTGCGGTGCCTTCACTATTAGCATTTTCCTTGTAGCACATATTACGACTAAGTTGCATTAAATGTCGCCTCTTTTCTCTCACAAGTTATCTGCAGGATTAATTATGGTTTCAAATCACAAACTCCGGAGTATCACCGGCCTAACCTAGTGTGGAGAAACCATGGCAACCAGCCTCTTCATTCTGTTTTCTTTACCAAATTGCTTAAAGCAGCAACTCATGGAGCAACTGGTCAGCTTTTATTTTCTTAAGTACACGATTCTGTAAAGATTTGGTTCCTATTTTTTTTAATGCTGCCTTTCCAAAAAAAAAAGCAATTTAAATCGCTGTCGAGACGGCGTAATATGATTTAGCTTTTCTTCTTTGAAGTTTCAAACTGTCTCATAACTCCAGAAAACCAGCACATGTACCGAGAGCTACTTCAGAACAAAAGCTCGTTAGAGTGGGTGGTGTGGGAGGGGTAGCAGCCACAACCCCTTTGACCCCGGCGTACATTTAAGGCCTACAAATCATTGTATTAGCCGACCGTGCAAGCATAAATTGTTCACCGGGCCATTTACTTTCAGCAGACCATGAGTGCTTAAAACAGAGCAGCAGAAGTTCGAGGTTGCTAATTACACTTCACGCTGGATGTTTAAGCCACTAATCTTTAACACTAGTTCCAAGTTTGTATGCAAGTTGTCGTTAACTCATCCATAACCAGCTGCTAATTTTGTTAATGTGTCGGTGTTGTGTGCATGTTATTTACTTGCTTCCGTCCGGTCTTTAGACTTTTCCTTTAGACTTTTTAGAGATACGGCGTGAAAACAGGCCCATCAGAAAACAGCTGACCAACCTTCACCCAGGCACTAGTTCCATCCTGCACACAGAGGCAAATTTACAGGGGCCAATTGACCGACAAACCTGCACATCTTTGGAGTGTGGGGAGAAACCGGAGCACCCGGAGAAAACTCACAGGGAGAACGTGCAAACTCCATACAGACAGCACCCATTGTCAGGATCGAACCCGGGTCTCCGACGCTGTGAGGCAGCAACTCTACCGCTGCGCCACCATGCCTCATCATTTGTCAATTTGGATGTCCACTCTGGTCACCGTGATAGTATTCAACTTCAAAGGCAGCCATTGTCCTGAGATATTATGGACTGAATGGTAAATGTAAAATCTAAACATGGTGATATTTTTTTCCAGTACCTATTATATTTTTGGGCTACTTTACAAAATCATAAATAAATTAATGTCATAATTATTGAAAGTAATCAACATCCATCCCAGTTTAACGAAGGATCCTGACCCAAAATGTCACCTATCTTTTTCTCACCAGAGATGCTGCCTGACCCTCTGAGTTACTCCAGTACTGTGTCTATTCATCCCACAATTTTTGCATCAAAATTTCGACTTTGACAGTAAAAAGACCCATAAACAGGATAAACAGACCCAAATTCTGGCAGTTCTGACAAAGCAGAGACCATTCAGGGAAAGGACGCATCAATGAATTGTCTTTACTATGTTGTACACCACCCAATCTTGAACTCTCGGCCCCACAGGACAACACATTGCTCAACCAGTTAGACGTGAAGAAAGAGAGAAATTGGAGAGTGGCAATGATTGAAAAGGAAACAAAACATTGGTGAACATAAGTCACTTACCGAAATCACTTGTGCAGACCGCCATGAGGACTTCTGTGTCATTGCATGGCCTACACGCTCCTGGAACCAAAGAAAAGCAGCACCTTTAGCCTCGTGACTGTATTAGTTATTCAACAATAGATACAACACTGATCATTTGGCTTCCAGTGTAAAACTACTAATCACAATTCCTTTCTTTCATTGAAGAGGCCGCTCCAAGAGGCTTGGCGCCTGGATTGGAACGCAACCTGCAGTGGAGCAGCGGTGGAGAACACCAGCAGCTACACTTGGCCAGGCCCAAAGATACTAGAGGAGCAAGATAGACCACTCGACCCTAAAAACCGTAGTATGTCATGGCGCCATTTCAGTAGGCAGAAACCTGCAGACACATTTAAAAAGATAAATAACAAAAATCTGTGAATTGATAGATGAGATATATTCTGCATTCGAATGGTATCATCACAAATACTGTCCCCCCAAAACACTGATTACACTGCGAGAGGCATAGCGAACGGCGGGTTTTGCCTACTAAAATGGCGGACGTTACGCTCCTTTGCCTACTACACTTCAGTATAGGCAATTTCAACGGAGTGGTCCATCTTGTTCCTCTAGCATCTTTGGCCAGGCAGGCCCTGCAACGCCACCAGGACAACGGGTCTTCACGGTCAGGCTTACGAGGCTGTTGCCAGGACTCTATGGCCTGAGTTGCAGGGAGTGGTTGAGCAGGCTAGGACTCCATCCTTGGAGCGCAGTAGGATTGAGTGGGGGGGGGGGGGTGATCTTATTTATGGAAGTGCACAAAATCATGAGAGGAATAGATCAGGTAGACGCACAGAGTCCCTTGCCCAGAGTAGGGGAATCGAGGACAAGAGGACGCAAGTTTAAGGTGAGGGGGGAAGGATTTAAAAGGGACCCGAGGGGTAACTTCTTTACACAAAGGGTGGTGGGTGTATGGAACAAGCTGACGGAGGAGGTAGTTGTGGCACATACTATTGCAATGTTTAAAAAACATTTAGACAGGTACATGAATAGGACGTTTAGAGGGATATGGGCCAAACACAGGCAGGTGGGACTAATGTAGATGGGACATGTTGATTGGTGTGTTCGAGTTGGGCCGAAGAGCCTGTTTCCATGCTGTGTGACTCCATGAACTCTCCACCTATAACAGCCATGACAAGAAAATGGCACCAAATCTGGCAACTGTATACTGTCTCAGTGTACTACTTCTATACACTTGTATCTCAGATTCTTATTTAAGATGTATCCAAGTGCTTATGTATAGTGATACGTGTACTGAACTGTATACCAAAATGAATTCAACTGTACCTCAATACATGTGACACGTAAAGTACCATTGAACCATTGGATACCATTGAAGGTGGAAACTTCTGCAGAGGTATGGTTACATGGGTCCTCCTTCGATTACTTAACTAATATAACATCTGACAATGTAAAATATTCACTATTGTATGACAACAGCCAGTGATTATTTAATATCTACACACAGGAGTCACTCATTAGGAATTAGAAACAGGGATGTAAGATCTCCCTTGATCAAGAGACGACAAGCAGATTTGCACCTTCTGATGAAGGGCCTCGACCCAAAACATCACCCATTCCTTCTCTCCAGAGATGCTGCCAGTCCCGTCGAGTTACTCCAGCATTCTGTCTCTATCTTTTGCATCTTCCAATGACCTTTCCCTCAACTTCAACATAAATAAGAAATGACACAAGGTTATGAGATGGGCTGCCTATTACCTATTTTCATCCAACAATAAAGACCTGGAGAGAATGTTTCCACTAGTGGGAGAGTCAAGGACCAGAGGCTATAGCCTCAGAATAAAAGGACGTACCTTCAGAAAGGAGATGAGGAGAAATTTATTTATTTCGAGGGTGGTGAATCTGTGGAATTCATTGCCACAGACGGCTGTGGAGGCCAAGTCACTGGATATATGTAAGATTCTTGATTAGTTAGGGTGTCTGGGGTTATGGGGAACAGTCAGGAGAATGGGGCAGAGGGAAAGATAAATCAGCCGTGATTGAATGGCAGAGTAGACTTTATGGGCCAAATGGCCTAATTCTGCTCCCAGAACTCATGAATAAAAGAGTTAAAATCATCCGCAAAGACAATAATTAAGATTTGTAAAGCTGAAGTAAGCAAGGCTTTAATTTGTCAAGTTTTTGGAAAGCACTTTGCTGAAAACATGCAATCTACTTGTCAACTGATGGGTTTTGTTTAATCATCTTTGCTGGACAAAACATCGCAGTACAATAAAGCCTATTCACAACCACCCTAATTTCAACATGCATGCTTTCCCCAAGTAGTATTTCTGTTCAATAAAGCTTCCCTTATTCCCAGACCAGAACACCACAGCTTGTGGTACTTCAGTGACAAGGGTTTCTGTATAATACTTGATGCGAAAATTGTTTAAACCCTGTTTAATTACACAGAGTTACAATGTTGTAAAGCCACTAATGGAGGCAGTCCCATTGGGACAATCACTCCACCTTACAGAGGAATACATGGTCAAGAAAGTGCAAAGGCACCATATAGAACAAACCACAAGCCACAAATAGCTGTCAACGGCAAAACTGGGTCGTATTGGAAACATGTTTTATAAGCTCAGAAGTGATAGGAACAGAATTAGGCCATTTGGCCCGTCGAGTCTACTCTGCCATTCAATCATGGGCTGTGAGGCCAAGTCAGTGGATATTTTTAAGGCGGAGATAGACAAATTCTTGATTAGAACGGGCGTCAATGGTTATGGGGAGAGGGCAGGAAAATGGGACTACGAGGCAGAGATCAGCCATGATTGAATGGCGGAGTAGACACGATGGGCCGAATGGCCCGATTCTACTCCTATAACTTGTGAACTAAACGAAGTGGACACACAGTGTGAGGGTGTTGACGATGAACACTTTGAGAATATTGTAAGTAGTCCACGAGTTCCAGCCTCAGCAATTTGCTCAGTCAGTCACTGTTTTAATAGTTAAATGTGTCTGAAATTAAACAGACTGTGCCCTTCATGGCCCAATAACCACAAATAGTTTGTTTAGGGTTGGAGAGGTGTAAACAGTTTTAGTGTCCGGCCTTCCCTTCAGACACCTCCTGCTTTGCCTCCAGCTGCACTTTACGACCTCACCATAGCTTCTCAGACCTGCGGTGTGATGGATGGCTTAAGTAGTCTGAGCAGGGCCGACCAGTAAGCAACAGGGGGGTCACTTAACCTTCAGGCAAGATGTGCCTTTCTAATACGAATGCTTTGAAAAATTCCACCACAAACAAAAAGTGCTGTGCATCAGGTAAATTATGCACTGCCTGCCGACGGCTCGATTGTAATCATGTATAGTCTTTTCTCTGATAGACACAAAATGCTGGAGTAACTCAGCGGGTCAGGCAGCATCTCTGGAGAAAAGGAATGAGTGACTTTTTGGGTCGAGACCCTTCTTCAGACAGAGTCAGGGGAAAGGGAAACAAGAAATACAGGCGGTGATATCGAACAAATGAATGAAAGATGTGCAAAAAAGTAATGATGATAAAGGAAACAGGCCAAGGACCCAACCCAAAACGTCACCTATTCCTTTTCTCCCGTCTGACCCGCTGAGTTACTCCAGCTTTTTGTGTCTTCCTCAGTCTTTCCGCTGACTGGATGTCGTGCAACAAAAAAGCTTTTCACTGTACCTCAGTACACATAACAATAAAATAAACGAAACTAATCTTTGAAAGGACTGGAACATTGGCAATAATTACTGGAACAGGAAGTGTCTGGCATTTTAAAAAGAAAAATCCGAGATATTGCATTGCATTTAGAGTTACTAAATACAGCAAAGAGCTGGATTTTATTGGCAAGAGAATTTATTGGCCTCAAGGAACATCTTTATGGCATTGGACACCATTCAGTCCAATGTAATTCTTGATTCGTAAGGATGTCAAGGGACATGGGGAGAATGGAAGATAGCTCAGCCATGATGGCGGAGACTCGATGGGCCGAATGGCCTAATTCTGCTCCTATGACTTATGAATTTTAGACTTTACCTTAGACTTCAGCATTTAGAGACAGAGCACGGCCCTTCGGCCCAACGAGTCCGTGCCGACCATCGATCACCCCGTACATTAGCCTACACAAACTAGGGACAATTTTCCAAACTACCAAAGCCAATTAACCTACAAACCTGTACGTCCTTAGAGTGGGGAAGGAAACATGAGCACCCTGAGAAAACATACGCTGTCACGGGGAGAACGTACAAACTCCACACAGACAGCACCCCGTAGTCAGGATTGAACCCGGGTCTCTGGTGCTGATGGCAGCAACTCTACTGTTGTGCCACTGTGCAACCTACTGGCCAAAAAATAAATTAAATGTTATCCAGCCTCAAACCCATTCCCAACACCATCTGTTATCCAGCAGGTCCCGCCTCTCAGGTTCACATCTAAGTATTTTTAAGTGCTGTGATAGTTTCTGCTATGACCACCCTTTCAAACAGTGAGATCCTGACCAGCAGCACAATTTAGAGACTTCTATCATCTCTCCTCTCTCTACCAATGACCTAAGAACTATGCCTCACTGGCTTTAATGCTGGTGGCAAGGGAAATATGTCTCTTACAGTTTGTGCTATCCAAACCTCAGTTTTATACACATCAATTAACTCCCACGTTCAAAATAACCCCAGTGTTTCCTCCAAAACCATAATTTTCCAGCCCTGGGAACATATTCAAAAACCTAGTCACGGAACAGCAGATGCTTGTTTACAATTTTTAAAAAAGGACACAAAGTGCTGGACTAACTCAGCGGGTCAGGCAGCATCTCTGGAGAACGTGAATAGGCTACGTTTAGGGTCGGGGCCTTTCTTCAGTCTGGTGGTGCTAGACGCTTCTTCAATCGGAAGAAGGGTTCTGACCTGAAACGTCGCCTATTCATGGCCTCCTGACATGCTGCCTGACCGAATGAGATACTCCGGCACTTTGCATCCTTTTGTTTTTCAAATCTACTGTGCAGGCTGAAGTTCAAGCAGATCTGTCCTGCAATGTGCAGGAAAAAAACTGCAGATGCTGGTTTAAATCGAAGGTAGACACAAAATGCTGGAGTAACTCAGTGGGTCAGGGAACATCTCGGGAGAGAAGGAATGGGTGACGTTTCGGGTCGAGACCCTCCTTCAGTCTGAAGAAGGGTCTCGACCCGAAACGTCATCCATTCCTTCTCTCCCGAGATGCTGCCTGACCCGCTGATTTACCCCAGCATTTTGTGTCTACCTATCCTGCAATGTATTGTCCGCAACTGCACTATTTTCAACTATTCAGAATCCCAGCGTAGATTCATTCCATTTTGCCTATTTTCTGCCCAAATGAACCACAGTATAAAGCCTTCCCCACCCCCCCCCCCCCCCTCTCATTGTGAACTACATGGTCATACTTGTGAATCATCATCTCAAAGACTCCCAAATATTTTCATCTTTCAACTTAGCAAAATTCGTAACCTAACTTGGTCAGGCCGCTTTTGGAATATTGTGAGCAATTCTGGACACCCTATCTGAGGAAGAATGTGCTGGCTCTGGAGAGGGTCTTCGAGGAAGTTTTGCAAGAATGATCCCAGGAAAGAGGAGGTTAAACATAAGATGAGTGTTTGACGCCACTGGGCCTGTACTCGCTGGAGTTTAGAAGAATGAGGGGGGGACCTCATCGAAACATACAGAATAGTGAAAGGCCTGGATAGAGTGAATTTGGAGGAGATGTTTCCACTAGTGGGTGAGTCTAGGACTAGAGGCCACAGCCTCAAAATTAAAGGACGTTCTTTTAGGAAGGAGATGAGGAGGAATTTTTTTAGTCAGAGTGTGGTGAATCTGTGGATTCTTTTTGCCACAGAAGGCTGTGGAGGCAAAGCCAGTGGATATATTTAAGGCAGAGATAGATGGATTCTTGATTAGTACGGGTGTCAAGGGTTATTTGAAGGCAGGAGAATGGGGTTAGGAGGGATAGATCGGCCATGTTTGAATAGCAGAGTAGACTTGATGGGCCGAATGGCCTAATTCTGCTCACATCGCATGATCTTATGAACTTCTAGTACCTCAGTGTGTGGAGTTCCTGTAATTTATAAATATTATTTATTGGATATTAAAACCCATCTGATAAAAGGCATCATCAACTGCAACACAAGGAATGGGCGCAGCGGTAGAGTTGCTGCCTTACAGCGAATGCAGCGCCGGAGACTCAGGTTCGATCCTGACTAGGGGCGTCGTCTGTACGGAGTTTGTACGTTCTCCCCGTGACCTGCGTGGGTTTTCTCCGAGATCTTCGGTTTCCTCCCACACTCCAAAGACGTGCAGGTATGTAGGTTAATTGACTGGGTAATATGTAAAAAATTGTCCCTAGTGTGTGTAGGATAGTGTTAATGTGCGGGGATTGCTGGGCGGCGCGGTCCCGGTGGGCCGAAGGGCCTGTTTCCGCGCTGTATCTCTAAATCTAAAAAATCTAAATAACTCCCAAGATAGACACAAACAACTGGAGTTACTCAGTCTGAAGAAGGGACTCGACCCTAAACGTCACCCATTCCTTCACTCCAAAGATGCTGCCTGTCCTGCTGAGTTACTCCAGCTTTTTTGTGTCCGTCTTCGGTTTAAACAGGCATCTGCAGTTCCTTCTTACTCAAGGAATAATGCCCATAATTCCAGCCACATGACAAGCGTGAGGAGCTTACTGAAGACCATGATCACGGGTAGGATGAGGTAGACAGGGTTTCTACAGCATTAGAATCTACGCTGGGGCAGTGGGGCCGAGAATGCGTTTACGTTAGCCCCGGATCCCAGCTGTTTAAATGGCTTGGAATGTCACACCTGCCCCGGCTAATTAGCAGGTAGATGGGCGATTAACAGATTAGCAGAGTGTTGCAAATTGGGTGGGGACCTATAAAACTTTACAATGCAAATAAAATTACTGTTATTAGTAGACTAAACCAGGGCTTCCACAGACATAAATGGAAACACATTTAACATCTATTCCTTTAATAGGAGCATGGAGGGGCGAGCAATTAACAAGAGGAGGCAGTATGAGTGAGATGAGAATGTTGTAATGAGCCTATATTGGTATGCATTTCATTGACCAAAATCTTAGTTCACTAGCAAGGGTTTAAATAAGCCAACTCTATCCTTTTCGCCCAGTAATGCTGCCTGACCCACTGAGTTACTCCAGCACTTTGTGTCCATCTTCACCTCTACCCCATTGCAGACAAAGAAACTGGTGCAACTATATTCTGCTTTCTTATGTGTATGAAGGAACTGCAGATGCTGGTTTAAACCAAAGATAGACACACAATGCTGGAGTATCGCAGCGGGACAGGCAGCATCTCTGTAGAGAAGAAATGGGTGACGTTTTGGGTTGAGACCCTTCTTCAGACCTGAAGGTCTCAACCCAAAACGTCACCCATTCCTTCTCTCCAGAGATGCTGCCTGTCCCGCTGAGTAACTCCAGCATTGTGTGTCTACTTCTGCTTTCTTATCCTTTTCTCTACCTATCGTACTTTAGTTTGACGTGACTGTATTTATGATATTATCTGATCGGATAGACAATAGACAATAGACAATAGACAATAGACAATAAGTGCAGGAGCAGGCCATTCGACCCTTCGAGCCAGCACCGCCATTCAATGTGATCATGGCTGATCATTCTCAATCTGTACCCCGTTCCTGCCTTCTCCCCATACCCCCTGACTCCGCTATCCTCAAGAGCTCTATTTAGCTCTCTCTTGACTGCATACAGAGAATTGGCCTCCACTGCCTTCTGAGGCAGAGAATTCCACAAATTTACAACTCTGACTGAAAACGTTTTTCCTCATCTCAGTATAGCATGCAAAACAACGCTTGTCACTGTACCTCCGTACATGCGACAATAATAAACCTAACCTAATAACGTTCATCAATGTCAAGTTGTGCACTTTGGTAGGAAACAGAATGGTATTATGTTAGACCAGGATGTATTGACGAAGCAGAGACTGGAGTGTTATTGAAAGCCATCACACAGCAGTTAAAAATGGCAGAATGTAATAAAAAGGAACTGCAGACACTGGTCTATACGAAAGAGACACAAAACGCTGGAGTAACTCGGCGGGTCAAGCAGCATCTCTGGAGGAAAAGGATAGGTGGCGTTTCGGGTCTGCAGAAAGATCCTGACCCAAAACATCCATGTTCTCCAGAGATGCTGCCTGACCTGCTAGGCTACACCAGCACTTTGTGCCTTTGAATGATGTCGATCTTGACAGTAGATCAGACGATCTGATGAAGGGTCCTGACCCGAAACATCATCTATCCATTTTCTCCAGAGATGCTGCCTCACCCTGCGAGTTAAAAGATGGTACATGGCCTTTGCAACAAGAGGATTCAAGTCGAGGAGAAAGTATGAGAGAGTTGCTACAAGTGTACATGGCCAAGGTGAAACCATACTCGTCTGCCATATCCAAAAAACGTTAGAGCTGAACTCCCTCAATACCAAAGATAGGCACCAAATGCTGGAGTAACTCAACGGGACAGGCAGCATCTCTGGAGAGAAGGAATGGGTGACGTTTTGGGTCGATACAACTCTCAGACTTATCCTCCTACCTTGGACCAAGATCGCTCTTAAACAAAAATTTATATAATACAACATCCTCCCTCAATGTCAAGTAAGGTTCACCAAACCAGACTGATTCCTGGGATGATGAGACTGCCGTATAGAAAGGGATTAAGTTAACTCAGTTTACATTCACCCAAGTTTGGAACAATGCGGGAGACCTAATTGAAACTTCAAATTTTGAGAGGGCTGGACAAAGTGGAAGCAAGGAGAATCATTCTCCTGAATAGAGGTATAAAATGAGGGGTCACATTCCCAATCTCAGGTTACAGGGCAGGAGATTTAAGATTGTGAACAAGAGAAATGTCTTCACTTACAGGGAGGTAAACAAGTGGAATTCAATACCACAGAGGCCAAGTTGCTCATTATACAAGGCATCAAGGGTTAGAAGGCAAGGGAGCTGTTGCATTTACATAGGTGGTCATACACGATGGTACTGATTGGCAAGGCAAGCTTGTAGGGCTGATAGACCCGGCGGTCGGCAGCCTGCTGGTGGGGGGGGGGGGGGGGGAAGCCACCGAGCTGGCCCTGCTCGTCCCCCGCAGTCCAGGGAGCGTAGAAGAGGGAGCCGGCGATGACGGACGCGAGAAGCAAGGCCGGAGGGGACAGAGGGAACCGCGGGCTGGCCTTCACGCCCTCAAGATGGGCTGCGGGAGGGACGTGGGTCAGCCTGACAATCTGGACCTCCAAGGGAAGGCGGCAGCTGGAGGCCCTACAGCAGCCTGGGGCTCGCCTGGGCCGGGCACCGCTCATGGGACCTGGAGCGCGGGCGGACTGGACGTCAAAAACGCGCCAAAACCTGGCGCCTCATGCACGTGGTCTCAGGGGTATGGTTGCCAATTGTCCCATATTAGCTGGGACATCCTGTATTTTGGGCTAAATTGGTTTGTCCCGTCCGGGACCACCCTTGTCCCGTATTAGGCCCACGGGCTGTTGTCGGCCCGGGGGCTGCTGTAGGCCGGGACAGTGTAGGCTAACGGAGTGTGTTCGGGGAGCGGGGCCGAGTGTGTTCACCTAGCAACCCGCCTCCTGGCCCGGGCGGCCGCCATTGGTGGAGCAGGAGCATGTGGCCTAAGCTGGCTGGGTGAGATCACGTGGGGCGCGGGGCGGTGACGTCACCTTGTCCCGTTTTTGGGAGTGAAATAGTTGGCAACCCTATTCAGAGGACCACTGTAGTTCTGTACACTTTGATAATCGGGGATTGTGCTTGGGAATGGCAATACTTAAACTGTATGCAAAAAAATAATTTCACTGTGGGCGACGTTTCAGCTCGAGAGCATTACATCTGTTGTTGCTCCAAATATTGAGAGGTTTCAATATAACTTTATATTCACCAAGAAACTTAAGCATTGCAGAATAGTTTAATTTGCTATTTCTCCCCTCACTCCATCAATTCAAGCAGAGTGCAGTTCAATCAAAATAATGCAGCACAAAAATCAGCCACACGGTTTGTTTTACTGTGTTGGAAGGAACTACAGATGCTGATTTATACCGAAGAGAGACACAAAATGCTGGAGTAACTCAGTGAGTCAGGCAGTATCTCTGGAGAACAAGAATAGGCGAGATTCGGGTCAGAACCCTTCTTCAGACTGTAGAAACGTCACCCATTCTGTTTCTCCAGAGATTCTGCCTGATCTGCAGAGTTACTCCAGCATTCTGTGTGTATCGTCAGCTGTTTAACTGTTCTCTGAAAATAACCAGCATTTGTCATACATTAGACTTCTTTAAACTTTCAAAGAATCTCATGAAGGGTCTTGACCCAAAAAGTCACCCATTCCTTTTCTGCCCGACCCGCTGAGTTACTCCAGCGTTTTGTGTCCATCTTTGGTGTAAACCAGCATCAGCAGTGACGATTCACACAAAGAAATGCAAAATGGATTAAGTAACCGTGTTGAACTGCTGCTCTCCACTGAACTACACTGACAAATACATTTAGGCCAACAAAACACACCCATGATGTGGATTGCTATTCCCTCTGACCAGATAAAGGGTGGCGTGGTGGCGCAGCGGTAGAGTTACTGCCTGACAACGCCAGAGACCCGGGTTCGATCCCGACTACGGGTGCTGCCTGTACAGAGTTTGTACGTTCTCCCCGTGACCTGCGTGGGTTTTCTCAGAGACCTTTGGTTTCCTTCCACACTCCAAGGTCGTGCAGGTTTGTAGGTTAATTGGCTTGGTAAAAATGTTACAAAAATTGTACCCAGGGGCACGTAGAGTAGTAGTGTCGGAGTGCGGGGATCGCTGGTCGGCGCGGACTCGGTGGGCCGAAGGGCCTGCTTCCGCGCTGTATCTCTAAACTAAACTAAAATTAGTCGAAAGAAACGTCTGAGCACAATCTCAATATTTCCAAAGTTGCTTTTATCACCAGACTACACTGCCTCTACCATGTGTTGCTAACTGTTGCTGTGTTCCACATACACTGTATGCGACATGGGTCCACATGTGGAGTATGGTTTCTGGCTGCAATGTAACACAACGCCGCCAGGTAACAATAGACAGGTGGCTTAGATTTTACTCTTTTGTCCCGTGCTTTGATGTAGCCCCTTTCAAAGTATACACCTCAGCTTCACAAGCTCACGGACGTGAAAGCAGGGACCCACGGTTCTTTTCTTCACTAAATATGACACTTAACTAACATTAAAAGATACAATGATTGTTTTGTGAGCAGTTCTGAGATCGTCAATCAAACGAGCTGTGGCTTCCCCAAGGATACTAGACTTTTAAAATTGTATTAAAGCAAGAGATATTAATCAACAGTTATTAAAAGTTGTGCAGACAGTCAACTTTTAATCACATTGAACCCCTCGTAGACTTTATGAAGTCATTTAAGTTAAAGCAAGTGTTTATCTTTTTATTCCCCCCGTGTTCCAAATCCAGACTGCACCAGATGGGCTGTTAAAAGGTCTATTCTTCTCATAACAATAGAAACAAACTACAACTTCATATCCAAAAGGAACTAGCCTCCCTTCTGAAAGAAATTACATCTATAAATCTACATAACAGATCGCTCAATCAAACAACAAATCTGCCCTTTTGCAAAGGTCTTATATTTTCTTTAAAAACCACTATGTGCGTGATTCTTGACCCGTCGACGGCTTGAAAAGTTATAACGGTGTTTTTTTCCCCCCCCCCAGAAATAGCATTTTCAGATTTATACATTTGCGAAAGAATTTGCAAACCAAGGACGCCGCAATTATTGCAGCTCAGCTGTGAGGTTTTAAAGAGCAGAAATCCGAGAAAAGGAGGAATTTGGATGTAACACATGCTTCGCATTGTTAAAGGCAAATGAACCATAGACCGAAGGTTAACATTGCTCCCACTATAGTGAAATGGAGACTTTTTTTCTCCCCATATACAAAAACTTGGGAGGTGAAAGAGAACGCCATTGAACAGTTGAACTAAAGGATGTAGAGGTTTTACATTTGAAGGCACAAAAGCTCCATTCATTATTGGACAAATGTGGAGATTGGTAATACAAGTGGTCGTTTAAACTTTAGTGAGCAGGGGTGCATTACTCAAACTTATTTCACAAGTGCAGTCGCACCGTGTAACTCAACGACTAAAGTTCCTCTTAGCTAAGTTTAGTTTTGCACCATTCCACATGCAAATCTCCAAAGAGAAAGGCACAATATGTGTGAATGATTTTTACATCCTGCAGGAGATGTGACATGAATTTCAACAGTGGTCGGCAAAACTGCTTTTCATCCCCACCAAGTGGTTTTAAATGAAACGTTATTATGTCACAGTTGTTCTCCTTGCACAGTATAAAGCTATTTGTAAAATAGCCCATAATCATGCGCCTTGCAGAGTCCAAAATGATCACATTCACGGATTTCTCCCTTATTTTACCAGGTCCCTCCTCAAAAGATACCCCACTCCTAACAATCTACCTTTCATAATGCAACAGATGCTGTTTTTTCCCCAAAACGACACCAAGTGGTGGAGTAACTCAGCTGGTCAGGCAGCATCTCCTGGAGAACATGGGTAGGAGACATTTCCGATTGGGACCCATCTTCAGGAGGAAGGGTTCTTCTGAAGAAGTGTCCCGACACAAAACCTCACCTATCCATGTTCTCAAGAGATGCTGCTTGACCCGTTGGGTTACTCCACCACTTTGTGTCCTTTTCATAATTCCATGTGTAGGAAGGAACTGCAGATACTGGTTTAAACCAAAGACAATAGGTGCAGGAGGAGGCCCTTCGGCCCTTCGAGCCAGTACCGCCATTCAATGTGATCATGGCTAATCATTCTCAATCAGTACCCCGTTCCTGCCTTCTCCCCATACCCGCTGACTCCGCTATCCTTAAGAGCTCTATCTAGCTCTCTCTTGAATGTATTCAGAGAAATGGCTTCCACTGCCTTCTGAGGCAGAGAATTCTACAGGTTCACAACTCTCCGACTGAAAAAGTTTTTCCTCATCTCTGTTCTAAATGGCCTACCCCTTATTCTTAAACTGTGGCCCCTGGTTCTGGACTCCCCCAACATTGGGAACATATTTCCTGCCTCTAACGTGTCCAACCCCTTAATAATCTTATACGTTTCGATAAGATCCCCTCTCATCCTTCTAAATTCCAGTGTATACAAGAGACACAAAAAGCTGCAGCGCCGGAGACTCAGGTTCGATCCTGACTACGGGTGCTGTCTGTACGGAGTTTGTACGTTCTCCCCGTGACCTGCGTGGGTTTTCTCCGAGAACTTCAGTTTCCTCCCACACTCCAAAGACGTACAGGTATGTAGGTTAATTGACTGGGTAAATGTAAAAAAAACGTTGTCCCTGGAGTGTGTAGGATAGTGTTAATGTGCGGGGATCGCTGGGCGGTGCGGACTCGGTGGGCCGAAGGGCCTGTTTCCGCACTGTATCTCTAAATCTAAAATCTAAAAAAAATAAGAGGATGGAGTGATTTAATCCCCTGCCTCCATATAAAACTGAAGGACTTCAGCAAAGTGTTGATGACAGAGATAGATGCCCAGAGTAGGGGAGTTGAGGACCAGAGGACATAGGTTCAAGGTGAAGGGGAAAAGATTTAATAACAATCTGAGGGGTCTCTTTTTCACACAAAGGGTGGTGGGTGTATGGAACCAGCTGCCGGAGGAGGCAGTTGAGGTTAGGACTATCCCATCGTTTAAGAAACAGTTAGACAGGTACAGGGATATGGACCAAGCGCAGGGGGCAGTGTGAGAAAATATCTGCAGATGCTGGTACAAATCGAAAGTATTTATTCACAGAGTGCTGGAGTAACTCAGCGGGTCAGGCAGCATCTCAGGAGAGAAGGAATGGGTCAAGACCCTTCTTCAGACTGATGCGCAGGGGGCAGGTGGGACTAGTGTCAATACACTTGAATTTAGAAGGATGAGAGGAGATCTTATCGAAACGTATAAGATTATTAAGGGGTTGGACACGTTAGAGGCAGGAAACATGTTCCCAATGTTGCGGGAGTCCAGAACAAGGGGCCACAGTTTAAGAATAAGGGGTAGGCCATTTAGAACTGAGACGAGGAAAAACTTTTTCAGTCAGAGAGTTGTGAATCTGTGGAATGCTCTGCCTCAGAAGGCAGTGGAGGCCAATTCTCTGAATGCATTCAAGAGAGAGCTAGATAGAGCTCTTAAGGATTGCGGAGTCAGGGGGGTCTGGGGAGAAGGCAGGAATGGGGTACTGATTGAGAATGATCAGCCATGATCACATTGAATGGCGGTGCTGGCTCAAAGGGCCGAATGGCCTACTCCTTCACCTATTGTCTTCAGTTTAAACCAGCATCTGCAGTTCCTTCCTACACATGGAATTATGAAAAGGACACAAAGTGGCCGAATGGCCTCCTACTGCACCTATTTTCTATTGTCTGTTGTCTATTGTCTATTGTCTGTTGTCTCTTGTCTGTTGTCTATTGTCTATTGTCTGTTGTCTGTTGTCTGTTGTCTGTTGTCTGTTGTCTATTGTCTATTGTCTGTTGTCTATTGTCTGTTGTCTATTGTCTATTGTCTATTGTCTGTTGTCTATTGTCTGTTGTCTATTGTCTGTTGTCTATTGTCTGTTGTCTATTGTCTGTTGTCTGTTGTCTGTTGTCTGTTGTCTGTTGTCTATTGTCTGTTGTCTGTTGTCTGTTGTCTGTTGTCTATTGTCTGTTGTCTATTGTCTGTTGTCTATTGTCTGTTGTCTGTTGTCTATTGTCTGTTGTCTATTGTCTGTTGTCTATTGTCTGTTGTCTATTGTCTGTTGTCTATTGTCTGTTGTCTATTGTCTATTGTCTGTTGTCTGTTGTCTGTTGTCTATTGTCTATTGTCTATTGTCTGTTGTCAATTGTCTATTGTCTATTGTCTGTTGTCTGTTGTCTGTTGTCTGTTGTCTGTTGTCTGTTGTCTGTTGTCTGTTGTCTGTTGTCTGTTGTCTGTTGTCTATTGTCTGTTGTCTGTTGTCTATTGTCTATTGTCTGTTGTCTATTGTCTATTGTCTGTTGTGTATTGTCTATTGTCTGTTGTGTATTGTCTATTGTCTGTTGTCCATTGTCTGTTGTCTATTGTCTATTGTCTGTAGTGTAGCTGGGACATGTTGGCCCGTGTGGCCTGTTTCCACTCTATGACTCCGACCCAAAAGGACTACTGGGATGGGTCGGTGAAAGGGAAGGGAAGGCTCCTTACTTTCGATCTGTTGTGGGAGCAGGGCTCCTGACCCCCAGTCCGCTCGGAGATCGTACTTAAAGGCGGCGATGCGTCGGCTGATGTCCCGGTGCAGCGTGGACTGGATGAAGAGCGCCACCCTCTCGCCGGGCAGGCGGCTGAAACACTGGACTTTGGGCTCCAGCCCGGCTCCTTCCCCCTGCTCGTCCCGCAGCACCAGTTGCAACTCGGCCCCCTGCTCCAGGTAGACCTGCGCCCCGCGGAAACTCTCGGCCGGCTTGATGCACACCGTGATGCGGCCGGAGCCCCCTGGGCTGGCCGGGCCCACGCCGACGGGCCGCCTCGGCAGGCGGGCGGACAGACTCAGTCGCAGCGCTCCCACTGGGTACAGCCACTCCACCTCCCCTTCAGCACAGTGCAGGAAGATCTGCTCCACACTGCCAGGCTCCTGTGACAGACCACTGCACCAGAAACACAAACACGTTCATGACAACAACAAATACTGTGGTTATTCATTGATTTAACTTCCATATACAATCTAAATATATATATATATATATATATTCTTCACACAAAGGGTGGTGGGTGTATGGGTCAAGCTGCCAGAGGAATATAAGAAAATTACCAGCAGATGCTGGTACAAATCGAAGGTATTTATTCACAAAATGCTGGAGTAACTCAGCAGGTCAGGCAGCATCTCGGGAGAGAAGGAATGGGTGACGTTTTGGGTCGAGACCCTTCCTCAGACTGATCAAGCTGCCAGAGGAGGCTGGGACCATCCCAACGTTTAAGAAGCAGTTAGACAGGTAGATTTAGATTTAGATTTAGAGATACAGCGCGGAAACAGGCACATTAACACTATCCTACACACACTAGGGACAATTTTTACATTTGCCCAGCCAATTAACCTGCATACCTGTACGTCTTTGGAGTGTGGGAGGAAAACGAAGAACTCGGAGAAAACCCATGCAGGTCACGGGGATAACGTACAAACTCCGTACAGACAAATTCCGTGGCCGGCGCTGCATTCGCTGTAAGGCAGCAACTCTACCGCTGCGCCACCGCTGAAGTACATGGATAGGATAGGTTTGGAGGGATATGGGCCAAATGTTGGGAGGTGGGACTAGTGTAGCTGGGACATTGTTGGCCGGTGTGGGCAAGTTGGGCCAAAGGGCCTGTTTCCACTCTGTGACTCTCTATGGTAGTATTATTGTGCTTACGGGTCTGTTGAGCTGCTACAAGTAAGAATTATGTAGGAAGGAACTGCAGATGATGGCTTAAACCGAAGATAGACACAGAAAGCTGGAGTAGCTCAGCGGGACAGGAAGCATCACTGGAGAGAAGGAATGGGTGACGTTTTGGGTTCGAGACCCTTCTTAAAAGTTAATCAGGAGGACAGAACTGATTTTGCTGATTGTTTGCCTCATTCTCACCTTCTCCTCTGATCCATTCTGCATCCGACCCGAAACGTCACCAGTTCCTTCTCGCCAGAGAGGCTGCCTGTCCTGCTGAGTTACTCCAGCATTTTGGGAATAAATACCTTCGATTTGTACCAGCATCTGCAGTTATTTTCTTACGCCAACATTTTGTGTCTAGCTTCCACTCTACATTTCCTTGACCAGCGTCTGCTTTGATCTACTGTTTTCACACCTTACTCTTCCACGTGCCTCTCTAGACTCCGTCTCCCCTGACTCTTAGTCTGAAGAAGGGTCTCGACCAATTCCTTCTCTCCAGAGCTGCTGCCTGTCCCGCTGAGTTACTCCAGCATTTTGTGTCTATCTACGAGATAGGTGGTGGTCAGAGAGAGTGGGGAAACGAGACGGGAAATAACAAGGATGTTCTACTTAAAGCGGCACAGACTTGATGGGCGGAATGGCCTCTGAAGTTAATAATCCTGACCCCCACCGAGTCCGTACCGACCAGCGACCCCCTCACACTAACACTATCCTACACACACACATTAGGGACAGTTTACAGATGCACTAAGCCAATTACCCTACAAACCTCTACGTCTTTGGAGTGTGGGAGGAACCGGAGATCTCGCAGGTCACGGGGGAGCGGTCAAACTCTGTACCAACAGTACCCATGGTCAGGATCGAACCTGGGTCTCTGGCGTGGAGAAGCAGCAACTCCACCGCTGCGCCACCGTGCCGAGTTGATAACGCCCATCAAATCTTTGCAAAACTTTCCATCATCGAAGAACCAATTGACCCTCGGCCCAAACTAGGTACTAGGTTAATTCCCGGAATGGCGGGACTGTCATATGTTGAAAGGCTGGAGCGACTAGGCTTGTATACACTGGAATTTAGAAGGATGAGAGGAGATCTTATCGAAACATATAAGATTATTAAGGGGTTGGACACATTAGAGGCAGGAAACATGTTCCCAATGTTGGGGGAGTCCAGAACCAGGGGCCACAGTTTAAGAATAAGGGGTAGGCCATTTAGAACTGAGATGAGGAAAAAGTTTTCAGTCAGAGTTGTGAATCTGTGGAATTCTCTGCCTCAGAAGGCAGTGGAGGCCAATTCTCTGTATGCATTCAAGAGAGAGCTAGATAGAGCTCTTAAGGATAGCGGAGTCAGGGGGTATGGGGAGAAGGCAGGAACGGGGTACTGATTGAGAATGATCAGCCATGATCACATTGAATGGCGGTGCTGGCTCGAAGGGCCGAATGGCCTCCTCCTGCACCTATTGTCTATTGTCAAACAACAATCGGAATCTCTGATGGTACAAATATTCGATTGCACCTGCCAACAAACCATGAGCGATGCAAACACCAAATGTGTTCACGTCTCATTCAATCCACCAGCTATTTCGCAGTCTGGGTTGTGGGACCTGTCCTCTTGGAAAAGCTTTTGGAAAATTGTTTTGGAACAACTAAAACAAGTTTCATCCCCTGACGGACCCAGTTCGCCGCGAGTCTTGACCAACGAAAGCCCGGGCAACTCAAGTCAAACCGTTACATGGAATAACCAATGTAGCAAAGACAGACACAGAGTGCCGGAGTAACTCAGCGGGTCGGGCAGCATCTCTGGAGAGAAGGAATGGGTGACGTTTCGGGTCGAGGCCCTTCTTCAGGCTGTGAGAGTCAGGGGAGACCACAGAGATCAGGATGGTGTGAACATGCGACATCAAAGGGGACTGGAAGATACACCCCAAATGCTGGAGTAACTCAGCAGGTCAGGCAGCACCTCTGGAGAAAAAAGAACGGGTGGCGTTTCTTCAGTCTGAAGAAGGGTCTCGACCCGAAACGTCACCCATTCCTTCCCTCCGGAGATGCTGCCTGACCCGCCGAGTTACTCCAGCATTTTGTGCCCATCTTCAGTGTCAACTAGCATCTGCAGTTCCTCCTACACCCCCCCCCCCCCCCCCCCCCCCGCCCTACATCAAAAATCTTCTAACCCACCTCTCTAACTCCAGGACCCTCAGGTCGGCCGACTTGGGGCTACTCACTATCCCACGGTCTAGGCTTAAGCTCAGGGGTGACCGCGCTTTTGCGGTTGCAGCTCCTAGACTATGGAACAGCATCCCTCTCCCCATCAGAACTGCCCCCTCCATCGACTCCTTTAAGTCCAGGCTCAAAACCTATTTCTACTCCCTAGCGTTTGAGGCTCATTGAGGAGGCGCTGTGAACTGTTTATGTATGTGCTGTTATGTTTGCGTGCTACTGTACAGCACTTTGGTCAACGTGGGTTGTTTTTAAATGTGCTATACAAATAAAATTGACTTGACTTGACTCCCTGCACAACCAAATGTAGCAATGTGGAATAATCTTTGTCCTTTGCCCTAGTCAACCCGATACCCAAATGCTTTCATGACCTGCCTCCTTCCTAATACCCAAAACATCATCCTCCGCATAAAAAGATATTTCCCAACGAAATAAAATTAGAATTAAGTGGGGGACTCGGTCACACGGTCGGGAGAGGGGGCAGATTGCATCGGATCGCTGGACTCAAAGCCTCAGGACAATAAGAGTGCGCGCCAAATATAACAAAGGGGTCCCACTTAATACGACGCGGGGCTCCAAATGACCGAAAACAATCATCCCACACACGCGAAACAAAGACCCCCTTCGCCCCCCCCCCCCAGCTGAAATCATGTGCAGTGTGGTCTGAACAGAATAATAACGTCCCAGGTGCGTTTTTAAAATGAGTCAGTCGGTCACAAGATCATAAAGGATAGGAGAAGAATTAGGACATTCGGCCCATCAGGTCTACTCCGGCCGTTCAATCGCGGCTGGTCTATCTCTCCCTCCTAACTCCATCTCCCTGCCTTCTCCCCATAAACCCCTGACACCCGTGTGGTCCGGGTTATAGTGACAATAGACAATCGGTGCAGGAGGAGGCCATTCGGCCCTTCGAGCCAGCACCGCCATTTAATGTGATCATGGCTGATCATTCTCAATCAGTACCCCGTTCCTGCCTTCTCCCCATACCCCCTGACTCCGCTATCCTTAAGAGCTCTATCTAGCTCTATCTTGAATGCCTTCAGAGAATTGGCCTCCACTGCCTTCTGAGGCAGAGAATTCCACAGATTCACAACTCTCTGACTGAAAAAGTTTTTCCTCGTCTCAGTTCTAAATGGCCTACCCCTTATTCTTAAACTGTGGCCCCTTGCTCTGGACTCCCCCAACATTGGGAACATGTTTCCTGCCTCTAACGTGTCCAACCCCTTAATAATCTTATACGTTTCGATAAGATCTCCTCTCATCCTTCTAAATTCCAGTGTATACAAGCCTAGTCACTCCAGTCTTTCAATATATGATAGTCCCGCCATTCCAGGCATTAACCTAGTAATGGTCAAATGTCACGGGGAACCGGCAAGGTGGGAATGTGGGGGAGAGAACTCCGATATTTGTTCTCAGGGGGACCAGGCAACATCTGATACAAGCAAGCCAGGCAGACAGACGTGCGTTGTGTTCCTGGTGCGTTTCATCAGGTCGGTGGCGAGTGACCGGCAGAGGTACGCCACAGTCGTAGCCAGTGTACCAAACAAAAACCCTCGAGGGTGTTCAGAGGTGATCGGGGCAGAATTTGACCATTCGCCCCCATCAAGTCTATTCCGCTATTCAATCATGGCTGATCTATCTTTCACTCTCAACCCCATTCTCCTGCCTTTCCCCCACATAACCCCTGACTCCCTTAGTAATCAGCACCCACCGCAGCATTTCTCGTGCAGCATCCATTCCTCGTCAACCAAGTGAAAACAAAAACAGTTACAAACTCAGTGTAATTTAAAGAAAAAATAAACTGCAGATGTTAGTTTAGAGTAGACCAAAGATAGACACAAAGTGCTGGAGTAACTCAGGCGGCCAGGCAGCATCTCTGGAGAACATGGACAGGTGACTTTTCGGGTCGAGACCCTTCTTCAAACAAACTATCTACTTTGTAAAACGATTTACAAACTTTTTACTTTTTTGTGAACAAGAGACACCGCAGAATCTTTTATCCCGGTAGCCAGAGGGCGCAGTTTCTAAAGAACTTTAAAGCAACTTTTGTCCCATTCGCGAAGAATCGATCCGACAAAATCGAGTTGTTGTTTTTAAATTTAAAAAAAGGCTGATTCACACCACAGTAAGTAAACAAAAAAAACAGCCCCATACCTTCCTTTCCAATTGCATTGGTCTACAGAGTAATTGGAATATCCCGTTTTCAACAGGGACAGTAGGAAAGTCCACAGTGCAAAAGGAGTGACCGAAGGCATCTTGAAGCGAAGCCCAGAGAGTTGGTAATCCTGGTTTTAAACAACGGGACAGCTTGATAAAGGTAACAAGCGGGGAGAAACGCAGTGGAGCCCGCAGCAAAGGGCAGGCAATGGCATACTTGGTATTCCGCGGGACATGTAGCCTAGACCGGCCCGCCGCTTATCATCATTGCCTGGGACTTACATACTTACACTGACCGCGCCGCGCCTCCGCTTTAACTTTTGTTTCAGTGCCCGGACCCTCCCCGGCCAATCAACCCGCAAAGGTGGCCGCTCTCCCCGCGCCCGCAGCCAATTAGCGGCTTCGCAACTTCTCTACACACGACGCCAGACCACTCATGCACCGTTAAAAGGGCAATGTCAGCTGCCTCCCACACACCCTCCTGTGACCCTCCCTCTCAAAGCATTGCCCACTTAAGAAAAAGCATTGCCTAAATATTTATTTATTTTTTAAATAATCATTTAGACAATAAAGTAAGTTCATAAGTTTTGTCTTTTGCGCTGTTATTGTTTGTTTTGTGTGTATGTGCGCGTATGTAAAAAAATAACTGCAGATGCTGGTACAAGTCGAAGGTATTTATTCACAAAATGTTGGAGTAACTCAGCAGGTCAGGCAGCATCTCAGGAGAGAAGGAATGGGTGACGTTTGGGGTCGAGACCCTTCTTCAGATCCAGATTCATATACTGTCTGTATATATTGTATTAGAAGTTGCTAATACAATTCATATATATATATATTTATGTGTGTGTGAGTGTGTGTGTGTGTGTGTGCGTGTGCGTGTGTGTGTGTGCGCGTGCACGTGTGTGCGTGTGTGCGCGTGTGTGTGTGTGTGTGTGTGTGTGTGTGTGTGTGTTTGTTTGTGTGTGCGCGTGTGTGCGTGTGTGTGTGTGTGTGTGTGTGTGTGCGCGCGTGTGTGTGTGTGCGTGTGTGTGTGCGTGCACGTGTGTGCGTGTGTGCGCGTGTGTGTGTGTGTGTGTTTGTTTGTGTGTGCGCGTGTGTGCGTGTGCGTGTGTGTGCGTGTGTGTGTGTGTGTTTATCATTGTTCTGCCTGGAACATATGACAATGAAACACTTCTCTTCTCACTTGACACATAATTTCATAAGTTCTAGGAGCAGAATTAGGCCATTCGGCCATCGAGTCTATTCTGCCATTCAATCATGGCTGGTCTATCGTTCCTTCTCAACCCCATCATCCTGCCTTCTCCCCATAGCCCTTGACACCCGTACTAATCAAGTACCTGTCAATATCCGCCTTAACAATGTATCTCTAAAGTCTAACGGAGATGACATAGACTTTAAATGAAAACAAAATTCGCAGGATGACATACATAACGTTTTAGTATGATGCGAATCGGTTTATTTTTGTAGTTGATATTATACACGTGTTGAGACTGAGATAACTTAGAATGTACGGCGTCTATTTATCGTGGCCCTAAACTTAAAAGCAAAACTTAAATAGAACCGTAGAATATCATTGAATATTTCAGCCAAAGCAACCAAGTCAACTCGAAATCACGTCAAGTCAATTTTATTTGTAAGCACATTAAAAACAACCCACGTTGACCAAAGTGCTGTACATCAGTTCAGGTACTAAGAAACGAACATACAATGGCACACAAACATAACAGCACATACATAAATTATGTACATAAATGATGCACAAACATACAGGATGTAAGTAAACTCCGTGTGTAATTGACTCGAAAGTTGAACAAGTGTTTGGCTTCAAGAGAATAAGCTAATCGTGTTAGAACATATTAAGAATAAGGGGTAGGCCATTTAGGACTGAGACGAGAAAAAACCTTTTCAGCCAGAGAGTTGTGAATCTGTGGAATTCTCTGTCACAGAAGGCAGTGGAGGCCAATTCACTTGATGTTTTCAAGACAGAGTTAGATTTACCTCTTTTGGCTAAAGGAATCAATGGATATGGGGGGAGAAAGCAGGAACGGGGTACTGATTTTAGATGATCAGCCATGATCATATTGAATGGCCGTGCTGGCTCGAAGGGCCGAATGGCCTACTCCTGCACCTATTTTGATATATGTTGATATGTTTCTAACAATATTAGTAAACATCCCACCATTTTTTCAGTTTAGAAACTACATTGCAATTTCCCACTTTACCTTCAAAAAAGTCGAGGTCGCTTTCTCTTCTTGAAGATATATTTGCGTGTGTGAATCTGAAGCAGGTTACCCAGCAGTATAAGAAGATAACTGCAGATGCTGGTACAAATCGAAGGTATTTATCCACGAAATGCTGAAGTAACTCAGCAGGTCAGGCAGCATCTCAGGTGAGAAGGAATGGGTGACGTTTCGAGTCGAGACCCTTCTTCAAACTGACCTCCGCTGTTAAAGTTCGCGACAGATGTTTTGCCCTTCCCTGTTAAACTCTTTCATTTAGAACATCCCTCCACCGA